>NC_060288.1:9702354-10416533 GCF_021613505.1 Equus quagga | reverse complement strand
TGTGTGTTCTTAATTCTCTGCTATTTCTATTGAGTGGCTTGTCCCTCACCACAACATCGGTAATCCCTGAAGGCAGAGAAGGCATGGTATTTGGAGTTAGGCCACCTGGGTTTGGGTCCCAGCTCTGTGCTTAGTAGCAATAAAGCAAAGGACCAGTCATTTAATATCTGTGTGTCTTAGTTTGTTTATTCCATTTGAAAAGTGAAAAATTAATCAAAATAATACCTTCAGCATAGGAAGAATGTAAGGACTCAGGTTCAAGGTGATTTGTAAATTAAATATTATACAAATACTCGTTTCCCAGATGACATGTAACTCTGTGTGGCTCACAGTGTAGGTCAATTATTTAAAGTTGCTCACCTGATTTTCGTGGTCTTTGGTGAACCATCACAGTCATTTTATCTTAAGAAATTGGGTTAGCCGGTGGGGAAGAAGGAGGCTATGAGAAAATTAGATTGGTACCTCCATAGCACAGCCATTATTGTGCTTCTGTTGCCTCCACTTATCTAAATATTTTATATTCATGAGATGGTCCTCCTTGTCATATACTCTCACTAAAATAAACTCATGAAATTCGTGAAGTTCATTTTTAATGTAACGTCCCCAGTTCTGGGTATCTGATATGCAGATTAATCCGCAAAATTCTAGCTCTTCCCCCCATCTATACGCTCTCTAGCTATGCAAATTGATGCCTATGGATAATATTGAGAATGGGCACTTCATTTGGTTATTTTCCTCTAGAGAAATACACTTCTATAGATGTTTTAATGTACTGCAAAATGATATTTCCATGGGCTTAACACCTTGGGCTTCAATTAAGTACACCTTTTTTCTCTCTCTCTTGTTCTCAGTTCATGCTCTTAATGACCAAACACTATTTGTCACTCACAAGAGTGATTGTATTGGCAAGAGGAAGTTAGGGATATTTGTGGGATATCTAAAATGATGGCTTTCAGGAAGTATAAACTCTCTTTACCAGCAGGACATTGCCACTGGTAAAGAAACAATAGGTAAAATGCAAAACAATAGGGAAATGATGTTAAAAATAGTTAGTAAAGAAATCAAGTAACTTTCCTAGCAGCCATTACCACAGAACCAACCACAAATTGCCTAGGTCATGGATAGAGGATTAGATGGAAGGGTACTTAGACAGAGAGGTTAATGAACACAAGATAGAAAGTTGGGCTACAGGACAGTATCTTTCTTTTGAACAAGTTTCTTGTCAAGGTATCACATCTTTTAAATATCTATTCCTCTTCTCACATTTAGTACTGATTCTTTTAAGGAGATCAGTAATAGTTCCAAAGTTATACTTATGTGCTGAATTTTTCTTAAAAAATTAGTCTAAAAAACCAAATTGGTAGTTATAACTCCTTATCAATAATAGTGAATATATTAACTGATCTTATAAGGCCTTTTTTCTGTTGGATAGTCCAGAGGTCAGCCTGAATTTGCAATCAAGAACTTATGTGATTTTTGGTCTTCTTCTCCAATACAAAATAAGGGACATAATTTAAAAGATGGAGATTTGCTGGAGGAGAATGAGTCAGGATTGGAACATATGAAATTTATAAAATAATACCACTAGTTTATATTTTTGTAGGATTGCATTTCAGGGAACTGTGGAATATTTTACAATGTTCATACTGAAAGTTAGATATAATTGATACAAGTCATTTTTTTATAGCTGAAGAAACCTGATTGACAGTGGCCTGCCTAAACCTCTGGAAGCCCATTCTTTACCTTGTTTATTGACCTCAACATTTCTTATGTCAGAATCCTTCTTTTAAGAAAAGTGGTCTAGGGGCCAGCCCAATGGCGTAGTGATTAAGTTTGCACACTCTGCTTCGGCAGCCCAGGGTTCACGGCTTTGGATCCCACATGTGGACCTACACATCACTTATCAAGCCATTCTGTGGTGGTGGTGTCCCACATACAAAATAGAGGAGGATTGGCACAGATGTTAGCTCAGCAACAATATTCCTCAAGCAAAAAGAGGTAGATTGGCAACAGATGTTAGCTCAGGGCCAATCTTCCTCACAAAAAGAAAAAGGAAAGAAAGAAAGAAAAGAGCTCTGTAGAAAGGAATACTAAAGCAGCTTTTTTATTCATTCTCCCATGGTGCATCTCTTTCAGTCCACCTTTGTTTTTACCACTATCACTGTCTTCCTCTTCCTCCTTCTCTCTTTTTCCTTCCCAACATGAGGAAAAGATTAGAGAGAAAGTGGTATAGGGTACATTTCCTTATAGCCATGAGTAATAGATATTTCTTGGATTTTCTGAATCTGGAAAAAAATGATACTTTTTAGAAGAATTAACGTTACCAATATTGATTAAAGAGAACAGAGAAAACCAAAATATACCAATAAACATGACAAATGGAAAAAAATGTAAAAGGTTATCCAAAATTACTGCAGCATAGACTTACAAGTGTGAAGTCTTTAGCTCTTTGGAGGATAGCTAATTAGCAAAACATATAGACTATCTCAAAATATGGGGAAAAATGGATATATGATGTCAAAACTTAAACAAGTAACAAGCAAAAGAGAACTTTAAGCAAATCTCACAGAAAAACATAGACGCAACTAATCAAAGCAAACAGCAATGTAGAATTTTTAAGCTAATTTTTATATGGACACCCAAGTTATGAAAGAGAAAAAGGATTTTTATTTGGATAAATGGATTTTCTAAATTTGACTTTATAAAGTTTATTATGTAGTCAATTTTTTTAATGAAAAACAAGGTTGCTTTGACGAACAAGACAATCTGATTGGAGCATCATGGATCATCATTGCAGTCAGGTGGCAGAGAATTGAAAACATCATGGTCAAACAGGAAAACTACTTGCAAATGGATCAAAGCTTTATACATTTTGCCTTAGAATTCTTGGATTAAACTAATCCAGTAGTCTGCAAAAGAAAACATAAGTATATTTTGTCTCAGTAGACAACAAAACTTAGTGGTCAACAATCTCTAGAACAATAATTGTTCACATTCTTTATATGGAAATCATTCACTTTGGAAGGCTTTCACTTATGACTTCCTTTCAATAGGTAGAGGGCTTGGTGTTGTTCCTAGGTGACCACTGGAGACATTGTGGCAGGGATTTTCCTTCTCAGTGCTGCTCTCATGATGAATGATGACACATCTACCAACTCACTTAAGGATGAGATTAAAAACTAATATAAATACAATCTTTTGGCTTTAATGTGATATCAAGGTTATGTTGGCTTCACAAGACATTAGAAATTGTTCTATCCATTTTTAATCTCCAAAAGATTATCTCAGGATTAAACAAAATTAAGCCATAGGAGATTAAACTATAGAGCTGCTCAGTGCATTTAATAAATAGGTGGATATGCTTTTTGATTCTCTAAGATGGGAACAGAGCATGACAGAGTCCTAAAGCTTAATTTATCATAGAATTCTTTCTTCAAGGTGGGCAACTGTTCTATAAAATACACTTTGAGAAACCCTAGAAATATTTCAGCTAAAGTCAAGAGCAATAAAAGCACATTAAGTAACTATTATTTTTTTTTTTGCTGAGGAAGATTCTCCCTGAGCTACCATCTGTTGCCAAGATTCCTCTTGTGTTTGAGCTGCTGTTGCAGCATGGCCAGTGGTAGACAAGTGGTGTAGGTCTCCACCCGGGAACTGAACCCAGGCCTCCAAAGCAGAGCCCACTGAACTTAACCACTGGGCCACCGGGGCTGGCCCAGGTAACTTTATTTTTAACATTACTTCTGAAGTGCTGATACAATACAACAAAATAAGGAGTTTAATGGTTGAAATGTCAAAAAGGAGGTAACATTTTCATTTGGAAAGTATGTGATTTCCTCCTACAAAATGCAAAAGAATTAACTATAACACTATTAAAATTAATAAAAAGGAGTGTGAAAGAACACTACTATGACGCATAACCTCTCCTACAAAATGCCACAAAGTAAAATTGAAAACTCCTTTTCTGAACCTCAGACTAGCCATTTTTCAAAAAAAAAAAGAGTAAAAATGCAAAAATAAATGAATAAAATTTTGTTTGGTGAGGACTTTCACTAAAATAACTTCATGAAGTGATTTTTCTGGTTTCCATATACTCGTTTGGTGGACTCCATCATATCATGGATTTAAATCTGCCAAGTTCAACATTCCACTCTTTAATTTATTAAAAATCTCTCTTTTCTGGCTTAGAGTAAGCACTTCTTAGACTTCTTCAGTTTCATCACCAGCACTCGCAATGGTTTATTTCTCCCTGAAGAGCCATTTTCCACAAATATACTAAGGTTTTATCACTTAAGAACAGCTACTGCATCTGAGAGGGGGGAAGAGAGCTAAGGTGAGCCACATATGAGGAGAAGCCGGCTCACTTCCCTCGGTGCTATTGTGACTGGCTCCCAGACGTCAGGCTCTTAGTGCGTACGGTTCAACCCCACGCCAGCACAAAACTGCAGATTGCTCTGTGACACGAACCTCTGAAGTTGCTTCCAAAGAATACTAACCGTGACATTAAGTCACTGAACGCCAAGAGTCTGCTGAACTACAAATAAATACAGTAACGTTTATCATCCACCACGAAGGTTAGGTTCACCATTTTCACAGAGTCCTAAGACCTTTCACTCTGTGTCACCTAGGATCAACTCATTTTAGCCAAAAATATTCCACAGTGTGTACCTTATTGCCACCCATCAAAATGCATGTGTAATATCTGAAATTTGTGAGAGACTGCATACTCTAATAATGTAAGATAAGTGCATGCAGCAATGAATAATGTATGGGCATCTTCAAAATAACATTGTGAGGCAGATTATAGATCATCTCACATTAAATAATTCATCTGCTTCGTGTCCTTACATCATAAGGGTTATGAGTCCCATTTAATATGTAAGGAAGTACAGACACTAAGAGGTTAACTGACCTTTGCAGGTCAGTAGGTCAGTTATGGGAAATTGTTGGTAGATAGAGAATGAAGAGTCACAAATCCTTAGCTTCAAGCCATTTTCTCAGCTCCTTGGATTTTGTTTTTCTATGATTAGAAAATTTTCTTGTTTTAGTTTGTTGAATACTCTTGACCTACGGTGAAATGCTGAAATGTATCCATAAGCATAAACATATAGTATAAGCAATATAAAGATATACATACATGAGACAAGAATGTAGAAAATCATTTAAGGCCAATCTAAGTGACTTGATGTAATGTTATGTGTGAAAAGAGAATCTTCCTTAGCCTTAGAAATCTTAACCGAGGCTCAAAAATACTAAAGTGATTCTCAAGCTCCAGTGTGTTTAAGACTCATCTGCTTGGGCATCTTCATTTTTAACAATTATCACCAGGTAATCCTAAAGCAAGTATTCCGTAGGCTATATTTTAAGAGACAATGCAGGATAGCATAAGGCTTAAGAGTTCACACTTTGATTTCAGGTGGACCTGGGTTAAAAATCTCTTGTCTTAAATTGAGTTCCCTCAGTAGCAGACCATGAATTGGATTTGAGTGCTGTTTGATTTGGGAGCCCATTCCAGAGGGAAGGAAATGAAGGCAATAGAAGGTGTTAATGATCAGCCAACCACCGTGAGCAATTAGCTCTCAGGCCCACTGATGACCTCTGGATGACAACCATGTCTCAAAGCTACCCTACCCAAAACCAAGAAACCTAAGCTATGTATCTATTAATTCCTGTTCGCCATTTGTTGAAGCTGCTTGCAAAGCTTCTATGCCCTGGTCCTCCCAGCCTCTCCTATGTGGGCTTAACATGTTCTGATGGCCAGAAATAGCTCTCAGTGAGGGTGATGTGCAAATAAGAAGCTGTGCTTGATATACAACCTGCAGATATATATGGGAACAGTGAGCACTGAGAGGATATGAATAGTGTAGCAAAGTTATCAGCTACAATTGATCCTTTGTACCTTTTTCAGATCCACTCATGTCCTGTGTTGAGTTCATTTTGTCATGTTAAGAATACTTCAAAGTTGTGGCCAGACAAAACTTATTAAGGAAAAAAGACATAATGAAATGATTAGTGGGACTAACTACAGACCCTATTGCTTTAGCTGGGCCCCAGATCGTTGTTAATACTCATCCTGTTTCTCTATCATGCTTTCTAGATTCCTCTCAGCTGCTTTAAGTTGCCAGTGAGATAACCTAGACTCTCATTTCTGAGATTTCTAATCCCCCCATTTTAGACGTTTGTCAGGCTCGGTTACTGCAGCTACCCATTCCTGGTTATCACTGGCCATTGAGTTCCAGCAGGCATCCCCAACAAATCACCTAAATTCCAGACATACTTTCCTTTGCCTTCATTATATAGCAGCAAAAATATCTGCTCGTGATGGTCAAATAATCCAGTCACTACAGTAATTCCTTTCTTTGTCTCACAGTCTAATGACAGAAGTAACCCTAATGACTAGGTTGTAGCAGAAACTTTGGGTTTAGTGAAACCCAGACTCTGTCCCCTGGTGTAAGTCTTCCATTCCAGGAATAGAACATATAATCCAACAGAGCCTGGTTTAGAAACAGACAGCTAAGTTCCCCAAGTGATTTGCTGAAAGTGATTGTAAGAGTAGTCACTCCTACCTCAATCCTTTTGTTCCTGATCCCGTGAATTCTATCTTTAATGGACATAGACCATATAATGGCTTTTCATATGAGGCTTTCATTTTGTTGAGGTAATTTTCTTCTTCCTAGTTTGTTGAGTGTTTTTTTCCATAAAACAGTGTTGAATTTAGTCCAATAATTTTTATGCATCAACTGAAATGATCATGTGGCTTTTCTCCTTCATTCTGTTAATGTGCTGTATTACATTGATTGATTTTTCCTATATTGAACCATCCCTGCATTCCAGGAATAAATCTCATTTGGTCATGGTGTATAATCTTTTAACATAGTGTTGAATTCAGTTTGCTAGTATTTTGTTGTGGATTTTTACATCAATATTCATTAAGGATATTGCTCTGTAGTTTTTTTCCTTATAGCGTATTTCTTGTAGTGTCTAATTTTGGCCTCATAAAATAAATTTGGAGGTGTTTCCTCCTCTTCACTTTTTTTGGGAGAGTTTGAGAAGAATTGGTGTCAATTCTTTAAATTGTTGGGAGAATTCTTCAGTGAAGCCATCTGGTCCTCAGCTTTTCTTTGTTGGAACGTTTTTGAATACTCATTCAACCTTCTTACTACCTATAGCCCTGTTCGTATTTTTTATTTCTTCATGATTCACTCTTAGTTGTTCAAGAATGCATTGTTCAATTTCCATATATGTGGGAATTTTTCAGTTTTCCTTTTGCTATTGATTTCTATTTACATTTCATTGTGGTCAGAAAAGATACTTTGTTGTTATCTGCAATTTATTAAGATTTGTTTTGTAGCCTAATATGTTATCCATCCTAGATAATATTCCACAAGAATTTGAGAAAAATCTGTATTCTGCTGGTGTTGAGTGGAGTGTCATGTTTATATCTGTTACATACAATAAGTCTATAGAGTTATTCAAGTCCTCTGTTTCCTTACTGATCTTCCGTCTGGTCATTCTGTCCATTATTGAAAGTGGGGTATTGAAGTCTCCCACTACTATTGTTACTATTTCTCCCTTCAATTCTATCAATATCTGCTTCATATATTTGGGTGCTCTGCTGTTAGGTGGGTATATATTTATAATTGTTATGTATTCCTGATGAACTGACCCTTTTATCATTTTATAATGTCATTCTCTGGCTCTTGGGACATTTTTTGACTTAAAGTCTAATTTTTCTGATATAAATATGGCTACCTCCACTCACTTTTGGTTAGCATTTGCACAGAATATCTTTTCCCATCCTTTTGCTTTCAGCCTATGTGTGTCCTTAGATCTAAAGTGAGTCACTTGTAGATAGTATATAACTGGATCTTGGTTTTTTAAAATTTATTCAGCCACTCTACATCTTTTGATTGAGGAGTTTAATCTATTTACATTTAAAGTAATTACTGATAGGGAAGAACATACTGTTGAGGTTTTGTTAATTGTTTTTGGTATGTCTTTTGTTTATTTTGTCCCTTTTTTCTTTTCTTGCTGCCTTTGTGTTTTGTGTATTTTCTTTAGTTACATGCTTTGATTCTTTTTTCATTTTCTTTACTTCTTTTCAAGGTTTTTTGGACTGCATATTGTTAAGTCCTTGTTCCACGGCAGAGACAGAGACCCTTGTTCTGGTCACCACTAAAAATTAGCAGTCTTTCAAGTCACCCAACAAATGCATTGAGCAGTATTCCCCAATGTGGTATATGCTTTCTTTAAAAGATGAAGTGACTTACCAAGTATTGTGCTTCTTCCTTAGTAGCAAGAGGAACAAGGTGAAATAACTTGTGCTTTACCTTAGAGAGGATATCCCAGAATTCCCTAGACAAGTGGCTAGCAAAAACTTGTTAAGTCCTTGAATTGAGAAAAGAGTATCTCCCACCCTCCATCACACTTGTATTTTATCAGATTTTATCCAGAATACTTATCACCTCCTACTCACTAGATTTAATTTGCATGATGTCATCACTGTAAGAGATCAGCATGATGTTCTGCAGAATGTCAAGATTATCAATATCCCTTACGATTCTACTGTGACAGAGAGAAGAAAGTTAGCAAAATCCTAGGGCAAGACTATGTATCTGTTTTATAGTTTATGCTAAGTGAATGAAAACATTTTCTTGATGGGCATTGAAAGAACATATATGCTATATCAACAACTGTATGGCAAATTCCAGAAGCGTTTTGATGTATTCTAGTAAAAATCCTGCTTCTAGCACATTGACTGTGATTGAGGTTACCAGTTAGTCAAGTTTATGTAGTTCATCATAATCTGCCCTATTCTATCTTGTTTTCACAAGGGCCAGACTGGCAAATTAAATGGGGATGTGATGAAGACTACCACCTCTGCATTCCTTAAGTATTTGAAGGAGACACTAATCGCTGCCATTTTACCTGGGATGTAGCATTACTCCTGATTTACTGTCTTGGCGACGTTAAGGTGACTTTCAGTTCTTAGACTTGGCCTTTTTTATCCTACCATAATGGGTCTTTCTCTAAAGTTTAGGAAACATATATTTCTAGTATATCCATCCTAATTATGCTCCAAAGACCTGAGGAAAGACCACACAGAGTGAGTTCATGGTTCTGCTGTTACTGTGAGATGGATTTTAGCCACTCCATTATCATCATATGCCCACATTCTAACAGAGGGGTCATGATGGCCTTTTGCATCCCCTGGAATCAGTGCTGGCTCAGACACATTATCTAAAAGTTCTTGAGAAGTCTGGATATTCTTCTTTTCCTACTGTATAGCTGCTTTGGGAAACGGGTGTAGGTTCTTTTAGTGAAGAATTAGGGGAATCGCCACTGCAGATATTTGCGTTACAGGGGCTTTCCTTAAAGAGACCTAGACTTCATTTCAGTAAATGACCTAGATTTTATTTCTCATCTTCTGAGAACTAGCTTAGGTGTGGAAAAACCAGGCAAAGTATTGTGATTTATAATTGTAGTGACTGAGACCAGGCTGCTCACCTACTCTTGATATTTTTGGTTTTATAAATCAAGCAATACTCTTAGTTGTTCATTTATCTCACCTATAGGAAAATCAAGATCTATGGCAAAGATCTCTGTGAGCCAAGGTCCCCACTGCTCTCCATTATTCAAAAATGTCTATCTCATCTGAAATAGTTAAGTTCTGCCACATGGTCCCTGAAATTTCAGAGTCTTACGATTACTTCCCTCTATTAGGGTTTCTACATCCACAGCAACATCTTCTATCAATAACCTTGGGTACAAGAGGACAGTCCACCCCTGAGCTTCTCAGCGATAATAGTGCTACCCTCATGGCACATTCCTTATTAATTTAATGAAGGGAATATTGGGAGTATAATCAGCTAGTGGATTTTCTTAATAATAGAGAGTCTTAAATACTAAATTCATTCTGGCTTGTCTACCTCTTATAACTATTTGACTCTTTCTGTAATACTCTGCCAAGGTAGTTCTGAAATTTGCACCTCATTTTCCGTAGGCATTCATTGTTTCCAAACTTCAAAGAGCCATTCTAGCATATTAGGATGGGCTCCAGGCATTCTTGCCAAAATGTTAAATTATGAGTCAAGCAAGAGGTCCCATATCAGTAAACTCTCCCTCATCCAATCTTATTATTCCATCCTTCCTGAGGATGGAAGCTCCAGTCCCAGGCACGTTCTCCTGGTTCTTGCCAATACAACATACCAGCCAAGTCCTGAGGCTTAGTGAACAATCCTTTATTCTCATAGCAAGAAGAGTAAGTTCCCACTTGGGGCATACTGAGGCTTTACTCTAGATACTAATCTCTAAACAATGAAGAGAGGCAGGACGATCTTGAGGAAGACAAGAATCATTTTGTGAAAGAACTTATGAGACCCCAGAACAATGGGATGGTTGCTCCCTTTTAGTCAAAGGGAAGACCAAAAAATTCTAAAAGTTCAAGTTTCCCAAGTGTATCTACCTAAATGTCATCATTCAAGTATTAGGATCCATTTCTTCTCTATGAGAGTCCTAAATTTAGTGTAGGAGAACTACTGAGACTGTGAATTCAGCTTCTTTTGTAACTTCTCCACTCTATAATCAAATTTGGGGTCTAATTTTAGGCACAGTTTGCCCTCTGGCTGCATGAGATGATAGTCTCGTTAAATGCTAACATTTAATGTCTTTTTGGATTTAGGTTATGCTTTGATTTTAGAGTTGGCTGACCTGAACGTTTTATTTTCTTCTTTCAGGACTTCTGTGGACATTAGCAACAGCCAGTCATCTACCCAATACTTATAATTAACATGTCCCTTTATCTTTCAAGCACCAGAACCTTGACTAAGCCAGATTATTCATTCTACATAAGTCTCAAAGCAATTCCCCACAGGTAAGAGCCTTAGTAATTATGACGCTGCCACATACCAGGGTATATCACCACTCTACTTACCACAAGCAATTCCTTGTGTCTTTCATGCCATCTGGCCAACAAGTAATTTGATTCCAGAATCCCATCCTGAGATTCTGTTTCCTAGGTCACTTTCAGACTAAATTTTCTTAGGCTGGCTTCCCTAGAAGCAAATCCTGAGACTGATTTGAATGCAAATAGTTTATTTGGGAGAGGGACTGCTGACAGGACTTCAGCCAGGACTCCATTTATCACTACAGTCCACCCTATGACAACAAATTATTTACGTTCCTTCCACATGAAAAAATGCATTTATCCTCTCATATAGTCCCTAAAAATCTCATCCTATTATAATATCAGCTCAAAAGTCCAGAATCTTTTCATCTAAATCAGATGCAGGTGTGCATGAAGTTTCTCAGGTTAGTTCTTTAAGTATAGTTTATCAAGTACAATTTCTCTCAATTTGAAGATCTATAATCTATCAAGAAAAGTTATCTGCTCCCCATACATTCAAGGTATAATAGTGGAAGTGGCATAGGATAACCGCTATAGACACTTTTGTTCAATCAGGGGGAAATGTGATGCATACAGCAGACACTGGCCCATAGCAATTCTGAAATCCAGCTTGGCAAACATTGGAAGTTTTTTGATTAGAAATCAGTCCTACTGCTTCCACAGAAATTTGAAGATGAAAAATGTTAAGAGCTAAATATAGTTAGTATGTGAAAGAACTGCCTGAATAGGAGTTCTCTGAGGAAGAAAAAGAAACTGAGGCAACTTGAATAGATTTGGAACATTGGTCTCCAGTGTCTTAATATGTGAGAGTGCTGTGGATAGATTTAGGGATCTTAATTTTAGATCCCTAAATAATGATGGCATCTAATTTCAATTTATGGCTTTTCCTAGGTCTTTTTGGAAGTGAGGAAAATAAAACTCAGGCAATTTTTGGAAATTGTCTAAAACTTTAAAAAAAAAAAACAAAGACAGTTAGATATTTGTTTCAGGCAAATGGAGACCTACAGATTATTTGATTGGTTGAAAGAGTGAATGCTGGGTATAATGGCTTGAAATTTTCCTTCAACTCTTTTAACAGAATTTACGTAACCATTTGGTCCCCTATGAACCATTTGGTCTTCTACAGAATTTTTATCTTTCTTTAGCTCTTATTATACTCCACATGCCATAATTATTTGTTTCCTACCTTTCCCATCATGTACTCTAGGGAGTACAGGACAGTGAAAAACTATCCACAGTCATTAATTTATTCAAAATTCTGGGGAGACTTTCTTTGTTCAAAACAAACTCATGCCATAGAGGCTATTTTTTAATTATATGATCTCTATCCTCAAGAAGTTTATATTAGCTTAGACTCTAATTGGAAAGACATGATAGTTAAATGATAAAATAAAGGATAAGTAAAAATAATTGAGAAATCTAAAGCTTAGTCTGGGTAGGTGTTTAGTAGAGATATAGAAAATAAAATAAGCATATATTTTTTATGAATTTAAAGAGAAGACAAATTTTGAGGACAAAATGAGTGAGGAAAGGCATCAGAGAGGAGGAGAGAGGAGGGAAGATTGCTAGCTAGACCTTGGATTATGGTCAGATTTGGTTATGAAGGGAAGAGAGACTATTTTCTGGTGAAACAGACAGATGAGGTGACACCATAGGAGGGAGGTGTACTGGGAAAGTAGACTGCCTGTATGGAGCGTATAAGATGAGAGGAGACAGATAAACACATTTTCCTTATTTCTTAACTACCAATTTTGGCTCCTGCAAATATTTAACTTTATAATACCTTCCATTTCATCTGTTTTTCATAAGTCCTCGGAAAACAATGGTCATGGTCATCAAAGTAAGAGAACAGAAATACCCTGAATAAAGAAGTGGTCATTTCTGCCATGATGCTGACCAGAAGGATTAGATACACTGAATCTGAGATTTTACAACCATGCCTGAAAACACCACAATCTGAATTGTTGTGCTTAGTCACTGAAGTCTTTTCTAAATGAACAAATTTAATGAAAAAATGGAGTGAAATTCCCTCTTTTCTCTCTATTGGGAGAGATTTTAAATAGTGTGTCCAAGGTGAATGTAGTTAAGGATTTAGGCGAATGTGTTTAAGGTTTTAGAAAATATTCCGAGATCTCAATTTTAAGGCTTGGTAGATACATATTCTAAAGATTTCAAGTATTTTCAGTACTTAGAGGTCCAACTCTCCTAATCTGATGGAAAAAAATGGCCTCTGAAGCACACATAAAGATTTCACCACTGAGGTTTGGGAGCAGAATTTTCAGTAATGTGAGATGCAATACTGTGTGTGATTCCAGCTATGTGAAAAGGAATAAGTCAAAGGCGAGTTAGCATTGTCCTCAACTCTGTAGCATCACTTGGAAATATAGCATCATGAATAGGCAAGAAATATATGAATCACAAGGCTGTGACGTCATTATTTGGCCTAACTCATTCAACGTCCATTGATGAGCATCAGTGATAAACCAGCACAGCGCTGGGTGCCAGAGATACAACAGTGATCAAGACAAGCGCATTCTCTACACTTCCTGGATAATGTGAGAGATACACAAGTGAAACTTTACCAAAACGCACCTCATATTTAAGGACAAAATCATGTTTGGTTTATCTCCCAAGCCCTTGGAAATGGCCAAATCAGAGTAAGTCTACAGTGCTCAACAGCAAAATAAAGTTCTCATTTCAAAGCACAGACAATGCCCCACAGATTCAAGATAACAAAAAGCACTTCATTGGTAATTTGACTTACTAGTTTTTATGGGTCCAGTTTACATTCTAGAAATTTCAATTTTATATCAGAAAGTTTTACTTATTTTTTTTAAATGAACTTTATAAATCAGCTGTTCCTTGAAAAGGTTGTAACAAATAACCAAAGGTTCTAAGAGTGAAAATGGCAAGCTGAGTAGAAAGAAGACAGGAATGATGGCTTGCTTCGCCTCTGAAGATACTGCATACTTTCCATCCTTCAGTCAGTCACAGCCTCGCGGGAGAAACAAGACGTTGTGCTAGAGGAGAACAGGACAGGAAAAGGAGACTGGAACTGACTCAGGTGAAGAAAGTAGACATCTGGAGCTTCAAAAATAAGAGTGAAGCAAACTGCCTAAGGAAAAGCCCCGGGCATGAAACCATGTTATGTTTAAGCTGGAGGATGAATCATGATTTAAGGGTGCACAATAAAAGATTATTAGATAAAATAAAATATAACTTACAAACCTAATTTCATAAGACCTCTAAGATGACAACACAGTTTTTTTTAGGAGGGGAAGGAGGGGTAAATACTGACAATTTCTTTCAATGCAAAGCCTCAATATCACCATTTAGCCAGTTCTCCTGGGCTGAGAGGGGCCTGTCTTAGAAACAGATGACAGCTAAAGCATCTGGCTATCAGACACCTTTTTGCCTCTTCTATACTTGTTATTTTAACCTCAACAGACTAGGGATCAAAAGATGGCAAATGGACCAGCCTGTGGGAGAGTTATCAAGAGCAGGACTGTGAGGCTGACAAAGGCCCCTGCGCTCTGCTTTGGACCCGTCTGAGCCAACCCAGGCCATGGATCCCAGAAGCTCTGTGGATGTTCATCCTGTCAACTTTAAACAGGTCTATTCTCTTCCCCTACTCTTTTCCTTATGTGGGGGAAGGGGAACACTGAGGAATGACATATCCTTAATATTATTAATCATTACTCCTTAATCATTATTGTCTTATAGCCTTAATTCTTATTGTCTACTTCTATTTCTTTTTTGCTGTTCATATTACAACCAAAAACTAGCTACATAAATTGCACAGTCCAGTGCAAAATAAATATGTGAGACCTCTTGTTCAAAAAAAGAAAAAATTGCTGTTAAAGGTGCTAAATTTCTTTTCGTTTCTTCTGTGTTCTCTCTCTTGATGTGTCATGGAGTTCTTAATTTGCTTTTAATGTTGCTCAAAGTAAGAGAATAATTAAAATTTTAAATTATTAAAATTCATATTTATATTGTGCAATACCAAGTTTAAATGCAAAAATGAGAGCATTTAACTTGTATGGGGAATCACCAGATTTACACAATTTATATTTTGCAGCTTGTACATGTATATGTACTTTGTTCTCCCCAGGGCAATGAACACGCTGCACAAAATTAACCCCCAACTTTTTATTGTACTTCTTGATACACTCTCTACTTTTGGTTTACTGAAGAGTAAGAAAAGACAGAAAGGAAAGGAAACTCTGACTTGCCCTCTCATTCTTTCTATATCATCATTTTCAACATAAGTTGTTGGCTGATACCCAGAAGTAACACAAATAAGAATGAATATAATTGGGTTCCTTGGTTGCTAGTGTTTCTGAGATGGAATTGCCTTCTTTCTGAGTTCAAAGCAAGTTCTGGTTCTAATGGAAAGTGTCCTTGCTCACTCTGTGATAGACATAAGAAGCTTACCTTGCACTCACTTTGAGTATTAGTGAATTCCCATGCATTGTGGGTCTCCTGGAATTCTGTATACACAATTGTATACAAATACAGACACAAGCAATGTGGGTGTGTATCTCTTCTTCTCATGCTCATGCTTCATTATCCCATCAAACTTCATTTACAAAACCCCAGCTCAAAGACAAAATTATTAATAATTTCAAAAAGGTTACAACAGAGCATTCAAGCAAGCACGAGGCCCTTCCAAAGAGTGGGCCCTGTGAGAATGCAGAGGTTGCTTGCTCATGATGTTGTCCCTGACCACAACCTCATACAGTATAGTCGTCAAGGGTGGTTATGGAACCAAGTTTAGTGGGAGGTCATACAAAATTTTCCCTAAAACCTAACCCATTGTGTTACTAAAAACCATTATGGATGATGCCAGCCCAGTGGCGTAGTGGTTAAGTGCGCATATTCTGCTTCAGCAGCCCAGGGTTGGCCGGTTTGGATCCTGGGTGAGGACATGGCACCGCTTGGCATGCCATGCTGTGGTAGGCATCCCAAACATATATAAAAAAAAAAAAAGCAGAGAAAGATGGGCATGGATGTTAGCTCAGGGCCAGTCTTCCTCAGCAAAAAAGAGGAAGATTGGCAGTATTTAGCTCAGGGCTAATCTTCCTCAAAAAAAAAAAAAAACCCATCATGTTGTTAAAGAGCATCTTGTAGCAAATAGAAAATTCTTTAGACATGTTTATGTGACTTTTTAAAAGTAATTGCTCTGATTTAAATTCAGATGTCATGAAAGTAACATATTAGTTAATTTTGTTTGTTTATAGTGTTTTGTTTCTAGGACTTTTACCAAAATTTTGGGCTGCAGCCAGACCAGAGCTATACTTGGGCTGACTTCCAGTTCTGAAGATTGTGGACCCAAGCCCAAATTTCAAGGTCAAGGACTAGGAACTTCTTGGCTGCTTGGAGGTATTAGAATTGAGAAAGAAAGGGCCCCAGTGACCTCAGCATTGAAGAGAGAAATCTTAACGCCCATTGATTTGTAGCACCTCATTTCCTACCACTTTGAGCTCTCACAAGGGGAATCCATTAGATTTTAGGATGGAAGGAAATCCGTTGTATGTAGAAGTTGATATTTTTAAACCTCTGGTTAAATATGAGGAGATAATGCTTGGAAGTCAAGGGTAAAGGGAAAATTAAATGATCTAGATCTGCTAAAGGAAATCTGGCCACAGAACTATGGATCCAGGGGGACTAGTAGATAATTATAAACTTGTGTGTTTTGCAAATGACTTCAAGTCTAATGGCTGTTCCCTGACTCTATAAGAACCCTAACTTCTTGTATCCCATTGGTGTTTGTCACAGAAGTAATACCTCTTGAGTTACTTGGTCATCTTCTCTCATTTAGCCTACGAAAATGGCATAATAGTCCCAATATTTCTAGAAGATGAGAGATAATTATCATTCAACTATATGAAAGATGGGACTAAAATACAGGTACATAAGGTACATAAGAATGATTACACAGAAGGCACAGATTTTCACTATGACAAAACCAAAAGTATATCCTGAGTTTCCCACCCTCCAAACCCATGTGCTCCACTCAAATACATTTTGGTCTGTACTTTAGGTGATTTTCTCTGTGGTCTTAAATGGATTTTTACAAGGTCTGTGGAGTTTCTGCATGCTGTTACATATGTTTTAGTAATGCTGATGTTAAGTTTTGCATGTGTTTTATTTTATTCCCCTAGTAGTCTTAAAAGTAGGACAAGAATTATTTAAAGGGGAAAAGAGATTATTATTTCAGTTTAAGAGTCCCAATAGAATGGGAAAAACTTGGAAAGTGTAAAGAGCTCTATATTCCTATTAAGTGTGACTCAAAAGCCACCCTTGGTTTTACACTGTCTCTATCTATAATATTACTTCTCCCTGGCATTTTTTTCAGACTTGCACAGCAGCTAATCCTTATAAAGGAAAAGCCACACATGAAATTTAAACTCCAACACTTTTGCTAAAATTCCTATAGGAAAACATCTTCCACCGCTCCATGACCGTATTAAATTGACTAGATGGAATAGAGTCAAACTTCTCCCTTCAATATTCACCTTTGGACAGAATCCAAGCATTAACTAAGAAATGTGTAGAAAATCAGGTGTGATTGGACATAGATTATCTGGACTATGCTGTTGTGGTCTTTAGAAGTAAAACTTCATGCAGGGAAACATATTATTAGGGGGGAGAAAACCTAAAAACATACACATCCAATTTAGCCACTTATCTAAATCTTGTAAATATCAAGGTACGTACAATGTGTACATTTATACTTGTAAAGAATTCCAAAGGACCCCTGTGAACAGGGCCAGATTTCATGTTTTATTTTATGCAAAAAGAAGTCAGATATCAGGAGGCTCCCCCAATTTTCTCCCCAAATAGAAATAAAAGATGAATTATATTTTCTCCCCAAATAAGAAAATAGACATTTTCTCTCCAAATTCTTTGTTAGTAGGTGTTACAAGAGAAAAAGAAAGCCTTTTGGACAAAATGTGTACAGAACCAAGCTCACTACTCCCATTTCAACTGCATAAGTTTTCCTTTTTATCAGTCTTATCCGGGAATCTGCATAAATTGTGTTAGGCAAAAAAATTCTGCTTCTAAGGAAAAGTACTACGGATATAATAAATTCCCTCATTTCTTTAGGTAAAGAAATCAAGACCAAGAGAGGAAATAATGACTTTTCATTATCATTTGGTACTCAACATAGTCCTATAGATAAGTAAGGAAGCCTCAATGATCCACCAGCAATAGTATTTATATGACATAACCTTGTGATGTATGAAAAGTTACTGTCCAATTTTGTGCACCACTTCTTCCTCCCTAATGCTCCATTTGCTTACTTCTCCTTTTGGTTATTCAAGCAGAGACGGCCAGTTGTCTACTCAGGATCAATTATCCCCTTCTCCTTTAATAATAGACCCCTGATTTTATTCCAGAACATAATGTACCCAGCTCAAGCACTATATTTCACAGCCTCCTTCACAGCGAGGGGTGACTATCATGTTAAGTTCTGGCCAATGAGATGAAAGCAGAATTATCGCGTGGGACAGCTGAGAAATCTCTTTAAGGGAGTCCACTTGGCTTAGAGGGGGGCCTTTTTTCCCTACCCCTTCTCTTCCTTTGGGAGGTCTGGGATGGAGACTTGACAGTTGAAGTCTACAGTGACACAGCAGACACAAAAGATGCTTTGGTTTCAGATGATTCCTCAAGGCATCCATACCAGCCCTCCTTTATTTAGGAGAGTAAATATTTGCGTGTTTAAGTCACTTGTGATCTCCACACATACCTTATGCCTTATCTGTGCTTGTGCTTTCCAGAAAACAACTGGTCTTTTTCCTTACACTCGTTATAAATAAAAATGAATTACTTCTCTATTTCATTCCCTTGGAGTCTCAGGCCTTTCCAGATAACTTAATAACATTTTCAATAATGACTGACAATTAATATTTCCCCTTCCATATAGCATTTATTAAGGGCATTCAACATTTTGATTTATAACCAGTCCGTTTAGTCATGTTCAGAATTTTGAACAGGATGTAGGCTAAATGGAGAGAGACTTTTCGGTGGGGGGGGGGGAAATGTTTCTTTTCCCCTGGGATTTCACCTTGCAGACAGCCATCTGCTGAAATTTCTTAGTTTTAAAGTACAGGCTCCAGGAAATCACAACTGCTTCACTTTGAAAGTTCTAGAAACTTTGAAACTTTACCAAGTGTTCAGGGTGCTGGTAAAATTTTACTAAGTTCTTGAAAGTGATTTCTTTTAGTGTTTTAGCTACTATCTAAATTTTGAGAATAGCTAGTACTTTCAAAACTTGAAATATACATACAGAAACTCTAAAAGACATTGGATCTGTCAATAAATAAATATAATGTGCACCCAGCAGATTTTAGAATCGTTGAGACATAGAATGTTAGAACTGGATTTACTTAGTAGAGCATGTAGTATAACTTCTTCACTTCTCCTTTGTGCTAGTGGGTAGAACAAAACTAAATCTCATTTTCCTGCTGACTTCATTGCTCTTTCCCTCAGCTTACAGCATCTGTGTTCAAATGTAAGAAAGATGTGTTGGGTATGTGCCAATAGGAAATAAAGGGAAAGGAAAAAAATAGATTGGACTCTAGATCCTGCATTGGTTTCTGACTTTGATGAATTTTCTCCTATCAATGACCTTTATTGCCTCGCATCATTCTAGGGGCATATTCATTCAATATAAGAAGGAAGTAGAGAAACGTTCTCAGCCATTTGCAGTTAGTTCTTTCTGAGTCTAATTCCTTGGTGAGCTTATCATTTTCTGAAAGACAAGAGCTGACCCTTGTGAGGTGGAAGAATGATTTCCAAGTACCATTTTGAAGACCACATTTTCTGTTCATTAGTTGGTATCTAAGTAGCCCAGACAGGATAAGTTGTTCCATATCTGTGCTTCTAAAAGACACAATGTAGACATAGAAATAGAGGTAGTGGTAGATATTACATTTGTATAACATAATATGCATAAATATTATTATATATAATTTTTGCGTCAGTGTAAACGTAGAGACAGAGGTAGATATAGATATAATATTTAACATTTGTTTTCTCTTTTATATTCTAAGCCCCTTTAGGACAGAGAACTGATGAAATTTTTCTTTGTCTACCTGTTCTACAGCACAGAGCCTCGCACCTACTTGTAGCATATTTCCATGATGAAAATGATAATTTTAATCCCTAGGTTGGTTTAGACACTCTTTTAGTCTGTTTTGTACTAGAGCTGAGTTTTTGGTTTACGCTGTGTGTTAAATTTACCTCAGCAAAACAAAAAATACAGTCCATTCATCCCCAAACCAACAATTATTCCTACTGAGTCCCAGGTATGAAAAATGAAGACTCTGCCATTTGAAGTTCTTACAGGCAATTAAAAAATGTGCAGTGTTTTCCACATGCACAAAACACTGGAGGTCCTAAGGATAGCCTTCATAGTCACTAGGCTGTCTCATGAGGGGAAGAGAAAGTGACCAACTTGCCCAGATAGCAGGCTCATATTGGGGCTGCAATGAAAGATAAAATGGACTCCATTTGATGAAGATCTTTAATCATCTACCTGAGAAGTTTGAACCTATTCTGCTTGGCAATAGGGAGCCATGGAAGATTTTTAAACATGGAAGTGACAGAATGAAAGTGCTATTTCAAGAAGGTTAAACTAGCAATGGTCTACAGGATGGATAAGTGGCAGAAAGTCACAGGAAGTAGAGAGACCAGTTAATTGATAATTTCTGTCATCAGGACCTGCGGTGAATTTAGAGTGGAAAAAAAATACAAATTCATTTATTTAGAAAATATTTATTAAGTACTTTATTTCGATCAGGCCTCATGTTAAGAATTGAGAATATGTCTACGTTTCTGCATTGCAGAACATACCTACCAGTGGAATGTTTGATGTGTGTGTGTGTGTGTATGAAAGACAGAGAGAAAGAAACAGAGAGCAATATTCAATGTAAGGAGTGGAGAAGAAAATTGGGAAAAGAAATTTAGTATAAAAGATGTAAGCTTTACCAATAATATGCTTAATCTCACCAGCAATCAGAGAAATATGTATTAAAATCATGTTGAGATACCACTAGTTTGGCAAAAATTTCTAATGGGTTGACAATAGCAGATATCAGTGAGGATGTGAAACCATAGGAACTCTAATACATTGCCCATCTGAGTATATAATGGTATAATCACTTTCAAGAACAATTTGACAGTATCTAGTAAAGTTGAAAGTATACATTCTTTAACCAAAATAAAAACCAACCATGTACCTGTCAATAAGAGGATGTAAAAATAGATGAAATACTAATCAGAAATTAAAATGAATGGACTGGAGCTGTATTTACCAACGTGGATGTATCTTCAGATATAATGATGAGTGGAAAAAGCAAATTACAGAAAAAGATGTACAATATCTTTTATATAAAGTTTATAAACATTCAAGTCAATACTATGCACTAATTTTAAAGAGGAATGCTTGAGGATAAAAAGCATGTGATCTAGGAGAGAGATTACTGTCAGGAGCCTGGGGAGATGTGATATGGGGGTAGTATAGAAAGGCTTCAAATTAAAGTGTTGTTTTTGATTTCTCATGCTGAACAATGGATTATGAGAGTTCTTCGTATTATTTTTATATCTATCTGTATACCTTAAATAATTTCTAATAAATTTTAAAAGGTTTACTCATAATATGACACACATATCACAGACCTTCTGCAACAGCCTAACAGTGAGGGACTGGCTGGTAACCTACTGGTTATCGGGACATTTCTGCCCTGCATGACAAATCTCCCTATTATTCAAGAAAAATGGCTTTTTACTGGGCACTCTGAAATTTTATTACAGCTAGCAAGAACTGCCACTCTGGAACAGAATGATTTTTTTTTGTTTTTGTAAAAATATATTTGAGGAGTGTCTTAGAAACGGTCTACTCCTTGACCACATCTGTATTATCAAGAGTACCTAGGTAAGATATTGATAATGCAAGCTGATGTTCTGCCTATAAACCGCCAACGATATTGCTAAACCTATTTAAGGACTTCACATAGGTCCAATTTTCCTGTTTCCTAATAAAATAATGGTGACGAATGGTTCTGAGGCTCCCCTAGAGTGCTCCAGAGTCTCCAGAGATGGCACTTTCACTCTCAAGGAATGCTCTTCCCTGCCGCACTCCAAGATCAATACAAAATCCAGCCTTGGATTGCACATTAGGTGGCTCCAGGCTGCCTGTTTTCAGCTCCCAGTCTCTTCTTTTTGTATAACATGGCCATGTGGTCTTCTGGGTGGTGTCTCCCTCCAAGGACAGAGTCAGGTTTCTCATTCGTTTGCAAAATAGCCTGCTGCACTAACTGTATTCTCAGCTGAAATTCCCAACACTGGGTGAGTCACACAGAAGATCCTGTTGAAGCCAGTCTGAGCTGCTTTCTCTGGTTTATGGCCACGGAAAAATCAAGAGCTTAACATTTGGAGTCCGACCTGCACTTTAGATCCATCCACTGGACCTATGGGTACTTGCTCAGATGAGGGTTAATTGGAGTGCTCTCTTCTTTTAATTATAAACTATTGAAATCCACCCAAGAATTATGACTGAAAACAGAAGCCTGGGGTTATAATAAAATAGGAATTTCTGTGTTTTTCTGTGAGGGAGCCAAGGCGGTGATGTTCGAGCCACTCAATAAGCACTAAATAAATCATATTCCCTTGCTCTGGTGCAGAGGGACCCAGCACTTCCTCTGCTAGGCCCAGCTGATCGACCTCTATAAAAATCTTAGCAGGCACTTATGTCCCAGCAGGAGCTGCGCTGGGATGAAATCATGGAGTGCCTGAGGACAGCAACTCCCCTCTCCCCATTCCCATGGCAGCTGTCAATCTCACAGGAACAGAAGAGATGCCTTGTGTTTGAGATTTCTCTTGGAATGCCCTCTGGGATGGAAACACCTTATTAAATTTCAAAAATTCGAGTACTGAGACCCAAGGGAGAAAGTCTGCTCTTCCGGTGTACTGGGGTAGGGAAGTGAGTGGTGTACTGGGGTAGGGAAGTGAGCCATTTTCTCCTGATTGGGACACAAGCCTTGGCCAGTTGGTGGAATTTATAGGTTGGCATATTTTGCTCAATATAATACAGGATTCTTCACATAAAGCACTGCTCAGTAATGGAGTAACCTATCTTAGAAATTTAAGCATTCTTTGACACTGTAATAATTCAAACAGAGGACAGATGTCTAATAATCAAAGAGGATACAGGCAAAAAAACCCCAAGTGCATTGAGCGAGATCCCTGACAATACTGAGATTATATCTGGATTCCCCACAGAGCTTGAGTTGACTCCATTAGGGTTCTTGGCTTATGGAAGTATCCATTCATGCAGACCAATCTCTTGGTGGTCTAGTGGTTAAGATTCGGTGCTCTCACCACTGCACGCTAGGTTCATTTCCTGGTCAGGGAACCACACCACCCATCTGTCAGTTGTCATCCTGGGGTACTGTGTGTTGCTGTGATGCTGAAAGTTATGCCACTAGGATTCCAAATACCAGCAGGATCACCCATGGTGGACAGGTTTCAGTGGAGCTTCCAGACTAAGACAGAGTAGGAAGAAGGACCTGGCCACCCACTTCTGAATAACTGGCTGTGAAAACCCTGTGAATAGCAGTGGAGCACTGTCTGGTATAGGTCTGGAAGATGAGAGCATGGAGCAAAAAGTCTGGGCAGGGCTCCTGTCTGCTGCACACAGGGTTGCTAGAAGTTGAAATCGACTCTGTGGCATTATCAACAAAAACCAATCTCTAGAAAGAGTTAACTGAGTACATGGACAATTAGAGAATTGACAGAGAAAAGAAATTCAATGTTACTAATTTCTGAATGTAAGCTCAACTAAAGGTTTCAGATAGAGGTAAATATAATTGAAGTGATGAATTTCTCCTCAAAAAAGGAGGAATATGGGGGCCGGCCCTATGGCAAAGTGATTGAGTTCAGGTGCTCTGCTTCTGCGGTCCAGGGTTCATGGGTTCAGGTCCCGGGCATGGACCTACACACTGCTCATCAAATCATGCTGTAGTGGCATCCCACACGCAAAACAGAGGAAGATTGACACAGATGTTAACTCAAGGACAATCTTCCTCAAGCAAAAAGAGGAAGACTGGCAACAGACATTAGCTCAGGGCCAATCTTCCTCACCATAAGAAAAAACAAAGAGGACTATGGTGACAACTCCAAAACTTTGACTTCTTTGATTTTGGACTTTTCCAAAGCAAAAGAAATGATTAACTGCCAGTCAGTTTTGTCTTTTTGTGTTCTTTCTTCCTTTGTATTCTTGACAGCAACTTAATATTTTCTGAAGAGGGATGAAGTATAGCTACGTAAGTGAATAACTGACGATTAGTGAAATTCTCTCTCCCGTCTTTATTTTACTCCATACAACACAGAACAGTTCAGGATATGGGATCCTGAGAATATATCTCCTTCCTATTGATTCTGATATTCCCTCCTCATGTCTTCACAGTCTGTTATAGCAACACGAGACTAGAGACTTGCTGATCCGAGTTAAGTAGGGTCAGGATACCTGGTGTTGTATGTAGATGATCAAACCCTCCTTCAGAGGGGAGATGAAAGCAACTTTCATACTTTTCTCCAAAAAGCAAAGGACTGCTTCTGAGTTCCTGGCCCACAGTTCTAGCAGCGGTGTGCTCATCGAGTTTAATAACCTTTCTAGAAAGGAGCTGTATTAAAAGAATAAAATGTTTCTGCCAATGCTACAATTTTCAATGTCACAAAATCCCAGATGTCCTCAAAGCTCAGAAGGGGTCACCTTCTGGTTATGTGGGATAAGTATGAAATTGGCTTCACTTCACATCGCAAAACCTACGATAAGAAACTCAAAGGTGAAATGTGTGAAGCATATTTGACGAGCGAAAGTTTTATATTTCCAGTACCTTCAATACATTTTGCCTTCATTGAACTTTATACCTCATGTGATATCTGGAATGGGAAATGGAGCCAATTCGGTACTGTCATTTGTATTTTATAATTAGGAATGGCGTGTAATATATGGACATTTGTGCTTTTTTTTAAGGAGTCTATAATTTTGAGCCAAACAAAACCCCCAATTAGTATGGATTTGAGTTAACTCAGCAGCTTGTGAGTTAAGGAGGGAAAACTCAATGTCAAATGCCATTTCTTAATGTAACAAACATGAAATGTTTCTCCCCTGCAGTGGTGGTCTCTGGGATTTCCTGGTACTTGCATTTCACCTCAAAGAATTCCCACAACCGACACAAAAATCAGCATTACCTTTACTATTTCCAAAATGATAAGCTTTCTTTCTGGCAAATCTAATTAGCTTTAGAAATCTAAATTTCTTCCAACATAAAACTCTTTGAAGTAATGGGGAAAGACTGGTAAATCACTAAGCAACAAACACATACTGTTTTTCATTTGCAATAAGTTTATTAGAGAAATATTGTAGGAAAAGCCTTTAAAATAATTTAACAATTTCATTCTTAAAAAGCAAGCTTGCTACCATAACTTTTTTTTAGTTTAGAAAAGACTATACAGTCAAAATCCTTTGATTTTCCTTTGCGTAGCTTCATAGCCTCACTGTGTATATTCATCTTTAAGATGTCCTTTGTGCTTTTTTTTCTCTTCCATTTCCCAAACTATTATTGTGGGTAGCAGTGAAGATGTTTTGATTTGCATTCTTCTCTTCCTTGTGAGACTGTCGTTCTCCTCACCATTAGGAAATAGGAGAAATCTCATTCACTGAAGATTGATCTCCAGCGAGGAGGAGACAAGAACCATGCTCCTGTCATTTCTAGAGAGATTAAACAGTGGGTTATTCTTCAGTAATGGAAGATCCCTTTTTTAAGTCACCAGAAAATGAAACAAACAAACATTAAAATATATTGTTGAGTGAGCCAATCTAAGTTCCATAAACTTAGGAAATTGTTTTCTGCTTTTTTCAATAAGCCTCAGCCTCTCTAATCTGCTTACTCACCCTCCAGGGCTCCCTTCAGTCTCTCAGTCTGTAAGTACCTAGTGCCCTATGCTTTCTCTTAAGCCTCAATAGAAACCTAAAATTATATCCTGGATTCATCACAGAGTATAAATTATAACAGCAAGTAGCATTTACTATCTGAAAGACCATTTGTATCTGATGGGCAAAACAGTTTTGTGTTAAAGCAATGACTTTTTCAGAGAATATCTAATACAGCCAAGGGTGGGTGATTTGTCAGAGAATTGGGACTTCTCATTCCTCTTTCTGCTGCCTTAAAGGCTACCTGTGCATGAGGCCAGCCCAGAGCTGGATTTCTTTTCACCGCAGAGATAAGGTTGAAGGTCTGACCATTTATTTACTATCATGCATTGGTTTCATCAAAGTAGGAGAGAGTGAGAAGTGAGAAAGACAGAGCCTCTGAGCAGGCAGGGAGAAGTCCCCTTGGTATGGCAAGATTCAAAGACCCTTCCAGCCAGTACAATAAAGACACCTAGTTTAGGCTGCAAAGTACCACGCTATAGAGTGTCTTCTGACTTCTTGTAGTGTGATCCTGGCGTGGTCTGTAAAAGCTACCCTAAAATTAATCTTGGAAGAAAGAGGACAGCCTCTCCATCATCTGCTTCTCCAGTCCTGTTCCACTTAAAACTGGAAGCCCCTGGAGTGATTGGTCTGGAATGGGAGGACTCACATTAACCATTTCCAGGGGTTAGCAACTGTTACCTTCTGTATTTTTTGTCTTAACACTGCATTTACAATCTCCTAATAGCTCTACTAATTGAGGAACACAATATACATGGCCAAGAAGTGACAAAGGATGGAAACTTGTGTTTTCTAAAAAGCTGGAGCAGGAAAATCCTTTGATTCTTTGGTGGTATCTGGAGGAAATTATTTTTTATACCTCAACCAGTTGTCAAGTCCCAAGCAAATGGAAAGATCAGGTATTTTAGCCCTGTCCTGGTCTTACCTAATTTGATGGGCTCTGTGGTGGCTGATACATGACTGGTCTGAGGTTCAGAGATAGATCAGCCCCATAAACCTTCCTCTTGGAAGCAGCTAACCAAGACGCTGTCCTTTGTGGCTTCATGTCGAAAGCAGACTTGTGCTAAAAGAGGTCAGGCTCGGTGTGGTCGGTCACTCAGAGGAATAAGTGGAAAGAAGGAATGCTTATCACTTTATCCCTCATGGAGAAGGTGCTGAGGACACGTGCTTTCTGTAACTAAGGGGATTAGGCCCAGTAAAAGACCAGGCTGCTTTGGAGTGGTTAATCTTAGGGAGCAAGGAAATTCTACGAGTCCAAGAAAAGAAGATGAAAGCAGCACACTGGAGCTTCCTAACATGACTGAGGTTTCTGTCAATTTGAGCAGCATTCCTAGAATCCCCCGGCACCACTTCCTAATTTGACCTTTCATGATTTGAGGCCTTAAAGCCACAAAACCAAACTAAAATCCCTATAATACTTTGGCACAAGAGGGAGGGCTCAGGAGAATTTTTATCCTTAAGTCTAGAGTTTTCTGGCTTTCACTGGCTTAGCATTGTCCATAAAATATCTGGAACACGTTTTTGATCATTCATAATTTACTCTAAAGGTCTGGGGCTAAACCAACAGAAACTGCTCTTTTGGGGATCATTTCACGCATTGGAGCCTGGAAAATTAAGAATTTCTCTACACTGAAGTTAGTAAAACAAAATGTTCAAAAGCAGTGGCTCTCAGGATCTTCCATCGTCTTATAATTTGTAGGCTGGTACAAAAATCCAAATTATTATCATATATATAAATGCAAGTATGAATCTATAGTAAATCTTACCCAAATTTTCAAAGAATTATCAGATGTCCACTTACCTTTTCTTCAAGGTGCAGCTTTGTCATCTAGTCCGTAAAACTCTGCTTTCTAATTCTTGTCCTCGTTATTTACCTCCTTTCTGAACTGCTGCGGCATCACTGGTCTGCAAATATTTGTGAGCCAGCAAATATTTGCAGCTGGAAATAAGGATCATGCCTACTGTTTTAAGTAGAAAGGGGTTTAATACAGAGATTTGGGTGCTCACAGAATTGTTGCAAGGGTTAGCAGAATGGGCTTTAGGAAGAGAAGTCAGGAGAACCTCAGAACAAGACCCCCTAACTGGCGCCTCAAAGGGAAAACACCTTTTGCCACATTGACAACACAGGACATTGGGGGAATTGCTAGACTCGATATCTATGCGTAGAGCTGAATTTAGACTTTTGGAAGGTGTTGCTACCACCTCTCCAGCTGCCTCTCCATACCCACAGATTTATTGACTGCATGCTGCAGTGTGGCTGCAGAAAAACCCATCTCCACAGCCCTGGCTTCTAGCAAAAACAAGTATAGCAGCAGTTGGAAGGTTTCTATCTCACTTCTGCCTTTCAAATCTCATGGAAGGCCTCTAATTGGAAGGCTCTGATTTGCATTCAGGATTCTAGTTTTGGAAGACTGTGGGAAATGTAGTTTTCTCTGTAGCACAGAAAAGTACACTAGAAGTAATTCAGGATAGATGATGAGTGTCAATTCACCATAGAGACCATAAACATGTCTGTTACTGTTAGTTACTGTTTTGTTTCCTACTCTCACATTTGTTTTAAAAAAATTGAGAATAAGACCATATCTCAAACTTTTAAATGCCTCGTAATACCTAGAAAAATTTATGCTCAATAAATATTTGAGGATTGATTGTTTCACCAAATAATCTTTTTTTTCCTTAAAAACATGGCTTTGAATGTCTTTGTTAAGATATTGAAAGACTTTCCTTCCTTAATAGGTGGGCTATTTTTAGTATAGCTTATTTAATTTACTTTTTTGATGGCTTAAGATCTTTCAGTAACTTGATGTCAACATTCCGAACATTTATGATCATTGTGCAGAAAAAATGACAGAGGAGGCAGATAAAGGCAAATTACATCCAATCTAATCTGCACCAACTCAAGGCCATAGCTATTTCAGGAAAAGCACATTGATCTGAATTGTCTTGCCATATTTCATCTTTCTACTAAAAGCTGAATGTAGAAAAAAATCTCATATACTCATTTATACTCATACATTCAATTATACTCATATGAATGAGTATAATTCTGGCTAATCTAAACTTAAGCTTAACAACCTAATACCAACATATTGTACATCCTAATACCAACATATTAAACTTCTATTCCAGTATTGATTGCCTATTAGCAAAAATTTTCTCAAAATCTTTTCTTGTAGAGTTAAGGTGCTTGTCTATGGTAGCCATTAGAAGTTCATGAACTGAAAAGTCTGAGCGTTATAGAACAGTCATACTGTCAAGGAATTTTAAATTGAGTAAGATTCTTAGAGATTATCCTAACATGAATCCCAGAGAAATACTGTGACTTGCCGTGGGTCGCACATCTGGTAAGTGAAAAACCCAGATCATAAACCCATGTCTTCTGATTAATTCAATGCTCTTTCCAGTACACATGGATTATGTACCTGTTTTTTAACAGAATTGAATTTTAAAGCCTTGAAAGAAATGATTAAAATGTACATTCAAATACTAATCTTTGGAGGATACGAGAATCTCCAAATCTATTGTCCTCTATATGGAGAGGTTTGACTTTTTTCCTGGGATATTCCTCAAAATACACACACACTCTACCATCTAGTTGTATGGTGATTTCAATACAGATGTTAACAAAGGTGACAGAGTTGATAGAAGGAAAACTCTCAAACTCCCTTCATCTGTGCAATTCTATGAGTTCTAGTGTATTCATGTAATGATACACTCAACAAACTGGTACTCATATCCACATAATGGATTCTAACATTCACTTTCACTTAAAAATTGGGATTGTTTTGGTGCAGTCAGTTCAACATATGGTGGTATGAGGCTTCTAGAAAGGTTATCAGCACTGTCCACTCTTATGAGGGAATTGGGAAAATGACTGTCTTAAATATCATGCATTGGTAGTAAATGTTATGCTGTGATGAGTCATTTCCAGGAATTGAAATATCGTGAACTCGAATCTTCTGGGAAGAAAGAAAACACAGTAGACTTGGGGAGGGCGATGGATGAAAGAGCAAGCAAGTCAGTTAGTGGGAAACTTCTCAGACCCAGCAAAATGAGATTTTCTGTTATCATCTTACTAGTTCTTGGTGGGGTTTTTAATCTTATTTTCATTGAATTTGGTAATTGTTCATATCTGCAAAGATGGAGTCCCTACTGATCAATGAAACAGAGGACAATAATCAGCTGATCCAGTGACCTATGGAAAAGCAATTCCCCCCAAATGCTTTCTCTGCTCTCTCTCAGCATAATGTCTAAAATAATGAATGTTTAGCAGCATAATAATGTCCTTTCTTCTCTCTCAGGGGAAAATCTGATAGCAAATAAGTATTCTAAGGTACCATGCTTACTAAAAAGTATAAGTAAAATATACTAAGAAAATGCCAAGTATTCTGCCTTTATCAATTTAAGCAAATTTTCAAGATTCACAAGACTAGTCTACAATGAAAGAATACTAGCTCTTTTTAAAGAACTTATTAGATGCAAAGTCTCTGTTGGTTAGAGTTAACTTTTACAGTTACACACATACACCCCTTCATTAAAGGAACAAATGGTGTCTTGTTAGGAGAAAACTCATATTCATGGGATAGTACATTAGGGAAAGAAGAAAACTGGCCAAGAACCATTAACCAGGAAGATTCCTGGGAAGAAGACCTTAGCTAAATTGATAAACAGTGTGGAGGTGGAGAGTAGTAAGGATTTTCATAAAGAAAAGGCTATTTTAAAAACACAATGTACACTAAAAGTGGAATGCTATTTTTAACAGCTTTCTGGGGAGAAGAAGCAAGTGTCCTGGAAATATAGAAACAAGATCACCAGCTAACACAAATTGAGCATTTACCATGTCAAGAACTTTACACAGATTATTTCATCCAATCCTTACACCAAATGTATGAGATAGGTATTATTAATAATAAAATGCAATGCCTATTTAATATTTATAATCTGTTGGATATTACTCTGATTACTTTATATAAATTCACTCTTTAAGCCCTCATAATGGCCCTATGAAGCAGGTAGTAATTTATCCCCATTTTGTAGAGGAAGAAATGAAACAGAGATATTAAATCATTTGTTCAAAGTATCCTACCACAAAGCAGAAAAGCCAGGATTTGAGCCTAATATCCCTGTAGTGGTTGGTTTTTTTTCCTTTCCCAAAACATTGATATTTATCACATCTTCATGAATTCATTACCTCAGTGGCCAAGACTGTTGTCTTCACTTAGGGAGTTTTCATTCTAGCTGGATCTTATTAGGCCTCATCTGAGCAAAGACTTGGAGGCAGTGGGGGAGTCAGTTATGGAGAAATCCAGGGAGGGAGTGGGCAGGTGAAGGGACAGTTCATCAAAGTCCTAAGGCAGAAGCATGTGTTTCAGAAAGAAAATTCCAGGTGGAAGAGACAGCTTGAGCAAAGACTCTAAGATAGGATCATGTTTGACATGTTTGAGTTAAAACAAAGAGGACAAACAGCTGAAGCAGTGAAGCAGAAGGTCAGAGTGGTCACAGGAGACCTAGATCAAATGAGGCCCGTGACACCACAGCAAGCACATTGGTTTTCATTCTGAGTCAAATGGGGAGCCATTGCAGAGTTTTGGACTAGAAAATGACACTATCTGACTCATTTCTTAAAACAATCCATCTGACGGCTGAGTGGGGAATAGGCATAGAGGGACGAGGGTAGAAGCAGCAAGAGCTGCCATGGTAGAGGCTGTGGTGGAGCAGGAATGAGAGGCAAGATCTGGAACTCAGGTTTGGATATACTGAATTTGGGATGCTTATTAGACTTCCGAGTGGAACTGTCGAGTAGATTGTTGTTAAGACTTTGGGAGAGAGATCTGCACTGAAGATATGAAATTTGGAGTTCTCAGCACATAGATGGAATTAAAAACCAAGTGGCTGGATGATATTAATAGGCTACTAGATATAGCTAGAGAGAAAGCCTAAGGAGAGGGCCTAAGGACTGCCCACACCTACTTTAAGAGGAGGAACCAGGAAAGGAAACAGAAGGAACGAAGAAGTGAGGCAAGAAACAAATAAATGGGAGTTTGATGTTCTGCAAGGCCAGTAAAGAACATATATCAAAGAGGATTTTTTCCCTTTTAAACTAAACCCTTAGTTAACAGGCTTTACTTTCACCACTCAATTGCTTTTCATTTATATCCAACAGATATTGCTACCATTACAGTTAAACTCACTCATCAATCTGCAATCAGCTAACAGGTCAACTGGGGGCTGGCTGGTGTAGGATAACCTAGGCTTGGCTGATTCAGCTCTGCTCCACGTGGTCTCTCATGCTCCATGGGGCTAATCCAGGCTTGTTCTCACAGCAAGAAGCCGGGGTCCAAGAGAGAGCAAGAGTGAGAGAAAGAGAGACAACAAATGCACAGGCATCTTAAGGCCTAAGCTTGGAATTGGAACAATGTCACATTGCCACTTTAAATTGGTCAAAGCAACTCACAAGTCTAACCTATATTCAAAGTTTAGAAAGCAGAGTCCATCTCTTGACAAGATGAACTACAAATCACATTGCAAAGAGCACGGATGGAGGGAGGGTGAAAGTTTGGGGATATTTTTGTAATCACTCTCTAAGCCAGTACTTACCACTCTGATGCCCCAAGTTCTATCAGGAAGCTCCCCTCAAAATTTCAGGATCAGTACCTGCGAATGTGATGATTTCTCTACCTAGACTGTATGCCCCATCTTCTGTGCCTTTCCCGATGCGACCCAAGCCTTCCTCTTAAAGGCAACTCAGCTCCCTCATCCTCTTTTCAAGCCATTCCTGCCCATACTGATTCCTCCCCCTCTGAGCGCCTACAGCCCTTGTAGTTGGAACCTTGTGTGATACATTAAAGTGCTTAAGTAGGGGACTGGCACATAACAAGCACTCAGTAAATGGTAACTATCACCATTATTCTTCTTTAACACATTACAAGTCATCTGAAAATGTTCTATAATTATTTTTAGGCAAGTAGTCTTGTCAGTCTTCCTACTAGGCTGTAACACCCTTATTAGAAGGGAGATGTATATGTTTGTGTTGTAACAGCGGCCAGCACAGCAGGAGGCACCTAGTGAGTGCTCAATAAAATCTTGTTAATTATTAAAAGTTAATTTTAAGTCTAAGGAGATTCTTACAGTTTGGAAATTATCATGTAGCTTGTCGTGGAGCTACATTAATTCTGGGACTGCTGAGAAAGGCGTGCATCTTGGAGAGAACTCTATTATCAGCAAAAGGATTATTCTCTCTAAGGACATTATCTGAAATTTTTTCTCAACTTTTGCATCAATTTTACTGTTTAACTGCTTGGAATTAAAGATGTGAACTTAGGCATTCTGGAAGCCTGATAAAAGCAGGTATTAATCATTTTTAGGCATGTGTCTTATATTTTCAGCAAATACGTTGTCACATCCATTCAGTTCTCTGCCTGGAACTTCAAAACAGACCCTGCCCTTGCCAGTAAGCTTGAAAGAGAGAAAAGAAAATGCAGACTCTCTCAGAATTGAAGTGAGAGACTGTGAAGGAAGAAAAAATAAACATGCAACAGAAGGAAAATGTTAGCAAAATTGTTAAAATTGCAATAACCTTAGAACTTGACTGATTTTTATGTTCTATGGCTCTGTTTGAATCATAGGCTGCATTACTTCAGTATCAGGTATCCCAATTTAGGAGAAAAAATTAGTGGAGTAGGGATTTAGGGGTGGCTGGAAGGACATAGGGGTCAACTGAAGTATTCACTGAATCATTTTCATAGACCCAGATTATCTTGCTTTTTTAAGATATTAAATTCTGTATAAATAACATGTCTGTCATGGATTTCAACATGCTTTTTTTAGAAGTCAAATCAAATCAAAAGCAGATAGTCTCAATTAAATAAAGTCACAGTGAAATTTCTGATTTTTAATCATTCGGTAACTTCTCCAAACTTCGCATTAAGCTCTATCTCACAATTGAAAATCTATGGGTTATAAACGTGTTCTTTGGACAGTACAGTCTGGAATAAAATTTGAAGGCAAAGTACAGAAACCGGAGCATTAGATGTGTCAAGGATTTTTTCCAAAAATATTTCTATAGGTTTTGATTTTCCATTATATTTCTTAAAGGTCTAAACATCCAGTCATCCTACAGACACATAGTTGTGTTTACTGTTTCTGAACAAGAAAGCTTTTTTGTTGAGATTTTAGAAGTGGTTAAATAGTACAAGACTACATCTGGACACTTAGAATCTACAATAAAAAGAATGAGCTATAGTGGCTTAAAATGGAACATGTATGTTGTGGCTAATTGATCAGTTCTCCCCACCCCGAACCATGTTACCCATTTGTACCGCCAGAATTTGAAGTCAGGAATTATATCCTGATGCCAAGACAGGTTATCCTTCAACATTCTGAGCTGTTCCTCCCATCTCCACTCTCTTCCTTTTTCAATTCATTCTGCTTGCTGCCAAATTAATCTCCCTCAGGTAACAGATTCATCATATTAGTTCCTTGATGAAAGAACTTCAATAGTTCAATTAGGCTTTGAGAATAAAATCCGAGAATCTTGGCTTGGTATTTAAGACCTCAATCCACTTCTCCTATGATTCCCTTGTTCCTTTATGTGAATCATCCATTCAGACAGTTAGTGTCATCACTCTTCCCTTTCTCAATATGTATTGTGTTTTCTCATTTGATACAAAGTGAGATTCTCCATCCCTGGACTCTCGTAAACTTCAGATTCCTGCCTTCTCTCCACATGTCTAATTCCAATGTTATCTTTAAAGCTAAGCTCAAATCCTCATAAAAAATCTTTCTCTGACCAATGGTACCGAAACTAGCAACACCTACCCAATATCATTTCTCCTCTTCTCCCTCTTAACAGAAACCTAATTTTTCATAGGGGCATTACATCCAGCATAAAAAAATAAAAACTTATCTTTCCACCCTCTCTGTGATTTAGTTCAGGCCTATGAGGTATAAGTGCAGGTATCTGGGTAGGTCACCCAGGAAAAACTTTTAAAAGGAAATAAACTCAGACATGCTTGCTTTCCCCCAGTATTCTATTATAAACAACACTGTGCCAAGCCTGTTTGTAGCTGAATATTTGTGAACATTCTTAACTATTTTCTTAAGATATAGCCATTGAAGGGGAATGCACATTTAAAAGTTTCTTGAAGCATATTAGAGTTTAACTACCCTTCAAAAAGATTCTTCCAATTTATACTCCTCTTCTAGTATGTGAAAGTATCAATTCCATGCAACTTTGTAAACATTGGCTATTTATTGTTCTTTTACATCTTTTCCAATTCTTCCATTGTCCTTATTTTAAAAGTCCTGACTCTAATAAAATTTGCAATTACAAAACCCTCTCCACTCAAAAAAGAAAATAAATATTTTGCAACAATATAGTTCCAATCATCAATCAAAAAGCACATCATAAATACCTAATTTTTGTTCACAAAGAAACCGTAGAATTTATTTAATTCCCACATACCAACTGATGTTAACAATTGTCTACTATATTCTGTTTGTTTTTGTTTTTGTGAAAATATCTGAGTTTTGCCTTCATTTAAGAGGGATATTTTCCCCCCTGAGCTAACATCTGTTGCCAATCTTCCTCGCTTTGTATATGAGCCGCTGCCACAGCATGGACACTGGTGAGTGGTATAGATCTGTGCCCAGGAACCAAACCTGATGAAGAGGAGCATGCCAAACTTAACCTCTAGGCCACCAGGGCTGGCCCTCGGAAGGATATTTTTGCTGGGTGTAGCATTCATCCATTTCGTTGTTGTCCCATTGTCTTCCGGCTTCTATAGTTTCTGTTGAGAATTCAGCTATGACTCTTACTGCAGTTTCCCTAAAGATAATGTATCTTTATTTTTCCGCTGCTTTTACATTTTTCTTTTTATCTTTGGTCCTCAGCTGTTTGACTGTAATGTGTGGTTTCATTTGCACTTATTCAACTTGAAATTCAACTTGAGATTCAATGAGCTTCATAAATCTGTGGTTTGATGCTTTTCAATGGTTTGGGGAAAACCTTGACCATTATTTCTCCAAATATTGTTTCTGTACTACTTTCTCTCTCCTCTCCTTCTAGAATTCCTATTATACATATGGTAGACTTTCTGATAGTGTCCTATATATCTCTTATGCTTTGTTCTGTTATTATTATTATTATGATGATGAAGTCTTTTTTTTATTCTGCACTTCCATATGCATCATTTCTGTTGTTCTATCTTCTGGTTTACTGATCTTTGCTTCCAGTGGTCCAGTCTACTGGTATATCTACCCAATGTGTTCTTAATTTTGGCTATCATGTTCTAAGTTCTAGAGTATACATTTAGTCCTTTTTTAAAGATTGAATTTCTCTGTTCAAATTCTTTTTTTCTTCTTTTGTTCATCCTTCCTCTATAACATATTTTACATATTTATAATATGTATTTATAATGCATTTTTATAATAACATCTTTAACATATTTATAATAGTATTTTAAGAGCTTTGTCTATCAATTTAAATATCTGGGTCATTTGTGGATCTTCCTTTAATTGGTTATTTATTCTTTTGAGTATGTGTCATATTTTCCTGCTTCTTCACATTTTGTTATTTTTTTATTGTATGCTAACAGTATGTATAATAAAAACTCTAAGTGCTGAAGGTGATATTATTTTCTCTCCAAAAGTACATCTTCTTTGCTTTGAGAAGCTGATCACTTTGTGCCAGTCAGGGTTTCAGCAGGAACAGAAACAGATTGTAGGTTTCCTTAATTTTAGTTTGCTTTTGGTTTCAAGAGAAAGACACCTGTCTTGAAATTATTGTGTGCCCTTCCTTCAAGCAGGACTTTGACTTCTACATACTGTGAGGTTGCAGGAGATTTACCTCTGTCTTTGCAGCTCAGCCCCAAACCTCCTCTGATTCCCAATACTCAACAAAGTCCTATAGGGGAAAATCGACATGTGGTGGAAACTGGCTATGTGACTGAGGCTTCTTCAGATTCCAATCTGTCATTTCCATTCTGTAGAGCTGTTAAAAGCTGTGATGGTTTCTTTTTCCTCTCAAAGACTCAATCTACTTTGGCAAGCTCAATTTTTTGTTCATACTCAGATATGGCAACTTCAATTCCCCACTGGGGGAGAGAGGACTTTGGGGAATAGCTGCCAGTTTCTGCTTGCCCAGGGAAGGCTTTTGCCTGTCTGTAATTTTGTTCTTTCTACTTGTTTGCCTCCACAGTCCTCCAAATTATCCAAGTCTTTCTAGTTGTTTTCATGAGAGCGGTGGTCTGTCAGAAACTTCTCCATTCTGACTGAAATAGAACTGCTTTCTTTAATTTTGGGAGACTTCAGAAAGCACAGTTGACAAAACAATGCCAGATAGTTCTAGAGTAGATATTAAGCTTTGAGTGTGTTCCTGTCAACTAACATTGGAAGAAATACATTGAAGACTGATAAACATGGTTGTGATATCTCTGCTAATGGGACCTTTAGACCTTGTAATGCATAATTACAATGGCGGAAAACAAATTGGCCTAGTGTGATAGCTTCTAAGAAAGACTGAGTTTTGTTATAATTGAAAACCAGGTGAAGAACAGATCATCTTGATACATTGTTATGTTCTCATATGTCCTCATTTAGGTCTGCATGAACTCTGCTGGAGCAAGACTTAGGATATTATTGATAATCATTATTAGCTTTTATTGGTATCAATTTTCCTAAATACTACATTTGAATAATAAAACTTGCAAGACTTTGTTTACTAATATTTTATAAAATTCCATGTAAAACAGTCCCTAGATATGTGCTCCACTCATTCGACTAAAACTTTTTCATTAGGGTAGCCTTTCCAAAGCATGCTCCATGGGTACTTATTCCCATTGATGATCTATGGAAGAGCATTCCTTAGATAAATGCATCTAGGAAATACTACATAGTGAATCCCCTTTTTTGATATTTTCAATGAATGTTAGTTTATTAGGGGATCTAAAGAGTTTTACAGTAATCATTTTCACTTTGTTTAACTTGGCATCTCCACACACTCTATTACAAAAATCTCTTTTTTTAAAGTAACACCTATTAATATCCTTTGAATCTGGTGCTCTATGGAATACACTTTGGAAAATGTTTTTCTAAGAGAGTAATGAAGTTAATAAAGATAATGCCTACAAATTCTTCAACTTAACTGAGTGTTAGACAGTTCTATTGTTATATATAATACAACCTAGAAGTCTCTATGTCTTTTGTGGGGATTTGAGATATGACTCCACAGACTTTGGACTATATGTGCATTCTTCTGTGAATAGTGCAGTTTTTCTGAATGCTGTGACTCTTGTAAACATGGCACAGATACCCAGCTTTATCAGAATAAGATGTAACACAATTGATTAATGTTATAGACTCTTAAATCTATTTTTAAAGTAGATTTTGTATTGCATAGTGGTCCTCTTGTAAAGAAGCATAGCAGTCTGTATGTATTTCCTGGCATCTGAAATCATATATAGATATTTAATTGTGTAATCCTAATGTTTTCTGACGCTATGGGTTAAAATCTCTATGTCTGACAATATAATATTAAATAGAAGCTGCTGCTTTAATTTCTGTGAAACTAGGTTGACAAGTCTGTTTTAAATTTATTTCTTTTTCTTTTTCCAACTTTTTTCTTATTGAAGTAAAATTGGTATATAACATTATATAAATTTCAGGTGTACAACATTATAATTTTATATCTGTATACACTACAAAGTGATCACCACCAAAAGTCTAGTTATAATCCACCACCATATAATTGCCCCCTTCACCCATTTTGCCCACCCCCTAACCCCTTCCACCTCTGGTAACCACCAATCTGTTCTCTGAATCTATGAGTTTGTTTTTGTTTTGTTTTAGACTCCACATGAGTGAAATCATACTGATTTGTCTTTCTCCATCTGACTTATTTCACCTACCATAATACCCTCAAAGTCCATCCATGTTGTCTCAAATGGCGAGATTTCATTATTTATTGCTGAGTAGTATTCCATTGTGTGTGTATATATGTATATACATATACACACCACATCTTCTTTATCCATTCCTCCATCAATGAACACTTTGGTTATTTCCATATTATGGTTAGTATGAATAATGCTGCAATGAACATAGGGGTGCATATATCTTTTCTAATTACTGCTTTCATATACTTTGGATAAATGCCTAGAAGTAGAATATCTTGAGCATATGGTAGTTCTATTCTGAATTTTTTGAGAAATCTCCATACTGTTTTCCATAGTGGCTGCACCAATTTATATTCCCATCAACAATGTAAGAGGGTTCTCTTTTCTCCACATTCTCTCCAACACTTTTTATTTCTTCTCTTTTTTGATGATAGACATTCTAACAAGTGTGAGGTGATATCTCATTGTGGTTTTCATTTGCATTTCCCTAATAATTAGTGATTTTGAACATCTTTTCATGTGCCTGCTGGTCATCTTTTTGTCTTCTTTGGATAAATGTCTGTTCAGATCCTCTGCTCACTTTTTAATTGGGTTGAATGTTTCTTTGTTGTTGAGTTGCATGAATTCTTAATGTATTTTAGATATTAACCCCATGTTAGATATATGATCTACAAATATCCTCTCCCATTTAGTAGGTTGCCTTTTCATTTTGTTAATCGTTTCCTTTGCTGTGAAGAAGCTTTATAGTTTGATGTAGTCCCATTTACTTTTGCTTTTATTTCCCTTGACTTTGGAGTCATATCCACAAACAACATAGGTAAGACCAATGTCAAGGAGCTTACCACTTATGCTTTCTTCTAGGAATTTCATGATTTCAGGTTTTACAGTTAACTCTTTAATCTATTTTGAGTTAGTTTTTGTGTATGGTGTAAGATAGTTGTCTAATTTCATTCTTTTGAATGCAGCTTTCCAGTTTTCCCAACACCATTTCTTGAACAGACTGTCCTTTCTCCATTGTATGTTCTTGGCTGCAAGGTTGTGTTTAATTGTCCATATCTGTGTGAGTTTATTTCTGGGATCTCAATTCTGTTCCATTAATCTCTGTGTGTGTATTTTTTCCTGCCAATATCGTACTGTTTTGATTACTATAGTTTTGTAATATTGTTTGAAATCAGGGAGCATTATACCTCCACATTTGTTCTTTTTTTCTCAAAATTGCTTTGATTATTAAGAATCTATTATGGTTCCATAAAATTTTAGAATTATTTGTTCTAGTTCTGTGAAAAATGCAATTGGGATTTTTATGGGGATTGCATTGAATCTGTAGATTGCTTTGGGTAGCATAGACTTTTTAACAAAATTAATTCTTCCAATCCATGAGCACAAAACATCTTTTCATTTATTCGTGTCTTTTTCAGTTTCTTTCATCAGTGTCTGATGGTTTTCAGTGTACAGGTCTTTCACTTCCTTAGTTAAATCTATTCCTAGGTATTTTATTCCTTTTGATGCAATCGTAAATGGAATTGTTTTCTTAATTTCTCTTTCTGATAGTTTGTAATTAATGCATAAAAATGTCACAGATTTCTGTATGCTGATTTTGTATTCTGCAACTTTACTGAATTCATTTATTAGTTCTAAAGGTTTCTTGGTGGATTCTTTTGGATTTTCTGTAAATTGTCATTTCATCTGCAAAAAGTGACAGTTTTACTTTTTTCCCCCAGTTTAGATGTTTTTATTTATTTTTCTTGCCTGACTGCTGTGGCTAGGACTTCCAATACTATTTTGAATGAAAGTGGTGAGAGTGGGCATCCTTGTTTTGTTCCTGATCTTAGAGGGAAAGCTTTCAGGTTTTCAATGTTGAGTATAACATTAACTGTAGGTTTGTCATAAATGGCCTTTACTATGTTGAGGTGCATTTCCTCTATACCTACTTTGTTGCAAGATATTATTGTAAATGGATGTTGAATTTTGTCATATGCTTTTTCTGCATCTATTGAGAAGATCATATGATTTTATCCTTCTTTTTGTTAATGTGGTGTAACATGTTGATCGATTTGCAGATGTTGAACCATACTTGCACCTCTGAAGTAAATCCCACTTAATCATGGTGTATGATTCTTTTAACATATTGTTGAATTCAGTTTTCTAGTACTTTGTTGAAAATTTTTGCATCTATGTTCATCAGGGATATTGGCCTGTAATTTGATTTTATGTAGTGTCTTTGTCTGGCTTTGGTATCAGGGTAATGCTGACCTCATAAAATAAGTTTGGAAGCATTCCCTCCTCTTCAGTTTTTTGGAAGAGTTTGAGAAAAATCGATATTAATTCCTTTTTTAATGTTTGGTAGAATTCACCAGTGAAGCCATTTGGTATTGGACTTTTGTTTATTGGAAGGTTTTGATCACTGATTAAAACTCCTTTCTAGTAATCAGTCTATTCAGATTTTCTATTTCTTCATGATTCAGCCTAGGAAGATTGTGTGTTTCTCGGAATTTATCTATTTCTTCTAGGTTGTCCAATTTGTTGATGTATAATTGTTCATGATAGTCTCTTATGAGCCTCTGTATCTCTGTAGTATCCTTTCATTTCCGATTTTGTTTATTTAAGCCCTCTCTTTTTTTCTCGGTTAGTCTAGCTAAAATTTTGTCAATTTTGTGTATCTTTTCAAAGAACAAGCTCTTAGTTTTATTGACTTTCCTCCTGTCTTTTTAGTCTCTATTTTATATACTTCCGCTCTGATCTTTTGTATTTCCTTTCTTCTAATAACTTTGGGTTTCATTTGTTCTTTTTCTAGTTCCTTTAGGTGTAAAGTTAGATTGTTTATTTGAGACTATTTTTGCCCTTTGAGGTAGGCCTATTTTGCTATGAACTTACCTCTTTGAACTACTTTTGCTGTATCCCATAGATTTTTGTATGCTATATTTCTGTTTTTGTTCATCTCTAGGTATTTTTTTATTTCTTCAATGACCCATTGATTGTTCAGTAGTGTGCTGTTTAATCTCCACATTTTTTTTTGTTTGTTTTTTGCAGTGTTTTTTTGTAACTGATTTCTAGGCTTATATCATTATAGTCAAAGATGCTTGATATGATTTCAATCTTCTTGAATTTATTGAGACTTGTTTTGTGACCTAATATGTAGTGTATCCTGGAGAATGTTCCATGTGCACTTGAGAAGAATATGTATTCTAATGCTTTTGGATAGGATGTTCTGTATATACCTATTAAGTCCATCTGGTCTAATGTGTCATTTAAGGTTGATGCTTCCTTATTGAGTTTCTGGGTGGATGATCTATCCATTGAGGTAAGTGGGGTGTTAAAGTCCCCTACTATTGTTGTATTGTTCTCAATTTCTTCTTTTAGGTCTGTTAATATTTGCTTTATATATTTTGGTCCTCTTATGTTGGTGCATATATATTAATAAATATTACATCTTCTTGCTGGATTGACCCTTTTGTCATTATGTAATGCCTTCTGTGTCTTTTATTACAGTCTTTGTTTTAAAATCTATTTCGTCTGATGTGAGTGTAGGCACACCAGCTTTCATTTTGTTTCTATTTGCATAGAATATCTTTCTCCATGCCTTCACTTTCAATCTGTTTTTGTCCTTACTTCTGAAGTGAGTCTCTCATGTAGGTACCAAATAGATGAGTCTTATTTTTTAATCCATTCAGACATCCATGCCTTTTGACTGGAGAATTTACTTCATTATCATTTAAAGTAATTATTGATACATATGTACTTATTGCCATTTTGTTAATTGTTTTCTGGCTGTTTTTATAGTTCCTCTCCGTTCTTCTTCTTTTTTTCCTCTCTTCTCTTGTGATTTGATGGCTTTCCTTAGTGTTATGCTTAGATTCCTTTCTCATTTTCTTTTGTGTATTTACTATGAGTTATTTTAAGTTTTTAATTTTACTGTAAGTTTGCTTTGTTGTTACTGTGAGGTTCACATATAACATCCTATGAATATGATGGTCTTTTTTAAGTTGATAGCAACTTAAATTTGAACACATCAAAACTTTGCATTTTTACTCCCTGTGTGTTTTAGATTTTTGATGTAACCTTTTGCATCTGTTTATTTTATGTATCCCTTAACTAATTATTGTAGTTTTAGTTAATTTTACTATTTTTATCTTTTAACCTTCATACTTGCTTTATAAGTGATTGATTGATCTACTACCTTTACTATATATTTCTCTGTTCCAGTGAGATTTTTACTTGTGTACGTTTTCTTGTTATTATTTAGTGCCATTTATTTTCCACTTAGAGTGCTTTAACTTTTTTCATGTGGCTGGTTTAGTGCAATGAACTCCTTTAGCTTTTGCGTATCTGAAAAACTCTTAATCTCTCCTTCATTTCTGAATGATAACCTTGCCAGGTAGAGAATTCTTGGGTGGAAACTTTTTCCTTTCAGTACTTTGAATATGTCATGCCACTCTCTTCTTGCTTACAAAGTTTCTGCTGAAAAATCTGCTGATAGCCTTATGGGATTTTCCTTGTAATATCCTGTTTTTCTCTTGCTGCTTTTAAGATTCTTTCTTTATCTTTAACTTATACCATTTTAATTATAACATGTCTTGCTGTAGATTTCTTTGGGTTCATCTTATTTGTAATTCTCTGGGCAACCTGGACCTAGATGTCTGTTTCCTTCCCCAAATTAGGGAAGTTTTTAGCCATTATGTCTTCAAATAAATTTTCTGCTCTTTCTCTCTTTTCCTTCTGGAACCCCTATAATCCAAATGTCATTCTGCATGATGTTGTCCCAAAGGTCCCTTAGGGTATCTTCACTTTTTAAGTTATTTTTTCTTTTTGCTGCTCTGACAGAATGAATTCCATTGCTTTGTCTTCCAGCTCATTAATCTGTTCTTCTATTCTCAGCTCTGTAGGTTTGCTTGGAATTTTCTTATATTTTCTATCTTTTTGTTGAAAATCTCATTGTGTTCAACCATACTTTTCCCAAGTTCAGTGAGCATCTTTATGACCAATACTTTGAACTCTTTATTGGGTAGGCTGCTTATTTTCATTTCATTTCATTAATGTCTTTTTCTGAGGTTTTGTCTTACTCCTTTTTTGGAACATAGTCCTTCATCTCCTCATTTTGCCTGACTCTCTGTGTTTGTGTCTACGTATTAGGCAAGTCAACTACTTCTCCCAGTGTTGAAGGAGTGTTCTTGTATAGGAGACGTCATGTGGGGCCCAGAAATGTGATCCCTACTGATCACAAGAGCCAGGCACTCAACAGGCATCTCCTGTGTGGGCTGTATGCTTGTCTGCTGTGTTGAGGCCACTCCTGTGGCACAGGGGCAGGCAGGGCTCTTGCCTGACCCAAATGCAATGCACCCATCTGTGGCATGGGAGTGGTCAGGGCTTTCAGTGGGGCACTCCCACTGGCTACAGCAGAGTAGAGAGAGAGTTCCAAAATGGAACCAGCACTGGCATTAGCAAAGTAGAATAAGATCACAAAAATAGTGGCCACCAATATCTTCATCCCTAGAAAGAGTCCAATTTCTTGTCTTTCTTGTAGACGCTTTAAGATTAGTAAATGGGTCTCCTTCACATATGGTCTAGCTGCTTTTCAAATTGGTGATTTTGCTCTGGGTCACAAAGTGAGTGAGTCTGCATGTTAGCCTTTTAAGAGGGTTTTTTTTGTTGTTGTTGTTCTTTACAGTTCTATGGTTTTCTGGGACATAAACCCATTGATTTTTAAACTAGGTGGTTTTGAGGCTCATTTCTCCTGTGTAGGATCCAGGGTTTGAGGTGTGTGACATGGAGCACAAAGCCCTTTCTCTTCAGGGAAAAGTTCTGTACTTTTTAAATCCCTCCTGACTGTGCACAGTCACGCCTTGGGTGGAGATTTTTTGGGGGTGATGGGGTGAGACCATGTTTCTGCCTCTCCTACACATCTCAGTTCTGCCCTTTAATCCTTTGTTGTAGAGGCTCTGTTCTGCTAGTTTTCAGGTCTTTTTCATAGGGAATTATTCCGTATGTAGATGTACATTTGCTGTGTCCATGGGCAGAGGTGAGTTCAGGATTTTCCTACATTGCCTTCTTGAACCTCCCTTCCTGGACAAGTCTCACTAGCTAGGGTTTATTTTTACCAGTTATAAATGTCAAATTTTATCCAGTCAGGAAAATCACTGGAGTGTTTCATTGTGAATTCCATCAGCAAGGATACTTCAACTCTATGACGTCATCCAGGAAATTTCCAATTTTTAGAAACACAATACAACAATTATTTCACCTGATGGCTCACTCTATTGGTGAAACTTGAATCTCTGAGCACTACTGGATGGTGTTGCTATTTCCTCTGCCTGAAAACTTTCCCTTGAATGTTCCTCTTGGTTGAATCCTGTTCATCCTTGAGATTTCAATTTAAATGTTTCTTTCTCAGAGACTACTTCTGTAACCTCCTACCCCAAAGCAATTCAAATTAGAAAACTACATTTATTCCCTCTCACAGCAACTTATTATTTTATAATTAAATATTTGCATTTTTAAATGTCTAATGTCTGTCTCTCCTACCAGACTTTACCTTAGGGCTCTACAAGGGCAGAGATTTTGTCTTTTTGTTTTTCTTTCACCACAGTGTATTCAATGCTAACAACAGTTTTGAGACATAATAATTACTTGATAAATACTTGTTGAATGAAAGAATGAATTCTGTTCAAGCATCCTTCAATTTCATTATATATTTTAATCCCAGCAGAAACATGTTTGAACTGACAGACCTACCCGAGAGTATACAGTTCTGTTCAGAGTCCTACTTTGCTTTAAGATAAAATAAGAACTATTGAAATGAAGCTATGAAAGCTGTTGATTGATTGGCTGATTGTGATTCCCAACAAGCAAGTTTATTGTCATAAAATTTTACAAAGATTGATTTTAGTGTTAAGTCATTTAATCGTACACTCAAAATATTTGAGAAATATTTGGACTTCTCTTGTCCAGTTTTCTTTTAACAGGATCCTTCCTGTGCCATTGAAAATTGAGTTGACCAGCAAGGAAAGACTCATGGTGAGATAGACACAATTTGCATTAACTTCCACAGCCATATTTGGGTTGATTGTCACGGGATGGTCTTAAACATTTAGATAAAACTGTGAGTACCTTTCCCCATAGGAAGGGACTATGCAGATTTTCAATCAGGGTCATCTTTCCATTTGCCTTGTAAGACTTCGTAAACATTAGCCTGAATGCTGGTGGCTGTTCAGTGTAGCATGGCTACAGTGATACCAGATGCTAAAACTTGCCTAGAGTACTGTAAAAAATAGCACTACTAATCAGAAAAAATGGTAACACTGCTAATTTGCTCTGGAAAGATAATGGGAAACAAAAGAAATAAATGTAATGGCTGCTGAAGAAACATTTTCCCTAATTTTTTCCTTCTATTTGTTTCAGATGTCCAAGGTGTGAAGTCATCTTTTATTGGCACAAAGATCGAGGAGGTATTCTGACCAAAGCCACATCCAATGTGCCACTGAAGAAATGCTGAAAATGGTGTCGGAATGCTGGAAGAGAGATTCTCTATCTTATTTTCCTTCCCCCTCCCCTAATGGAACATATTGGATGGAAATGCTCAGTGCTGGGAAAAATTCAGTCCAAAGATAAGGGGTTAGTTCTTGTCTAACAAAAAGGGCTATCATGGGAAGGAAAAAGACTATTATGTTTGTCATTGCCAACAGAAAGAAGATGGTGCTAAATAGGGTTGGAAGAAGATTCTGAGCTTTCTCTCTCTGTTTTTTTCTTCTTCCTCCTCTCTACACCTCATAACTACAGTTCATATAAGGGAAGCTATTGACTGTTCTATGATCTTAAATTCTTAACATATCCTTATCCATTATTATTATTATTATTTTGTAGTGCACTACATATAAAGCCAAACTTTTTTCTTTATGGCTTGGGTCCACCAGGATTGAATAGACATAAACTGATTCATGTGAGCTAAATTTAAAGGGTTAGACCTCTATAATGAATAATTAACTAATCATACAATTTTTACAGCTTGGAGTTATCTGATCAAATGTCTTCATTTTACAGATGAGGATTAAATCCTTGTCTCTACTCTGAGAACAGCAATAAAAGTTCTTTGCTGCTTTAAGAGACAACTCAAATAACTTCCCATTACCTCCAGCATTAAATGCAAGCCAATGTTAGTACTGGATGGAGATTTAATAGAAGCCAGAAGTGTTTCTGAAGTGTTTTCTTGGACATTGGCATGCTTATTTCAGGGACTGCCATACTTACTTCCTGAGCTGGCATTTTCTACGGATTATTTAGTTGCATTTGAGTAATATTTGCAATAGAGATCAATGGTGGATAGTGATAAAAATGCATTCAGAGCATCCTTATAAATAACACCTCACTTTGTAGCCCCTTCAAGTGCTAAAACAATCCTCATTAACTTTTCTTCTTTTTGAATATTTTATTAAGGTGGTTCTCTTCAAAAAACAGAGGGTAAATGAGAGAAAGAAGAATGTTGAATTGAAAAAAAGGAAATCCATCAGCATTTATTTAACACATATATTCTGTAAAACACTTCAGTGCAAGCGTTTGCGTGCATTAAATTATATTATTTAGTTCTTTCAACAAGTAGGTAATATTCCATTTTAGAGATAAAATAAACTAAGACTAAGTGATGAAACTAGGTGATGAAGTAATGTGCAGTGACCAAGTGGTTGGTAAATTCAGATCTGTCTGATTTCATTGCTCTTTTATTATATCATCTTTGATGCTTGGACTATACTGAGTTAAAATGATGTGAAAATAAGACATGTTAAAGACAGATATAAGAAGAAGGATCCTGAGTAAATGCCTTCAGAAGGGTGAAGATGAAACTTAGAGCAAAATAATAGGACCCGATAGTCTGAATGATGTACATGCTTTCTTTGTTTATATGCTCAGAAAATTCTCCATTCAGTTAGAGATATAATTCTGTTTTTTACTCTTTTTGTTTGGTGTGTAGCTAGAGTTTGAGAGTTAACATCAACATCCAAGAAGTAGGTCACTAATTAAACCTATTAACTACTGAAGAGCCCAATTACAGCTCTGGGAGAGGAGCTGATTCTTTGCAAATTAGTGCTCAAATAAAATTTGTTTCCTCTGGCTGAATACTACACCACCTTATAGCACAAAAAAGTGCACAATGGGTTCTTTTTCCTCCACCCAAGAAATATATATCCATCAAATGTATTGATTCCTGAATAGCTATTTGGAACCACAGACATCCTATTAAAATCTAGTGGCATATTTAGTTAGGATTATATTAGCAAAGTACATTATTAGAATTATGTCAAGAGCAGCTATACAGAGAAAAAATGTACTTCTCTCATTTAAAAAGAACTTAAGATCTTCTGCTTCTGGTTAAATGGTGTAATAGGGACCAGGTTTACCTTCCTATCTGAAACAACTAAAACATTAAACACACTGTTTGAAACACACTATTTGGTTTTTCAGACATTGACATCAGACAACACAGGACAGTCATCCCTGAGAGGGAAAACAAACAAGATATCTCAGCTTACTGGAGGGATAGAGTTTCCCGGCTGCAGTACAGGAGGGGAAACCAGGTGAAGCCCAGCAGTCTGGCTGAGCTAAGGAGACAGAGTTAGGAATCCAGAGAGGCTAAGCCAGTGATAATTCATTGAGGCAAACATGAGAGAGAAGAGAGACGCATGGAGGCAGAATTCTGGAGATTCTCAGAGGATCCCCCTCAGATCTTCTGCTGAGCATTGATTGGTGCCTGTGTGCGAGGAAACTACCAAAGGGGGAAGAAAGAACCAGGCAAGGGGAGAAGAGGGAACAACCTCTGGAACTTACACAGGGCCAAGAAAAGTTTGTGTTCCCACCAGAAAAAATGAAAAACTGCGAGTTTGTGGGGCATCGAGTAAAGTACTCAGACAGGTACTATTTCAGTAGTGGGGCAAAATTAGCCCTAGCCTATAGGCTGCTCTGGTCCCACCTTACAAATATTAAGAACAAGCCTCCAAAGGATCAAACTGTTCCCAAATAACTTAACCACATTCAAGGAAAAAAGCTCAAAAATATTTACAGGAATAGAAAAATATGCAGCAGAGTTTAAAATTCACAATGTCTGACATCCAATCTAAAATTACCAGGCATCTACAGAGCAGAACAATATGACCCACAATAATGAGAAATATCAATAGAAACAGATTCATAATCACATAGATGATAGAATTAGTAGATGAGAACATTAACTATATTCTATATGTTCAAGAAAATAGTGGAATGCTTGAGCATGTTAAGTAGAGACATGGAACATATAAAAAAAGACCTAAACACAACTTCTAGGAATGAGAAGTACAATATCTAGGATTAAAAAAATACTCTGGATGGAATTAACAGCAGATTCTACACTGTAGAAGAGAAGATTAATGGATAAGAAGACATGGCAATAAAAACTATTAAAAATGATAGAAAAAAGACTGAAAAAACAACAGAGCTTCAATAAGCTGTGGTACAATTTTAAGCAGCCTAATATGTGTGTTATTCTGACTGAGTTCTCTCTGAATTAATTACATTTTCCACCACTGGGAAGAATGTGGATGCTAGATAAAAATTAAGCTATAGAGAAATAAGTAATATGATATCCCCTGGGGGAAATATTTTAGGCAGTCATCCAGGGCTTGGTATTCCTTGGTGACAGGAACTCAGCCTCTTTTTGTCTTGTATTTCTGCTGTGCACAGCTTTCATTCCCAAGGTCACCTCAAGGTTTAGGATGCCTGCTGGAACTCTAGCAATTACATCCACATTCTGGCAATCTAGAAAACGGATACTTAATGGCACAAACTTCTGTTTATATCCAATTGGTAAGAACTTAGCTGAATGTCTGTATCTAGCTACAAGGGGCTGGGAAATGTAGTATTTATTTTGGTTGGCCATATATACACCTAAAAATCAAAATCTGTTACTATGATTCAAGTGGACAAGAACATTGGAGGAATAATCAATGCTCTCTCCCACACACTGGAATGGAAATTTTGGGGTAAAGGAAAATATCAGGCAAAGACTAGCATACATCAGCACTGAGATGAGTATGAATGGATAATAAAAGTAAGATGGGGACTTTAGTAGAAAAATATATGGGAAAAAAGCATAATGACTTGAATTAGATTCTTCACAAAAGTAAGCTATATTATTTCTATTGTAAATATAATGAATAATTTATTAGATATCTATATAGGTTCTAAAAAGACTACTATATGCTGAGTAAAGATGAAAATATAAATAATTTCTATCCACGTGGAATTTACAATTTGGTTTTGTTGTAATAGGGTAATGTTAACTGCTGTAACAAAACCAAAAAAAAATGTATAAAGGTAAAATAAATGAGCTACTAAGCCATGAAAAGACAAGGAAGGACCTTAAACACATATTACTAAGAGAAAGAAGCCAATATGAAAAGGCTACATCTCTATGACTCCAACTATATGACGTTCTGGAAAAGGCAAAGCTATGGAGACAGTAAGAAGATCAGTGGTTGCCATAGTTTGGGGGATGGAGGAAAGATGATTTGGTAGAGCACAGGGGAGTTTTAAGGAAGTGAAAATACTCTGTATGATATCATACTGATGGATACATGTCATTATACACTTGTCCAAACCCATAGAATGAGTAATACCAAGAATGATGTGTAATGTATGCTATAGACTTTGGGTGATTATGATGTGTCAATGTAGGTTCATCAGTTGTAACGAGCGTACCACTCTGGTGGAGGGTGCTGATAATGGTAGAGACTATGCATGTGTGGAAGCAGGGGATATACGGGAAATCTCTGTACTTTCTCCACAATTTTGTTGTGAACCTAAAACTGCTCTAACAATGTAAAGTATTAAAAAATGTGTAATGGCTCAAATAGAATAGAAGGTTATTTCTAGCTCACAAAAGTCTAAAATGCAGCCCTAAACAAAAGGTCGGCTCATTTCCATATAGTGATATAGGGATCCCCGGTCCTTTGATCTTGTGGCCCCATCATCTTCAATAGTTGGTCTCCAAAGTCCCCATGCTTGTCTCTGTCAAGCTGGCTGAAGGTGAAATAAGATAAAGGATCATGTGTAGGAGAGTTTTATGGTCCAGGCCCAGAAGTGTGATATCACTACCATTCACATTCCATTGACTAGAGCTGCCAGGATGGATGGAAATAAAGTTTAGCTATGTGCCCAGGAGGGAGAGGAAATAGATTTGGTGAAGAAATAACTAGTCTCTGATAGAGTCCACTCTTTTTGTCTTTAAATAGTTATTTTGATCTTCTCTTCATACATAGAAGAGAACCACCCTCCAAGGGATACAACCGAAAGTCCCATCCGTTGATTCTTTTAAACTCAAAGTCCAAGATCCCTGGTTCATGTACAAGTTCTTTCCTTCGAACGTGACTTTGTGTTTTCATGACTAAGATCTAAACAGGTAAATATACGTCTCGTACACATATGCTCAATATACAACAAAAGAGCAGGAACAAAGAGCCTCAGTAAAAGTTCCCCTTCTGAAAATGGAAGAATAAGAGACACACAGCTGTCACTGATCAATAGCAGTTCTGAAATCCTGATGGACAGGCATAGGGAAAGCCTCCTGGCTCTGCACACAACAGGAATTGCTTGATTAGATCCTGATTCTGCTCCCTGTCAGGGCATTTCTTTCTTTGGTCTCTGCCTTTTCTCTCTGGAAGATTCTTTCTTGAGCATTTGTCCTCCACGGCTACATCCGAAGTGGCCACTGGCACTTTCTTGGCAGATGCCAGCTCTCAATATGATTTGTGTTGGTAAAATTTGGAGCCTGTCATCCTAGCCCAGGACTGCCTATTTCCTGACATTTCTTTTTTTCATTTTATAAGCATAAGAGCTCACACTTTTACTAACTTTAAGCTACTATTATTTAAGGCTTTTCAGTTCTAAGCAGTCGAATCTAGTACTAACAGAATTAATGGTGTCTTTTTGTGTAAGAGTCTGTTTTGCCTCATATCGATAGATACTTCAACTTTTGATATTGTGTTTGTTCACAGTATTTTCCAGGTATAGTTTAATCCATTTTTAATGTTTTAATGTGTAGGTATGATTTTTATAAATAGCATATAGCGAAGTTTAAAAAATCTATTATGCTAATCTCTGTCTTTTAACAGGTAAGTTTAGGTGTTCACATTTATTGCTGTAACTATTGCATTTGGATATTTTTAACACCATAGCAGAGTGTCCTATTTACTCTGGTTTTTCTATGTATTTACTTCCTCTTTTACAGTCTCCGATTGCTACTCTGAACAGGGCTAGTTGATTGAGGTAAAAGCTATGTCTCTGTCACTTTGATCAAAGGTCCTAGTCCATGACTCAAGAGTAAAAAGTGACATATCTTCTCTCTCTTCTATTGAGATGCGCATTAACTCTTCTCCTTATGTATAGATCCCCTCCTCTGTCTTGCCCCACATGCTACTGGCCCACCTTTTGCTCCATCTGTTGCTGTGGTTTCCAGCTGCACACAGGTGTAATATGACAGCCGCTCACCTCATCTGCACTGCATAGCTCTTGTTCCCTGCCCCAGGGCTTCCATGATGCCAGCCATAAGTGCACACGCATAATCTAGAAGGGCAAGGTGCTTTAAAGAGCTTGGGGCAACACTTAGCCAATGAGGATGCCAGCACATCCTAAATGCTCCTATTTCTGTCCCTCAAGGGAAAATTATGATCACATTCCACATGGCTCTTAATAAGGGTCCGGTGGATGTGAGCTTCAGTCGTCCACAGCAAGAAAACACCTCATAGCAGCTTTCCCTTCCTTCCTGTCTCATTGTCCTAACTCTCCCACTTCTGTTCCATAGAATCACTTCTCAGAAAACCCTACCTGCTCATAAGCCCTTGGCTTAGACTCTGCTCTGTTTTCAGAGAGGAATCCAAGCTAAGACAACATTTCCTTTACAAAATAATGTTCAAACCTTTACCTTCCTTACTGACCTTGTCTAGACATTCTGTGTTTTAATAGTAGAGTCTGTAACTCTCAGAATTGAATATAATACTCCAAGTTTCATTTCACCAGGAACAATCTAAAGGATGGGTCTATTGTTTCTGGTCATTGGGACAAAATTCTGCTACTTTGCGGGCTATTAAATTTTACCTTGATTAATGTTCCCAAATGTTTTTCACACGTTCTACTTCAAAATAACATCTAATTTATCCTTCACTTTTTCAACTACTATTTATAAAATAAATTTTTTATTTTAGAAAGTTTAGATTTACAGAAAAATTGTGATGATAGTATAGAGAGTTCTTACATTAGTACAGTACATTTGTCACAACAAACAAATTAATGTCGGCGCATGGTTATTAACTAAAATCTATCCTTCATTCAAAAGTCCTTGGTTTTTACCTAATGTCCTTTTTCTTTTACAGGACCCCACCCAGGATACCACATCACATTTAATTATCATGTCTCCTTAGACTCCTTTTGGCTGTGACAGTTTCTCAGATTTTCCTTATTTTTGGTGATCTTGAGAGTGTTGAGGAGCACTGCTCAGGTATTTTGTAGAATGCCCCTCTATTGGGATTTGTCAGATGTTTTTCTCATTATTAGGCTGGCGTTATGTATTTTGGGGAGGTAGAGCATAGAGGTAGAGTGCCATCCTCATCATACGTATCAAGGGTACATCCCATCAACATGATTTATCACTGTTGATGTTGACCTTGATCCCCTGGCTGAGGTGGGTCTGTCAGATCTCTCCTCTGCAAAGTTACTCTTTTATTTCCTGCTTTCCATACCGCACTTTTTGGGAAGGAAATCACTATGCAAAACCCACACCTAAGGAGTAGAGAGTTGTGCTCCACTGTTTTGAGGGCAGAGTATCTACATAAATTATTTGGAATTCTTCTACACAGGAGATTTCTCTTCTTTCACAGTTATTAATTTATCTAATCATTTATTTTTATTAGTATGGACTCATGGCTATTTATTTTATACTTTGGATTATAATCCAATACTATTTATTTATCATATTGTTCAAATTGTTTCAGCTTTGGGCATTGGGAGCTCTTTCAGTTAGCTCTGATGTCTTTGGTATATCCCTATCATTGTGGGGATTTTTTTTCACACTTTATTACTTTCTCATACTACTGGCAATTACTTTTCAATATCAAAAGTGGGTTTTTGTATTCATTTCTACTGAGTTCTGTTCTCTTGGCATTAGTCGCTAATTCTAACATGCTGAAATAATTCAGCTTTTTCTTTTTTTAATTTTTAATTATCTCTCCACATTTTGGTTCATCGGAAAATTTGATATCTTCTCTGTGCTCATTCAAATACCCTACACAAGACAAGATTAAGTCCAGAGCCCTGAGGTCCCCTACTAATGACCTCTCTCTGTCTCTGTCTCTGTCTATATATATATATATATATATATATATATATATACATATATACATATATATATACATAATTTTTTTCCAAGACTGACCCTGAAGGCTTAATTAGAACTTAATTACTACCTTGTTCATTCAGACACAAGTGGAGTTTATAATATTATCTTCCAGCTCACATTTCATCCTCTTATCCACAAGAACAAATAAAAGAACAGGAAGTCTAATGGGAGAGTTTTACGTGAAGAATAATAATTATGAGTTGGTTCACTGCTCAGAAATGAAAGGAGAATGAAGTTCAATGGGAGGAGAAACTCTGGAATTTTATCTTTTCTAGGAAGGAAACAGTTATCAAGTTTGGAGGACAAAGAGTAAGGAATGAAAGATGAATTGGAATTACCTCTAATTCTCCACAGAGACTGTGTGACATTGAACCAGAAGAGAAATGGCACAAAAACGTTTTAAGGTCACATTAGTTTGCAAGATGGTAAGAAGGGGAAGAAAACAGTCATTCTAGGAAGTGGAAGATAACAAGAAAACTAACCACCGTCAGTCAGGTCGTTCTGGAAGCAACACCCCTTTTGGAATCCACTACATTGCACTATTTCGCCACAGCCCAGCAACACTGTGGCTACCTCAAAGACACTGAACAACTGTTAACATAGGACAGGAGACTTTATGTCAGAAGTTGAAGTGTTTACCTCTCTGGATGCAGGGGAATGTAAAAATGAGATTTAGAGCTCATAACTCAGTGTTTGACTTCAGATACACTAGGTTTTGTGAATATGCCTCCATCATACTCGTTTAGACAGCTCAGAACTTTTGGAGTTGTACCTGGAGAAATATGTTATTGAGAACCGTAATCTTTTACTCTTCTGATAATCTTCTGATCTATCAGAAGAAAATTTAGAGCTAGAACTTGGATCAAAAGAAATAACTTAAGATGCAAACTCATAGAAGCTGAGACTTGAATTAACTTCTTTTTGCCAATGGCAAAGAACATTTATTTAATCTTGTAGTAGGCCAGAAAAACCCCAAGTTTATTCTCAGACAGCATTTTTCTTGCTTTTTATCCCTGCCTCCTCCATAAGCCACACTTATATCCTCAAAGGGCTTGGTGATATTTTGATCTTTCATCAACAAGCTAATTTATAGCTATTGAAAAAAGTTAGCAGCCAGCATATAATATCAGATCTTATTCCCTCTAAATTTGCCATGGGGAGGATTCGTATGCTCCCCTTCGTTGCACCTGCCAGAGAATATTTACCTGGCCAGTTACAATTTGAAGTCATGGCTGATTAACATTCTGGAGAAAACCTTGAGAAAGCTGTTGTTCCTGAAAATTTTCATTAGCACATTCTTCTTAGAAGATAGCATTCTTCAGTTCGCAGCCTGATTTGTCTCCAGTCTCAGCAGTGTCCTGGCACGGGGCCACTGTAAACTGGAACGTCTTTTGTTTTCTCAACCCCAGTTCAAGTTGATGGGTTTAATTGTCATTGCTTCACTTAGAGCACGACTGGACCGCATTTATTGCCATTTGATGCAAGTTGTGTATCTTGCTACTCAGGTTTCCAAGGCAATGATCTCAGGAAAATTCTTTTAATCTGTGCTAGACTGTTAGTTTAGTGCTCTTGAATCCTATGATGACATCACGACTCACCTTGCAAAGCAAGAATATGAAAGGATGCAAAGGAGACACTAGGGATTTCAGAAATCCCTTGATACAAACTAAATTAGACTCTCAAAGTATGAGAACAAGTGGCAGCAGTCTCTGGAACCGTTCCAGTTACATGTATGTCCCAGAGTCTGAACACCATTCAGAAATACGTTGAGGAAAGAGATGCCATCATTGAAGCCCCTAGACCAAGTCATGACTGATCTGTGAAGTTGACCACCTGGAATTCCTTCTCTAGTGCCTTGGAAGAGACAATCTTGTCTCCCACTGTGAGGAGCTTTGAGAAATTGATTCTGCAAAGGCAGCAACACAGGAGGTCTCCTTGTGACTCACCCACCCCCATCTTCATGGAACAAACTGGAGGCAATGATAGTACCACTGGTGATTTCTAGTATCTTTTCTAGATCAGTGTGCATGGGGATGTTTTTTGGAGCCCACCCCTTGTCATCATCATACTACAGTGCAGAAGCTCAGCCATTGGTGTTTTCCTGCCACGCTCTCACAGACAGATTCAGTGATATGTTGTTTGAAGTGGAAGAATTCAAAACCAACTTCTGGAATCTGGCCATATCAATTCTGGTTTATTTCTCTTCTTCTCTTTTATCTTCTGTGATTCATAATAGTCTCCCTTTTAAAATTTGCTCCATCGTTCACAGCCCTAGGAGCCTAATATCTCCTCTTTGTTAAGGCCTTTTTCAAAGCTGTCCTCAGCTCGTGATTACTCAAAATTATATTCTGTGATATATAACTAATGGGAAGAAATCTAGGATTCAGCCATTTGAAAAAGAACTGGAAGTCTTGCCCCATGACGAGGGGCATGGCTGGGTGGAGACCAGTATGGGGCTTCTAAAGTGAGGCGCACAGGTGAGGAGCTCCTCTTGCCTGGATTGCAGGAAGGAAGACTGCATCTCATCCAGAGGTTAGAGAAAATAGTAGCCCTCTGCTGAAATCCTCGTTAACTGTGATGTATTTAACCAGGATTTATATAAAACTAGCCTGATATCTCTTCCACGATCCCTGGATGTGGTTGTGTTCTGAGCTGAGTATTTACCATGAACAATAATATTTCTGTCCGCTTTAGTGAGCTGTTACAAGTAGGAAGGAAGCATTGAGTTCTGTTAATCTGTAGGTCTGGGCTTCACAGTTGCCCTGGGTATGAAATCATATGTTTAGTAAGTGCCATGTGGAAGTCTGACCCCCAGTGGCTGTTATCAATGGCTGCATGTCTTCGGAAACTAGATGTGGCAAGGGCGCAAAGCAAACAATAGGATAGCATCTTGAAGTTGTACAGCAATATAAGTCATTGCTTGGTTTTCTGGAACATTTTTTATTAGGAAAAACAGACATTTCACAATTAGAAGAAAGTGTCAATAAACACATTGAATCAAGTTATTTAGCTTCCAGAAACATGAAAATAGACTGTTCATACAAAGGAATCAGTTTATGTTTGGGAATAATTTCCATTTTTATAGGCATCATATATCCACAAGTTGTCATTTTGGCTTTGTTATCTCCAGAAATAAAATTGGTCACTTTTTAAGACAATTTTTCAAAGAATGGCTCCATTTTCGTGTTGCATTCCATTTTTTCAATTTTTAATTTTGAAAGGACGGTAGAATCACAAGAAGTTGCAAAAAAAAAAATGAGAGGTTCCATGTACTTTTCATCCAATTTTTCCTAATGGTAAGATCTCACATTAACTATAGTACAATAACAAAACAGGAAACTGACATTGTTACAATCCGCATACCTTATCAGATCTCACCACATTTACCTGTACTCGTGTATGTATGTGTGTGTGTAGTTCTACACAATTTACTCATGTGTAGATTCATGTAGCCACCACCACAATCAAGATAGAGAACCGTTCTATCACTACAAAAGATTTCCCTCATGTTTCCTTTTGTAATCACATCTACCCTCTCCCTTACCTCATCCCTAACCCCTGGCAATCACTAATCTCTTCTCAATCTCTGTAATTTTTCATTTTGAGGCTATTACATAAATGGAAACACAGAGTGTGTGACCTTTTGAGATTGGCATTTTTTACTCAGCACAACTCCCCTGAGATCCGTGTAAGTCTTGGTGTGTATTAATAGTTTGTTCCTTTTTATTGCTGGGTAGTATTCTGTGATATGACTGCAGCACAGTCCTTTTAGCCATTCTTACATTGAAAAACATCTAAGTTTTTCACAATGTTTGCCTATTACCAATAAAGCTGGTGGGAACATTTGTGTACAAGTCTTTGCGTGGATATAACTTGTAGTCTTTCTGAGATAAATATCCAGGGGTGTGATTGCAGAATCATATGGTTCATGTATGTTTAATTTTTAAAGAACCTGCCAAAATACTTTCCAGAGTGGTCATACAATTCTACATTCCCATCAGGAACGTATAAGAGATCCACTTTATCCATATTCTTGCCAGCATTTGGTGTTGTTACTAATTTTCTTTTCTGTTGCTGTAATAGATGTGTAGTTGTCCCTACTTTTAAATCATGGAAAGTATCATTTGGTTCTTGTCATCAAAACAGCTGCACCAAGTGAAAAGCATGGTTAACTCTGTGAATAAGACACACACAGTTGCATAGCTCATATCCTTATTTCCACATGATTCAACAACTTAGCTAAATCTTGTGGGGATAAAAGTCCAAGGATGGTATGGACATTCAAAATAGCAAATTTTGACTGGGCTGGTTGGGTTCCCTATTACAACCATTTTTCTCTGGCAAAATCAAAAATCTTGCCAATTACTAGATTACTTGTGTTGAATTAGGAGGTGATTATACTGAAAAATGTTTCTGGTAGATGTTTAGAAACTAAACATAAACCCTCTTACTTTTATGTTTGCTTCCCAGAAAGACTAACATTTGGTCAATCCAATCTACATTTTCTCCGTATGTTTGATGTCCCTAAAGTGAAAAAGGAAGAGTTCTGTCCACCTTCCTGTGGAGACCTAGTTATGCACATTACACTCCCTGACTTCCCATTTTTATGTATTACCTCACCATTACTTCACTTCCTGGGTCAGGTGTGCAGTGAGGTGCCTTAGTCTGGATCGTAACCTGTCTTCCTCCCAAATGGAGCTCAGTGGGTCAACTCCCCTCATTCTCCAGCATCAACTGAGAAGGATTATTCTTCTTGGATCTGTTTTTCTGTTGCATCAGACCCCTGAGAACATGATAGGCTTTACATTCTGTGCTCAAAATTTCCCTTCAAATATATGGAGTCCAACTGAAATCCCTTGAGCCATATTTTAGCTTTTATGCATTTCAATTATGAGGAAGAGTGATCTGGGTAACATGAAGGCAACCCAAGTCAGCCTGTTGAAATAGAGAGGCACCATAAATTTACCAAGACACAGAGAAACAGCCTGTGGGAAGGAAAAAGGGAGTACAGACCTCAATCATTTAAAACAATCACTTTTATAAAGGTATTCAAATCAAAGAGAACTCTAAATCATAACTGCCTAGATTTATAGTCTGTCATTTGCAAGAAGAAAGAAAAAAGTCATAGAAATCTAGAGTGTAGAAAACAAACCTCCATCATATTCTCCCTAATTTGTAACATGCTCACTTTTGGGCTACTCAAAAGGCCACATCTTTTGAGGACAAACCTACAGAAACACTGCTTTTTTTCCAGAAATCATACTGGTAGAAGTGTCCTGATGGAGACTGATCCTGGGAGATGTTTCCTTCCGCCTAGAGAGCCTCATGGGGATAGTAAACAGGATCTTCAAAAATATTCCTTGAATTTAAGAAGCTTGCAGTTCACTGATGCCTCTTGGTAAATATTAATGACTAACTATGGAAATATTTTGCCTCCTGGTCAGTTTGAACAGTTGTCTTCCTTTTTCAGTACAGAGCAGGAAGTTCTTCCCAGAACTATCACGAGTCTCAAATCTCAGGTCCACAGTTGTGTGTGGCATGTGTTTTTTGCCCAACTTTTATCAAAGAACAAAGTTCAAAGGACATCAGAATCTACAATTCAAACAGTCTCAGAGGAAGACAAAACAGGGCCAGTTTTAATGAGAGAGAACAATGGGGAAAAAACCCAATGAATAACGCTCAGCCTTCTTTCTAAGACTCCTTGTGAAATAATATAAGAATTCTTAGGACTCATTTTTCTTTCTCTTCTTTTGGGTCATTATCAAGATTTCACTTTGTGTTGCTATAGGATCTGAAGGTCTCTGCTGCCTTCTCCCCATCTTATTGTCACTTCATCTGTTAAGAATAGTTGACATTTTTTTTTCCTAGAGTCTTAGAGAAATTTAGAGTAAATGGGTTTTGTCTTGAGGTCTATTTGTGCCTTATCGTTCATCTCACTCTGGGGCCTCTATTATTGAAACCTTATATTTTATGCATATGACTTTCAGCATTCTAATAACTTTATAATAATTTAGCCAAAGTCTCTAAATTCTATTAATCACATCCTTTTTTTTAGAGAAAAGCATTGTTCGTTTCTCTACTTCCAGAGAAGGGATTATCTCAAAATCATACTATTTCCTAATACCCACTAAAATTGAAGATTCCAATCACTTTCTTAGTTGCTAAATACTCTTAGTTACTAATAAAATTAGATTAATATTTGAGGAGTAAGAGAGTATATATATATGTATATTATGGGGATTTTTTTCCCCCATCATCTGTGCTTTCTGCTCCTCCATACTTTAAGCACTGACCTAGTCACTAGTTCTCTATAAATTCCATTTTCTACTTCTTTTATAGTTTTGTGCTGAAATGTCTTAAATTATTTTCAAGGGCGTGTCACTGAAGGAGTGGATTTAGATGATCAGAAAGTGGAGAGAGAAAGCTACTTTCTTCATTGTCTCCAGATCAATCACTTCTTACTCTTTCTACAGGTGTTCATCACCCTTGGCTACTCTCTTTGCTATCAATCTTTTTATTACCTCATGTCTCCATTTTCTCATCTCAGCCTAGACTCTGTAGGCCTTCCTTTCAAGGTCTTTCCTTTGCCTTCCTCTGAACCTACCCAGAGAAACTCCAGCTCTAGTCAAATCAGCCATCTGCTGTCTCTGCCTTATACCTGGAATACTAAGCCTTACTGGTACAAAATCATAAAACCAAAGGAATCAGAGCCATATTTTCTGAATTCTGGCTATACATTGGAATTACCTAGGGAGCTTTTGAAAATGCTTCTGCCCAGATCAATTAAATCAGCATCTCTTGGATTAGGAACTGGGAACAAATATTTATTTTTGTTTTTGTTTTTCTTTTTTTTTCACTTGAGATAACATTGGCTTATAAAATTATATAAATTTCAGGTGTACATCATTATATTTCGATTTCTGTGTAGACTACATCATGTTCACCACCCAAAGGCTGATTATCATCTGTCACCATACACATGTGCTCAGTCACCCCTTTTGCCCTCCTCCCTCCCCCCTGCCCTACTGGTAACAACCAATCTAATCTCTGTATCTATGTGTTTGTTTGTTGTTATTTTTTTTTAGTTTTGTCTTCTATTTATGAGTGAGGTGCTACAGTATTTGACTTTCTCTGACTTATTTCATTTAGCATGATAACCTCAAGGTCCACCCATGTTGTTGCAAATGGCAAGATTTCATCTTTTTAATAGCTGAGTAGTATTCCATTGTGTATATATACCACATCTTCTTTATTCATTTGTCCCTTGATGGGCACTTGGGATGTTTCCAAGTCTTGGCTATTCCAAGTCTTTGCATTTTGTTGATGGTTTCCTTTGCTGTGCAGAAGCTTTTTAGTTTGATGCAGTCCCATTTTTTTTTCTTTTGTTTCCCTTGCCTGGTCAGACACGGTATTTGAGAATATGCTGCTAAGATGGATGTCAAAGAGCGTACTGCCCATGTTTTCTTCTAGAATTTCCATGGTTTCAGGTCTTACATTCAAATCGTTAATCCATTTTGAGCTAATTTTTGTGTATTGTGTAAGATAATGGTCTACATTCATTCTTTTGCATGTGGTTGTCCAGCTTTCCCCGATACCATTGATAGATGAGACTCTCCTTTCTGCCTTGTATGCTCTTGGCTCCCTTGTCGAAAATTAGATGTCCATAGATGTGTGGGTTTATTTCTGGGCTGTCCATTCTGTTCTGTTGATCTGTGAGTTTGTTTTTGTGCCAGTAGCATGCTGTTTTGATTTACTATTGTTTTGCAATAAATTTTGAAATGAGGGAAGGTGATACCTCCAACTTTGTTCTTTTTTCTCCGGATTCCTTTGGCTATTTGGGGTCTTTTCTTGTTCTATGTAAATTTTATAATTCTTCCTCCTAATTCTGTCAAAAATGTCACTGGAACTTTGATAGGGATTGCATTGAATCTGTAGATTGCTTTGGGAGTATGGACATTTTAACTATATTAATTCTTCCAATCCAAGGACATGGAATATCTTTCCATTTCTTTGTGTCTTCTTCAATTTCTTTCAATAAGCTTCCATAATTTTCAGTGTATAAGTCTTTCATCTCTTTGGTTAAATTTATTCCTAGATTTTTTATTCTTTTTGTTGCAGTTGTAAATGGGATTGTATTCTTAATTTCTCTTTCTGCTACTTCACTGTTAGTGTATAGAAATGTAAATCATTTTAGTATGTTCATTTTTTATGCTGCAGCTTTACTGTATTCATTTATTACTTCTAAAAGTTTCTTGGTTGATTCTTTGGGGTTTTCTATGTATAAAATCATGTCATCTGCAAATAGTGACAATTTGACTTCTTCCTTTCCAATTTGGATCCTTTTTATTTCTTTTTCTTGCCTGATTGCTCTGGCTAGGACTTCTAATACTATGTTAAATAAGACTGGTGAAAGTGGGCATCCTTGTCTGATTCCTGCTCTTAGAGGTATAACTATCCGTTTTTCTCCATTGAGTATGGTGTTAGCTGTTGGTTTGTCAGATATGGCCCTTTATCGTGTTGAGGTACTTTACTTCTACACCCACTTTATGTATAGTTTAAAACACAGAAATAGATGCTGTATCTGGTCAAATCCTTTCTCTGCATCTAATGAGATGATCATGTGGTTTTTATTTTTCATTTTGTTAATGTGGTATATCACTTTGCTTGATTTGTGGATGTTGAACCATCTCTGCATCTCTGGAATAAATCCCACTTGATCATGGTGTATGATCTTTTTAATGTATCATTCTATTCGATTTGCTGGCATTTTGTTGAGGATTTTTGCATTGATGTTCGTCAGTCATATTGCCGTGTAATTTTCTTTTTGTGTGTTGTTCTTGTCTTGTTTGGGTATCAGGGTAATGTTGGCCTTGTAGAATAAGTTAGGAAGCTTCCCCTCCTCTTCAATTTTTTGGAAGAGTTTAGAAGGATAGGTATTAAGTCTTCTTTGAATGTTTGGTAGAATTCACCAGGGAAGCCATCTGGTCCTGGACTTTTGTTTTTGGGGAGGTTTTTCATTACTGTTTCAATCTCCTTACTGGTGACTGGTGTATTCAAATTCTCTATTTCTTCTTGATTCAGTTATGGCAGGTTGTATGATTCTAAGAATTTATCCATTTTTTTCTAGATTATCCAATTTGTGGCATATAGCTTTTCATAGTATTCTCTTATAGTCGTTTGTATTTCTGAGGTGCCTGTTGTAATTTCTCCTCTTTTGTTTCTGATTTTATTTAGTTGAGACCTCATTTTTTTTTCCTTGGTGAATCTAGCAAAAGGTCTGTCAATTTTGTTTATGTTTTCAAAGAATCAACTCATGGTTTCACTGATTTCTTCTATTCGTTTTTTTAGTCTCTATTTCACTTATTTCCACTCTGATTTTTATTATTTCCTTCCTTCTACTGATTTTGGGTTTTGTTTGTTCATCTTTTTCTAGTTCCTTTAGGTGCCCTGTTAGCTTGATTATCTGAGATTTTTCTTAATTGTTGAGGTAGGCCTGTATTGCTTTAAACTTCCCTCTTAGAACCACTTTTACTGTATTCCATAAATTTTGGTGTGTCGTATTTTCATTTTCATTTGTCTCCACGTATTTTTTGATTCCTCCTTTGATTTCTTCTTTGAACTTATAGCTATTTGATACCATTTTGTTTAATCTCCACGTATTTGAGGCTTTTCCAGTTTTCTTCCTGTAGTTGCTTTCTAGTTTCATATTGCTGTGGAAAGAAAAGATACTTGGTATTGTTTCAGTCTTAAATTTATTGAGACTTGTTTTGTGGCCAAATATGTGATCTACCCTGGAGAATGTTCCATGCGCATTTGAGAAGAATGTGCATTCTGTGGTTTTTGCATGGAATGTTCTGTATATGTCTACTAAGTCCATCTGGTCTGTGTCATTTAAGGCCAATGTTTCCTTACTGATCTTCTGTTTGGATGATCTATCCATTCATGCAAGTGGAGTGTTAAAGTCCCCTGTTATTAGTGTGTTACTGTCTATTTCTCCTTTTATGTCTGTTAATAATTCCTTTATAAATTTAGGTGCTCCTATGTTGGGCGTATAGATATTTACAACTGTTATATCCTCTTGCTGGATTTTTCCCTTTATCATTATGTAGTGCCTTTCTTTTTCTCTTGTTATAGTTTTTCTTTTAAAGTCTATTTTGTCTCATATAAATATTGCTATCTCAGCTTTCTTTTCTTTGCCATTTTCATGGAGTGTCTTTTTCCATCCCTACACTTTCACTTTGTGAATGTCATTAGGTCTGAAATGTGTCTCTTGTATGTGAAATATATACTGGTCTTTTTTTTAATCCATTCAGTCACCCTATGTCTTTTGATTGTAGCATGTAGCCCATTGACATTTTAAGTAGCTATTGATAAGTATGTACTTATTGCCATTTTGTTACCTTTTTTCTGGGTGTTTTAGTAGTTCTTCTCTGTTCCTTTCTTCTTCTCTTGCTCTCTTCCCTTGTGGTTTGATGGCTTCCTTTCTCTTAATTTTCTGTGCATTTTAATTTTGTGTAGGTTCTCACTGTGTTCATCTATTCTTCTCCCAAGATCCGTGTGCATCTTTATGACTATTAATTTATAGTCTTTTTCAGGTAGATTGTTTATCTCTGTTTTGTTTAGTTCTTTTTCTGAGGATTTGTCTTGTTCCCTTATTTGGAACATATTCCCTGTATTCTCATTTTGTCTATTTCTCTGTACTTATATCTATGTATTAGGTAGATTAGCTATGTCTCTCAATCTTGGACAGGTGGCCTTATGTAAGAGATGCCTTATGAAGGCCAGTAATGTGCTTCTCTCTCTTCATCAGTTCCAATGTTCCAGGATTGTCTCCTGTGTGGGCTAAATGTATCCTTCTGTTGTGGCGGGAGTGCTCTTGTTGCAGGTACTCAGGGGGGCTGCCCCTCTGGCCACCTGATTGTAAGGCTAAGCTTTGTGCAGCTGCTATGGCCCCTCAGTCACTTTATTCGGTGGGGGGACCCCAAGCACAGTTGGCTGCAAGGTCCAATAGCACATTCCTGCTGCAGTTTTTCTGTTAAGTGAGTAGTCCCCCAGAGTGGCTGGTTGCTAGGTTCAGGGGTTCAAAACTGCTGTAGGCCTCCAGCCTGCAATGCTATTGTCAGCTCTGTCAGTAGTGCAGCTGGGTGAGGCCAGCCCCAGGCATGGCAGCACACAATTGTTCCAGGCATGGGAAGGCATTCAGCCAAATCCCTTATGTGGCTGTTTGAGAAGCACAAGTCTGCTGTAGCTGACAAGCCCCACTGCCCACAGACTCACACATTCCATCAATACAGTCCTGTCCCATATGCATGCCCACTCTACTGAAGCAGACCCACTTGCCCCACTGCAGAGGTCCCATACACCCCACCTATGCCCACAAGTTGCCCGAGGACTTTCTTGTGGGTGGGGCTAGTCCCTAGGGCAGGTAGGCTGCCTGCCCTGGTTAAGCTGGATTAAATCGGTGCTCTAGTGGGTGGGGCAAACCCCTGCACTAACAGGCAGAGAAGAACTCCACTGCCATCTTCCAGTGTCTGTGTCTACACACCTGTACTAGGTCACAATAATAGCTGCTGCCAATGTCTCAGTCCCTGGGGAGGTGGTCCCAGCTGCCTTTGGCTCTCTGAGATGCGCTCAGACCCTATCAAGTGAGTCTCTTTTCACCAAAGGTCTGTGCACCTTTCTTTCTGGTGATTTTATGTTGCTTTCCAAAATGGATGCATTTGTGCATGGGCCCTTTAAGAGGAGGCTTTTCTTTCTCTTACGTTTGATAACTTTTCTGTGGGTAGTCCCCATTGTATTTAATAGCCAGAAAGCCAGATGTTATGACAATCATCTCAGTTATACTGAATTTAAAAGCCACATATTAGGGCATAGCTCCCCTCTCAGATCCCCTACTGCTCCAAGAAAAGCTTCATACCTTAAGATTGCTCTTGGCAGTGAAGCACAGCAGCTGGAATGTGGCTTTTTTTCCTCTCCAGAAAAGGATTTCTGCCTCTTCCACCTCAGTCAGTACTGTCCTTGTTGTGGGGGTTCTTTTTATTCAATTTCTGGTTCCCTCTTAGGGTTAATTTTTCAAGGATAGTCGTAAATTTGTTGTGTCTGTGGGAGGAGGTGAGTTCAGAGTCCTCCTATGCCACCACCTTCCCAGCAATGCTGGAATAAGCAATTTTTAAAATTTCCCCAGTGATTCTATTTTGAAGGCAGGGTTGAGAATCTGAAATTACTCAGCTTCATTTTCCTTCTTCTCTGCTCTGGTCTTTTTTAGCTGTTGATCTTGATTTTCTGCCTTCACTTCCTTATATAACTGATATTAGAAATAGATGGCATTGGGAAGAAATTCCAGTTACTTTCATCTCCCAATCCAGACCCTACCAGCATACTTGCCTCCATCTGTTTTCATCTCTAATCTTTGCCTTTCAAATGAAAGCAACAGGGAAATCTTTTTCAGTCTTAAATAATCTCCCTTCCTGTGTTCCGGCTCCCATCCCCACCTACCTCTCAGAGTCTTCCCTCTGTCTATTTCCCCCATCTTCTTCTGAATCTTCCATCTCTCCTTATCTTTAAGTTCTTTCCTGTCAACATTTAAATACACTCAAATTGTTGCTACCTTTAAAATACCGCCTCATCCATACACTATCCTCTTATAGTCCTCTTTTCCTTTAATGGCAAGCTTATTGAATCACAATCTCTATGCAGTCTCCATTTTATCACATTATATTCACTTCTCAAACTATTGTAATTCTGGTTTCCACCCCTCAATACAATCTCATATTCTCACTGAGTCAATAATTAACTCTTTATTGTTAAATCCAAAACACTTTTTCTATTGTTTTCTTTCTTGACCTCTCTGTAACATTTAGTATTGCTCATTACTCAGTTTTTTTTTTTTTTAATTTTCTCTTTTCCCTTGGCTTCTTGACACATTGTCTTAATAGAGTCTTCTGCTCTGGTCCTTGGGTCTTTCCTTTTCTTTCTCGACACATTTTCCTTTTGTAGGTTAATTAAACCCCATGGCTCCAATTATTGCTTACATGCTGATGACTCCCAAGTCACCTATGCATCCCACAGCTCTCTCCTGAACTCCTGAAAAGCTCGATTTGGAGGCCTCACAAGACTTCAAATTCTTAGCTAACATGGATTCTATCCTCTTTACCAAACACTACTCTTTCTCTGTTACTGATCTTAGTGAACAGCTGGCCATTATTCAGCAGAAAAAGAAACAAAGTCTTATCATTTCATCTCCTCAATGTCCCTTGAATCTGATCCTTGTGTTTTATGTCCCACTACTATAGTTTAAGCTCTTCTCAATTCTTGCCTAGATTACAGGTACAGCATCATGGTAAACTTCTTACTTCTAGTCTGGCCCCTATCTAATTGTTTTTCTATAGTCTTCATTTCCTTTCTCTCTTCCCCTGGACTTGAAGCTGTTCACTTCGGTTTTACTAGGCAGAAATACAAGTGGGTAAAAAACTAAAGGATACACAAAAAGAGTTTGAAGTGATGATCCTTAGGTCTTATCTAGATTGCAAAAGAAATGGAAACAAAAGGTCATAGACAGATTGGAAGAACAGGGGATGGTCAGTGCAATAGAGGTTTTGAAGTCGAAGAACTAGTAAAGGAGTGAAGGCGGCAGTCAGGAGAGGGATTAAAGTGCTTTCTTTTCGCTTTTTGGATAGACTTAATTCCTCCTTTCACTAACGCATCTCTAGATAGAGTTTTTAAAACATTCCAATACAAACTTACAGAGGAAGTAGATAATGAAGTCTGTGGAGATGGTCTTGGTAGTAATTGAGTCAGTGCTTATGGTATGAGCACCAGGATCAATGGGAGGAAACCAGATCCTTTCTTACCATTATATGGCATGCATAGATTAAATAGAAAAAATCCCACATTGTTTTCCAAAATATAGTTTTATATTCATCGTGTGAATATATTTATATAGAGATCAGATTTAAACTTCTGGAGAGCATTTGCCTTTCAAAAAATCTTAGGTAGATAAGAGTGATTAGAGTCTTCAATCTTTATAACTTGAGTGAAATGGTAAAAATGCATGACAACTGCTTTAGAAAAAGTTGAAATGCCAAGCATATCTGCAAAATCTGTCACAATCTGGGATTGGCCTACCTTTCCAGCTTCATCGGCACCCGAGCTGCCTAAAGTCCAGTAAGACTGAATTACTTTTAATTCCCCAAACATTATATTGTTTTCTCATTCATCTCAGTGCTTTTGTCTGTGCTGCTGTCTTTAGTGCACTTCCACCTTAACCTTCTGTTCAGTCTGCTGAGCCAATGAAGTGTTGGGAACATAGTAAATGCAGATTAAATGCTTTGGAAATAAAAGACAAGAATTTGGGCAGGAAAACTGCACGGAGAATGGTGCCACTTGTAATGAGTGTGATGATTTGTTTGTTTTATCAGAGAACAGATTTAGTTTTAGTTAAAATGCAATAGTGAGACTACCAGGAGGCATTTTCATAGCCTCGGCTTTGCAGGTATTAATAAGTTACTGGGAGAGTCCAGAGCAGTGACTGTGTGGATGCTGGTAGAGCTTCTGGGGTAGTTAAGGCAAGCACATCGGGTCACATAGTGCTGGTGTGGCTCTGCAGTTCTCCCTTTATACTCCTTTCGTTCACCCTCCTTGATTCTCGGGTCTGCTCAGGAGCCCAGGTCCCATTACAGGTTAATGTCTATCAGTCTCACCATCTAAATAGAGATTTTACTTCTTATATTCTGAGCTTGATATTGAATTTCTCATCTTCTATAAAAACTGCAGATGCACATGTAATATCCTCTATTGAAAAATCCTAGTTACAAATCTATAGTTCTAGGTAAAGAGTCGTGGAATAGCTGGGTCATTGCTTTTATAGATAAGGTGAAAGAGTTTTTTTAAAAGTTGCACCAATTTACATTGCCACCTGCAGCTTATGAGAGTTCCCAATACACGCTCATTAACAACTGTTATTTCTGCCTGGAAAATAACCTTTGGTATTTCCATTAGTGCTCATCTGCTGGTAATGAATTACCTCATTTTTGTTTGACTAAAAATTTTTATTTCATCTTCCCTTTTTAAAAAATTTCATCAAGGTAGACTTACACACAGATTTTAAAATTCATGTCTCTAGTGAAAAGTTTGATGCATTTTCACAAGCATACATACCTATGTAACCAACACCTCAATTAAGATATGCGCATTGCCGTCATCCTAGAAAGTGTCTTCCTGTCTTTTTCCTGTCCATCTTCCCCACCCCTATAGCCCAAAGTAATCACAACTTGGATTTCTATAGCCCTAAATACCATTCAAGAAATGAAATAACACAGTATAGACTCTTCTGTGTCTGGTTTCTTTTGCTCAGCATGCTATTTTTGAGATTTATTTATATTGTTGCATGTATCAGTTCCTTTTATTGCTGGATACTGGTCTACTGTGTGAATATATCACAATTTACTTGTCCATTCTTCTGTTGATAGACATTTGGATTTTTTCCAATTTTTTTATTATGAATAAAATGCAATAAATATTTTTGTACACATTTTTGGACGGACACGTGTTTTCACTTTAGGATAAATCACTAGTAGTGAAATTGCTGGCTCATAAGATAGATGTATGTTTAAATCTGTAATAGCAAATACCAGTAACCTTCTCTGGTGTTGTATTATTTTATATTCCCACCCATACTGTATGAGAGCATCAATTGTTTTGCATCTTCTTCAGCAATTGGAATTTGCAGCCAATATAAATTTAGAAATTCTAATGAGTATGTACTGGCAACTCACTGTGGTTTTAATTTGCATTTCCATAATGACTAATAATGTTGAGTATACTTTACGTGTTTATTGACCATTTATATGTTCTATTTTTGCTAAGGGTCCATTCAAGCATTTTTCTCATTTTTAATGAGTTGCTTACTTTTTGTTATTGATTTGTAAAAGTTCTTTATATGGTCTTGATACAAGTTCTTTATGGCATATGTGTATTTTGAACATTTTGTCCCCATCTGTGCCTTGTCTTTTCATTTCCTTACCAATATCTTTTGATGAACAAATGTTTTGAATTTTGATGAAGTCCAGCCTATCAAGTGTTTCATTTATTGTTAGTGATGTTTATGTTCTAAGTAATTGGTCTACTTCCACATAACAAAGATATTCTCCAGGTAGCAAAGAGCTTTATATTTTAAGCTTTTATATTTGGTTCTATAATCCATCTTCAGTTTAGTTTTCTGTGTAGTATGAAATATAAGTCAAGGTTCATTTTTTTCTATAAAGATATACAGTTGAAGCAGTAAGATTAATGAAGAGATTTTTCTTTCCACACTAAATTAAAATAGCACCTATGTCAAAAGTTTTTGACTCTATATATGTGCATCTATTGCTTGACTCTCTGCTAGGTTCCTTTGGTTTAGTTATCTATCCTCAAACAAGTACCACACTATCTTGATTATAGCAGCTTCATATTAAATCACAAAATAAGGTAATATAAATATTCAAACATTGTTTTCCTTTTATAAGATCGTTTTGGCCATTCTAGGACCTTTAAATTTCCATATAAATGCTATTATCAATAATTAATATACACAAGTCATTTGCATTTATAGTTTCTAAGCTTTATATTTAGGTCTATGATTTTTTTGAGTTAACTTTATATATAGTGCAAGGTAAGAATAAAGATTCCTTTTTTCTTCTTTTTTCCTGTGGGTGATCAATTGTTGCTGTACCATATGTGGAAAAGACTAGGTTTTCTCCATTAAATTGCCTTGGCACACTGGTCAAAAATCGAGTGACATCAGCAATATGGAGGACTAGGAAGCTACAGCTCTTCCCCACAAGATACATCAAGTTAACAATAGTATTTGAACTGTAATACTTCTGTAAGAACTCTAGAGACCAGTTGAGAAGCTATAGCACCTAGACCATTCTAAACCAAGAAGGGATTCCAATGAAAGGGATAGAAAACTTTGCAGTCTTTGACATTACCATTCATTCACATCTCCCTATGCAGCATTTCCTGGAGCAAGTGGGAGGAAACCCTCCACACAAGGGTTTCTCCTTCAGGATGCAAACAAAAGAGTGGATCATTGATCTAATGTTCTGGTTTGTCTTGGGGCTCCCCAAGGGACTTGTTTCTGTCTTGCCTCACTCATAGCACTGAATGGACCAGTGCTAGAGTTTGGGAGCTGCTGAAAACAGAGATGAGCAGGACATTAAAGTACATTGGTACATGAAACCATGGAAAGTGAAAGCACAGATGAGGTGGGCATACGGTATTTACCTTACTGGAGAATCTCATGTTTTTGTTCAGCTTTGTGTTGCTGTCTAGCTTCCTTTTGTTTCAACCTGAAGGACTCCCTTTAGCATTTCTTATAGAGAGGTCTTGTCATAATTGAACTCAGGTTTTCTTTAACTAGGAAATGCTTAATTTCTCCTTTACTCCTAAAGGACAGTTTTGCCAGATACTGTATTCTTGTTTGACAGGTTTTTCCCCTCTTTTGATGTTTTGAATATACTCCCTCTGGCCTGCAAATTTTCTGTTGAGAAATAACACTGATAATCTTATGGAAGGCCCATGTATGTTATGGATTGCTTTTCTTTTGCTGCTTTCAAAATTCTCTTTGTCTTTGACTTTAGTTTGATTATAATGTGTCTTTGTGTAGTTTTCTTTGGATTTATCCTAGTTTAAGTTCTTTGCTTTTTGAGTCTGTATGTCTATTTATTTCTTTTGATTTGGGAAGTGTTGGGCCATTATTTCTTCAAAATATTCTCCATCCCCTTTCTCTCTCTCCTTTTGGGACTCTCATTATGCATATATTGATCTATTTGGTAGCGTCTAATAAGTCCCTTAGACCATCAACATTTTCTGCTGATATTCAATAATTGACATCATCATGGTTCAATAATCCTCCTCTGATATATCATCAGAAGGTCAATAGTAACCTAATACTCTGCCATAATGCCTACATCATTCACCTCACTTCATCTCATCACATAGACATTGTATCATCTCACATCATCACAAGAAGGGTAAGCACAGTACAATAAGATATTTTGAGAGAAACTACATTCACATAACTTTTATTACAGTGTATTGTTATGATTGTTCTATTTTATTAATTATTGTTGTTAATCTCTTACTGTGCCTAATTTATAAATTAAACTTTATCATAGATGTGCATATATAGAAAAAATAGTATATATAGGGTTTAGTACTATCTGCTATTTCAGGAATCCACTGGAGTTTTTGGAATGTATCCCCGACAGATAAGGGAAGACTACTCTACATGGATAAAAAAACAGTAACTTGTACTAGAGTAATTTTGGTTCCTAGAATTCAAATGACAAGAACATTAAAAAACAACTATAATGGGTATACCATATATAAAGATATAATTTGTGATATTAATACCATAAATTGAGGGTGTGGAATTCTAAAGGACAAGAGTGTTTGAATGTGACTGAAGTAAAGTTATTATCAGCTTAAAAGAGAATGCAACAACTCAAAGATGTTTTATGTAATAGCAATGGTAACCACAAAGAAAATAACTATGGAACATATACAAAAGGAAATGAGAAGAGAATCAAAGTATATCACTACCAAAAAATCAATGAAACACAAAGGAAGCCAAAAAGAGATGAAAGGAAAGACAAAAGTGTTACAAGACATATAGAAGACAATTAACAAAATGGCAATAGTAACTCCTTCTATATCAATAATTACTTTAAGTTTAAATGAATTAACCCCCTAATCAAGAGACATGCATTGGCTGAAAGAATGAAAAAAGAAAAGGATCAAACTCTTTATTGTCTATAAGAAATTCACTTTAGACTAAGGACACACATAGGCTGAAAGTAAAAAGATGGAAAAAGATATTCCATGCAAACAGTTAACAAAAGAGAGAAGGAGTGGCTATACTAATATCAGACAAAATACACTTTAAACCAGAAACTGTTACAAAAGACAAACAAAGACATTATATAATGAAAAAAGGGTCACTTCACCAAAAAGATATAACGATGATAAATATTTATGCACCAAATCTCCAAGCTCCTAAAATGTAACCAAAATATGACAGATTTTACAGGAGAAATGGATAATAACAATAATAGTAGGAGACTTCAATACTCCCTTTTCAATAATGGATAGAACAACCAGATAGAAGATCAAGAAAAATTAGAAGACTTGAACAACATTATAGACTAATTGATTCTAGAAAATATATACAAAACACTCCACCCAATCACACCAGAATATAAATGCTTCTCAAGCACACATGGAACATGCTCCAGGATATTACACACTGAGTCACAAAACAAGGAATGACAATTTAAGAAGTTTGAAATCATACCAAGTATCTTTCCTTTCTACAATGGAACGAAAATAGATTAATGGCAAAAGAAAAACTGAAAATTAACATACATGTGGAAATTTAAAACACAGTCTTGAAAAACGAATAAATCAAAGAATAAATTGCAAGTGAAATTAGAAAATATCTTGGGACAAATGAATACAAAAACACAACACAGCAAGACTTATGGGCTGCAGCAAAAGCAGTACTAAGAGGGAAGTTTATAGTAGTAAATGCTTGTGTTAAAAAAGATGAAAAATCTCAAATGAACAACCTAACTTTACACCTAAATCAACTAGAATAAAAAAGAAAAAAAAACCTACTTAAAAAATTAGCATAAGGAATGAAATAATAAAGATTAGAGCAAAAATAAACAAAAAAGAGAAAAAAACAACAGAAAAAATCAACAAAACTAAGAGTTGGCTCTTTAAAAGAAAAGATCAACAAAATAGACAAACCCTTAGCTAGACTAAGAAGAAAAGAGAGAAGACTCAATAGCAAAAATCAGAAATAAAAGAGGAGATATCACAACTGATACCAAGGAAACAAGAAGAATCATTAGAGACTACTATGAAATATTATACACAAAAAATTGGATACCACAAAAGAAACGGAAAATTCTGGGAAACACACCATCTACCAAGACTGAATCATAAAGAAATAAAAAATCTGAACCTACCTATAACTAGTAAAGAGGTTAAATCAGTAATCAGAAACTTCCCAACAATGAAAAGACAAAGATTAAATGGCTTCACTGGAGATTTCTAACAATTTTTTTTTAAAGTTAAACCAATCTTTCTCAAACTGTTCCAAATAATTGAAGATGAGGTTATGCTTCCAAACTCATTTTATGAGGCCATTTCCCTGATAATGATATCAGACAAGGATACTACAAGAAAAGAAAATTACAGACCAATATTCCTGATGAGCACTGATGACAAAATTCTCAACAGAATATTAGCACATCAAATTGGATAGCACTTAAAAGGATTATACACCTTGACCAAGTGGCATTGATTCCTAGAATGCAAGAACGGCTCAGCATACAAACATCAATCCATGTAGTACGGCACATTAACAAAATAAAGGACAAAAACTACATGATCATCTCAATTGATGCAGAAAAAGCATTTGGCAAGATTCAACACACATTGATGACAAAAACACTCAACAATCTAGGAATAGAAGGAAACTACTTCAATAAAGTAAAAAACATTTATGAAAATCCACAACTAACATATACTCAGTGTTGGAAGACTGGAAGATTTTCTCCTCTAAGATCAGGAACAAAGAAAGGATGCCCACTCTCAGTACTTGTATTCAACACAGTATTGGAAGTTGAAGCCAGAACAATTAGGCAAAAAATAACAACAACACAAAACAAATAAAATCATCTAGATTGGAAAGACAGAAGTAAAATTATTTTTGCTTACAGATGACGTCATCCTACATGTAGAAAATTCTAATGATTCCACAAATAAGTTGCTAGATTAATAAATTTAGCAAATTTGCAAGATACAAAATCAATGCACAAAAATCATTGTTTCTACACACTAACAATGAATAATCTGGAAAAGAAATTAAGAAAATGATTCCATTTACAATATAAAAAAATACTTAGAAAGAAATCTAACCAAGGAAATAAAAGGCTGGTACACTGAAAACTACAAAATATTTTTGAAAGAAATTAAGGAAGGGGCCGGCATGGTGGCGCAGTGGTTAAGTGTACATGTTCTGCTTTGGTGGCCAGGGGTTCACCAGTTCAGATCTCGGGTGCTGACATGGCACTACTGTCATGCCATGCTGTGGTAGGCATCCCACATATAAAGTAGAGGAAAATGGACACGGATGTTAGCTCAGGGCCAGTCTTCCCCTGCAAAAAGAGGAGGATTGGCAGCAGTTAGCTCAGGGCTAATCTTCCTCAAATAAAAAAAAAAAATTAAAGAAGACATAAATACCCACAACTAAAAATACACAACTATGTGTCTGGGGGGCTTTGGGAGAAACAAATGAAAAATAAAATCTTTAACAAAAAAGAAGACATAAATAAATGAAAAGACACTCTGTGTTCATGGACTGGAAGACAATATTGTTAAAAATGTCTCTACTACCCAAAGCAATCTAAAGATTCAGTGCAATTCCTATCAAAATCCCAATTTCATTTTTTTGAAGAAATAGATAAGTTTCTCCAAAATCCATACCGAATCTCAAGGGACTCTGAATAGTCAAAACAATTTTGACAAAGAACATCATTTGAGGATTCCTATCTTCTGATTTCAAAAGATATTACAAAGCTACAGTAATCAAAATAGTGTACTACTGGCATAAAGAGAGACAAATATACCTATGGAATAGATTAAAGAGCTCAAAAATAAACCCTTATGTGTATGGACATAAGGTCCATAAGGGTGCCAAGACCACTCAATGGGGAAAAGACAAACTCTTCACCATGTGGTGGCTGGATAATTAGATATCCACATGCAAAAAAATGAAGATATAGAAATACTATACCATCTATAAAAGTTATGTCATGTAGAAAAACTAACTCAAATAGATGAAAGAATTGAACATAAGAACCAATACTATAAAACCCATTGAAGAAAACATAGGGGAAAAGCTTAATGGCATTGGACTTGGCAATGATTTCTTAGATATGACACTAAAAGCACAAGCAACGAAAGCAAAAATAGATAAATGGGGCTACATCAAACTTAAAAAGTTTTGTGCATCAAAGGACACAATCATAGAGTGAAGAGGCAACATATAGAATGGGAGAAAACATTTTTAAGTCATATGTCTGATATGGGGTTAGCATCCATAATATATAAAGAATTCCTACAACTTAAGAAAAAACATACCCAATTAAAAAATGGGCAAAGCACTTGAATAGACATTTCTCCAAAGATGATATACAAATAGCAAACAAGCATCTGAAAAGATGCTCAATATCACTAGAACTCAGAGAAATGCAAAACAAAATCACAATGAGATATCACCACACATCCATTAGGAGGACCACTATCAAAACAAAAAACAAAACAAAACAAATCCAGAAAGTAACAACTGTTGACAGATATGTGGAGAAATTGGAACCCTTGTGCACTGTTGATGGGAATGTAAAATGGAGGCATCACTGTGGAAAACAGTATGGAAGTTCCTCAAAAAATTAAGAATAGAACTACCATATTATCCAGCAATCCCACTTTTGGGTATACATCCAAAGTACAGAAAGCAGTCTTGAATAGATATTTGTACACTCATGTTCATAGAAGCACTATTCACAATAGCTAAGTGAAAACAACCCAAATGTCCATCAACAGATGATTCAATAAAATAATCAATAAACACAACATGCAATGGAATATTATTTAGCTTTAAAAACGTAGGAACCGCTATTACATGCTAAACTATGGATGAATCTTGAGGACAGTATACTTTTTGTGAAATAAGTCAGTCATAAAATGACAAATACTGTATGATTCCACTTACATGAGGTGTCTAAAGTAGTCAAATTCATAGAAATGGAAAGTAGAATGGTGGTTACCAGGGACTAGGGAAAGAAGGAAAAGGAGAGTTGTTTAATGGGTAAAGAATTTCAGATTTGCAAGATTAAAAAATTCTGGAGATCTGGGCCCGGCCTGGTGTCATAATGGTTAAGTTCTTGTGCTCTGCTTTGGCAGCCCTGGGTTCACCAGTTTGGATCCTGAGTGTGGACCTACACACTGCTCGTCAAGCCATGCTGTGGTGGCGTCCCACACAGAAGAACTAGAGGCACTTACAACTAGGATATACAACTGTGTACTAGTGCTTTGGGGAGAAAAATGAAAAGAGGAAGTTTGGCAACAGATGTCAGCTCAGGGCCAATCTACCTCACCAAAAAGGAAAAAAAAATCAATTGATCATATATATGTGACTCTCTTCATTACTATTACTTTATAGTAAATGTTTAAATAAGATTGTGTGAGTCTTCCAGCTTTGTTCTTCTATGTTTCCTTGTATAGCTTTTTTAGCGGTTGTTTTAAGCATGCACTACGTATACATAATTCATCACAGTCTTCTAGAATTACAGCAGATACAAAAATATTGCCTCTCTTTATGCCCCTTTACCTCCCTATTTATAGTAATATTGTTTAAAATGATTCCTCCACATACTTTTAGAACCATATCACATTGTTTTATAATTTTTACTTCAACCATAAAACAAAATTTAGAAAACTCGAGAGGAAAAGACAGTATTTACTCATATTTTTGTTTACCATGATCATCCTTTCTTCCTGAGGTTCTAAGTTTCCTTCTTTTATAGTTTCCATTCTGATTAGCCTCTTGCAGCCATTTTTTGGGTAGTTCTGTTGGCAACAAATTCCATTAGTTTTCCATCATCTGAGAATGTCTTGACTTCTTCTTCATTCTAGAGGGATATTTTCACTGAGTATAAAGATTCTGGGTTGAAAACTGTTGGGCTGGCCCCATGGCCAAGTGGTTAAGTCCACACGCTCTGCTCCGGTGGCCCAGAGTTTCGCTGGTTTGGATCCCGGGCACGCAACTGGTGCTGTTCATCAAGCCATGCTGAGGTGGTTTCCCACATAGCACAACCAGAGGCACTCACAACTGGAATATACGACTATGTACTGGGGGGCTTTGGGGAGAAGAAGAAAAAAAAAAAGATTGGCAGTAGAGGTTAGCTCAGGTGCCAATCTTAAAAAAAAAAAGAAAATTGTTTTACTTCAGCACTTAAAACATATTGCACCACATCCTCTGACCTCCATGTTTTCTGATGAGATATCTGCTGTTATTCAAATTGTTTTTCCATTATAGTTAAGTTGTCATTTTTATCTAGGTTCTGTCAAAGTGTTTTCATTGTCTTTGTTTTTCAGAAGCTCAATTGTGGCATATCTTGAAGGGGATTTCTTTGTTTTTTTCCTGTTCGATACTCTCTTATCTTCTTGAATATTACATTTCTTGCCATATTTGGGAATTTTTTACCCATTAAATCTTTGGGTATGTTTTGGCCTCAACTTCTTCTCCTCTCCTGGGATTCCAATCATACAAATATAGGATCTTTCGTAATAGTCCCACACGTCTTTGATGCTCTGTTCATTTTTTTTCAGTCTATTTTCTGTCTGTTGTTCAGATTGGGTAATTTCTATTGTTCTATATTACGATACTCTGATTCTTTCCTGTGTCCTCTCCATATTGCTGGTGAGCCCATCTATGGACTTTTAAAATTTCAGTTGTGCATTTCAGAAAAAAATTTCCACTTAGTTCTTCGTTATAATTTCTACATCTTTGCTAAGGTTTTCAGTTTTCATGTGTTTCAGGCATGTTCATAACTGCTTATTAGAGCATTTTCATCACAGTTGCTTTAAAATGTTTGTCAGATAATTCTAACATCTCTGTCACCTTGGTGTTGGCATTTGTCCACAGTCGTCTTTCATTCAGTTTGAGATCTTTCTGATTCTTTTTATGGCAGGTGATTTTCAATTGAACTGTGAACATTTTCTTATTATGTAACGAGACTCCAGTTCTTATTTAAACCTTCTGTTTCAGCTGGCTTTGTCTGACACTGTCTGGCAGAGAAAGGTGAGGTGCTGCCATGTCACTCCCAGGTGGAGGTAGCATTCCAGGTTCTCATTCAACCTCCGTTGACACCCAAGATGAAAGGGTTTCTTGTTGCTGCTGGGCTGAGGTGGAAGTTCTGGCTTCCCTCATAGTCCTCACTACCACTGTGGTGGAGTCGCCTCATTACTGCTGTTGGAAGGTGAAGGTCTGGCCTCGTCACAGTGCCTCTAACACCGCCCCAGTGAGAAGGGGGAGAGGTGTCTCATTACTGCTGAGTGGAGATGGAAATCTATCCATCTCCTTCAGGGTCTCCACTGCCACTGTGGGATGGGGCCTGGTTGCCAGCTGCCAGCAGGATGAAAGTTCCAGCTCCCTACTTGGCCTTCTCTGTCACTACCTGACAGGTCTGTTGGTGCACTTTGTTACAGCCTCATAAGGCTGAAAGTCTGGCTTCCTTCTCAGTCTTTACTAGAATGGGACCAGAGTTTGTTTTCGGTGGTTGTTGTTTTTTGTGTGTGGTGTTTGGCTATAATAGAGTAACTATTTCCTAAAAGTTTTCTGTCTTGCTAGGCTGTCCCTTTTCTGGTCCTTTGGCTTTTGTTGCAGTTGTTTTGTTTTGTTTTGTTTTTCCTGTGGCTGTAGCATCTATCAGTTGCCAGTTTCTTCAAGTGTGGGATATATGAGGCAAAAAGAAAAGCAATAAAACTCACCACTAATCATTCCTCATGTTCCAAAGTCTCTAGCCAGTCTGTCTTCTCTCCGCCTTTCAGTCACCTTATGTTGGTTTTATATGTAATATACAGAGAGTTTTAAGTTGTATTAAGTAGAGGACTAGGAAAAAGTATGTCTATTCTATCTTCCCAGAAGTAGAAATATTCTGCTTTAGTTTTCTCTTCAAAAATGTTTTAGTTATTCTTGATCCTTTGAATTTTTATGAAAACTGTAGAATCAGCTTGCCAGCTTCTAGGAAAAAGCCTGGCCTTTATTGGTATTACACTGAATCTATGGATGAATTTTTGGACGATTGCCATCATAACAATATTAAGATTTGTGACCCATAATCACAATATAGCTTGCATACAAATTTGAAATATTTCGTTAGCTTTGTATCTAATTACTGCTTGTTTTTAGTGCTATTGTAAATAGGACAGTTTTTTTGAATTTCAACTTTTGATTTTGTATATGTCTATTGTATCTTTCAAGTTGCTAAATTCATTTATTAGTTTTCACATCTTTTATGTAGATTCCTTAGCTTTTCTACATAGACAATCCTGTTGTCTTTGAATCAAGCCAGTTTTACTTTTTCCTTTCCAGTCGGCTGTCTTTTGTTTTTTCTTGCCTAATTGTGCTGGTTAAAACCTGCAGTACAATGTTGAATAGAAGTAAGAGTGAGTCTTCATGCCTTGCACCCAACCTTATAGATAAAGAATTTTGTTTTTCCCCATTAAATGTGATGTTGCCTATACGATTTTTTTGGATGTGTTTATCTATTTGAGGATGTTCTCTTCTCTTCCTAACTTGCTGAGAATTTTTATCAGCATATTGCACTACAGTAGATGCTAAATGAAGTTCTTCAGGCTTATGGAAAATATATATAATCAGTTAGAAATTTGGATACATGAAAAGAATTGAGGAGTTTAGGAAATGGTAAATTGGTAACTATATAAGACATTTTTCTTTTCTTTTTACTCTTTCTAAATTATTTGAAACACAGTGGACTTTTTTTCTTTCTTTCTTGTTTTGCTGAGGAAGATTCACCTTGTGCTAACACCTGTGCCAATCTTCCTCTGCTTTTCAGTATGTGGCCCGCCAGTGCAGCATGGTCACTAACAGCCAACAGAGCAGTGTAGGTCTTTGCCTGGGAACCAAACCCGGACCACGGAAGTGGAGTGCACTGAACTTAACCACTAAGCCACCAGGGCTGACCCATGAAACACAATTGATTTTTAAAGAAAAAATCATATTATTGTGATGTGTATAAACATGCAGTAGAAAACTATATGACAACAATAGCACTAAGGATTAAAGGGATGGAATAAGAAGAATACTATTATAAATTTCTTCCATTATAATGAACTGATATGATATCAATTTATACATCAATATAGGGCAAACTGAAATAAATTAATACACTTATACATTCTGTTTAATTAATATTAACTAATACACAGCCTTAACTAATTTTTTTTCTTAAACTAATTTATTTCTGTATGTCCTGGACATACTTCTTTTTGTCTTTCAAACACACAAATCTGGGTCCTGCCCAGGGTCTTACTACTTTCTACCTAGAACATCATTCCTTCCAACCTTGGAGTGTCTGGCTCCTTCTTGTCATTTAGGTCTCAGCTATAAGTTATTCCTCAGTGATGATTTTTTTTCACTACTCAATCTGTAATCTCAATTTATTTTTTCACTGCTGTAATCTACTCAATCTCAATCTACTCTGCTTATGTTTGTTTTATATCTAGGATTATTTTATTTGTCTTTTTTTACTTGTATATTGTCTTTCCGGAGCCACATTTGTTTATTGCTTCCCCACTGCTATTCACTTCTCTTTACACCCTTAGTCCCTATCACAATCCTTATACTTCATAATCCCCAAAAGTCTTCATTTCATGAAATTGGGCATATGCACTCACGGAGCTGAACCAAGTTGCAGGCATAGCATCTAAGGACGTCACCAGAATCCAGGATCAAACTTTTCTGCTGTCAGAGTGTATTTCCTGATTAGGAGGTTGTGGTGGTTCTTTTTTCTCTTCCTTGTTAGCCATTATACTCACCTGGCAAATCAAGATTATTTGACTCAATCTTTTTTCCATTTAAATACTTTTGGTGGAATTTTAGCAAGTAGTCAAATGATAAAAATCTGTGCATCAAGAAATGCAAAAAGAAGAAAAAGAGCCAAGTTAATTTATGAAACTTTAGGTAATTTAGAGTTGACTGTAGTGCAAAAATGCAACCTAAGGAAAGATGCTAATTTCTCATAGATTTCAGCCAAAGAATTTTATCCTTTTTAAATATAATTTACACTTCACACAGTGATGATCTTTCCTGGATTTCCTACAGCAACTCCAATAGTAATAGTCTCTCTCACTCTCGAGTCACATGTACTAATTTGTTTTTTCAGATAATATGGCCACCTTACCATTTGGCATTTTTCCATACTATTTCTTATAACTAAACTACTTCCTGCTACTGTCCACCAAAGAAATTGCCCCTTCTCTTCACTTTCCTTCAAACTCTGACTACTTTATTTCAAGATAACTTCCACCAACATTTATTGAGCATTTAATCTGTGCCAGGCTTCACATGTAGTTATGTACATACATCATTCCCTGAGAAGCCTATGAACATCTATGATATTGTCAGTCTCCTACTTTAATAAATGAAAAACTTGGGTGAAATGGTCTTAAGTAAGGTTCCTAAGGCTACACATCTAATGAATGACAAAACTGGGATTCAAAGTCAGGTCTGCCTGACTTAAGAATCTGCAGTTATAACCACAAAGTGATGCTGTCTCATTCATCTGTGTTTATTTATTTAGCCTTATGTATTCCCTATCCCAGGTCCCATTTGAACTACATTCTATGTGTCTTTACTCTAAATATTTCCATTGCACAGAGATTTAAATATTTCATTTTCAGAATTCTTTATAGCTTCTCCTCCCTCATTTTATTTCTTATATTTCTTAGCCTTCTAAAAAAAAGAGACTCTTTGCCATGTGGTATTTTAAAATAAGGCTCAGAACTCCAGGAAGTTCTGTGAGAGTTCATTCGGAAAGTAGTTTCCACACTACTGTGGATATTCTTTGCAAGCCCCAGAACTCTCCAGAATGGTGATTTTCTTAGGTACTCCCCCAGAGAAGCCTTCCAGACTACCTCAGTAAGAAATGGAGCCTTTGGACAGGCTGTTTGGAATGTGGTGGCAGGCCTAGGTATATCCACAGATTTCTCTAGAATCTTGAGGAACTTAAGTCCCCTCACATACATTGCTTACTTGTTAGCAAAAGACATTCAGTTGAATTCTTACTTGAGGACATAAATGGACCTGGAACAATCTGTTCAAAACTTTTCTGGACTGCATGCCAAATATGGGCAATCCTGTGCAAGCACTTTGTCTACCAAAGGTGAATCATTAAGCCTGGAATAGCCAGCAGGAGATCTGAATTCTCCTCTCTGCTACTCTTAAAAATTGCTGACTATACCACAGGTGATTCTCTTCAGCAACCTCTGATTCAGAACCCTATTTTCAAAAAGTAGATACATTTTGGCAATTAAATGACTTCACATTATGATGCAATCCAAAGTCTATTGGAGACAGGCATTCTGGTGTGTTAGTGATGGTGACTCTAAACCATGTTATCTTTAAAGCATATTTCCATATAACTGCCCCCAAAATCCACTAATTGTGACATTTGTCAGTCATAGAGAAGCTGCTGTGTAGTGGACTTAGACCACCCGCTGTTTGAGTCACAGGACAGCTTTTATTTGTTTTGTTGTAAACAAATTCCTCTAGGCAGCCTGGATGTTGGCCAAGGAGGCACTGTGTGGTGCCTGCTATATATAAAATTCTTGTCTTTTTGATGAGAAGGGGAGTATTCCTTATCTTGTTCTCCCCATTGTAGAACTGACAGGGGTCAGAGGGGATGGACAGCTGTGGGCTGAAAGCTGCAGAATGCTGTTTTCCAACACAAGCTCCTTCCTTCTCTCTGCCAAGCAGACCTCCGAAGAGATGTTGCTAGGCCATCCAAGGTTCAGCTCTACTGACATGGGACTGGAAATTGGACAAGAAATGGAAATGCACTGTAACTTCCTCTGTCCTCTTCTGCTCCTTGAGCCAAATAGCAAATCAAGCTTTGGATTCAGGAAAAAAAAAAGAGAGAGAGAGAGAAAGAGACTAAAGGAGAAAGGAAGTGTTAGTGTTTCTTCATTCCCATCCCCCACCCCTGCTCACTTTCAGTCACTACCTTAGCCACATGGAACATCTGTTTCCAGGTAACCTGACAGATCTAGGGAATAACACCTTGGAATACCATCTCTTTGGGGCCCTTCTGAAATGTTCTCACAGAGCAATGCCTTTTTTTTCAACAAAATGTTTCTCCTTCCTAATTCAATTCTCCCTTCAGCTTGCTATTGGAACCAGGGAAAATGATAATTTCATCGGAAATTGAATCAATTGCAAAGCACTGAGAATGAGTATGGTTTGAAACCTCAGGTTGGGTTTCTCGGAATTCTGGGCCAAGTCCCTTTCCCAGTTGCTCACAGGAAGTTTTGACTGATGTCACTGGAAATTGTGTGCGTGTGTAAACTAGGTCACAGCGAGGTCTTAAGGATCCAGAAAAAAAAAAAAAAAACCTTGTTTTGGGTTATATCTAGAGAATACATCACTCTTCATGCCCAGCTAATATTTGGAGGCACGTGATGCTGATGAAAGCAGGGCACCATTCCTGTCTTTCTCAGTTTGAGATCACCGTTAAAAGGCTGCATCCTTATGGGAGGAATAAGATAGGTTTCTGTTCAACTCAATGTTTTACAGGCATAAACTTTTCCAAAATACCCCTTCACACTTTGAGTATGGAATATTTAGATCATGAAGACTGACAGCTGATACAATGCAGAAGAAATTATTTATTTGTGTCTTACAGTTTTTCGCTTCAAATTTTAAGGGAAATTGATTGGAGTTGCCCTCATCTAAGAGGGCAAACAACTTTTAGTACATAAGAAAAACAGCTCTTGATGTGTTAAAATATGAAGCACAGAGGGAGAAAGCCAAACCATATGCAGTGAGAGCAATTCCACAAAGATTCTTCCAGTATTCTAGTAGAGGAGCATTATGCTGGTGATGTGTGTACGTAGTTTGGCAAAAATCCACAGGCAAACTTGCCATCAAATAGCAAGCTATCCTTTATTTCATTTCCTTTCATTTAACCTAATTCACAATTCATCTTGCTTTATTCCAACCAAGTTTTCATATTTAATGGCAGGAGACTATATGAAGCTCCATATTTTCCTAACTTCTCCCAAGCCCCTTTGTACAGCATGTTTTTTCCTTCGTCTTCTTTCAATACAACTGTGGTAGATTGCGCAAGTAACATTCTCCAGGCTGTGATGAGAGACTGACTCTTTGAAGAGCGCAAGTTAGTGTACTCTTGCTCTATCCTACGCCCTAGTTCTTTTTTTCCTCCTCTTATTTGTCTGTCTTCCTCGGACAAAATTAATTTCTTTTCTTTTCTTCTCGGCTTTCTTTTGAATTTCCCATACAGTGTTTGGCCAGCTCCCAAATGACTTTTCTATTCCCATCAAGAGGAGATACAGAATAATTCCAAAGCTGTGGCTCTAGTCTCTTTCTAATCCTTGCAATGCAGTATGAAGCATAAGACTGACCCTTTAAATTTAGTGACTGTTCTTATTGGATTAAAAGATATAACTCAACAGTATTGAATTCTTACCTTTCCATAAACCTTCCTCATTCCCAGTGGCCATTTTTAGTTTCTGAAGTATTGATTACTATTCTCCACCCCCCAAATAAAAACAAAATTCAAAAAACCTCAGCAACTTCATGGTTCTAAACCAGCCATAAACCCAGCATTCTGACTTTTGCTTCTACTCTGGCGTTACTTGGCTCTTGTTCTGATTTAAAACTTTGGTTTGCATCCACATTTCGGTGAAAATTAAGCTTTATTTTTCTTTCTTATGTGATGGTGTTTTTTGTAGAGTACATCCAAATCAGTCTTGCCTTCTGTTGTTATGTTTTTAAAAAAACAATTTCCCTCCCCCTCTTTGGCCTACAAGCTCCCCCACTCCCAACATACACCTAATTTGGAACTTGATCGTTGGTCCCTGCCTCATTAGACTCTGTCCCATAGGTTCCCTCACTCATTTTAGAAGGTCTTGATGCCTTACTCTGGTATTTCAGTATCTGCTCACTCTATGTAAGCGGAGGTGAACCCACAGGGGAATGTAAGGAGTTTCCAGTGTCTGGTCAAGTTTCCTTTTTCAGCAACAGTGATCTTCCCAGCATTACCGAATTCATCCTAAAAGGCAGTGGTTCATCACTTCTGGGCTGTGAGAAACATACGCTCCATGAATGCAAGGATTTTTATCTGCTTTGCTCACAGCACTTAGAACAGTGCCTGGCACATAGTTTCTCAATAAATATTCTGAGAGTGAATGAATACGATCCTTAGGTGTCCGTTTATGAATTAGAGAACTGTTTGAATTCAAAATAGAGTTCAGTATTTTTAAGTCAAAAGACATTTTCATGGTGCAATATGTGACATTTTAAGCATTGTAAGTGTTCTCATTTCCGTCACTACCTAAAAAAAAAAAAAAAACCCAATAGATTTGGGTTCAGCCAGGTAAGGAACAGAGAGACTTCTGGAAGAATCATCATGGTGGCTACCCAAGGAAAACTCCAAGTTCTATTTAAACCTGTATTGGTTGGTGATTGCAGGACTGGTAAAACTATATTTTCAAAGTGTCATTTGGCTGGTGAATTTGAGAAGAATGTAGTCACTTTGATTGTTGAGGCCCATCACCTTGTGTTTCATACCAACAGTAGACGTTTAAATTTAATGCATTGGAGATACATTTTGTGGCCTGAGAAATGGCTATCACAGTTGTCCCCTCTTATCTATGGGGATACATTTATTCCAAGACCCCCAGTGGGTGCCTGAAACCTCAGATAGTAATGAATCCTATATATACACTATGTTTTTTCCTATACATATATACCTACGATAAAGTTTAAATTGCAAATTAGGCACAGTAAGAGATTAACAACAACTAATAATAAAAGAGAACAATTATAAAAATGTGCTGTAGTAAAACTTATCGTAGATCTCAGCAACCTTAGCATATGATTTTTTTCCTTTCCGTAGTAAGTTGAAAACTTCCACATTTTCACTTGAAGGAAGCACTTTACGGCTTCTCTTTGGCATATCTGAATTGCCAGCATTACTACTCTTGTGCTTTGGGGCCATTATTAAGTAAAATAAGGGTGACTTGAACACAAGTACTGCAACATCACGACAGTTGATCTGATAATGGAGACACTACTAAGTGACAGATGGGCAGGTAGCATATACAGCATGGATCCACTGGACACAGAGATGATTCACATCTGGGCAGGATGGAACAGGATGGCACGAAATTTCATCACGCTAGTCAGAATGGTTCGCAATTTAAAACTTATGAATTATTTATTTCTGTAATTTTCCATTTAATATTTTTGGACTGCAGTTGACCTCAGGATAATTGAAACTGCGGAAAGTGAAACTGCAGATAAGGAGGACTACAAAGTATCCAAAGCAAGTGTGCGACTAAAATTTTTGATGTTAACAGCGAGAGTTACAAGTGTGCACCTAGGTGGCATAGAGATCTGTTGGGAGTATATGAAAACAACCCCATCATATTGCATGGCAACATAGTGGATGTTAAGGACTGGAAAAATTTTTAAAAATCCATCATCTTCCAATAAAAGAAGAATATTTGTAACATGAGATTTCTGCCAGAAGTACCTACTGCTTTGAGAAGCCTGTCTATTGGCTTCCTAGGAAAGTAACTGGTGATCCTGACTTGGAGTTTGTTACTGTCCCTGCTCTTGCCCCACCAGATGTTGTTGTGGACTCAGTTTCAGAATTTCAATATGAGCATGGCTTAGAGGTTCTCAGACAATTCTTCTCCCAATGAGAACGATACCCTGTGAGAGAGCGAAGCTGAAGTCAGAAGTCCAGTTTTATAGGCAACTGTCTTGTGATCCCTAGGATGCAGTGTGTTTGCTACTTTCTTATATAGCCAACCAGGCGTGCTTAATCTTTGAGATGCTTAGAGAGATGAATGGGATTCAGAATGAATGTGGCAGTTAAAAAAATACCTTTATATTTTAGGTACCTGCATATTTGACTGTTTGGATCCCAATTGTTTCTTTCCTGAGTTTTAAACAGAAGACTGCTACGTCACATCACATACAGAGACCCAAAAAATCAGTGGGTTTGGACTTCTCTTCTGGATTTGGAACATATATAGGTGAATAAAATATCACTGAGAGAAATCCTAAATAGCCAATAGGTTAATAAATTAGTAAAAATCATAATATAACAACTGATTCAATATTTCTCAGTATTTAAAATAGTGATTATTAAAAATTTTAAATAGCATGAGAAAATGCTTATGGTAAACTGTTAGGTAGGACACAAATTCTATACATATAGTTACAATCATAGTTCAAAAATGAAAAAAAAAGTAAGCCTAATAGGAAATACATTTTAAAAGTTAACATTATGAGATTATGGGTAGCTTTTTTCTTTTTCTTTTTCTATATGTTTTTTAATTAAAATGTTATTTAATTAAAAATTTATGTAATTATAAGGGAGGAAAAATAAACTTTTATTTCAAAAACACCTTGAAAAAAAGAAACAGTGCAAAATAGTGTATCATCATCAGATCACTGGGAAATATTTGCAAATGTAAAAACTTGATTATAATTTAACCTCATTATGAAAAGCAATTAACAATTAGATGACAAATGCATTGTTTTATGATGGTTCTATACCAAAATGAATTTGAAATATACCATTCATTAATCAAATCAACTCAAATGCGAAAAATTGCTCATATCTTTTTTTTATTGGTTTGTTTCCCTCATGAGCCAGTTATTTCTGTGCTTTTTGGCCATAGCTGTGTAAACTAATTAATAACTTCAGTGGGTCTACTTACTGCTCTAACCACACACCTCCCCTGCAGATGTTTCCCTGGTCTGAATTAAGGCAATTATCCTCTTGGAAAATAGTTCCAATAGCTCGGCTCACTGGTCCTGGCCTGATTACTGTGATTATAAGCTATTACCTGAAATCAGTGCTATTGACTACATGCTGGCTTAGTTACATGGTGTTCAACTTTTTTGCCTTGTATTTGTGATTATTTTTGCAAGAGAAAAGAAAAGAATACATGATTCTAGTCCATATTTTAAAATTGAGCAAGCCCCGTGGCCGAGTGGTTAAGTTCATGTGCTCCACTTCGGTGGCCAAGCGTTTTGTGGGCTCAGATCCTGGACGTGGACCTGACACCACTCATCAGGCCATGCTGAGGCGCTGTCCCACATGGCACAACCAGAAGGACCTACAACTACAATATACAACTATGTTCTAGGGGGCTTTGGAAAGAAGAAGGAAAAAAAAAAGATTTGCAACAGATGTTAGCTCAGGGCCAATCTTAAAAAAAAAAAAAAGCAAAATTAGTTCATATGCAAGTGGTGATAAATTTAAAAAACTAAGCAAGTATATTATTTTCCACAAAGTTCTCTTCATTACATAATTTTTTAAAATCTCTATTCTTGTTTCCTATTCTTTATTGTTCCTTCCATTCACTCACTTATCCCACAGGCATTTTTTTTTTTTTTTGAGGAAGATTAGCCCTGAGCTAACATCTGCTGCCAATCCTCCTCTTTTTGCTGAGGAAGACTAGCCCTGAGCTAACATCCGTGCCCATTTTCCTCTACTTTATATGTGGGATGCCTACCACAGCATGGCTTGCCAAGCAGTGCCATGTCTGCACCCGGGATCCGAACCGGTGAACCCCAGGCCACTGAAGTGGAACGTGAGAACTTAACTGCTGCACCACCGGGCTGGCCACCCACAGGCATTTTTTAAAGTAAACTTTTTGCTTTAGAATAGTTTCAGATTTACAGAAAAACAATTGCAAAGATGATGCAGAGAGTTCCCATATAGGCCACAGCCAATTTTCTCTATTATTGACATTTTACTTTGGTACAGTACATTAGTTAGAGTTAATGAACTAAATTTAACATCATTATCTACTAAAGTCCATACTTTATTTATATTTCCTTAGTTTTCACCTAATGTCCTTTTCTGTTTCAGGGTCCCAACTAAGATACTACATTACATTTAATTGTAATATCTCCTTAGACTTCTCTTGGTTGTGACAGTATCTTGCACTTTTCTTGTTTTTCACAATCTTGAAAGTTTTGAGGAGTGCTGATCAGGTATTTTATAGAATTTTTCTCCATTGAGATTTGTCTGATGTTTTTCTTTTAATGAGACTGGAGCTATGTGTCTTGGGGAGGAAGATCACAGAGGTAAGTGCTGTTCTCATCCCACCAAATCAAGGGCGTTCACTAACAGCATGACTTATCACTGTTGGTGTTGACCTTGGTCTGGCTGAGGTAGTGTTGTCAGGTTTTTCTTCTGTAACGTTACTTTTTCCCCTCCCATTCCCTACTACCCTCTTTGGAAAGGAGCTATTATCCACAGATTACGCTTAAGGAGTGGAGAATTACGCTCCACTTACTTGAGGATAGACTATCTGCATAAATTATTTTGAATTCTGCATGGGAGATTTGTCTGTTCTCTCCTATCTATTAATTTATTTAATAATTTAGTCATATCATTATGGATTCATAGATATTTATTTTATCCTTTGAGTTATAATCCACTACTTCTTTGTTTATCTTTGCTAAAATTGTTCCAGTTTTGGCTTTTGGGAGCTCTTTCAGTTGGCTCTGCTGTCCCTTTGATAAATGCTCATCCCTGTATAGTTTCGTTTTTTATTTGGGCACACTTCTTTACCTTTTGATAGTAAAAGATCCTCCAGGCTTCTCATTACGGGTATTTTCTGCCCCAGGCTTAGAATCAGCCACTTCTCTAAGGAAATGGAGAATGGTATTAAAAACCAAATCTGGGTGCTAGATTTATTAGTTGCTCCTGAGGTATTATTGCTTTCAGGTTCTCTCAGCTGACAGAGCAAGGAAATATATGTTTCTATTAACCTGTGTATGTATACATTTCTATAAATACTTCTATTTGTAAGCACCTTTATCTATATAAGCTAAACCTGAGTTTATACTGATGTTTTCTATTCTAACCCCTTGCCACGTGAATCATTCTAGCTTCCTCCTCTTGCTTATCTGTAAATTCCCATCCCAATAGTAAAACCTAGATCTCCCCATCCACCATCTATTTACGGAATCATTCAGTTCCAATATACGTGTATAGGGGTTTCAGAATTATTACGCAATACCCAAGCATTTATTTTTAAGTGGACTTTCTTGTGGTGAATGGGTTGTATAAGTTTGAGCCAAATATTTTAAAAAATAACCTTCATTAGCTAAATTTCATTATATTTACCTCACAATTTAAATGTCCCTATTAGTACAAACATATGATCAAAGATGATATTAGAAATGGAAAAAACATTATAAGAAATTTTAGCTCACTCATTCTCCCCCACTTTAGATATGATAAAATTGATTCTAGAGACCTGCATACTCAAGTTCACACAGATGAATAACAGTTATAAATTAGTATTTGGTACAAAGATGAATGTGTTAAAATTGGTGCTGATACACCATCTTTAAATTTCTTTTGAAAGATCATAAAGTATATTAAAAGGCAAGAAATTACAACTGTACTGGAAAGTAAGTATAAGAGAAGAAAGAACATAAATAGAAATTTCAATAATTGTAGCCCCAAGAAAATGGACAGAGAAAGATCCTAGAGTCTTCTTTACCACTGCATAGAACAAATGCAAATGGTCCAGAAGATGAAAGGAAAGTATTTTGGTTCATCTACTCTGATAATTTTAATTCTGTAACAAAAGAGCATCAATGTCTAAATCAATGTCATAAATGTCTTCCACACGTATTCTTCTAATTATTGGAAATTATTTCTTGAAATAATTGTTCAACAATTTAATTATCAGTAAAAATGTTGGAAGGAGTAACAAATAGAAACGTAAGTTAATGAAATACTTACTTGAATTCAGAGCAACAGGAAAAAGAGATGATAATTATAATAGAGAAGTTATTGATATGGAAACTAGAGAATGGATGTTTTACCTATATTGGAAACTAAAACAAAGAAGGCAGAGAAAATCATCTGTTTTCCAAAGTCAGGGCAATGCAATAAGTCTCATAACTGAAATAAAAGATACAATAGTTGGAATTATCATTTACCTATGAAATAGTTGTCTACCTGGAAATGCAAAATAATCAACTAAAAAGCTCCTAGAATTAGTAAGAAAGCAGTAAGAAGACAGGATACAGAACAGCTACAAAGAAATGATCATCTTTATTTGTTTATTAGTAATATCCAGTTAGAAAGCATAATGGAAAAGTATTTCACTGTCAATGGTGTTAGGGAACTGCTCACATATTCAAGGGGAAAGCAAAACACCAAAGCAGAAAGGACAGTAAACAGAGTGTTTGGAATCAAAAGGTTTGAAGATGCAGCTTTCAATGGAAGGACAGGTTTTGGATCATGTTGCATGCCTTTCTGTTTTCTGTGCTACCTTGAGAAAAGGAAGTACTAATAATAGTGATGGCTAACACTTATATGGTTCTTATGAGGCAGACACTGTTATAAATACTATATACTTATCAATACACTTCATCTCACTGTGGACTTAAATCTACAGGGTGAAGAAGCTGAGAGAACTCTAAACAGGATAATCCAAAGAAATCCATACCAAGACACACCATAATTAAAATTCTGAAAAAGAAAGACAAAGAAAAAAATCTAGAAAGAAATCGGAGAAAACGGACACCTTACCTATAAGGAAAAACAATTTGAATGACAGCTGATTTCTCTTCAAGTAGTACTTATATATCTCCATTTTATAGGAGAATAAACTGAGGCACTAAAACATACAGTAACCTTCTCATGGTCACGCAGCTGGAAAGTGGAGAAGCCAGGTTGTCTGATTCCAGGGTTTGTGTTCTTACCCTATACTTAATGAAGCCATGATTAAGCAATCACTATATTAAAGACTGGCATACATTCAAGCCCAATTCACCAGAACACCAAGTTATATAAGGTTGTGGAATCAAAGCCCCAGTTAGTAATGAAATATGATTCTGTCTGGAATGTTTTAAATATATATGTGTGTGTTCTTGGAACGCTCCCTGCAGTTTAAGAGAGATTGAGAAGTGTTGGAGGATTCAAGTGTTCTAGATCCCACAGAGACTCAACTTATAAATAGTAATGGTATACATAACCATTATATATAACTACACATAACTATGTATACATAACTATTTAGGAACTTAAGAATGAACATAACAAGAACAATGTGCCACCTATAAAATGAAAACAAAATACCTACAAGCCAACTGAAAGAAATAGAAAAAGATTTAAGGAGTTCCACTTCACAGAATATGAAGTATACGCATATTTTCTTGTTCCTCCCTCTAATTACAACCAAAAATCTCTGACATTATATACAAAGCAAACATAAGATTCTGAAAGATAGAAAGAAAGCAAGTAGACTGGGGAATCTTAGGACCTGAAAAATGATATGGCAATGAATTACATTAGTGGGTTTTTTGTTGTTGTTGTTTTTGTTTGTTTGTTTGTTTGTTGCCTCTTATATCCTACTCTTGGAACTCAAGAAGCGGGCAACCTTGGAATGCCAAAAACACAGACAAAAACAATGCATCCTCAACAGAAGTCTGCTATTTATAGCCAAAGGAACAGGAAAGGGGCATCTTAGAAAAAGAAAACTTTTAGATAATCTACTCCAGCAAAACACAACAACAACAAAGTGGCCCCATGTATGTCAGTAAAGACTGAGTGAAAAGTCTAGACTTCCAACCCAAAAAGTTGCAACGTTACCCCAACACTCCTACAGAATTAGTATCAAAGTATGGAGCTGTGACTTTCATTACTATAGAGAGACCCTACGTGCACTGCTAGGGGAGACCATATGGGGAGCCTGGATTTCAACATCTACCTAGCATTAATGAGGCATGTCTTCCCTTCCTTAATGGGTGGTGTCAGAAGAAGCCTAGTGGAAAGTCAGGACATCCACCATCACCCTTTAGTAATGATGTCCCCCTACCATGGTGCCAATGGAGACAATGGAAAGAGCTGGACTTGAAGTCTGCCCAGGAATAACAAGGAGCCCCGCCCTTCTTAGGTGCAAATGAGGCTGAGTGGGGAACCTGAACTTCCACCTCCACCTAACAGTAACAAGGTTGTACCTCCCCTTCTTCAATGTTAGATAAAGCCAGGTAGAACACATGGTTTAAATAAAAACCAGAGTCTCATGATACAAAATGTCCAGTATTCAATAAAAAATTGTCACGCTATGAAAGAGGACCATCTCAAACTTAATGAAAAAAGACAGTCAATAGGCACCAACACTGAGGTGACAAAGATGTTAGAACTATTTGACAAAGATTTTAAAGTAGCCAAGGTAAAAATGCTACAACATGCTTGAAACAAATAAAAAAATATGAAGTCTCAGAAAAGAAACAAAAGATATAAAGAAGAACTAAATAGAAAATTTAGAACTCAAAAATTACAATAACTGAAATGCAAAGCTCAGTGGATGGGCTCAACAGGAGAATGGAAGAGAGAGAGGAAAGAATTAGTGTACAGGAAGATAGAAGAATAGAAATTACCCAATCTGAACAACAGAGTGAAAATAAGCTGGAAAAAAATGAACTGAGCCTTGTACTTGTGAAATTATAACAAAAGATCTAGAATTCGTGCCACTGGGTTGCTGGAAAGAGAAGGGAAAGGGAGAGGAGTTGAAAAAGTATTTGAAGAAATACTGGCTAAAAACTTCTCACATTTTCCAAGACACTTAAATTTCCCAGAAGCTTGATGAACCCCAAATAGGATAAACCAAAGAAATTCTCATCAAGATGCATCATAATTAAACTTCTGAACACTAGGGGAAAAAAATGTGAAAAGCCTTCAGAGAAAAATCCACACTACTTATAGAGGAAAACAAGTTGAATGGCAGCATATTTGTCATCAGAAACCATGGAGACCACATGGAAATGGCACAATATTTTTCAAGCACTGAAAGAAGTCAACTGTCAATATAGAATCCTATACTCACTGAAAATATCCTTGAGGAATAAAGGGAAAAACAAAACACTCAAAGATGAAAGAATATTAAGAATTTGTCACCAGCGTATTTACCCCAAAAAGAATGGCTAAATGAAGTTCTCCAAACACAAAGGAAATAACAATATAAAGAATCTTGGAATTTCAGTAAAGAAGACAGAATGAGGTGAACAAAATATGGGTAAATACAATAGGTTTAACTTCTCCCCTTGAATTTTCTAAATTATGACTGATGTTTAAAAGCAAAATGATAAAACTATCTGGTGTGATTCTAAGTGTATCTAGAGGGAAGACTTAAGGCAATTATATTACAAACGAGGGAGGGTAAAGGAACATGAGATAACCGGTAAAATGACACATCAGTAGACTATGATAAATTATGTGCATATAATGTAATAATTCAATCAACCACTTAAAAGACACAGATTGGTAGAGCCAATTAAAAAACATGACACACTATATGCTGTTTACAGGAAATTCACTTTAAAGATGACATAATCAAGTTGAAAGTAAAAGGAAAGAAAAAGATATATCATAAAACATTAATCAAAAGACAGCAGGGAAGGCTACACTAATATTAAGTAAACTTTAGAACAAGAACAATTATCAGAGACAGAGTGGGACATTATATAATCATAAAACTGTCAATGGTGCAGAAGAGGTAGCAATCATAAATGACTGTGCAGCAAACAAAAGAGTTGGAAAATATGTGAAGCAAAACTGATTGATCTGAAAGGAGAAATAGACAAACCCACTAATTATAGTGGGAGACTTCATTACCTTGCTGTCAGCACCAACAGAACAACTAGGCAAAAAAGCTAGTAAGAATAAGGAAGAACTCAACAATAACATGAGACAAGATTTAATTGATATTTATAGAACAATCCACCCAACAACCATGGAATACACGTTATTTTCAAGCATTACAGAACATATACCAAAATAGACCCTGGACCATAAAGCAAACCTCAACAAATTTACAGGAATTGAAATGCTACAGAGCATGTTTTCCAACCACAAAAGAACCAAACTAGAGGTGCTGGCCCCGTGGCTAAGTGGTTGGGTTCGCGCGCTTTGCTGCTGGCGGCCCAGTGTTTCGTTGGTTCGAATCCTGGGCACGGACATGGCGCTGCTCATCGGGCCATGCTGGGGCGGTGTCCCACGTGCCACGGCTAGAAGGACCCACAGTGAAGAATATACAACTATGTACTGGGGGGCTTTGGGGAGAAAAAGGAAAAAAAATAAAATCTTAAAAAAAAAAAAAAGAACCAAACTAGAAATCAATGACAGAATGATAATAGGAATATCTCCAAACACTTGAAAACTGAACAGTGGGTATTTATATAACCCATGGGTCAAAGAGGAAATTTCAAAAGAAATGTAAAAAACACACTGAACTGCATGAAAGTGAAAACACAACACATCAAAATTTGTAGGGCACATCTAAAGCAGAACTGACAGGGAAATTTATAGCACTAAATGCATACACTAGAAAAGAGGAAGTCTCATATCAATAATCTAAGCTACCTCCAGAACCAAAAAGAAGAGAAAATAAACCCAAAGCAAGAAGATACGTAAAGATAAGAGCAGAAATCAAAGAAATTGATAACAGAAAAACAACAGAGCATGAAACAAAGAGCTGATTCTTGGAAAAGATCAATAAACTGATGATGGGGCCGGCCTGGTGGTGCAGCAGTTAAGTTCAAACGTTCTGCTTCAGCGGCACAGGGTTTCCCACTTCGGATCCCAGGTGTGGACTTGGCACCACTTGGCAAGCCATGCTGTGGTAGGCGTCCCACATGTAAAGTGGAGGAAGATGGGCACGGATGTTAGCTCAGGGCCAGTCTTCCTCAACAAAAAGAGGAGGATTGGCAGCAGATGGTAGCTCAGGGCTAATCTTCCTCAAAACAAAAAAAGAAAAGAAAAAGAAAAAAATAAACTGATGAACCTTGAACACAACTGTTAAAGAAAAAAGAAGACATGACTTACCAATACCATAAATGAAATAGAGGAAATCACTATTAATTCATCAAAAGGATAATAAGGTAATACTATGAATAACTCTACACACACAAATTTGACAACTTAGACAATAAAACGCAAATTACAACTCACCCAATATGAAATACATAGTTAGAATATCTTTATAAGTATTTTTTAATTGAATTCATTATTTAAAAATTCCTAAAAAGGAAATCTCCAAGCTCCAATGTTTTTCCTGAGAATTCTACCAAGTATGTAAAGAAGATTCAACAGCAACTCTATATAATCTCTGAAAAAATAGAAGAGAACACTTTCCAATTTATTTTACAAAGCTGGTATTACTCTGATTCCAAAATTTATAGTATAAATTGATAAAATGTAAACTCCTACATATTAAAAATAAAGAAAATTAAAAGATAAATAAAAATTACAGAAATACTTAGAACAAATAAAGTATAAGAAAAAAGAAAATTGTAGACCAATAGCTCTCATGAATATAGAGATGAAAAATCTTAAATGGCATATTAGCATATAGAATTCAGCAATACATGAGAAGAGTTACATACCACATCCAAGTGAGACTTATTCCAGGGATACAAGACTGGTTCAATATTTAAAAAATGAATCGATGTAATCCACAATATTAATAGCCAAAGAAGAAATGTCACATGATCACGTTAATCAATGCATCAAAATATTTTGACAAATTCGACATTGTTTTATGATTAAAAAAGTCTCAGAAAAATAGGAATAGAGGCAAACTTCTTTAACTTGATAAAGAGCACCTATAAAAAACTTACAATTAACATTACCCTTAATGGCAAAGGACTGAATGCATTCCTTCTGAGCTCAGTAAAACGGCAAAGATATCAGCTCTCACCACTTTTATTCAACATAGTGCTGGAAGTTCTCCCAATGCAATAAGGCAAGAAAGGGGAATAACAGACATACAGGTAGGAAAGGAAAATGCAGCACTATCTACCCAGGAAATTACAAAAAAAGAAAAAACTATTAATACACAAAATGACTTGAAAAGATCTTCAGAATATTATGCTGCATGAGAAAAGCCAATCCTGAAAGGTTACATACTATGTAATTCCATTTACATAACATTCTTGAAATGACAAAATCATAGAAATGAATAACAGATTAGTGGTCGTCAGGGGTGAGGGAGAGATAGGTTGTGGATATAAAAGGGCAACCTGAGGACTCTTTGTGGTGACGGACATGATACAATCAAGGTCAATATTCTGTTTGTGATACTATACTACAGTTTTGCTAGATGTTATCATTGGCAAAATCTGGGTAAATGGCGCACACAATCTTTATGTACTATGTGCTACAACTGAATGTGTATCTATAATTATGTCAAAATGAAATGTTTATTCAAAAAAAAGAAATAAATGTAGCTAGAGAGCACATGCCTAGGTAAAAGACCAAATTTTGATAAGAATTATTTTTGTCCTAATTAATGTGCAGAGTTTGTACAAGATAATTCACAATCCCCTAAAGCTTATATTATAAATTGATAAAATGTAAAACTTCTGTATACTAACAAATATAGAAAATTAAAGGATAAACAAAAATTATAAAACACTTATTCAAATAAATAAGAAAAACTCTAAACCTCCAATATATCAATAGTCAAAAATATGGAGAGATAGTTGACAAAAAAAGAAAATATATATGGTCAGTAAATAAACATTATGAGATGTTTAATATCCTTAGTTATCAAAGAACTATGAAATAAAACAATATTGCACATATCTTCAGCAGAGCAGTGACCAAATTGTGAACCTTCCTAGTCCACCTGGAATCTAATATGCTAGATCATTTTTTCTCAGTAATCTAAATGAATTCATAACTATTCTCTCCAAATCCATCTATTAGAATAATTTACAAGACAGTGTACTTCCCTTGACTTCTTGGCCTTCCTTAGAATAACACTGGGATGTTAGTTGGATATTTTCTAATTCCCAAGTCTCTCCCCCTGGGGAGAACAATGGAGTCTAGGAAAAGGACCTGTAACACAAACCTCAGAGAGGTTGCAGGTGTTTAAAACACATGATACCTCCAAGGGCACATCCCACACCCCACTCCCAGCACTGGGTGAGATGTTTGCAGGAGCCTTGTGGTGGCTGAAACTCTCCAGCCACAGGCCGGCAGGTACGAAGATAGGGCTGCTTCTTAGATTCCAACTCTTGAATGTCCTTCATGATTTTATTTTTCTCCTAAGATATATCTCCATTTGTCTTAGTCAGTTTGAGCTGCTATAACAGAACACCATACACTGGATGGCTTAAACGACAAACATTTATTTCTCATAGTTCTGGAGGCTGGGAAGTCCAAGATCAAGGTGCTAGTCAATTCACTGTTTGGTGAGAGCCCTCCTCCTGGTTTGCACATGGCTACCTTCTTGCTATATCCTCACATGGAGGAGGGAGAAATCATCTCTTTCTTGTCTCTTCTTATAAAGGTAGTAATCCCATTCACGAGAGCTCCAGCTTCATGGGCTAATTACCTCCCAAAGGCCCCACCTCCAAACACCATCACTTTGGGAATTAGGATTCAACATAGGAATTTAGATGGGACACAATCGTATAGTCTGTAGCATCATTTGATCACGTTACTACCAGTCCACACAAAGTTTCTTCTCTTAATCCATGACAAATTTGAAAAAGGAGGAAGAATTAGACTTTTGGTCTGAAGTGGGTAAATAAACATCCTGGCCCTAACAATTGCAGGACCCAGCACAAGAGTATAGACGGAGACTCTTATACACCATGAGCTGTGGGGCACTCAATCCAAGCCAAGCAACTCTAGCCTACAAGGTGCTCCTGATCTCCAACCTCTGCCAACATCACACTTTTAAGGTTAGAAGGCCAGATTGAACTATAGAATTCCCAGATTTCTTAGAGTTCTAGACCAGAATATGGCAGCATTGAGAGAGCCAGTCCCCTTTCACCCAGGCCCTGGACTGCAGCCTGCATCTCTCCCTACTCTTCCCATGCTGGGCTCCATCCTATGCTGCAAGGGACCTCCAGGACCATGCGTGTGGACATTCCAGCCATCAAGTTCTATACTCATCTGTAAGTAGTCAATCTTGAGTCATGCTTCCTTGGGTCTGGGGCTAGGCATGTCAGCTTTGTGGTCTGCTCTTTGGAAGGACCCGGTGAAGAGCCTGCCTAGGCCCAGGAAATGAAATCAGGGCTGTTTGGGCAAAGAATTCTGAGGTTCCAGTGTCCAGAGCATAGTCTAGAAGGGAATGGTATCATCTCTGAGTCAACAAGTCTCTTTGACCACAAGCCTCTGCCCTGTCAGGAGACCTCAGCTAGAGGGCAGAGTGGGGCTTTCAGAAGTGCAGGGCCCAAAGCAGGATGCTTCTTGCAGGATCTAGGGGTAATTTAAGTGGAAAATTTCATAATTTGATCTGTTGACTAATTATTCAACAAATAACAAGCAGTTTGATTGATTTTGTTCCCACCCACCCAAAATGATCTTAATGAATCACTGTACGTATTCAGTCTTTACCTTCTTAGGACCTTAGGCATTCATTGGGGAAAGTGAGATAGACCTGGAAAATTTGGCGGGTGCTCCTTTCCTTTCTTTTATGTTTGGAAGGAGGAGCGGGGAGATACAGATATCAAGGTTCAGAGGTGGAATATGGCTCTGCTTTTGCTCTTTGTTTCAGTATAACAGAGTTCACAGCACTACTAGGATGGTAACCAAGGTATTTCTCTTTTATTTTATGCCTCATCTCTGTCCTAAAAGCAGGAGACAGCATTATAGTTCAATTCATCACAATTCACTTTGCCATTCTAAGCAACGTACTTTTACACACAGCATTTCATTTCATTCCAATACAGTAGGTTTCATTCAAGAGTAAGTCTGATTTCTAATTTTTAGTTCAGTAATAGTAAACAACTTCACATATTCACTGAATAAGTAGATATTGAAAGTTTTTATGATAGGTACAGTGTTACAGGATGGGATATAATAGCGAGTATGACAGATAGGATTCTGTCCTCATTAAATTTACAATCTAGTGGGGAAAACAGAAAAAAAAAGGAAACAAAACAATTTTAATAACTAGGTTTAAGGCGGAAAAAACAAGAGATTGAAACTCAGAATACTTAATGGCATGGAACTCTTGGATCTATTTCAGGTCTTTGCTTAAAGATTCTTTCTTAAAGAGGGCTTTTTGGACCTCTCTATCTAAACTAGCAGTTGTTTTACTCCAGCATTCCTTATCTCTCTCTCACCTTTTTTTTCTCATGCACATCCGAACACACAAGCGCCCCCCCACACACACACACACACATGCAATTTGCTGACCTATTTTGCTTTTCTGTCTTTCTACTCATATATAAGTTCTATGAGGACAGGGACTGTTGTCTTTTTATTGTGAGGATTGTTTTTATTCTTTTCTGCTGGGACTAGAATAATGCCAGGCACAGAGCAGGAGCTGGATATACTTGTTGAGTATATGAATGAATGAATAAATGAATGAATGAGGTAGTCAGGAAAACACTTTCTGAGAAGGAAACGTATAAACTGAGACCTAGAGATGGGTCCAATTGGGTAAGGAGGGGATGGGAGGAGAAGACCTTTCCAGTAGAGGAAACAGCAGGTGCAAAGACCCTGAGGCAGGAAAGCGGTTGACATATAAGGAGCTTAATGAAGCCAGTGTACTAGAAGCATGTGTTGGGCAGTGGCTGGAGCTGAGTTTGGAGTCATGAGCAGGGCAGGCTTGTGCTGTCTTTACAGGCCAAAGTAAAGACTGGGTTTCATTGTAAATGTTGGGAAGAGATATAAGCCAAGCAGTAATATAATAATCTGATTTGGGTTTAAACATGATCACTCTTGTTTCTGTGTAAAGCAACTATTAGAGGATGACAAGAGTGTAACCAGAGAGTCCAGTTAAGAGACTATTGCAACAACAGTGATAACATGAGCCAATATTTACTGAGCACTTGCTTTTGTCACTCACTGGTCTAAGCACTTTGTATATTATTTTAAGTAAAATTTTATTTTAAGTAAATTGCTAGATTCTCTCAATATTTTTCAAATTGTTTTTCTTAAGCTTTACTTTTCCATATTATAATCTGCTTTAGTATAAAATCAGATATAGCAAAAAAATTCGTTATTTTTTCGTTACTATGTTAGCAGTTAATGAGGCTCAAAGAGAACATTATGCTTTTAATGTATTCTTCATCTTTAAAAGTTTGAAAAATGTTCCCACTGATATTTAAGAATTACAACTGATTCTTAAGCATTTGAAAATGGTAGTTGAGGAGACTAGTAAGCCAGCAATATGTGGGATAAACTGGGTTAGGGGATATTCTGAAGTGGAGATTCAGCTGAGAAGCAGGTAGAGTAAGCCAGATCTTGGCTGATGAAGCCCAGACTAACATGACTGCAGTAGGAAATAAGCAAAGCAGATAAATGCAAGAAAAAAATGCAAAAAGATAAAATGGGAAGAATTTGAATATGGGGTAAGTACGAGAGAGGAATTAAAGACGTCTTCAAGGCTTTGAGAAAGAGAGATGCAGTGGACATTGTTAATGCCTTGCCCAAATCCCCTTCATGTGCCCATTGCATCCACCATCAACTGCTCTGGGTATTTTCAGTTAAAACTCACAGTTATACTCTTGTCTGCAAGGATTGTCCTCAGCAGAGAGACTGGAGCTGCCCCTGTCCCAACTGCCAGGGAGGTGATAACCTCCCTTCATGGGCAGCTGACAGCTAATGACTGACTGAAATGAGATATTCCCCAAGGTGGGAGAACTTGGAGGAGCCATTCAGGCTTCAGAGCTCATTGTAGGACCAGGCTGAGGCTAGACTTCAGCTGAAAACGCATCTTTGCTTAGCTTCTGTCCCTGCTTATCTGTTTCCCTCACTTCCTTACAGATTTCTCATGAGAGCACTTCCTCAGTAAATGACTTACACAAGAATCCACGTCTCAGGCTCTGCTTCCATGGATTTTGACCCAAGACAGAAGAGTAGCGAAATACTGGAGCAACTGATAGAAAAGGGAACGGGAGAGAGGAGCATTAATTTGGACTTGCTTGGTAGATACCATCAATCTTTTCCCAACATAGGCTGAGTTCTCTTGGAGCACCCTTCACACAAAATGAGTGTGATCACAGCTAGAGGAGAAAACTGCAAGATACTGAAGAAGTAAGGCATATCAAGTACGTTTGATCTAAAATTGACTTTCTGATGTCAGTTCTTCAACTAGAGAGCCAAATGCCCATTGAACTAGTCCTAAGTGCATTTTATTGAGTGACCCAAATTTTAAAATCTACGTACCTTTCAAACATAGATTGGAGAACCCATGAGCACCTAGGGATCAGCAAAACATCCTCAACAATTTTTCAAGTGTTTTATTTTTGGCAAAACTCAATTTAACTCATTTTGCAAGCACTCTTCCCTTCAGTTTTTAAACCCTTGGGTATTTCAAAGGAAATTTAATCCATATGTTTCTGATTCATTTACATTTTAAGTCATAAAAATGTTATTTTTATAAGAGCTGTTTGATATCCAAGAAACTTTCTGAGCCTTTTAAAAAATCTCTTTAAAGTCTTGTTAGTTGGAGCCAGGGAGCAGACATGGTGTGTGATGCACCACGCGAAAATGTGATCCAGACAGACTCAACCATAGCCTGACCTCAGAACAATGCTTGCCACATCCAGCCAAAAAATAATGGCAACGAGATGATCAAGACAGTTGGTCTGGACACCAGAGAATCCTTGAGAAATGTGAGAGAAGCCAATGGCAAATGATAGCAAGGATTAAAGTGGGATTCATCAGTGTGTCGTTGACGTGTTTGGGCATATAAGGACTAGACTATCATGCATTACAGCAAGCTATCACTCCTGGCAGCTTTCAGGAATCTGCAGGCTTCTACAAGACTAAGTCCCATATCACCACCCAAATACTTTATGTGAAGAAAATTGTGCCTTTTCTCAGCATTGTATATAATAATAAAACATCAAAATAGTAACATCCAAAGGGCTTTAAGTAATTTATTGCATGTTTTTACTAGAGAGTACTAGGCAGTAATTAAAAGGATGGTGTAACTACATATCTAATGATGTAGAAAGATATACCTGATCCATTGCTAAATGAGAAATATGACAAACCTGTACATGGATACTAGGAAAATATTTTCTGTTAAGAAAAAGGGGATACAAAAATATGTTTATATATACAGACGTTAAAATATTAGGCAGCAATTATGTCTAGTTGGTAGGATTGGGGTGTTTTCCTTTTGTCTGCTTGGTTATATTTGTTAACTTTTCTACAATATACATTGTGTAATTTTACAAGACTACCTTTGTCTGCACTTTAAAAATTACATATTCCTGTAATACTGTAAGAGAGCGATGCCCTTCTTTTTATCCTTGTTTTGTTTTCTTGGGAACAACAGCGCATGTGGTCCAAGCCGGAGGGGGTGCTAAGGCAAGAACTAGATGATCAAATCGTCTGAGAGTTGATGGAATGCAAGTGTTCATCTGCAATGGCTGAATCTGTGGTGACCATGCTTTCTGAACCCAACATTTGTCCCACGATCTAACATGTGTGTGTTGGGGGGGGGGGTATGACAGGATAGATTATTTTAAATCAGACCTGTTCTAAAAATTCTGGGACATATGGTTGTTCTGGCTGTAGGGCACATTGTTTAGAAAGGAGGAAAAATTCTAAAAGGAGATCTAAAATCTGACGATCACTCTGAAGGAAAAAATAATGGCTGGTCATTTATAAAACTGTAGCTGCTGGTACTGAACATCCACTGAACAAGAACTCTTTTGATTCTTCCTAGTGTAAATGCAGACAGCATTTTAAATCCAAAGGACTATTACTTTCACATCTGTTGGCATCTAGCCAGTTGCTGTTTAAAGTACTCCCTGCACAAAATGTGCATAGCTGCCAATATTAATTATCTTATAAGTTCTCCCAAAACCTGTAAAATAAAGGAAGAGCCATTCTTTCTAATACCATTAGCAACCCATTTCTTCTCCCCTTTACTACTATCCCCACCAACCTCGGGGCGGGTTCTGAGTCACAAGCCATTCTCCTTTCTGTTTAGCTGAGCTCATAAGATCCTCTTTGATCATAAAGACGGGATAAAGCAAGGCAGAAACACCCTTTTCTGAGGCTCCATTAGTAAAGAAAAGTTAGACAAATAATCCTTAATGCTTTCATTTTTTTGGAAAAGTGATTCCATGGCATTCTAATCAAAAGGAATAGGGTAAACGGAGAATTCAATTAATTACCACATAAAATCAAGTTATTTCAAAACGCTGGAAAGACTTTCTGTTTTAATATTCCGTGATGATTCTATTTAAATATATTGTCTTCTCACCTTCTGGAGTGACTAAATTCATTTTAAATAGGCATTAACTTTGAAGATCAAAAATGATGAAAAATTTAACCCACTGGCCTGTCATGATTAATCATACTCTCCTATGAAACATGTTCTGCTCCACTCACATGCATATGAGCTCTCAGTTCCAGGTCCTACGGGACTGTTCTCAAATGTTGGCCAATCTCTCTTCCAGTAGACAGCATTTTCTTTAAAATGGGCCCTAGTTATGGGTAGATGTCACGTAGAGACAATGCCCCCTCCAAATGAGACCTACATAAATGAACCTTGAAAGTCCTTCATCCCATAGTACAGCAATGGGACTCTTTCTGGATCCCTTGATTTGAGCAAAGGAGTGTGTGTGTATGAGAGAGAGAGATAATGTCGGAGAGAGGAGGGAGAAAGGAAGGAGGAGAGAGAAACTGATTTGATCTTTGATACGTTCCTCCAGTGTTCTACTGTTGTCATTGTGTCATGGACTTTGGATTCAAATATCACTAAAGCAGTGGCACCCAACATTAGACTTGATGTGAAGTATTATTATAGACTGTATGTACCTAATAAGTAATTACCTCATCACATTAACTAATTATTCTTTCACTGATCCACTCATTCATTCATTCAACTAACTTGAGAACTCACTAAGTGACAGCCATTAGGCACTGAAAACACAAAGATGAGTGAAACAATATCCCTGCCCTCCAAGAATTAATACTCCAGCAGTTAGACAAACAAACAAATTTAAAGGAAAAAAGTGCTGTGTGAGCCATATAAAACAATGAAAATTTTATATGGTACTATGAGAAGGAAGGTAACTTTTTCAGAAAAGTTTGGCACCTGAGATGAATTTTAGAAAATGATTAGGAGCTAGTCAAACCGAGGGTGGGGGGCAAAAGGAAGAGACTGTGTGAATACAGGGAATGAATAGATGGATGAATTTTTTGGCATTTTTTGGTCAATGGGTATCATATCCCTACCAACGAGAGCTGGAGGGCTTGTAGATTCCTCTTCTCCCAAAAATATAAATAAGAGCTAAGCTGCAATCAGATTTATATCTGAGAACAGTCAATTAGAAAAATACATTTTGATTTATTTAAAGAATCAATGCCCCTAATTCTAAGAAGATAAATCATTTTTCATCAAAAATCCAATGACATTTTTTTCTGTAGCTGCTACTGAATCGTCTACAGCCAAACTCAGGCTTTTCTAGAAAGCAAATGAAAAATTGTGCAATGTTTGAGGATACTTTACTATTTTTTTTAACGTAGACTATTCTGTGTTTACAAAAGCAGGGGCTTAAGTTTAAATCCCGCCTTCCCCACATAACAGCTGTGTGACTGAGCAAATTAACTTTTCTGAGACTCGGTTTCCTCATCTCGCTTATTAGTGGCAAAGATCCTTTCCTATTTAATAGAGCTGGTGAGAGAATTAAATTAAATAGTGTATGTAAAGGTCCTAACATAGTATCTGGCACTTAGTGCATGTTAATTCTGTTCCCTCTCTCTTTTCTTGGGAATGGGGGTCTGAACAGGTGAAACAAGATAGCCCTCGCTCATCATCTTGAAAGTACTGCCCATGTTCAGGCAACTCTGATATTTGCCTAGTTGGCCTCTTGTAAGTCAGCCAGGCCTGACTCAGTCTGATCATGTTCCTTTTCACCGGTTGGAAAAAAAGTACTATTTAGTTGTGGATCTTGGATGCCAGAAGAGAGCTAGTGCTTACCATTTCATTTACACAGCACAGAGACACCTGCAGCAGAGCTTGTAGAACAGAATAGAGTTCTTATAAAAAATATCTCCCATGGCAGCAAAGACACTTACAGTTAATGAGCTAATAAATATTGTCAAGTGACCTTTCTCTTGCCAAGTATTAAATTGTAAAGAGAGGGGGAAGGGAAGGATTAGAACTGCATATTTGCTACAGAGTTCAAATTCTGGGCTGCTTCTGGCTAACTTTTTTTTCTATTGACCATATTTTACGCGCGTCAGTCTACTAATTCCCCATATTGCCTGATACTGCAATTCTCTAAGGAGAGACCTCTTTCTTATAGGCTAGCGTCTGGTGGAAAGCCCAGTTTTCTTTTTCTTCTCAGTAATCGCCCTTTACATGCTTGTTTCACCCACTGCAAGAGCAGAGGATGGGGGTTGGTCTCCTCTGGGGCAAAATTAGCCAATTTCAGTCTCATTTCCAAGTCTCATTTCTCAGCAGAGATTATTACAAACACTTGTTCTCAATATTTGCTCAAAAAATGCATGAATTTAGAATTTCCAATCCTGATCCTTCATTCCAAATACCTGGGGTATTCCAATTCCTTTTATTTATTCATTTATTTTGGACTACAATCTTATGTATGTATACTAAATACATATACATACAAAACAGCACTACTGAATATAGATATTCCGACTCTATCAGAGGAATCTTATTTCTTTTTGTAATACTATTTAATATGGGGCGTACAGAGAGAGTTAAATGTTTTTATCTAGAACAAATACTGACCCATTATGGAGATAGCTGTTTCCTGGAATACAAAGTTAGTAACAAAATACAGTCAGTCATTTTAAGCTAGACTGATGTGAATTAACCACCCTTTCTTATCAATTCTTTTTATTCCGACTGATATTACAACTCACCATTTCTTCAAATTCTAATGACAGCTAATGTGCTGGTTTAAAAAGATGTTCACAAATTCTTGGATACACCTTCCTACAAAAGATGGAGCCTAATGCCCCCCACTTTAAGTGTGGGCTGAATTTAGTAATTTCTAATGAATAGAATGTAGTGCAAATCATGGTGATAAACTGCCAAGACTAGGTCATAAAAGGCATTGTGACCTCCTCCTTTTGGTTCTCTTTCTTGGATTATCCACTTTGGGAAAAGTCAGTGGTGTGTTGTGAGGATTTTCAAGCAACCCTATGGAAAGACTCCAAGGGTAAGGAATGTAGACCTCCTGCCAACAGCCATGTGAGGCAGCCATCTTGGAAGTGTCTCCTCCAGCCCCAATCAAGCCTTCAGATGACTGCAATCCTGGCTGACACCTTGTCTGCCACCTCATTAGAGACTCTGATCCAAAATCACTTAGCTAAGCTGCTCCTGAATTTTTGATACACAGAAACTGTGAGATAATAAACACTTGTATTAAGTCACTAAATTTTGAGGTAATATATGATGCAGCAAATAATAACTAAGAAAGGTAAATTATAAGATGGGTTCCTGTAGCCTCTGTGAGGCATAAGAGTCCATTAGCCTTCAAACATGATTTAGATTCCTCTCATGCTTACTTATGGATTTCAGAATCAGTTTGCTTTGAACACTTTCCTTTTCCCCAGAGAAGTGGTGAGTTTCTCCTTATTCTTCCTAGAGTCATTTCAATACCTAACTCTAGGAAATAGCAGAAAGAGAATTTTATTTGTGGGTTCTGGCCTTCAAATAGATTTCTGGAAAAAAAGTGTAGCCCTAAAGCAGAGTGATAATTCTGAGTGTGCCAACTTTTCTACTGCTTGTCTTCACTGTCCTCCTCTTCCTCTGGGCTCTCCCTGTCAACCCTCAGGTCCTCCCTGTGAAACAAGGACTAGCTGCATGGGAGTTGTTGCTGCAGGGAAGGTGCACCTGTGAGATGGTTGGGTTGGGGGACAGATACAAGGCAACAGCAGCTTTGCCCAAGCTTGGAGAAAATGAGCTGTCATTTCTAAAATGGAGAAATAAAAACTAGTCAAAGGGTCTGGGTCACAAGTAAGAGAGGGATAGAAACCTGCCTTCTATTTGGGGTGCAAGCTTAAGATTTGGCTAATGGGGAAATAGGCAGTGAGACAAGAAGGAGGTTTAGGAGGAATTGGGCATCTCCAGTGGAAAGTCCTGAGTTTCCAATTACCTCTTCATTGTTTTTTCTTTTGTCTTTTGTGAGATCACTGGCCCCCAACTTTCCTCCTTTCAAAGTTTCTGAACCTTTACTGTCTCCTCTCCTCCAATGGTGGATCTCTAAATGTTGGAATGCCCTGGGATTTCATCTTGGACTTTATTTTTCTATGGACTCACCTTACTCGTCATCATCTTGACTCATGGCTTGAAATAAATCTATATGGCAATGACCCCAGGTATATATCTTTGGAATTTCCTCTGGCCTCCAGATTTATGTATCCAGACACCACTTTTATATCACTACTTGGTTGTCTAAAAAGCAACCCACGCCACAACAATTCCCACCTGACAATGAACTGGCTTTTAGGTTTTGTTTGTTTGCTTGCTTGCTTCATCAACTGCCCAAGCCCCAAATCTGAAAGTTATCCTTGATTCCTCTCTTTCCTTTCATTCCCACATTCAGCAACTCCTACTTGAATTTTCTTCCAAAGATCACCCTTTTCACTCACCTGGGCCTCCTTATTGCATTAGCCTAATATATCTTTTTGCTTCCCCTTTCCTCTCAGTGGTCCATTTTCTACCCCATAGATAACCATAACCATAAAAGCTTATGTTTATAAGCATAAACAATGATTCAAATAATATCATCCAGTTATTTTTGATCACTCTGAGAACAAGATCCAAACTTCTCACCTTGGCGTTATGAAGCCCTCCACGGTCTGCCTTCTGACTTACACACTCCCTCTCTCTCACTCTTCCCAAGAGCACTGCCTTCCTTCTGTTCCTCTAACATATCAGGCACCTCCTTGCTTTAGGATCTGCCCACTTGCCATGTCCCATGATTGAATTCTCTGCTTCCTGATCTTTACATGTCTGGTTCCTTCCTGACATTCAGTCCTCAACTTTAATACAACTTCCTTAGATTGGTCACTCTCAGCCCACTCTCTAAAGTGGCCTGTCAGCCTTTCACCACATCCCCTAACTTAGTTCTTTGCTTACCTCTCTCAAAAGTATCTTGATAATTTCTTTACTTGCTTATTCCCTTTTTTAAGATTTTTCTCTTTTTTCACTTTTATATTCCCTTCATCTAGAACAGTTCCTGGCACAAAGTTAGGGCTCAGTTAATACTCGTAAAATAAATTAACAAATGATGGCCTGTGCTCTTAACATGAGACTCAATAGTATGCCCCAGTTCTCCCAACTATTAATTTTTTGGTGAAATTCTTGGATGTTTGGCAGTCAGCAATTTGGAAAGAAACAAGAGTTTCTGTCTGAATGCAGGCCTGTTCGTGTCCTGAGAACAATACATTTCCTGGAGGCTTTGGTGACAGGGCTGATACAAGGGGCTGCCATATGGCACACTGGTATGCACCTGCCATGACACCATAGTTTATAGCACTCATTAGAATAAACAGGAAAATTATGGAAAGTGGCTGGCTGCAGAAGACTTGACATTTTGCCTCGAAGCTCTGAGGGGAAAAAAATGAACTGTTGAAAAAGTGTACATATTAATTGGCACATCATACATCTCCCCTGAGTAACACTAATTTGAGAAGAAGGAAAATAATCTTCCAACGTTTTTTAGAGCTGAATATCAAGTACTTTTGCTTTATTATGTATAGCAAGCCAAATTCTCACTATGTACACATCCAAAATCCATGTGCGTGTTGCATACATACTAATACCTGGAGGTTAAGCTCATGGCCACAGCAGGAAAGATAAACAAGCATATCTCTTATGTATGGTTACACTTTTGGCTTCCAGGCAACTTAATTACTTGATTTTAATGCATATGTCCTTGTTAGGAGCTCTCAGCACCTGACAAAATTGACTCAGCCTAATGTCTTGGTTTTGAAGTATCGCATGTCAAGTGAAAGGAATGATAGAAATATTTTAGTCCCTTTTTTTCCACACATGAGAACTAGGTTCCAGAGAGGTCACATCACTTCTCCAAGTTCTAGAAGTCCCTAGCTGAGACAAAGTAGAACACATGTTATAGAAATGCAAACACATCTTAATTTACTTGTTAACATATTAAAAGTGAAACTCCAAACTCAAGCCAGTAATTTTGAAATTAGAAACATTCGGTGCAGTTAATGGAGAGACTTTCTCTACTTTATGTATTAGTTCATTCTGTGACGTTGAATTTGAACTTACATTCCTATATAGATATATCCCATATATACTATATCTTGCCTTTTTTCTCTGAGCTTGATCTTAAATTTGATATTTACTAAGTCACAATGCTAGTCAAGCCATTTTTTTCTTCTATGACTTGGTTTTCAATCTGAGAAAGAGTTAATGAGTGACAGTAAAACATTTAACAGACGTTAAGAGCCACACGCAGTGGTATCTTAATGTAAAGCTTTTCCAGGGACTAGTCAAACTTACAAATGGAAAAATACTTAAGTGGCGTATACCTCCCACCCACCTGTCTTGTAACTCAGTTCCCTAAAGAACGCTGACATTATTTACAAAAAGTGTGAGCTACCAAGATGATATAAAAAAAATCCCTAGTGGCTTAGGCGGAGGCATTTTAACTATGCAGATGGCTGGAAAGATCAAAGGCCAAATATAAGTTATTTTTGAATACTACCAATACATTAGAGAACTTTAATTGCTTAGTCTACTTTTAAAAGTTGTGAATGCTCAATAATAGCTGCTTTGACCAGAAGAAAAGGAGAGAAGGAAGAAAAGGAAGGAAAAGAAAAGGAAGGTAAAGAAAAGGAAAAAGTCAAAAAAGATTAAGTAACCCTTTTCCTGCACCAAGGAAATTAAAAAGACATCTTATGAAAATGGAAAATGAAGAAAAGAGATCAGCTCTTGAAGCTGAAGTGACTGTGGTGTCGGGTTTTCAGAAGCTGGACAGTAATATTGCCCACTATTGGTGGCAACACCAGAATTTCTATACAGACATGACTTAGGAGCCACCATCCTGCTGGAAGAAGCAGCTGGAAGCTGGTCTTGAAGCTACATTTCCGTAGCAAGAGCACTACTTTTACCTAGATTGTATCTTTATTTAGGTGGCCTTGGGGCATTGATAAAAATTGAGAGGATGAAAGCACCCCTAACACACACACAGCTCATCCTGTCCTCCCTTATGTACTTGTTTATAATGGAGAAACAACAGTTAGTGCAGAAACAAATGAGATGAAGAAAAACTCCTACCTTCTTAGATCTAGAAGGGACCTCAGAAATCATCAAGGCTGTGATCTGAAGGTCATACGAGGAGCTGAAGAAAATGGTGGTAATTATTGAATCCGGGTGAGAGGAACGTGGGGGTTTTACAATAATATTCTCACTAATTTATGCATATTTGAAAATGTTCATGATAAAAATGAACTAAAGAGACAAGGAGTAGAGAGGGTGGTGGAGGGAGGGAGGCAAAAAGGAAGAGAAGGATGGAGAAAGGGAGGGAAGGAAAAAGGGAAGGAGGGATCGGGGGAGGGAGAAAAGAAGGAGGGAAGGAAGGAGGGACGGAAACTAGGAAAGGAGGAAGGTAGGTGGACAGATTTCAAGTCCTGTGGGAAAAAAATCGCTGGTAGTTTCCCCCTAAACTAAGGATAAAGAAGGGCTCTAGCAAAGGACTTTGAACTCTGCACCCTGCACTTACATGTCTGAGTAAAACTGAGACCCACATTCTGACCCTACCTTAAAATGGGTCCTTCTCTTTTGCAGAAATTGTGCCACCAACTGCCTTAGCTCTTGAGAACAAGTAGCCCCTTTGGAGAGGTTCAGCAGTGAAAGTCTGGATTTATTCAAAGGCAGAATATCTGATGTGAAGTCAAAATGCCCCATGCATTCAGTCTTCTGTCGATCTTCTCTGTGCCACTGGAAAGGCAAACCCAGAACATCTGCCTCCCAGCTGCACAGCTTCATCGTGAACAACCAGATGGGCTCTTATTTTATGGATTCCTTTTGCAATCATTGTATAGATTTTATTTCTTGAAAATCCTTCACTACTCAGCAGGCCCAGAAATGCATGTCAGTTCTTCATATGCCAAATTAATAACCTGTCCTTTCAAATGCCAAGTTCAGAAAGTGTCTAGAAGGAAAATTAAGGGAACTTGACTTGATAAGTTGGGGGAGTTAGCTCTCCATGGCATACAGAAATGAGAAGACAGATGCAGGTGTTGTTTTTCTCTCTGCTGCTGGGCACTTACCTGGCCATACATAGGCTGAAAAACCACTGGGCATGTTGGTGAGGTCCCTTGAAAGTAATTTTATATAAGGTCCAATCAATTCACCAAAAAGTTACTAAGCGCCTGCCAGGTGTCAATTACTGTGTGATATGCTGGAAATAAGACACAAGTGACCTCAAGAAGGTCAAAGTCAAGTGGATAAGATTAAGAAATAAATGTGGAATGATAACACAGTATGACACGTATTATGTGTTTACATAGGAGAAATCACATGAAGACAGAAAGAAAAGGCTATAAAAAGGACATGGCATTTGAGTCTTGAGGAATGACTAAGAGGGAATCTGTTGAAGGTACAGAAAGGAGAGCACTCCAGGAAAAAAGACAGCAGGAACCAAGTCCTTGGACCACATACACCAACCATTGGGTAAATCAGTCTTTGGGTAAACATCATGATACAACTTCTATGTTCCTAAGCTGGTTTAGTGTGATGCAAACAGGAATCAGGCGTGGTCCCTGGGTGGAAGGGCTCATTATAAAGTCTGTCAAGACTGCTAGTGAGGCTCTCACCTGGACTGAGGCTGGCGAACAGGAAGCAGAAAGGGCTCTACCCGTGCTGTGGGCAAGAGCATCTCATGCAGAAGAAAACTCAAGCCCCACAGGGCGTGGATTTAGGGGCTGGAGGAACAGATGGACAAGGTAGGCCTTAGGAACAACTTCCAAGTCAGCAAACTATGGCTCTGTTAGCACTTCTTCATCCTTTCATTGGCTGTTCCTAGATCCCTTTTTCCTCAAATCCACTTCCTGATCACGCTTCCCCCACAAACACACGCTTGCCAAAGACCCCAGAGTCGACTTTACCCTAGATTGCCTTTCCCAGAAATGGCCCTTACTCCAAAACTGTGAACCCTTCCCCCAAAATTCTTCCATCCCTACGACTACGGGGCCCTCAGCCTGATGTTAGAGGAAAATGAGGAAGTGAATAGTAAGATGTGAATGATTAAAATTCTCTCAAATCTCCCTGGAGACTAAGCTTTTTTTTTTTTTTTAATTTTTTCAATAGCACAGTTTAACTCAAATTATAGGTGGCATTTCAGGCAGTTTTGGAGGGATGTTTTAGGGTGGGGACTTGTTCAGTGGTCTTTAGAGTCTACAGCCGGAACACAGGCTCCACCACTCATATATAAACTCAGCCCTGGGAACAGAAAGAGGAAACAGCTCTCCTATGAGAGAGAGGAGACAGCCTCAGCTCTTCTCTCTCTGGTATCACTGGTTCCTGGTGAGCCCTGGGCTGCCCTGGGCTCATTTGTGTCTCTCCATGAAGGGCTGCAGAGCCCATTTGAGAAGGGCTATGAGACAGATCTGCCCCAAAGCAAGGTAAACTGTGATTCTGGGACCCAGGTCTGCCTTGACTAGTTTCCAACCACTGGAACCCAGCACATTCAGCCAGGGACTCATACAAGCCCAGGGCCCTCAGTCAGGGCAGCTTCCTACCTCCCCTCTGTTTCCTACCCCTTAACCTTGCTAAATCCCCTACTTCCTTTCTCAGGTGACCAGGCATTCCATAGATGTTTAGGGGAACCTGATCCAGACTCTAGCATACTCTCTGCTGTCCACTAGGCACAGCTCCTGCCCTTTCTCTGATTCTTATAGACATTCCATAAGAACTTCTTGGGACGCCTTGGGTCCACAGGCCCCTATCAGTGGTATGACGAATCCCATATCTTCTTCTGAGACACAGCCTTAACAAAGCCATCTCTGGCTCAAATCCCACCCTAGCTGGGCCTCCCCTGAGTAGAGAATTTGTTTTTTGGGAATTATAGTACCAGGCCCTCCTCAGAGCCTCGGGTTAAATATCCACTGATAAGGCCAGCTCACATCCTACAGGTTGGTCCTGTAGAATTGCCACATGGGTGAGTGATCACCAATGCCTGTCCATGGCAGCAGGGTGTGGTATAATCTCAGCAGCCTCACCACCAGGAAACGCAGCTTCGAAGGAGACTGTGACCAAAATCCTACCAAACTGGAGGATCAGGAGTCTGGAATGTTTTCACCTCTTTGTTTCTCCAGTTTCAGAAAAGTAGACAAAAGTAATGTCAAGGGGTAAAGGGAATCTTATCAGCTGAGGAGAACTCAAGGAAACCTCAGCTGTTGTGCAGGCTCATTCGTTTATTTTCTATGCAGTCACCCTGATAGCCCCCACTGGGTTCACTTCCCTTCCCGGTAAACAACTGGCTCTAATTAAACTTGTTCTGTTGGATAAAGGTATATAACCTTGGAGAGTCCATAAAAAATGGCTTCACTCTGAAGACTTCAAAAAGCACACGGTCCCTTTGTCAGGCATTAGACAAGGTTAATTTATGTCGTCGCTATCTTACTCTGAAGGACTCTAGTTACTTCACATCTGTTCTCTGTCTAATCTTTGTACAAACGTTGTGGTGGTCTTGGCAGCTCAGCGCACTAGTGGTCTCTTAACTGTTTCCTGCCCAAAATGTCCAAGCTTTCAGATTCGATTTTCGTTCCCCCTTTGCCCTCTTAAAGCCTTCAATTTCCTCTTAGTCTCCTGGCTGTTTTGTGTTCTCTGACTCTACCACGGAGGAACCGCCCTTCTCCCCAGGGAGCTGACTTCAAGTAAACACTGGGAATCCCTACAAGAGGAGAAGGCAATTATTATTTCATTCCAGAATGGGGATAAAAGATGTCATGAGAGGGGCAATTATGCAAGGAAATATGCATGGTAGACAACACTGTTTTCAGTCTGTGGTTGCAATTAGAATTTTAGAAAATTCAATAGAATAAAAATATCAGAGTATATTACATTAGTAAGGGCATTCTTTTGTAAAAGCTTTGCTTTAAGTGTGTGTGTGTGTGTGTTCTGGATTGTAATCTAAAATTCACTTCTTCCTGTAAGTTGCAGTCAAAATAATTTGAAATTCTGGTGTAGTGCATTTGCAGCTGTCTCAGCTCTAGGCTTTACCATTTTCCACCAATGTGACTGTGAGCAAGTCCATTATCTTCCCTGAGTCTGTTTCTCATCTACAAATTGAGAATAGTAATAGGTGCTCTACCAACCTCACAGGGTTCTTGAGAGGTCCTAATATGATAAAGCGTGTATAAGCTTTATACCAAAGCTCTATACCAATCGAAATCCACCCCACAGACCAGAAAGGGCTCCAGGAAGGGTCCTTAAGTTTGGCACCAGAGGAGAAAAGGGGAATCCTGGAGGAAGCCTCAGGCTCAGGCTTGGCTTCAGGTCCTCACACATTGCTTCATTTATTCAACAATCTTTATTGGATGCCTGCTAAGCATCAGGGACAATTTTAGTAGCTAGGGCATATAAAGGTAAAGGCTTTGCCTTCATGGAGCTCACGTTCTAGTGGGGGGTAAACAAATTTAAAAAAATCGTGTGATATGATGTTCCATTCTGTGCAGAATAATTAAATAGTCTACTAGTAGACAAGCACATCTGTTACCAATTTTATCTAAGATCCCATGCAAGTTTTTTTCAGCAAAGTTTGGTGGCTAAAACTGTTGGAAAATCACTATGCAACTGTGTTACTTTGGAGTAATGTGCTGTGTAAGGTACCCAAAGACCCTTTTAGCAAAGGACACCCAGAATGCGCTACTCTTAAGAGCCTTCTAAGACAATCAACCATGGACATCTCTCAGTTATGTCTCCATCACTTTTAATAAAAATAAGCTCTAAATTAACAGGAAAGGCTTCCTGCCTAGAAGAGAGGTAAACATATAGAATTTGTTACCTGAACTATTTGTAAAGTCAAAATATAAATAAGTCCAAGACAGGTTTAGAAAAATACATGGATAATAAGTGCTTCATGGCATTAAATATTTTTAGAAGACATTATACAAGCTATAAGGAGTCCTAAGAGCCTGTGAGTGCTCTTGGCTCCTTTGTGCCAAGCCATCTGCTTACTCAGCATCATCATCAACACTATAGAACTGCTGTCTTATAACGAAAGTCCCAGGTCACAAGCTTTGCCGTCATTTTTAGCAGTGAAGATCAAAGGTTGGGAAACCAAACCTAAGGTTGGGAAGCCTGGATGCTTAGCCTCCTTTCCAGCTTTAGCAAGTCAGTTCACATTTCTAAGGCCCACGTCCTCCTTTGCAAGACTAGTTAGTCTTGTTGACATTTGAGGCCCTACTCAGCATAGGAAAAATGAAAACAGAAAAACCCTGATATGAAATTCTGTCACAAGATCCTTCCTTATTTGGGGAGAAACCAATACGCTGTTGTCATGATGCTTTTTGAGGTAACAATGTGCCTGTGAATTAACCGTCCTCAAAGATCTGACTGTCAGCCTTACACACTCAGAATCTTAGAATTATCAGCACATTGAAAGTGAAACTTTCTCAAAGGCAGTGCATATGAACCAAACCAACTGGATTTATATATAAAAAGTAAATGCAAATTTTTACTAAAAACACTCAAAAATTTTTTTTACTGTCTCAAAGTCTAGAATAAAGTCAGCAATCTATGGCTTTTGGGTCAGCTCTGCCTGACACCTGTTTTAGTAAATAAAGTTGCATGTTTACTGTTTACATATTTACTTCATATTGGCTTTCTCGCCACAGTGGCAGAGCCGTGTAGTCACAACAGAGACACTATGGCCTTCAAAGCCTAAATTATTTGCAGTCTTACCCTTTGCAGAAAGGTTTACCAAATCCTGGAAGTGAATATTTTTTGTCAATATAATTAGTACATTCTCTCCTTGAAGGACTAAATTAAACTAGAGTGAGAAATTAGCTTAGCGAGCATAAGAGCAGAATAGGTGGGCTTCCTTGGGTGATATTGAGAAGTAATTCTCAGCTAAGAAAGCATATGACATAGTTTTCTGTTGCAAAGATCCTCTTGCCAGGGGGGTCCACAGGACAAGTTTCTTTTTCCTTTGGGCTATATCCGAATGGATACTGCCAATATTTGCTTCTCTCTGTCTTTTGTTATTGTGACTCCACTGCTTAAGATTCTCCATCAAATCAATACTTTATATAACATGAACAACGAGTCATATTCCCTCCCTCCATAGAGCCCACCTCAACACAGTCACACTTCTGAATGAAATACAGACATGAATCCAAAGCCATGAAGTGTAACATAGATATGAAACCAAGGTGCTCTCACATGGTGGTAAAGGGCAGCTGCTCTTGGCAACACAGCAAATTTCTGAAAATTGTCTTTAGCTATCTCACCAATGTTATACTTCAAAATATTCTTTCCCCTTCTTCACAATTCCACCTTATGCTAGCTTCCATCTTCAGAGGTTTCCCCATCACACAGATGATGGCATTTCTCATTTTGAATTTTCTTTCCCTGAATATTGCCATCCCATTTCTCTTTTTCCAATTTTCAGAATACCTCATGTTTAACTCCACTTACTTCCTACGCACAAGAGGGCAGACATTTAGCTATAAGAATAGTTTATTTCCTGTCTAGCTCAAGAAATGTGATTTAGAAAAGTTTTGCACAAAACACTGGGTCCTCTGCAAGAGCACATTTACTGAAAAAAGTGTGTGTAACTATCTTTTCTTAGACATTTCTGACACAAGTAGCATTCTCTCTTTCATGGGTGTGTATGAGTTAAGAAACTAAAACATTTGCCATCCCCCCACCCCCACCCCAGGCACTTCTTTTCTCTGGCTGTGATTCACTGCACTACCCATTAACCTTAGCGTCTGGAGCCAGCCCAAGCTTCTCCTCAAAATCAGACACAACCCACCTAGATCAACATCCTTTAAGAAGCATAGCAACTTATGCAGGTTCTGGCTCTGTCACTGGTAAATAATAGTGATGACGATGACAGGAGTCTTTGGCTTTTTAAGACATAAACTTAGCTTAAGAATTTTGATTCACAGCTGGATACAAAATACTGTGCGAACGTTGATTAGCAGGTGGTCCCATCAGGTGGATGAATTGCTTACACTTTCTCCATAGTTATTCACAGTTCATTTTCCCTTCAGAATTTTTAGGTAAGAGCTTGGAGCTCTAACATGTTTGGGTTTTAGATTCTGGAAGGAATGCAATAGAATTTTTTGGCACTCTCTATTGAGTGATTTATATACTGCTCCCATTGGATAATTTGTTTTACGGATGTGTGACAGGGCTGGTCCTGGACTTCTGCTTTGGAAACGTTTGTTTCAAATTTGCATGTCCCGGACCTTCTGGGCCCTGCAACTTTACGTTTGAATGAAAAAATCCATCCCTGAGAGACAGTTACACTACATACTGAGGAAAAAGATCCTGAGATCCCTTCTCTCCTTTTTTCCATTGGAAAGAATCATTAAGAAGCAAAGAGTAGGAACACTGGTTTTAAGATTGGCAGGGAAAATACCCAGCTAAGATAACTTGGAAATATGTCAGAAATTTGTTTCAGGAACATAATGTGTGGACAAAGATAATTAAAACAAGAATCGCTGTGGCCTCCAGGAAGCAGCAAAGCAGCAAATTCTACTAAGGCATCCGGTTAGTTTCTCTTTGATGATAGTAAATGACTAGTGGCTCTTCTACTTCTGAGAGTGAGCATTACCCTTGCTAAATAGAAAGAGAACTGCCAACAATTCATTTCCAAATTACCCTGAAGGTAACAGTGTTGAAGCACCAGTCCTCTTGGAATAACTCCCACGGAGTCATCCTCTAGGACAGTGGCAAACGAGCTAGATTCATAAAGAATGATATTGGTCAGTGTCTTAGAATTTAGAGTTGGAAGACGGCCCAGATATTTGGCTGGGTTTTAGACAGGTTTTTGAATCTATTCAAAGTGCCACCACTGTCAGTGAATAAGATAATGTCATCCCAGTCTTTCTCTATAAGTTGGGAATCCAGCAGGGTGAAGGGTTAAGCCCACCTGCAATAAACAGAATACCAGTGCTAACAGGTCACTTCTGGCAGTATTGTTTGTCAACAGGCACCCTGCATTCACACAGAAAAGCTGGCTCATTAATATCTTTCTCAACCTAGGATAACATTGATTTTGTTGTGGTCAGTCACCATGCTTGGTGCCATGAGAGAGACAGATGTACCCAGATCCATCCCTATAAAGGCAAAGGTTAATCTGGGTGCTCTTCACGAGGACTTTGTATCAATTAGGGTCCATAAAGCAGACAGATGGTGCATAAAAAGAGTTTAAAAAGGAACCACCAAGAGATACTGAAGTGCTGGAGGACTAGCAACGCAGAAACCTGTCACTACCCCTGAGCCTGAAGGGACATAGGGAGAGAATGGCATCACTGGAGTCTGGAGAGATAGAGCAATAGAAGAGGGCACGAGTCTTTTTACCATAGATGATTGAGCCATTGCCAGAACTGCTGTGTGACAGGAACAGAATAGATATGAACACTTGGCCTCTCTCTCTTCCTAACTTGCATTCTTCTCTAGGTGCCATCCTTTAGCCCAAACTCATGGGAAGCCCTGGGCAAGGGTGCCCTGGTGATGCTGCCTGCAGAATGCAGCCTCCTTAGGCACAGAGCAGGACAGAGAAGACTGGAGAATGGATTTGGGGTTGAGGGGGAGGCAAAAAGAAAGTAATTTTCGGCACAGGCACCTAAAAAAGAAGTAAGTCTTTGTTTTGTATAAGATTGTGACCATAGGTTCCTTGGGGTGAATCACTTTTGTTCTGCGTAAGGTCATTTGGGTGATTCATTGTCCCTCCCCCATCACATATGCTCACTCTATTAGCTATGCAAGTGTAGAGTAAATTGGTATTTCTTGCTAGGAAGAGGGAAAATAATAAGGAAGCTCACCATTGCCAGAAATATATAGAACTTAAAATGAACCTTGGTATAGAAATGTTGCTTCTGGAGAGGAAATGTGCTAATTTACAGAAAGGACTAAATGCCTCCTAAAGTGGAGCAAAGCGAGAGGATAGGAAGTACCTGAGCTGATGACAAAGGCTGAAAACAGGGGTTTCCTGTAGGTTCATATAGGAGAGAAGATTTCTGCACCATGGATGGCTGATGTCAAGGACTCTCCAGATCTAGTCACTCAGACATAGCAGTATGCTTGAGGAATAATGGTTGGGTGTGGGGATGTGAACCAGAAAGAGTTGCGATGTTGGTACGTAACACAAGACACCCCTGGGACCTAGACCAGCAAGGAGGGTATCCCAGCAGGAGTGGGCAAACAACTCACCAAACTGGCATAATCTGTCTTCAATTGCAAGTGCAAGTGGATGCAAGAAATAACAACTATTGTGTGGTGATCAAAATCTGGTTTTCTCTACGGCATGTGCACCACAGGTTGGACAAGAGGCTCATTACCTCAGCTTTAAGAAGCCTCCTACTCAGATAGGGAGACAAGACTTACATAGACAAGACCACAAGAAAGTGAACAAAATTGGCATTATGTTCCAGAGGACTTTAGGGGCCAGAGAAACTGCTATGGATGGTCACAGAAGACTCATGGAGGCTGGGACTGGAACTGAGCTCAACAGGATGAAGACTGTTAAGGAAGGTAGAGGAAAATGTTAGAAGAAAGTCACATTCTGAGTAAAGGTTTCCTAGGTAGAACTGCCTAAGACATGTTGGGAAGGTGGTGAGTAATACATCTGTCTGGAGAAGAGTGCACTGAACACACTTGAGCTGGGAGAGGTGGTAAAGGCAGAGTTTAAAGAAAATTATTCTGGCTGTGAGGTGCCAGATGGATTGCATTGGAAGGCAACCGGAGGTATGGAGACAAGTTAGGAAACTATTCTAGCTAGGAAATAGTTCAGGCATGAAGCAATATGGGCTTGGACTAGAGTTAATGACAGTGGGAATGGAAGGATAGGGCAGACTCAAGAGACATTGGTAAGGAATGATTAACAGACCTCGATGGCTAATTCAAAGTGGAGGGAGGGCTGAGGAGAGGAGGAAGCAACAATGAACTTGAGGTTTGCAGCCTTACTGACTCAGAAAATGATGATGTTATAAATAAATGAGGCAAATTAGCTGGGGCAAGGGAGAGGGAAGCTAATAATTTTGTGAAATAATTATGGTGGATTTAAGGTTTCAGTACATTGTTTGGGATTATAGTCATTGGAAATATTCTTCTGCAGATGAATATTTCACCTGAGTTCAAGAGCTCATTAAAGGACACTACCGTCCATCATTTTCCCAAACCCCAAACCCAAGAATTACCTCATTGATTCTTTCTCTATCACCCCCTAAATTAATCAGTCTCCAAATTCTATTAAGTTTGCTTTTATTATCTTTCAAATCTACACACTTTATGCAATCCCATACTCATCACCTCACTTTAGACCACAATCATCTTTCACGTAGAATTCAGCAATTATTTCCCAAATCATGTCCTACCCCAATTCAATCACTGTTCACAAAGTCAGAATGCGCTTTCTAAGTAAAAAATCTTATCCTGCCATCTGCTGATTATATAACTTTGGTGGCTTCCTTGGGATAAAGCCTTAAGAGAGCATAATAACATTCTGAGAGTTGGCACCTATTTCATTCTCTGCCCTCATCTTTCATTATAACATGTCTCATATTCTATGTCCCGATCATATTTACATTTTCTTGAATGTGTCGTGCTCCCTCTCACTTCCAACCTTGAACATGACTGCTCTCTCTGTCTGGAGTATCTTCCTTCTCTCACATTGCATTATTCTTGATATTAAATGTCAAAATATTCCTCCTTCACGAAACCTTTGCTGACATCCCAAAGCCAGTCTGGATAATTCTTTTTTGTGTTTCCTCAATGTTTTATTCATCCCTCTATCATAGTTTGTATTACTATGTAGAGTTAATTGCTTATTTACTTATCTGACTCCCACTCTAGATCTATGTGCCTGACTACAGAAAAGTATTTGCTTAATGAATCAATAAATAAAGCAAATAGACACATGGTTGTGTTGATATTTAAATCAATTCAACAAGCTAGCATTGAATACCTACTATTTGCCATGCTTTATGCTGGGGGTTGGGAATATAATGGTGAATGCATTCTTACAAACAAGAAATGTGCAATCTAGTATTAGAGTCAGTGATAAATCAGCAACTATATTATACAATGAAAATATTCAGTAATATTGAAGAGTCAGGAAAGTGCAATGGAAAAAGCTTATACTTTAAACTCAGATGGAGGTTCAAATTCATTCTCCAATCTTTATATGGCCTTGAACAAAATGTTTAACCCATTGAACCCTAGTCCTTTCAGTTATAATGATGATATAAACCATATTTTAGATGTTATTATGATTAAATAATGGCCCTAGGCTATCATGCCGTAGATATTCAACAAATGCTATTTCCTTCCCTTTACAGATATTGCTGTTGCATTTGTGCTTTCATTTGTTTGAGACTTAAGACCTCTTCACACGCATCTTGTTAAAACATAACAATGGGTAAGGCGTGGAGATGGGGCAGAGTTTGATCACAGAAAGGGGTTCAGATCTTTCCTGAGAGCTTTTGTGAGGGGAAGAAGGAAAGGGTCTTTGGGAAGTGAGGATGATACTGTTGGAGAAGAGAGAAGTGTTACGAAATTGAGACAGGGAGACTGAGACTGCTTCTCCAGGCTGCAGTGGACATACAGAGGAAGGAGAACTGGGATCTGATTTGCATGTTTGTCTATGGATAATATTGGCCTAGTCACTTGAAAATTACTAGTAGTTCTAAAGCCCACAATGTTTTCCAGCCACAGCTAATACAGTTCCATTCACAGCACTAACACATTTTCCCCTTCCTTCCAATCAGCTCAAAAAGACCTCGATGTGCCTAGTGCCATCAGTAACAGCAATAGCAGAGCAAGGCTAAAATTGCAGCCTTGCCTCTAGCTAACTGTATGCCTTCAGAGTGTCTTTTTCTTTCTTTAATCCATCAGCTATTTTCCTGCCCTTCAATGATCAACAGTTTGAAATCTCTGCTAAATTTGACGAAGACAAGGTTTTAATATAGTGTTGGATTATCACCAGTGAGCAACAAGAACAAAAAACAATAAAATGAGAATATGAAAAAATAAAAATAAATATCAAAAGCAAATGAAGGCAGGGAGGAAGAAAAAAAATTGGACCTTATTTGCAGATGGCATGAGTAGTTATGTTGAAAATTCCAAGGACTCTACATGACAACTACTAGAATTAATGTGTAAATTTAGCAAAGTTGCAGAATACAAAGTTAGTACCCAAAAATTAATTGTATTTTTATATGCTGGCAGTAAACAATTAGAAAACTAAATTTTAAAAATTCTACTTGCAAGAGTACCTAAAAACAAAAAATACTTAGGAATATAATTAACAAAAGATGTGAGAATTCCTCATTGAAAACTACAGAATATTGCTGAAAGAAATTAAGGAAGAATCACATAAGTGGAAAAATAAACCATGTTCATGGGTTTATTGGAAGATTCCAATTCATAGTACATTGAAATTCATAGGTTCATTGAAATATTCAATTGTTAAGATGTCAAGTCTACTCAAATTTACCTATGAATTCAAAGCAATCCTACTCAAAATTCAGCAGACATATTCACTGACATTGACAAGCTGATTCTAAATTTTATTTGGAAATTTGATGGCTCTAAAATATTCAAAACAATTTTGAAAAAGAACAAGATGGGATTTTATAGTGTAAAGGGAATTTACACTATCTACAAAAATCAAGACAGTGTAGTATCAACACAGTATATTACTAACATAAAGATATATTGATTATATAGTTAATATATTATTATATAGTACATTATTAACTATAATTAACATAGTATTAACATAAAGATAGACATAAGAAACAAAAAAACAGAATAGAGTCCAGAAATAGACCCACACATATATGGCTAAGGGTGCTGGAACAATTGGATAGCCATAGGAAAAAAAAAAAAGAATGTCAACTCAAACTATAAAACAAAAATTAATTCAAAATGATCATAGACCTAAATGTAAAGGCTAATACTATTAGATTTATAGAAGAAAACAATGAAGAAATTCTATTGGCCTTGGGTTTTATCTTAAACAAGAAACAAAAAACAACAGCTATAAAAGAAAACATCAATAAATTAGACTTATCAAAATCAAAATTTTACTCTTTGAAAGACATTGTTAAGAAAATGAAAAGATAATGAAAAGAATGTGAAAAATGTTCGTAAAGCATATATTCTCAATAAATTTTAAAAGATTGAAATGATATCAGCATCTTTTCTGACCATAATGGTATGAAACTAGAAATCAACTACAGGAAAAAAATCAGAAAAGCCACAAATATGTGGATAATAAACAAAATGCTACCAAACAACAATTGAGTCAATGAAGAAATCAAAGGAAAAATGAAAATATACCAGGAAACAAGTGAAAATGAAAGTACGGCATGCCAAAATTTATGGGATACAGCAAAAGCAGTTTTAAGAGGGAAGTTTATAGCAACACGGGCCTGCCTCAACAAACAAGAAAAATCCCAAATAAGCAATCTAACAGTGCACCCAAAGGAACTGGAAAAGGAAGAACAAACAAACCAAAAATCAGTAGAAGGAAGGAAATAATAAAAATCAGAGCAGAAATAAATGAAATCAAGACTAAAAAGCCATAGAAAAAATCAATGAAACTTTGAGCTGATTCTTTGGAAAGATAAAAAAATTGACAAGCCTTTAGCTAGACTCCAAGAAAAAAAGAGAGAAGGCTGAAATAAAATCATAAATAAAAGAGGAGAAATTACAATGGACACCTCAGAAATACAAAAGATTATAATAGAATACTACAAAAAGTGATATGCCAACAAACTGGATAATCTAGAAGAAATGTATAAGTTCTTAGAGTTATATAACCTTCCAAACCTAAATCAATAAAAAATAGAGAATTTGAATAGAGCAATCACCACTAAGGAGATCAAAACAGGAATCAAAAACCTCTCAAAAAATAAAAGTTCAGGACTAGATGGCTTCCCTGGTGGATTCTACCAAACAGTCAAAGAAGACTTACTATTTATTCTTCTCAAACTCTTTCAAAAAATTGAAGAGGAGCAGAAGTTTCATAACTCATTCTACAAGGCCAACATTACCCTGATACCAAAACCAGACAAGGACAGCACAAAAAAAGGTTAAAAGCCAATATCACTGATGAATATCAATGCAAAAATCCTCAACAAAATGCCAACAAATCGAATAGAACAATACATTAAAAAGATCATATACCATGATCAAGTGGGATTTATTCCAGGGATGCAGGGATGGTTCAACTTCTGTAAATTAATCAACATGATACACCACATTAACAAAATTAAGAATAAAAATCACATGATCGTCTCAATATATGCACAGAGAGCATTTGACAGGATACAGCGTCCATTTATGATAATAACTATGAATAAAATGGGTATAGAAGCAAAGTACACCACATAATAAAGACCTTATATGACAAACCCACAGCTAATATAATTCTCAATGGAGGAAAATCTGATCCCTCTAAGAAAAGGAACCAGACAAGACTGCCCACTATCGCCACTCTTCTTTCACATAGTATTGAAAGTCTTAGCCAGAGCAATCAGGCAAAAAAAAGAAATAAAAGGGATCCAAATTGGAAAAGAAATGAAACTGTCACTATTTGCAGATGACATGATTTTTTTTTAAAGATTTCATTTTTTTCTTTTTCTCTCCAAACCCCCAGTACATAGTTGTATATTCTTCATTGTGGGTCCTTTTAGTTGTGGCATGTGGGACGGTGCCTCAGCCTGGTTTGATGAGCAGTGCCATGTCCGAGCCCAGGATTTGAACCAACGAAACACTGGGCCGCCTACAGCAGAGCGCGCGAACGTAACCACTCGGCCACGGGGCCAGCCCCCAGATGACATGATTTTATATATAGAAAACACTAAAGAATCCACTAAAAAACTTTTAGAAATAATAAAAGATAAAGTTGCAGGATACAAAATCAACATACAAAAATTAATTGCCTTTCTATACACTAACAATGAAGTAGCAGAAAGAGAAATTAAGAATAAAATCCCATTTACAATTGCAACAAAAAGAATAAAATACCTAGGAATAAACTTAACCACAGAAGTTAAAGATCTGTATACTGAAAACTATAAAATATTGTTGAAATAAATAAAATACACAAAGAAATGGAAAGATATACATGCTCTTGGATTGGAAGAATTAACATAGTTAAAATGTCCATACTTCCTAAAGTAATCTACAGATTCAGTGCAATCCCTATCAAAGTTCCAATAACATTTTTCACAGAAATAGAACAAAGAATCCTAGAATTTATATGGAACAACAAAACACTACAAACAGCCAAAAGAATCTTGAGAAAAAATAATGAAGCAAGAGGTATCTCACTCTCAGACTTCAAAATATACTACAAAGCAATAGTAATCAAAACTTCATGGTACTGCCACAAAAACAGAAACACAGATCAGTGGAACAGAATTGAGAGCCCAGAAACAAACCCACACATCTTTGGACAGCTAATTTTCTACAAGTGAGCCAAGAACATACAATACAGAAAAGAAAGTCTCTTCTGTCAATAGTGTTGGGAAAACTGGACAGCCACATGCAAAAGAATGAAAGCAGACCATTATCTTACACTATACACAAAAGTTAACTCAAAGTGGATTAAAGACTTGAATATAAGACCTGAAACCATGAAACTTCTAGAAGAAAATAGAGGCAGTATGCTCTTCAACAACCATCTTAGCAGCATGTTTTCAAGTACCATAACTGACCAGGCAAGATAAACAGTAGAAAAAATAAACAAATGGGACTACATCACACTAAAAATCTTCTGCACAACAAAGGAAACCATCAACAAAATGAAAAGATAGCCTAACAATTAGGAGAAGATATTTGCAAACCATATATCTGATAAGGAGTTCATATCCAAAATATACAAAGAACTCATACATCTCAACAACAGAAAACAAACTGCTCATTTTAAAAATGGGCACAAGCTCTAAACAGGCATTTTTCCAAAGAAGATATACAGATGGCCAACAGGCAAATGAAACGATGTTCAACATCTCTAATTATTAAGGAAATGAAATCAAAACTACAATGAAATATCACGTCACATCCTTCAGAATAGCTATACTTAACAATACAGGAAAAAATAAGCATTGGAGAGGATGTAGAGAGAAGGAAACTCTCATACACTGCTGGTGGGAGTGCAAACTGGTGCAGCAACTGTGAAAAACAGTATGGAGACTCCTCAAAAAATTAAGAATAGAACTATCAAATGATCCAGCTATTCCACTCCTGGGTATATATCCAAAGAACATGAAAACATGAATGAGTAAAGTCATACGCACCCTATGTTCGTTGCAGCGTTATTCACAACATCCAAGACTTAGAAGCAACCTAGGTTCCCATCAAGGGACAAATGGATAAAGAAGATGTGGTATATACACCAAATGGAATACTACTCAGCCATAAAAAGGAGGGAAACTGACCATTTGTGATAACAGGGATGGACCTTTAGAGTATTATGCTAAACAAAATAAATCAGAGGGAGAAAGTCAAATACTGTATGATCTCGCTCAGAAATAGAAGATAAAAACAACAGCAATCACATAGAGACAGCAATTGCATTGATGGTTACCAGAGGGGAGGGAGGAGGGTGAAAGGGGTGATGAGGCACATGTGTGTGGTGACGGATTGTAATTAGTCTCTGGGTGGTGAGCATGATGCAATCTACACAGAAATCAAAATATAATGATGTATACTTGAAACTTATATTAATGTTATAAACGAATGTTACTGCAATAAAAAAAAGAAAAAAAGATGTTGGTGAGGATGTCGAGCAACTGGAACTCTCATGGCTCCCTGGAGGGCATGTAATATGGTTCAATGACTCTGAAAAAAGTGTCACTTTCTTAAAAAGTTAAACATATGACCCAGACATTCCACTCCCAAGTATTTACCCAAAAGAAGTGAAAACGTATGTCCACACAGAGCATTGTACACAAACATTTATAACAGTTTTATGTGCAATAATCCCAAATTGGAAACAATGCATAGCAGTTTTATGCAAAATAATAAAAAATTGAAACAATCCAGATGTTCACCAACAGGTGGTGGATAAACAAAAAGTGGTGCGCCCATACAATAGAATATTATTCAACAATAAAAAGAAACATGCTACTAATATACACAACAAAATGAATGAATGTCAAAATCATTATGTCAAGTGTAAGATGCCAGATGTAAGAGTATGATTCTATTTATATAAAATTCTAGAAAATGTAAAAAGCTGTGACGCAAAACCAGCTCAGTGTTGACTGGGGCCAAGAGTGGAGGGAGGGATGGATAGAAAAGAAGGAAGAAGACATGTTGGAGAATGATAGGAATATTCTCTATCTTGATGGTGGCGGTAGTTTAACAGGTGTATGCATTGAGCCGTGCACTTTAAATGAATGCAGTATATTGCATAAACATGATATCTCAATAAGATGGATTTTAAAAGGAGCAAAGGAAGGTCACCACAACACTGTGTTTCTTCATATAACTACCTCTCTGGAGCTACATACATATAACTACTAATCTCTGGAATTTGAAGTAAAATTTTTTAAATAACATCAGTTCCCTCCCCAGTCTCGTATAATGAAGGACCCATTCCGTGTCAATTTTTCTTTCTTTCTTCTCATGCATATCCCCATGTTCCACTCCATCTGCCATTCTACTCACAAAATAAAGTCATGAAGGTCCCTTTCAACTAATGCAAAATCTTCAGGGTCTCCTACAATAACAAAAACAGTAGCAACAGCATTTGAGTATGGTGTGTGTGTGTCCCTTCCCCCAAAACATCCCTTTATATGGGCGGCTACATAGGTAGGCAAGTGATGTAGTTACATGTGAAAACTAAGTGGATGGAAGTGCAGGCATGAAGAATTGTAGGAGAGTAACTGCTAATCTGTTGTCATATGTAAATCATGCCATTTGGGGGTGGACTATTGAGGAGGAAGTAGACAATCACTTTCAGATAAACTGAATCCACACTGGTCTACAAGGCTTCAGAGGCATCCTCCACACACTCACATCCAGGGAACCTGCCACATGGAGGGTCAGCTAAACTAGTTTGCTTCCTTCAGTCTACTGAGTATTTTCTTCTGGTGGGGAATCCTTAAAGCTGCGATTAGTTAGCCCGATCCTATAATTTGCTGTGACCCAAAGCCAGTCACAGTAATTCCTCCTGATCCCAAGAAGGTACGTCCAGCATCTAGAAAAGCTTTCTATTATTGTTCACATACCCAGTCCTATTATTCTGACCGGGTGATGATTGATATTTGTACAGGATCTGATTTCTGCTACTCCTAAGTGTCAACAGTATTTGCTGACTCAGAGAAGCCTTACTACAGTTGAAGCAGGGGCCTTGTTAACCTCTGTCTCCTACTGAAGGCCAGCTGGTATTGCTTCCGAACTAGAGCATTGGAATCCTGAAATTTTGTTGAATACAATCATAACATATTTAATTCCTGCCAGTTGCCCTCTGGTCAGAAAGTATAATTAGAGAGTCTGCAGATGGTCTGGCAGGTTTTCTAGAAGCAGTAGAAACCAGCAGCTGACTGCACAGCTATATGAAATTAAAAACTGTTTCAAGATATGAACCATATGTACACATACGAATCCATTAGGAAACATGGTGAGCTCTTTGCATTATATGGGTATTAGATGCTACGGGAAATTAATAAGGGACAATCAGAGAAATACATTGGAAAGGAAAAGAGAGAGACACAAATCAAAATTTTAACCTAGGATAGTTGGTTCCCAGACTTGGTAGGTTATACTTTGGTTAAGAAAACATGGAGAAAACAGATGCAAGACATTTTTTTTTTTGCCACACATTCTTAGTTTCAGTTGTCAGATCAGATCAAGACAGCTAATACTAATTTTATTGTTAAATTATGATTCTTCTTTCTCCTAAAATACACAAAATGTTCCAATATTTTTCCATCTTCTAGCTTCACTTCCCAGAGGATAAAATTGCAAATCTCCACATTATTTAACCCGAACTTGTTTCCAGTACTGCAAAAAACACTAGAGGTCCCCATGTGTGGAAATAAGAGAGATGTTAACCTTAAATGAGCTATTGGTTGTTAGTGGTTGTTCTCATCAAAGTTGACTTTCCTCTCCCCATGCTTTTTTTTTCAATTCACTTAAACAAAAAAAAAAAAAATGAAAAAAATAGCTCACCCGTTAAGATGCAAGACTTAAAACTCAAAGACCATTCAGGGAGAATGAGTGAAAATGGCCATGCCTCTTTTCTAGAATCCTTAGAAAATGTTAGGTGTCTTGTTTTAAATTAGAAAGAGACTAAATTAGTCTTTTATGACAGGTCAAAAGTCTTCAATATAGTAGCAAGTCCAGCACTATGGTTTTCCTTGTAATGGTGTGATAGATTTGTATAATATTGTAGGAGCAAGGAGAATGATCCTTACACCCAGTGAAGAAATTAACGTTGAGAGGTTAGACTAGCAGAGAAATGAAGGATCAAAGGGAATGTTTGAAAAGACAATGAGATATTTGAATGTATTCATAGGGTATGACGCTGCAGTTGAGAAACACTGGGCTAAATGACCTTCTAAAGTCACTTCACCAACGGTCTTTCAGTATGTTTTTGTTGGACACATTTAAGGGATTCTATACAGGATGTCAAGGAAAGCTATTTACCGGCTGATTAGCTAAAAGTTCATTTTCAAAAATTCGGAATGAGGCCTGTACTATTTGAGACTCTGTGTGTCCTCAGGAGACCAACACTGGGATTAAAACTGAATATCTTTTCGGGCCAGCGTGGTTGTGTAGTGGTTAAGTTTGCACACCTGGCTTTGATGGCCCAAGGTTCACAGATTTGGATCTCCAGTGTGGACCTCAGTACTGCTCATCAAGCCACGCTGTGGCAGGCATCCCAAATATAAAATAGAGAAAGATGGGCACAGATGTTTGCTCAGGGCCAATCTTTCTCAGCAAAAAGAGGAGGACCAGCAGTGGATGTTAGCTCAGGGCTAATCTTCCTCAAAAAAAAACCCCCCAAAACAGAAAAAACTGAATATCTTTTTATCAGTCTTCTGAATATTGGGGCAATAGAGTGTTCAGTTTTAATGCATACACTTAGCACTTTCAGGGTCAGCCTTCTTCCGGTTTCATGAGCCATTAGAGAACCTCTCCCTTTAGTTGTATAAACCAAGATGACCCCTTAATGAACTAGGGTATGAGCCTAGTTTTTACACACTTTCAGTGATGTTTCAGATCTGAGAAGGATTTCTCTTGTCCCAGTTAGCCTGACACTGATGGTAAGTACGGGCAGGTCTGCGCTAGGATGCCTGGTCTGCAATTGAAGGCGATGCTGGGGTTTTAGAGTAAGACTTGATCATGCTCTGACCTCCTCTGAGTTCAGAAACAAACCATTAATAGACATGAGAGGGGTCAAGATGGGAACACTGGGAGTGGCAACGAATGGTTCCCCCAGCTAGGGTATTGTCAGCGCAAGTTTGCCTTTGGCTTAGATTAGACTCCAGAAGACATTTCTCTAAGCGAAAGTTAACATTAAATTAGAGTTCTGAGAGTGAACTAAATTTTTAAAATACTGTAATCTGAAACCATCTCTTTAGGGTAGCAAAGTTGAAATCCATACCCCAGCCTGCAATCTCTGACTTGAACCATTTGAAAGGACCAACATCACACCTTTTAATACTCCCTGTTATTATTAGCTATATTCGAAAACGCATATCTCATATGTTCTTTGCACATTAATAAATGTGCAAAAAAATGAAGACACATTTTTCTGAAGTGAGCAGAATTTTCAAGGGCCTTGGGCCTAACTATTCAGTTTATGGAATAAATGGGTGGGACAATAAAAGGATGACCTGGCATTCGTGAGTCACTCTAAAGAATGAATGCCTTAGAATTCGTTCCCATGTTTTTTCTTGAATTTTGGTACCTGACTCTTTTTCACAGTGACATTTTCAATCTTATATCCCAATTTATAGTTCCGTTTCTGCCACTATGTCAATGTCTGACACATAGATGGTATTCAGCAAAGGGTCATTAAATAAATTATTGCTGAATAAATGAACTTTCTACCATAAAGCAACAAATTAAACAGATAGTCCAAGTTACTGAGAAACAGATAGAGGAAAACCCCCACACCTTGTAAGAGAATCTTCGGGCAGTCTGTTTTTACTGGACTAATTTTTCACCTTGAAATTCTTTTTTATTTTTTCCAGAGATAATGGGAGTTCATTGCTTAATTTTCTTTAGAGTGGTCTCAAGCAGTCTTCCTCTAAAGTCCAACTCTTTTCTCAAATAGTCACTACAAACTTTTATGCATACCTCAGAGCCTTTTTGAGGAACGAGCACAGCTCAAGCTCTGAAGACTATGCTATTCAATTTTACTTCATTACTATTCAAATTTACTTAGTTAGGGAAATTCAAATTTATTTACTTAGGTCAGGAAAGCTCAATAGCTACTTGTTCCCTCAGTACAAAGACCCATAGTCTCCCCTTTCTTTACTCTCAGGAAATGATGAAGCAGTGTGGAATTAGACGATCTGTAACAGTGGGGATGTTGGACCAGACACTGCTCACCTACTAAGTACCCAGGATCTTGTTATTTTTCACTGTTCTATCGTATCACCCAAAGAAGGAAGAGAACTTTAAACACTCTTCCTGAGAATAATTAATGATTGATTTGCTATGTTTGGAATGTGTAATGGAGTAAATTCCCGAGAATGTACCTACCCTTGTCAGCGGGAAGGAGAAAATGTGCAAATATTTCTCAAGAAACTATCTCTGATTGGATATCCTGCTTATGATCATGAGTGCTGTTTTGGGTTTAAAGCTTGCTCTAAAATTCAACCCTAAGCAGAAATTCTATTTTAATAGACAGGCAAAGATGTGGACTAAGAAAAAACTACCTTATCAAGTGTTTATTCATAAAAACTCCACATATCTGCCTTTGCAGGAGTAGTCTTTGGCAATAATTCTCATTCTGTTCATTAGATTATATGACCTTGGATGAATCAATACCATATAAAATAACTCAAAAAGTTGTCTTCAAGATTAAGTAAATTTAAAGATGTCAGACATTTAGCATTGTGTCTAGAATACCAAAGCTATTCATTAAATGCTAGTTTTCTTTCTCTTCTCTCTTCTCCATATGTAGCATTTTAAATGTATTTTGTACACCACTTGGAATTTTATATAAGCTATGGGAAAATAAACTTTAATATTCGTGCTTTATGAGCCCTGGGAAAGAATTTACCCCAGTTACACATCCCGCTTACGTGGTGAACAAAAGCATACAACACTGTACGAAAATCAAGGCCAAAGCTCTTTTGTAGGTCTTGAGGCTAATTAAGTATTCTCCACACTGAAACACATTGCTCTGCTTCACCTGATCAAAGTGATGGGAGGTTAAAACAAGTGTGCAGAGCATTTTAAGAATTTTGAGCAGCCATGAGCATCAAAAGAAAATTATTATCTGTATTACCTTCCTTCTAATAGTGTACTGAAGAATGAAAATACATTTGGATGGATTCCAACAGAAAAAAAAGCTCCTCCATGAAATGAGGATTCCGCCAGCTCCTCTAAGACTTTTGTGCATATACTCAATGGGATTTTGTGCCATATACTTGGCATGAAAAATTGAGGTGAACGATAGGAAAAAGAAAAAGGATTCTTCAAATTTTTCTTTTTTTTTCTGGGAAGAAAGGGATGTAATTGTGTGTTTTTAAAGTTCTAATCATTCTGGCTAAATGATAACATGTTTAAAGGACTATATTTGGAGCAACATAGATGTCTCCTTATTTTTGGTCAAGGTTTAAAGAAGAAAGGCCTTCAAAAGAACTGCCTCCTAAAATTGTGAAGAATTCCCCATTCCTCCAAATTGGTCTACCAGTGAAGAATCCATCTATGTGTTGATGTCATTCAAAAGGAAAGGATTGTCCTGGATGTCATGGATAGGGGTGACACTCAGTTGCCTCCACATTTGTTTCCAACCACTTCCTCCTTTACTTACAGAACCTGCTTTCCACCAAGAAGAGTGAAAACACTTGAAATTTACATTCCAGCCTCCCTTTACTCTAATGCATGGGCATGTGACCCAATTCTGGCCAATGATTTTGAAGAGGAAGTATTCTGGAGGTAGAAATCCCTGGGAAAGATTTCCCCCCTGTTAAAAAGATGTGTACAATACAAAACTTCCTTCTTTCCTCTGAATGCAATTGTGTGATTGTGTGAAGACACAGTATATGGAGATGCACCAGCTGTTTTACAGCCATAGGAACAAACACAAAGGTGAAAGCCAAAACACCCAGGATGTCCCAGCAGAAAAGTGATGGGAACACCTGAATCCTTGATGACTTCATCTTAGCTCCAGACCTCTTGTCAAGTAAATCCATAGATTTCCTTATTGTTTGAGCTATTTTGATTGAGTATACTTTACTTATAGCCTAAAGCAAACCAAGTGACATAATAGTTCTTGTCAGAGGGTGAAAAAGTACTCCAACCAAGGCTGATAAAGCTTGAAGAAAGAGTAAGTAAGAGACTCCCTATGTGGTATGACTGAAGAACTATTGAAACATATATTCCCACCATTTCACGTTCTTTATGTAAAATTTCCAGCAGAAGAAACTTGATAATATAATTCATTCTACAAACAAACTTTGACTTCCTATCATGTGTAGAGTTGTCAGATAAATATTTGGGGTATACTCATACTAAAAATTTTGTCATTGTTTATCTGAAATTCAAATTTAACTGAACATTCTGTGTTTTTATTTGCTAAATCTGGCAACCCTACTGCATATTATGTCCTGTGACAGGCTCTGGGGTTAAAACACCATTTCCTAATTCAAAGGACTTATCTCCTTCAAATACTCTAGGTAATTCTTTTTGGTTTTAAAGATTTCATTTTTTTTCCTTTTTCTCCCAAAGCCCCCTGGTACATAGTTTGCATTTTTTAGTTGTTGGTCCTTCTAGTTGTGGCATGTGGGATGCCACCTCAGTATAGTTTGATGAGCGGTGCCATGTCCGCACCCAGGATTCAAACTGGCGAAACCCTGGGCTGCTGAAGCAGAGCTTGTGAACTTAACCACTTGGCCACTGGGTCGGCCCCAACTCTGGGTAATTCTAATGTGCAGACTGGGTCGAAACCCACTGCCTTTAGAAATCCTCTGGTTCAACTCCACATTCTACAGACTGATACCACACACATGGAGTTCTCCTACCTGATACACATAAAAAAAAAAAGGCCAATTATTATGGCATCAGCTGGTGGGAGAAGAAATGCAGCTTTATTTTGTGAGATGAATCTGAAAGGAGACAGGGGTGTATGCTCTCAGATCTATCTCCCTGATCCAGGGTTTGGGGAACAATTTGTGGAATGAAAGGCAGGGAGGTCCGAAGTGGAGATAGTTGATTGGAGCAGGGAGAAGTGAAGTAATTGATGATCTGCACAAGCGTGGTCAAGCTTCCTGCCTCTTCACAGGACACATGGTCACAAAATGGCAGCATTACCATGATCCGAGGGTGGAGTTTTTAGTTCCTTGACATTAAAAAATTTACTTACCAAGCATTTGTGGAGGCCCAGTTGAGGGGTTGGTAGTCTCAACCCGCTTGAACTGGACAAGGGGTCTCAGATCCTGAAAAACCACTCTTAATGACTCTGTTGATAAGAAGGGGGTCACTTGAACTGGGCCTGGAGAGGCCACAGTCACAAGGCCAGGAAGCCTGAAGAGCCTGGCCAAAAGCACAGAGCAAAGGTTTAAGTGGCTTCTACATTTTAAGAATCTTTTCAGTATACCTCCTTCCAGTTGCCTCTTCACTCCTGCTCCTGAAATCTCTCTGTTTTAGGATGAAATGGGAGATTAATATTGTTTGACTTGTAGAGAGATGGAGGGTTATAATAGAAATGGTCTAATTTCTTTTGATGAGGAAGACAATCACACTTTAGTCCTTTCTTACACAGAAGACTATTTAGAATAAGAAGAGACAGAATTACAGAGTAAGAAAATCTTGTCCAAATCCATAGAAGTACTTTCTTGAAAAGAAAATTTCCCAAATATTCTTTCACATAGGTGATATACATATATATGTCATATACATATATATGTCATATATACATTTATATGTCAGATTTTTATATATAGTTTATTACATATAGCTCAAAAAGGTGACATAGAGCTCAAAGCTACATCATGACTTGCTGTAATTTGCAAGTATCAATAAGGAAGGCTTTTCTTTATTTCTCCTTAGGTATCCTTTGCTAATATTTTGTTCAAGATGGCCAAGTCCCCAGCCTATGTAAGCAATTTTGCTTAAAGTTTATGCATAATGATCATGGTGACTTTCCAAAAAATGGGCAGCTTTGAATTTAAAGCTCTCTGGGTAGGCTGCTGTATATCACATTTCCAACTCATAGATCTTCAGGGCAGAAGGCTCAGAGTTTTGTCTAGAAACTTTTCTCTTTTTTTCTAATTCAATTCTCTCATTTTGCAGTGTCAGTCCAAATCATGTGATTCTCTCACTAGAGAAGATAGAGATTGGATTAAGTTAATTCTCTGTAGAAGATCTTAATCTAGCATAGTTTGCTTGTAAGCCTTCTTTTCTCATGTTTCCTATAAGCCAAATCCAATTATCCTTAATGCAAATAATAAGGCAAATTTCACTTTAATAAAAAGTAATCCCAAAACTTATTCCTAGAGCATTAAACTTTATTTTTAAAAAAAAAATCCATAGAACTCCAGAATAAATAGGATAAATTCAGATAAACTTTGGAATTCCTTATAATGAAGTGTGACTCAAAATCTCAGTTCTTTAGATCCAGGCATCTTCCACCAGTATGTCCAAATATGATGTACTGAGACTTTTAAAGGTCTATCAAGTTGACCATCCAAGTCCAATGACTATGCATTCTTTCTCATGGAACGTCCAATTTGGTAGAGAAGCACACATTATCATATTACAAATAACAATTCTCTATCTCAAGCTACCCTTACCACAGGCAGGGAAAGTCTTTGTGAAAACCAAAAGAAGTTCCCATTTGAAAAAAAGATTGAGCACTGCAACTTCAACCTTCCCAAGTATTCAGCTTTTTAAATGATTCTCCTCTGCACTGCCTCCAAGCTAGCTCCATTTTAGCTATTTCCAAAATCCAAATCTATTCTCAAAAGACAAGACCTACCACTTCTGAGAATAATCAGCATTTATTTGATTGCAAACATTTTGTTGTGCTTGTTGATTTTTAAAATGAATCACTTTATGTTATCGTTTCACCTTGTGTAGATGAGAATGTTATCCCATGACAAGAGTTTCTGTAATTGAAATGTTAAAAGTACACTCTTAAGACTTCTACCTTCTACAGGATGGAAGATTGTGCCTCACCTGCCTGGGCATGTTGTGCCAGATTGAGGTCACAGTTACACAAATAACATTCCAAACATTTTTCTACCACTGAATTAAAAGGGGCAGTTCAAGCTTCTCTCTCTCTCATTGGTTAGGAATTCTGACTCAGGGACCTAGAGAGCTCTCCAGTCTTAGAAGGGAGCTATTGTTATTCACATGATTTGTGTGAGGGCATAAATCCTCTCTCCTACCTCCCTGCACCATTGCCCCTTAGTCAGCATGATTCAACACTTGAAAACAGGGCAACCTGACTAAGAATGTTCTACTTGAACTTTGATTGATTTCAAGAGTGGCATGTCTTAAATGTTGACTATTTACTGATTAACTGAGAAGATAGAATTCCCCCAAACCGTGAATTAAAGTTTGAAGCTAAAATTTTGACACTGGAAAACTGTATAAACATATTTTCTTAGTATCCCTGACATCTATGTACTTTTCTATCAGATCTTGGCTCTAGATAATAGGATTACTATACACTATATCTTTGGGTTATTTCTTCTTCCTCTTTTTATTCTTTCCCAAGGCTCCTTGGCCATTGGAAATTGGTCTCTTCCTTATCAGCGATGTCCATACATAAAAATCATAAAATAATTGCTGATGAAAGGTCTACTATTTCATAGTTGTAAAGATATTCCTTTGATATCTATTAGGCAGTTATCTCAAGCATGTGATAATAAAAACATTCAAAGTATGACTCAGGACAAGACACGAGCTGTGCTTACAGCCGATGGTGTAAGTGTATTTATTGGAGAGCGTATTTCCACCCGTGATTCCAAATGGCACCCATAGACCACTCTACTTTACTCTGAAGAGTGTGAGCTGCCAACCTGGAAGTGTTTTTTTCCCCAAGAGATTAAGGAAAGGTAAAAGTGTTTCATTCTTTAATATACTATAAGAGTGAGTAAAGGTGTACCTGAGGAGGTGGGGATGTGTGGAAGGGATAAATGAGAATACAGGAAAAACAGTCGAATAAAACAGAAGAGCCCAGGTTTGTTTAGAGTAAGCACTACTTTCAGAGTACCCAACAAAAAAGTCCTAGCTTTAAGTTCAGTTTCTTCCTGTCATAAAAATTAATAAGAATTAACATAAGAATTAATAATCATTATAATATGTTAATATTACTGTCTAAAATCCATCCATCTAAATGTTCTGTTGCCAAAAGTAATCCCAAGTAGATGACAAAGTAGCCCTCTCTGAGTTAAACCCCAAATTATTTCGGTACAGTTTCCTTTCGAAGTCATGTTTAATCCTCTCATTGATATACTTATCTAAGCTCCTTTGGAATTCACTTATCTCACAAAGAGGTAGGCAATTCAATTGAGAACAAAAATATGTTTAGTTTTTTTGATAGAATTTCTCACTGACTTTTTGTTGTCCTGAGACAATATCCTGTCCATTTGCTATAGCTTAATTATTTCCCTTATAGAGATGATTGCTCTCAAGTGAGGGCTAAACAACATTGTCCCTAGATAGCTTTATGTTGTTGCTACTGTTAGCTGATATTTAAACAAAGCGGACAGACAGCTTTTTCAAAGATAATGCTGCTATCACTAACTTCCGTTTACTAATATCTTTCTTTAACTAATTAGTATTTAACTGGTGAGTAAATGCCAAGTTAAAACAATTCTGATAAGCTCATAATGCCATCTAGTGGACAATCTTCAAAATATTTTCCCACTGGCCATTTTCTTTCTACCTATCAAAATACAGTCTTTACTCTTGAAGAAGAAGCCAGAGCTACTAACCAAGAATTACTGGTTAGTATCAGTGAAGCCTCAGACAAAGCCCTGGCTGCATTTCTAACATCGATGCAGTCTTAGGGAAAATTAACTTCCAACTTGTGTGCGTTTGGATCCTCATCTGTTCAATGGGTGGAGCCAATGATGCTGGAATAAAGGAGAGTTGCACAAAGTGGTAATTCAATACGCTAATTCATCCTCGTTAACCATATATGAGGAAGCTCATGCCTACCATCTGGGGGATACAAGTATAATCTCTCAGTTCTCTTGAACACAATAAGTAATAAATGATATGTGTATAACTTTTTTTTTTTACCATGTAATAATTTTACCATTTCTTCTAATCCTAAAAGTTACTTTGTGAATAGGGTAGAATATACTCATATTACGCTTGAGGGAATTAAAGTTAATGAAAGCTAAGTGACTTGATCAGAGTCAGATACCTACAAAAAGCTCAAACTCAATCATAAGTTTTCAAAATCTCAATGACTCTTTCAACAAACCAGCAGTATATGAAAACGGAGATACTTCATGACAAAGGAGACCTTTTCTCAGAAATTCAAAGGATTGAATATATGTTTATCTATTAACATCATTCACCACTTTAACAGATATAAAAGCAAAAATATATGGTTATTTCAACAGATGCTAGAAAAGCATTTGATAAAATTCAACTACCATTATTAATAATATTAGAAGCTTCAATAGGTAGTAAAAGGATGCTGCCATAGCTTGATAAAGATTTTATACAAGAATCCTATCACAATCCTCACATATAATGGTGAAACGTTATAAGTCTTTCCTATTACATTCAAGCTAAATAAAGCTAGTATTTGTGCTACTGTCACTATTAATTCATCAATGTACTTCAAGCCTGAGGCAATGCAATAAGACAAGATAAAGATATAATAGATTGTTCAATTGTTTACCGAGAAAATCCAAAAGAATTAACAAAAAAATCAAAGGAGGGACCGGCCCAGTGGCACAGCGGTTAAGTTCTCACGTTCTGCTTCTCGGTGGCCCAGTGATAGCTGGTTCAGATCCCGGGTGCGGACACGGCATCGCTTGGCAAAACCCATGCTGTGGTAGACATCTTACATATAAAGTAGAGGAAGATGGGCACGGATGTTAGCTCAGGGCTAGTCTTCCTCAGCAAAAAGAGGAGGATTGGCAGTAGTTAGCTCAGGGCTAAACTTCCTCAAAAAAAAAAAAAAAATCAAAGCTTATACAATAGTTATGAAACACTGCCAAATACAAGATAAACATATAGAAAACAGTAACTTTCCTATATAATTAGAAAATGTAATAGAAAAATCAAGCCCATATACCTTAGGAAAAGAAAAACCGTAAAAACACACAAAAAGCAAATAAAACAAAGCAAATAAACTGAAAATATTTAGAAATAAACTGAATGCGAAATGTACAAGTCTTATATGAATGAGAGTTGAATTTTATCAAATGCTTTTCTAGCATCTGTTGAAATAACTATATGTTGTTATTTGTTTTTGTATTTTGAATTTGTTAATGCAAATATAGGGATGTCATCTGACTATATATAATTTGGAATTGAAATGCCATAAAAAATTGACCAAGAGAGACTGAGAATAATATATGTAACAATTTAGTTCAAATATAATGTTTTCAGAGAAGCCTTCCTTTATATTACTGTCTTTCTTATATTTCTTCATTACTCCCTCTCAATTATCATTGCCATTATTCAGAACACATATCTCACTTTTGAATAATATGTTAGTGTGATTATTCCATTAATTTTTCAGTTAATTTATATTCCTGAGAATGTAAAGTTCCATAAGAAAATGAACTCTGTTTTTCTTTTTCTTTCTTTCTTTCCTTCCTTTTCTTTCTTCCTTCCTTTCCTTCTTCCCTTCCTTCCTTCTTTCTTTCTTTCCTTCCTTCCTTCTTTCCTCCTTCCTTCCTTCCTTTCTTCCTTCCTCTTTTTCTTTCTTTCTTTCTGAGTAAGATTATCCCTAAGCTAACATCTGCTGCCAATCCTCCTCCTTTTGCTGAGGACCACAGACTTTAACAGAATAAAATCTTGGCTTTGGGGTTGTGGAAGATTTTGCAGAACACATGATCAGTTAGAACAAATTTTTCTCTGAAGTAGGAGAATAAAACTATCAAAGAAATGAGTAAACAAGTTACATATCACTTGAGATGGAGCCTCTCACCATGTCAAAGAAGAGAGGAGGAGACTAGAAATGATACAAACTCCAGTAGTATTTAAGGAGTTCAAGAGTACAGTGGCCCTGGGCTGCTCTCCATGGACCTTCCCAAGTAGGGTTCCTAAGACAAGGCCACAGAGTTCCCCCTGCTTCAAGAGGGTGCAGGAGCACTTGAGTAGAAATACTTCGGTGGTGAAGGGCCTTAGACAACCCCACCTCATTTCCTGCTGCAGCCCAAGAGAAGTTCAGCAACAGTGGAATGATTTTAAACCTACTTCTGAGGGATGCAGGAGTAGCTAAGACAGACCCAGATCTGGAAAGGCCTGGCTGTCAGTAACCGTGATCTTTATAAATAAGGGCCAGGTAGAGCCATGAATATCTCAGAGGATGGAGGCTGAAGGCCCTGATAACTCCCTGTATGTAGTACCTGGGATGACCTGTGGAATCTAGACACAACCCAAGAAAAGGTATCAGGGAGAGGTGGAAGTACATAAGATTATGTTCCTACCAAAAAAAGTAAAGACGAATTAAGTTCAGTTATAGAAAAATAAAGTCAAATACTTCATGGAGTGAGACACACCTGGTACTTACGGATGTAAATGAGAATGCCAATGAATAAAGCTCTGGAAAGATGAAGGACCAAAAGTTAACGGGGGCAGGGCTGTCTCATTTCACTGTGCAGGCACCATTTACATAGACTACCATATTTTTATTTCATATTATTCTATGTTGATGAGAATTAGTGTAATACAGAGGTTAAGAATTCCATCTCGGGAGACAGTCCGGGCAAGTTACTTACCCTGGTTTCCTCAAGTAAAATGTAGATAATAATATTAGCTACCTCATGGAGTTGTTATGAAAATCAAACAAGTACTTATAAAGCTCTTTTTTAAATACCTGACATATGGTAAGTGCTCAAAAATGTTAATTTTTATTATTTTACATTTTGATGAAAATATATTTGTGTTACTTACATACTCCTCAGATGCCCTATTCTAGCAGAAAAATATGTATGCAAAAGGAGAAATCACACAAGTAATTATGATTAGTCCTCAAATGAAAAGAATACTTAATACATATCTGCATTTTTTATTTATTTTCTTTCATATTTATATAAATTTCAATATAAAATTATTTTACAATAAAAACACAAATAAAATTAAAAACTCAAAGCAGAATATAGAGTTTAATTCAAAGTAGTATTTAGATGGTATCAGATATATAGCCCTGCATTAAGAAGACAAGAGTGTGTCAATGATGGTGGATCTGTAGAGATTAGAGAGAGTTTTAGAAGGATATAGACTTTGGATTAAATCTTGAAGATTAAGTAGAGTTTGGATGTGGGGGAAATAGATTTTATTATTGAAAGAAGATGGCTGGTGAAGAAAGGTCCAGTGGCCCAAATGCCAAAGTTGTGTTTGAGGGAGTAAATGTCAGTGGAGGTTTTGTTTTAGATACTAGCTAGAGTTTAATTTGGAATGCAGATCGAAACAATCTTGTGATTTTTATCCTTTGTTCTGTTAATGTGGTATATCATATTACTTGACTTTCATAGGTTGAACCATCCTTGAATCTCAGGGACAAATTCCACCTAGTCATGGTGTGTGATCCTTTTAATGTGCTGTTGGATTTAGTTTGCTGGTATTTTGTTGAGGATTTTTGCATTTATATTCATTAGGGATATTGGCCTGTAGTTTTCTTTTCTTGTGGTGTCTTTGTGTGGCTTTGGCATCAGGGTAATGCTGGTGGTATAAAATAAATTTAGAAGTATTCCATCCTCTTCAATTTTTTGGAAGAGTTTGAGAAGGATTGGTGTCAGTTCTTCTTTAAATGTTTGGTAGAATTCAGCAGTGAAGCCATGTGGGCATTTCTTTGTTGGAAGGTTTTTGATTGCTGATTCAGTCTCCATACTAGTTATAGATCTGTTCGCACTTTCTATTTCTTCATGATATAGTCTTGGTAGGTCTTATGTTCCTAGGAATTTATCCATTTCTTCTAGGTTATCCAGTTTGTTGGCATGTAACTATTCATAGTAGTCTCTTATCCTTTTTATCTCCATGTCATCAGTTGTAATGTTTCTTCTTTTATTTTGATTTTATTTATTTGAATCTTCTCTCTTTTTTTCTTAGTCTAGCTAAAGGTTTGCCAGTTTTGTTTATCTTTTCAAAAAACCATCTCTTAATTTCATTGATTTTTTTCTATTGTTTTTCTATTTTCTATTTCATTTATTCCTGCTCTAATCTTTACTGTTTCTTCTTTTCCTAACTTTGGCCTTAGTTTGTTCATCTTTTTCTAGTTCATTGAGGTGCAAATTTAGGTTATTTATTTGAGATCATTCTTCTTTTTTAATGTAGGCATTTATTGCTACAAATAGCTCTCTTGTTACTGCTTTTGCATCATCCCATAAGTTTTGGTATGTTGTGTTTTCACTTTTGTTTGTCTCAAGGGTTTTCCTATTTCTTTTTTTATTTCTTTTTTGACCCAATGGTTGTTTAAGAGTGGATTGTTCAATGTCATATTTGTGAATTTTCGAGTTTTCCTTGTTTCTAGTTTCACACCAGTATGGTCAGAAAACATACTTGATACCATTTCAATATTCTTAAATATGTTAAGACTCGTTTTGTGACTCAAGATGTGACGTATCCTGGAGAAACATCTGTGTGCAATTGAGAAGAATGTGTATTCTGCTGCTATTGGGTGGAATGTTTTATGTATGTCTAAGAGGTTCATTTGGCCTATAGTGTTATTCAAGTCCTCTATTTCCTTATTGATCTTCTGTCTGGATGTTCTATGCATTATTGAAAGTGGGGTATTGAAGTCTGTTGCTACCATTGTATTATTGTCTATTTCTCTCTTCAGTTCTGTCAGTGTTTGCTTTACATATTTAAGTGCTCCTACACTGAGTGTATATATATATTTAAGGATTGACCCTTTTGTCAGTATATAATGTTCTTCTTCGTGTCTTGTGACAGTTTTTTACTTAAAATCTATTTTGTTTGATACAAGCATAGCCACCCTTGATCTTTTTTGGTTACTATTTGCATGGAATATCTATTTCCATCCCTTCACTTTCAGCCTATGTGTGCCCTTAAATCTAAAGTGAGTTTCTTCTAGACAACATATAGTTGGGTCTTGTTTTTTTAATCCATGCAGCCACTCCATGTCTTTTGATTGAGGAATTTAACCCATTTTCATTTAAAGTAATTATTGATAGGGAAGAACATACAATTTCCATTTTATTGGTTGCTTTCTGTTAGCCTTTTCTCTTTTTCTTTCATGTAACTTCCATGTAGGTGTTGTGCGTGTGTGTTTGCGTGTGGCTTGAGTAAAACATCTTACAGTTATAACAGTCTATTTTAAGCTGATAACAACTTAAGTTCAATCACATACAAAACCTCTACACTTTAACTTCTCCACCACTCCAACACACACCTTTATGTTATTGTTATCACAATTTACATTTTCTGATTTCTCACTAAGGGAATTTGTCCATGAATTGTGGCTGAATCAGTATGTTTGTGGGGGGAAGGAGGACCAGGCTTCTTGCTCCACCATCTTGCTGATGTCACTGCAACCCAATTCTCACCTTTATTCAAGTTTTTCCTATTTATTTTCTCTTCACCCTATGTAATATGACTATAGTTTTCTTAGAACAGTCTAATGTTTAATACAGCACAATAGAATTTTTAGGCTGCTTTTAAGCTATCAAATTTGTTGCAAATACATCTAAATGGATAAACCCAAGGACCTGGAAGACAAGAAAAAGTAGAGTAAGTCTGTCTATTTGTGATATAAATTAGGAAGTTTTGATAACTGCTGATGAAAGCTTGTAAAAGTCCTCTAGGTTTTTCAGGGTCTTATAGAGCGAATGATGACTAATGTTTAATAACCAGCTCTCCAAGATTGGCAAAACAAATCCTGATTTGTGAGGTTTGCTGATTTCTATGGTGTAAATACTCCCCCCAGGCTGATTCAAACTCCAACATGTTGTTGAACAAGGAGTTTGGAAGAGATGCTGTGAAGATATGCGCACACCTTGCTCTTGGTGTGAGAAAGTGACTGTGACTGGGACAACTATTTTAACATGTTTGAGCCTCAGTTTCCTCATGTATAAAGCATAAAAGACATAGACTACGTCACTGGTTTTCAACTGTGGTTGTGTCCTAGTGGCCTCCACTGGGAATGAAAGAAGAAGAGGTTCTAGGCTCTTTACTCCCAATTCAATCCCAGTGGTTCTACTTTTAACTGTGGTATGTATTAAGGGCAATGAGAGATTTTTATTAGAAGAAGAACTGCATATACATACACATACAAAGTGTGTGTGTGTGTGATGTGTATATGTGTATATACTACTGTACCATTACATTTCTTAAATTTGATATTTTTTCTCTACATTTATACATTTTTCTTTATATTTATTGTTAGAATTATGAAACTTGCTTGCATTTGCTTTTAGGAGGACTTTAAAGCCTCCTACTAATAATAACTTTGAAGGTTCTAGTAGTATAATTCAATACTTGATGTGAAAGACCCGGAAAAATGATGTTGGTATGTCAATTGTAGAAAAAATGGCATTATTGATCTACATGTATGTATCATTATTAAAACCTACAACAGAAGTGACATGGAATTTTTAAAAAAGGTCTCAAGGAAAGTCCTCATCTGAAGTTTTCCCTTTGTTTAAAAAAAGTGGCCCATCACAGCAATGGTCTCTTCCAGACCTCCTCTTCAAGCCCTTTTCAGACATCATGACTGAAAGTAAAACATGCAATTGAAGAGAATTTAACTCCCTTTAGAGTTCAACTCTAGTGAGATGAAGGAGAAAGGTCTCTAGGGGTCTTCTTCAAGAGCTAAGCAACCCTAGGAACATTCTCTGGGGTTTTTAATTTATTTCCTACATTGTCTTCTCTTTTTCCGCTTTGCAAATGTTTTTCTGTATTAAAAATGTCACTTGTTACTCTACTGGATTGTATTCAGTTTTAATCTTTGAGACCAACTGTCCTTATATATTAAACAAAAAGTTAATCTTCTTAACAAAAGCTTATACTTTTTTCCGTATTTAATTTAGTCCATGACAAATTAAAATACACATTTCTTCCTCTGCTTGGAATGTTTTCATCTAATACATAGACTATTTGTAAATCTATCTTTGGAGTCTTTTTCTCATTAACTAATGACATTTTATATGTCAGCCAATTCATATTAATGCAAGTATGGATGAATCTCTACTCCATTCATCTCTTGATTTTTTTTGTTTTGACTATTTAAATCATTCCAGTTACTTATAATATATGAGTAAGGCAATTTTTCAGATATTGGGGGAATATTAATAGTTAATATTATTATGAGTATAATCTGTAGATCTTAGACACTATTTTAAAGAAAAGGAGTCACCAAAACACTCTTTGCAAAGGTTTAAAAGACAAATGCTGTGTAGGATGCTCATATTACTGAAAACATCATTACTCTTACAAAATATACTATAGGACAATGACTAGGATATTATGATGTAATTTCATCAATAATTAATACTAAAGTACTCTTGCCGAGATACAAAATTAATTTGGAGATGCCTGGAATCATAGATCTCATATCTAGAAATGAACTTAGAGCCCAGTGAATCAATTCTGTTATTACAGCTGATTTTATAGTTGAGGACACTGAGGACCAGATAAGCAACTTTCAAGGTCATCTGGAAATTTACTGGTAGATCTGGGGCAAAGATCCAGGAATATGTTTTTGCTCGAAAGTACTCGTGAAAACGAGTAAAAACGATGGAGCTTTGTGTTATCTAATAGCTGTGGAAAGAGGAATAAGTAACCTCTGTGAGCTTTTCCTTCCAATCAGAATAAAGGACATAATTATCACTACCTCCCAGCATTGTTGTGAGGATCATTTGAAGTAATTGTGTGAAAGCATCCTATAAATACAGCAGCGTGACTGGTGGAATACTAATGTGTATTTTGGTATCTAAAATGGAGCTGTTGTTAATGAGCTCTGCAAGAAACCAGAATGTTATGGTGCCCCAATCAAAGAGCACTTTACCTCTTACCAAGATTAAAAATGACTGATATGGATATCCCCTTGGTTGCTCAGATTGCCTTTAAAAGAGGAAATTGGTTCTTGAAAATCAATACTTACTCTACCTCTAACTATAACTTTAACAGCTGCTTCAACTGTCTTAAATAGAACTAGCTATACCACTGAAATCTGAGCGTATTCCATGTGACTGACGGTTTTTTCCTAAAGCTATAACTGAGCCAGTTGGATAAAGGTTAATTGCTAACTGTGGAGTGCTAATGATACCATATTGATGAAATTACGGGAGCACTGATAGAGAAAAGGCTCCTAAAGCACTGGAAGCTAGAGGGAAGCTCTAAATAATAGTTATTGATTTGTTTCTTTGAAGGCCACTAAGTAGCACAAACTACTGAGAAGAATAAAAATTATCCACAGTTTCCATTCTCTTGTAATTTATGTCTTCGCTTCCAATTTTCTGCCTGCCAATAGACAATTATAATTTTAATAATTATATGTCTCAAAATAAGTAGTTTATACCTTGGAGAAAGAAATACCACAAATTATCTTATTCCCTTTTATTGAGTTTCATCTCCTCTGCTGAGTGTGTGTTATGAAGCATGATAATCAGGCAGCAGATCCTAAGCCTCATGGCTTCAAGACAAATGAAGCACCAAAAGAGTGGTGGATTGAAAGTATTTAAAAACAGTTAACCTCAGAAAATGCCCTCTGACCTTTAATTCCCAAGTTAGGCTTGACTCTTGCCTGAATTTGGCCCTAGAATTTATCTCTATGTCTTGTTCCATCTGCCAGTAGATCAACCTCCACTCACTCTCAGCTGGTGCTTCCCTCCAATATCACTTTCATTATTGTTAGCATGTATTGACTGAGTACTTCGAACCAGGCTCTGTTGAATTTTATATGCATGTGTCCTTTAATTATCATATCTACCCTAGGAGCTTGGTATTATTATCTCTATTTGATAATCGAGGAAACTAGAAATCGGAGAGGTTAATAAGCTCCCTTCAGTTCACAGAGATGATAATGTCAGAGCTGGAACTGGACTTCTGCATCCATGCAGGCTCCCCAGGGCTGCAGTATGGAAAATATTCCTCCTTTCCACTTGCTCAGCTCCTTCTCCAGGGTTCCCAGAGTTTTCAGACTAAGACACTCATTTTCTTATGAAACTTCTTTAGTCCAACAGAAAGCTCCTTACCAAGTTCTTTATGTGATTTTAGCATACATTTTAATCTATTTTTTTTAAATAGTAGACCCAATTGTTTCAGTGTTTGGTATCAACTTAGATCATATATTACATAAGATTGCTCAATTATACCTAGAAATACACTAAAGGATAATAGAAAAGAGTGATGATTTGTAGGATCAAAGAGCAGGAGTAATTAGTTATAACTTAAGGGAATCAAGGCATTCTTCACAAAGGAGTTGAGCTTTAATCTTTGTGTGTATGCGTATGTATGTATCCAAAGGGTCCGAATCTACCCTATAGTCTAACTCCCAATCTCCAGAATTGGAAGATATCTGCAATTATCATTATGCTAATAAAAGTCAAAAAAACCCCCAGGGGCGCGCTTGGTGGCAAAGCGGTTATCACGCACGTTCTGCTTCTGTGGCCCGTGGTTTGCCGGTTTGGATCTCGGGTGTGGACATGGCACTGCTTGGCACACCATGCTGTGGTAGGCGTCCCACATATAAAGTAGAGGAAGATGGGCACGGATGTTACCTCAGGGCCAGGCTTCCTCAGCAAAAAGAGGAGGATTGGCAGCAGTTAGCTCAGGGCTAATCTTCCTCAAAAAACCCCCCAAAATTATCTGAATATTTCAAATAAACAAACCAAGAAGTCTATGATGGATTAATTAAAAGGTCATTGTAAAAAAAAGCCATGCTTCATTAGTTTATTTTAGACCTGAAACTTCAATGGTTTAGGGAATCAGGAGAGTAGTCTGTAGCAATGACTGGATCAGAAAGAATACAAAACAAAAGGCAAAGATCTCAAGTATAAGGCATTTCACAACAGAGAACTTTGCCATGATGAAATTAGAAAAGTAGATAATTGTCTATACACACAACTGTCATATATATGCATTGTGTAATGAATTCTTTAGTGAGTTTTTATGAGTTCTCCCCACAGCTGTTCTCAGTTCATCACAGCACTAGTGAGAAGAAAGCGGTTGCTGCAGTCACGAAAACACAGAATTCCCAAGCTAGATGGGACTTTACTTTTAATCTAGTTTAATGCCATTCTTATATGTGATAAAAGACATGAAGGCCCAGTAAAGTTAAGGGACGGTACGAGTTGTCACAGCCACTTAGTGGTTGAGCCAGGACTGCAACTAATCTTTTGGGTTCTAATTCATTGCCCTTTCAGCTCCACTTTGTTTTTCTCGATTACTTTATGTCCTCTTGTTGTTCAGAATAGGCATCTGAAACAATGTCATCCTTCTCTTCCCCAAGGAGTCATTGAAGCAAAATGAGTGGAGATCATAGAAGAAAATAAATCTGCTTACACCATGGGTCAATTTTATTCACTTTTATATTGCTGCTTTATAGTCAAAAACAAAAAACACACATCCCTCAAAATGATCTCTGCCTGCAGAGATTGAGAAACCTTTCTAGTGAGTTTCCATAGAAACAGTTTGTGAAAACAGAAAGTATGACTCAGTTTTGGTGGTAGGGCTACATATGTCATCTGACTTCTTACTGGGAGGTTTGTCTCTCTAGGGGCTGTTGTAAACACACTTTTCCTGGGGCCTCAAGTGCCAGTATTGTCACCCTCAGCTTGCTTCTACTTCTGTCATATCTCAAGTCTTTCAGAATTGTCGGGGAGGAAAAAATTTCTCTAGCCTTCTAGGTTCTTCTGGATGATCTAAGAATTAAACTGACATGAGGCAGTTTAACAGGAGAAAATCAAATTTAATTTCATACATATAGGGGCTCCATGGGAATATGAGGCCAAAGACAGTCAGGTGATTGCAGCTTATATGCTACTCAAAGATACGGAGAAGAGCGTAGGAGTCTAGATAGAACTTTAAAGAAGAGGAAGAAAATTCACAGGGAGATGGGAAGAGCTAACGTTTGGTAAACAGAAGTTTGCCATGCCGTAGAGAGACAAAGGGACACAGAGAGGAATGTGAACAAACAGGCCTTGCTGAATTTCCCTCACCTAGCACATATTCTTTGTAGTCATCTCTGGTAATAGCTCTTCTTCCGGGAATAGGCTATCTATCGAAATTCTTTAGGCAGTCAAGGATGAGGTAAAAAGAAAAACTGCCTGGGTCTTCTGTTTCTTAAAAATAGTCAGCCTAAAATAATCTTCATGCCAAAGAGACACATTTTGGGATGGCAAACTTTGCTTCCTTATGGAATAAAATTACACGAGGTATAATCAGAAGAGACTTAAGATTCCTTTTCTCTACTCAGCAATGCAGAAGCCCATGTGAGCCACATTCCCCCATTAACCTTACCTTATTTTACTTAATTTATAGGCTGCACTTCTTTAACTGAATTTCATATTGTTCCCCAAAGAATCCTCTCACCAGCGAAGATTTACTGGTTCTAAAGACTGTCTACTGACCCAGTTGAGCATTTCCAGGTACCTTGGGTCACCACTGCTTCCTCTAACACAATATTTCTTAGAGAATGGCCCCTGGGAACACTGGAGGTGCTTGTTAGAAAAGCAAATTCCTGGATGCTACCAAGTTCACCAAATCAAATTGCATTTTTTCAAGTTCCTCAAGTCATTCTAGCACACTCTAAATCTTAAGATCCTCTGCTCCAAAGATAGCAAGTGGAGAATTGGGGCAAATTCTATTGGTAAGCAGATACTCTAAAACCTCACTCAGTGTGTGGTCCACAGACCAGTGTCAGCATCACCTGGGAGCTTGTTAGAAATGCAGAATCTCCACTCCCACTCCAAAGCTACTCAATTAGAATCTGCATTTTAACAAGATCCCCAGGTGATTCTCTGCACAATAAAAATTCAGAAGTACTGCTCTAAGAAATTTTTGCCTGAAAAGTGAGGTAATGAAGGCCAAATTCATTTCTCTTGCTTGCATCTCTTGGATAATTGCCACTATCTTCCCTTGCCTTTTGTAAGACAGTTAGAGCTTTAGGCAAAGGCTATCTTTGATAAGAGGATTTCAAGAGATGCCAGGTTCCCTAGGGCTTCCTGAGGAACTTTTGTTTAAAGGCATATTCTCAGAGCACTGCTGACAAAGAAGTCAGCCTCTGGCCATTGCAGACAGCTGCTCCAGGAAAATGAGTTTGCCTGTGGAAAGGAGAAGCAATAACTTCCTTGCCCAAAATCCTTGAATCTGGTTGAAGGTTGAAGAGGAAAAGCTCTACTCTGTCTGTTTTCCTGCTTAACTCACTGAAAATCTTGAGTAAATTCTGAATATTAATCCCAATTAAAATAGTCATACCTAGGTTCAAGCTAGTCCACAGTACTGGCAAAACAGCTTGTCCAGGCTTGACTCTCCTTCTGTTAAATTGCAACTTCACTTTATTTTCAGTAAAATCAGTCATTAGCCAGCTTGGCCCACTTCATTTCCTTTCATGGCGGATCAGAATTGGCTACCCCAAAATGTGCTTCTTTGGCATGAGGATTATTTTGGGCTGGTTACCTTTAAGAAACTGCAAAGAGGAGAGAACCTCTGAAAAGTGGAAGTTACCCTTTGTGAGAGACATTTACACTTATAAAGGAAATCTCCATTTGTAAAGATGTCTCACTCTCTGTAGAGAGGATGACTTTATCTCTAGAAACTCTTATCAATGTGGAAGACAAGTACTTAAATCTGCATAATAACCTTACTCTTGTTTACCGCACTTTTCTGGTAATCTCCCACAACTGACCTGCCCCACCTCCAACATCCTCCTTTGTCTTTAGCTGAAGATAGTATTCAAGGTAACAGCCTCTGCCATTTTGGCAAATTACTAAGCTTTCCTGGCTTTCTCCCACGTATACATGTTATAAAGATTTGTTTGATTTTTCTCCTGTTATTCTGTCTCATGTGAGTTTAATTCATAGTCCAGCCAGAAGGACCTAGAGGGTATAGGATTCATCTTTTTCCCCTAAACTTTTAAATACATGTATTTTCTATAGTATGGTGGAAATAACAGGACTTCAGGTCAGAAATCCTTCCCTATTAATTGAATTTATTGTGATGCCTTAAGCAAATCATTTATTAATCATTTATCTCTAAGTCTTTTGGTTCTTTACTTATAAAGTGGGGGTGATAGTGCCTAACGTGAACTGTTTAGTGTTAGTGTTTTATTTATTCTTTTCTTTTTTAGGATAAAGGGAAAATCTTCTTGAGAATACATTTGAAAGTTGTAGTTGTAAGGTGTTTCACAAATGTGATTTTTTAAAAATAAAGAATAATTCCATTGATAAAAATGGCAAGCAATAGGATATATTGGAGTATATAAGGAAGCCATTTGGTGTAAAGCTGATTTGGCCTAACCTTTTTTTTCCCCCTGAAATGGCCTGCCATGGCATTTGAGCATGCATTTTATATCTACTTTAAGCATTTCCTATGTCCCAAAGGCAATAGCAAATGCCCTTAAGATAAAGGTGCAACTTTCCCACGTCAGCATTTCCTTAAGCATAAACATCTCTCCCTAGACTAGGAATTGGTTGCTGTACTCACCTATGACCACCCAGCTCATCTGTGACCACCCAGCTTGAGACAACAGACCTGCTTCCTGCTGTGCCCACCAAGACAGCAAACCTACTACCTGCTGTGTCCATCAATCACTGTGCCAACAGGACAATCTTGTGACTATTGTAGAAGGGACATTTCAATCGTGTGTGATACATGCTCTTTGATGGTATATAACCACTCTGTATACTCCCACTTCTTTGGAGTGTTCTGTTCCTTTGTGGAAGGACTCTCCCAGGCTATATGGTCCTCACCTTTGGCTCATAATAAACTCACTCCAATTTTGATTTATAGATTGGTTATGGATTATTTGTGTTGACACCATTTATTTAAACTAGAAAAAAACCTCAAAACACTTAACTCATTTCTTGCCCCCAACCCTCACCTCAGCTCTGCCAACCACCAGTATGTTCTCTGTATTTATGAGTTTGTGTTTTTTTCCTTAATTTATGTTTTTAGATTCCACATATAAGAGGTATTTGTCTTTCTGTGTCTGACTTATTTCCCCATAGCATAATGCCCTTGAGGACAAATGTGGTATTTTTTTATGCCAATGGATGAGCTTTAAGGCGTAACTCACAGATTTCTACTCTTTTTCAAAGATTCCTGGACCCTCTGCTTGTCTCCCTCTTGTGATCCAGTAATGTCGAATGCAGATCAAATGCTAATACCTGCAATGCCCTCCCAGACCCCACCCTTACACAAACTCAATTTGCTGTCCTTTATCTTCCATCTTCCAACCAGGCTTCTGTAAGGCAGCACCACGAGTGCCAACGCAGTCACTGACAGTACATTTTGCAAATGAGATCCTTTGGGATGCTAGATCAGATATTTCCCTGAAGTCTAGACACATTCCAGGGAGCCTACTCCATTCATTATTTATGTATGGGGCTGCCACTTAGTCGCCCAAGGTTTTTAAGATAAAAGCTTGTTTTCCCACCCCCTTTAGATGGCAGAGATTAGCAAATCAGAGAAATCCCTGACACTGGCATAGTACTTTACATTTTGTAGTGAACTGTAACAGGCAAAATCTCATTTTGAATTTCATTTTAAAAACCCATGAGAACAACAGGATAGGGATGTTTGAACCCATTATGTAAACCTGGAATCAACTTGCCCCAAAGTCACCAGCTAATAAACACCAGATGTGGGTCAAACCCAAATCTTCAAGCTCTGACCATGATCGCTAGATGCCCTACAGCTTGAGTGAGGGCCAGAGTGAATTGCAGAGCAGAAAGTGGAGTGGAGCTAGGAACCCACCCTCCTCAGTTTCAACACTTTTCAAATGTACACACACAAACACACACACTCACTCTCTCTCCTCTAGGTTCCCAGAATACTGTTTTTATATTTTGATTTTTGTACTTATCACATTTTGTAGTCTCTTTTTATGTGTCTTTTCTTTATTGTTTTCTGAACTTCTGGTGGCAGGTAATATAGCTTCTTTATATCTGTCGCTCCAAAACTAACACAGTATCTGGCTCTTAGTTTCACACAGTACCTGTGTGTTTGATGAATTTCAAAAGTTTGTGTGTATGTATTGAAAACAAAGCAGACACTGCATTATGTTCACCGTGCTCAGATACAGGAGGCCCAACTTGGAAAATCCATCTAAGTCCATATCAGTCCAGTGTGACAGGGAGCAGAACACATTACCCCAAAATACGACAGTTTGGCATGTGGATTATTTCAAGCTGAAGACAATCAAGGACCCACAGACTCAGAAGACCTGTTTACCTCTCCCTTGACTGCCTAAAAGAGTTTAGTTGAAGGGCCTATACCCGGCAGAGCTAAACCAAGATTACTTTTTATCAGAAAGACTTATCTGCATGGCATGGCAAACATTTACTCTTCTCATCTTCCTGTGGATTGTCTTCCTCCCCTTTGAAGCCCCAGACCCCTCCCCCTTCTCCTTAGCTCAGGATGGCATATAAACCTCAATCACCTGACTGTTTTGGAGTTTCATGTCTTTGGGACTTGTGTACATATGAAATTTGTTTTTCTCCCATTAATCTGTCTTATGTCAATTTTATTATTAGACCAAGCAAAAAACCTGGAAGGGAAGAAGGGAAAAGTTTTCTGCCTCTACAACTGTACAGTTCGACCTGTAGCTTTCACATCCATCACCACCCATCATTAGAAAGGGCATCTACTCGTCTAGACATTATGTCATAGAGGCTAAGAGCACAGCTGTACCCAGACTACCTGGATTTGAACCTGGCTCCACTAGCTGAGAGTCCTTGAGTAAGTTACCTTACCTCTCTGTGCCTCAGTTTCCATATGTGTAAAAGGAGAGGAAACGGTATCACTTACTTTTTGAGATGGAGGAATTAAATGATTTCATATTTATAGAGAAATTAAGCATACTAATAAGCGTTTATGACTAACATTAGAGCCACCATTTCCCATTTCATTTTGGTATTAAAAACTTCCAAACTGGTCCATTTTTAACATTAATGTTATATGTTGAATAATCCAAATTTTATCTCGGTTTTATCCCAATGTCATCAAATGATGCTGAATCATCAAATAATTTCACCTACCTATCCAGACACTACACACAAGTGTTTATATAGTGCCTACTGTTTGCCTGGCACTATTCTGGGCTCTACGATTACACTATCCAATACAGTGTGTAGCTACATAAGTTTACATTTAAATTAATTAAAATCAAATAAAATTAAAAATCCAGTTCTTCGGTTGCACTGGTCACATTTCAAGTACTTAATCCCTACCTGTGGCTAGTGGCTGCTCTATTGGACAGTACAGATAAGGCAGGAAGTTCTGTTATATAGAGATGTAGTACAAATACAGAGATAGAAGCTGACATTCTACTAGCAAAGACAGATAATAAACAAATACACAATACTTATGAATTAATTTCCTATGAAGAAACATTATATTCAGTTACTGAAGTGTATTGTTAGAAAAATTGACTTTGATATATAATTCCTGAATGAGCTGCTATATAATTATATTAAAATTCTAACTGGCTTACCAATTACAAAAGTAAAATGTGTTTATTGTAGGAAATTTAAAAAATACAGAAAATTATAAAAAGGAAAATAAAAATATACAATATATTTTTTACAAAGATTTACACACGTGTATCTTGAATTTTTAATTTCATATTTCTAGTTTAAGCATTTTACCGTGTCATTGTTTAAAGTATTATTTTTAGTGTCTACATAATAGTCCAATTTGTGAATGTACTATTATTTATTTTATCACTGCCTCATTATAATTTAGATTGTTTTAAAATTTTTTATTCTAATACTTAAATGAATTTCCATATATAAAATTATTGCCTGTCTTTTTATTATTTCCTCATGAGAAATTCTTAGGGTGCCATTTCTAGAACAACATTATTAAATATTTTTAGACTCAACTCATTTTGAGAAAAGACTTTCCAGAAACTTGAATTTGTCTATATATTTGTTCATCCTTGGCAACAGTGTATATTTTATTTCTTTTAATAGCGAAAAAAAGGTATTTTGTTCAGATTTGAACTTCTTTGATTAATGGTGAGAATGAACATCACTTCACATATTTATTAACCATTTGTATTTATTCTCCAAATTATCTATTTTAGTTTTATACCAATTTTTCAATTGCAAAGTTTTATGAGCTCTTTGTATCTTAAGGATATTAACCATTTGTCTTTCCTATTTTTGGCAAACATTTTTCCCAGTTTGTTGAATATCTTAATTGTATTTCTATTTTTTTTACATGCAAAAATTCTGAAACTCTTATGTGGCAAATTTCTTTCATTGCTTTTAAGCTTTGAAAAGAACTTGTGTTTAGAGGAATGACTGACATACAATGAATGCTTAATAAATATACAATAAATGAATGGGTGAATGAATTCATGAAATATTTGACCCATAGTGACAAACAATAGCTTCATTCTTTTTCCAACAGATGCAGGTCAATAATTCCTATCACTTGAGTATAACCTGGAACTAGAAGAAAAACTTGGGATTAGTATTCATTTTCTTATGGTCACATACTCAATATCTGGGGAATGACAACAGCATATTGTCCCCCTAAAAGGAGACTCGAACAGCCAAGGATCCTGCATGCTGTGTTCATTCAGTTCCTGATGGTCACTCTAGATTTTTTTCCAGACAACCGGATCAATGCTTTTTGGTGGTTGTATTTTTTTCAAATGGTGTCTTCACCCATTATTTAATAAAGTTTGAAATCCACTTCTTCTCAATATCTACCTGGCCTCTTCTGTCCTCTTTCTTCTACTATAATCTTGAGCACACAGGAATGATAAAGACAATTGAAGGCCTGTGGCATGAAGCATAAAAAAGAGAAAAAATATTTCCTGCTTCTCAATATTTTATCATGAAATCACAATAGTATAATTTGTATTGGGGAGGAAAGGACATAAGTCAGCATATACATGGGCAAATAAACTTCTTTCCATTGAATGTCCATAGAGATGGCAATGTTCCTTCATTAGACCCACTACTCTCCCATGGTACCACATATCTTGTTCATAACGAACCACTACCGTTCTCCAAATGTGCTCTGCCCTCTCATTTTCCTCTTTTTCACACAAGTAATTCCATAAGCCTGAAATGTCCTGATCAGCCTTGTGCTTCACCTGACAAACACTCATCCTTCAAGTTTCAGTGCAAACTCCTCTGCCAAGTTGTCCTTGATTTATTTATGTTAAATTAGGTCTTTACGTCTCCTCATTACCACAGTACTGGGTGCATAATTACTTTATAACTTTCAGAGCATTGTTTTTAATAACTTATTTTTTAACTTTTAATTATGATATAATTATACATTCACAGGAATTTGCAAAGATAGTACAGAGGCGTCTCTTATACCCATCATCCTGCTTCCCCCAAAGGTTGTATCTTACATAAGTAGTATAATATGAACACAGGAAATTGACATTGGTACAATGTGTGTTTAGAGTTCTATGCTATTTTATCATATCTGTAGACTCATTTAACCACCAGGCTGTCAAGTTACATAACTATTCTATTACCACAGTGATCTCCTTCATGCTACTCATTTGTAGTTGCCATACCCCCACCATCCTGAACCCTTGGCAACCACTAATTTCTTGTCCATCACTATAATTTTTCATATGGAAAATTTTATATAAATGGAATTATATAGTATGTGATCTTTTGAGATAGGCTTTTTTCCCTCAACATAATGCCTTTGAAATACCGTTGATATATTAAGGATTATGTCTGTCATTTTCTTTTTATTTTCTGTTTATCTGGTTTTTGTTTCAGTTTTCATTTATTTTTTTCCTGCATTCATGGGGGTTATTTGAACATTTTTTGAGTTCCATTTTGATTTACACTAGTGTTTTTAAGTACATCCCTTTGTATAGCCTTTTTAGTGATTGTTCTAGGTATTACATTAAATATATATACCATACCACAGTCTACAACTGTCAACATTTTGCCTGTTTAAATGAAGTGTAAACCCTTACCCCTCTTTACATCCCTTTACCCTCTCCCATTTATAACACAATTGTCTAAATAATTTGCTCTATATACATTGCAAACCATATCGGAAAGAGTTAATTTTTTTGCTTCAACAATCAAATATAATTTAGAAAAGTAAAAAGAATGAAAGCCTATTTATGTACCCATAGTTTTACTGTTTCTATTGTTCTTTCTTCCTCCCTCAAGTTTTGAGGTTTTTTTCTATTCTCATTTCCTTTCTGTTTACAGAACTTCCTTAAGCCATTATTTGAGGGTGGATGTGCTGGCAACAAATTCTTTTTGTTTTCCTTCACCTGAGAATGTCTTGATTTCCCCTTTATTCCTCAAGGTTGTTTTCACTGGCTATAGAATTCTGGGTTGACAGTTCTTTTCTTTCAGCACTTGAAAAATATTGTTCTATTTCCTGCTAGCCTCCATGTTTCTGATAAGAAATCTTCTGTCATTCGAATTGTTTTTTTTCCTTTAGGTAAGGTATCATTTTTCTCTGGCTGCTTTCAAGAGTTTTCTTTGTCTTTAGTTCTCAGAAGTTTGATTATGATATGTTTGGGTATGGATTTCTCTGTATGGGGTTTTCTCAGCTTCTTGAATCTGTAGGTTTATGTCTTTTGTGAAATTTGGGAAATTTTCAGCCATTATTTTTTTAGGTCCACTCTCTTTCTCCTCTCTTTCTGTGACACAAATGTTAGATATTTTCTTATAGTTCCACAGGTCCCTGAGGCTGTGTTCATTTTTTTTTTCCAGTATATTTTCTTTCTGTCATTCAGATTGGGTAATATCTATTTTTCTGTATTCAAGTTTGCTGACTCATTCTTCTGTCCTCTCCGTTTTGCTTTTGAGCCCATCACTTGAGATTTTTATTTCTGTTATTACATTTCCAGTTGGTTATCCTTTATATCTTCAACTTCTTTGCTGAGATTTTGTATTTTTCCAAGCGTGTTCACAAATCTCCATTAAAGCATTTTTATCATAACTGCTTTAGAATCCTTGCCAGATAATTATAACATCTGTGTTATCTTGCTGTTGGCATCTGTTGATTGTCTTTTCTCATTCAAGTTGAGATTTTTGTGGTGCTTTGTAAGGTAAGTATTTTTTGTTTGACATTTTGTCAAACATTTTGGGCATTATGTTGCAATACAGTGGTTCTTATTCAAATCTTCTGTTATAGCAAGCCTCTTCTGACTTCACATGAGCAAGAGAAGGCAGATGCCACCTCATTAGTGCCCGATGGATTTTCCCCAGATTTTCCACTTGGCCACCATTGACACTGTAGTGGAGGAGAGGTGACTTATTACTATTGGGTAAGGGTGAAAGTTTGGATTCCTCACTGGGACCCCTCTGGGAGGGATAAGAGTGACTACTTACTACTCCCTATCTGGCCTCCACTGACATCATGGCAAGGAGAGTCCTCCACTGTCATCAATGGCAAGGATGGTAGTAAAAGTCCCAGCTCCCCACTTGGTCATCTCTGACATCACCCTGGTAGGGGCCAGGGTGAGGGGTGACTTATAGCACTCAGGCAAGGGGGTAATCTAGGCTCCTTATTCAGCCTGGGTTGATGGAGGTGGGATGAAGTTTAATTCAAGTAGAGTTGTCTGCAAGTTCTCTTCTTGCTAGACTGCCCATTTGCTGGGACTTTGGCTAGAGAGAGCAGGCTTTTCTTGCTGTTTTTATTTGTCTGTGCTTGTTGGCATCTTGTGCATCTCTAGCACTCAGGCCAGGATACCTGAGGCGAAAAGGAAACCCAAGGAGCTCACTGCTTTGTTGTTCCTTGGGTCCTGAGGTCCCTAGCCAGTCTGCCTTCTTCTCTTCATCTTTCTGAGTCACATTATGCTTGTTTATGTATAACATTCATAGATTTTAGGTGTACTTAGTGGTAGGAACAAAGAAAAGTACATCTACTCCATTTTTTCCAAAAGTGGAACTCTTGATTTCTTACTTTAGTGATACTAGATTTTGGATACTGTGATGCCAAGGACAATATCTAAGATAGAAACATGCACTCAGGTGATCATAGAGGATACAATAGGTGGAATTGTGTCAACATCGCTTCAAAGAAAAGATGATGACATGCTGCATTGATGTACTTTATTATGGAGAAAAAAAGTTGATGAAGATCTAACAAACAATTAGGAACACTATTTTTTGAGCATCTACTATTTCTTGAATACTGTACTCCAGTGTTTTACTTCCATTTCCTCATCAATCCTCCTGTAACATTATTTTGTACTTACCACTAAAATCCCTTCTTTATGAGGAAATGACTTGCTTGAGGTCATAACTTTAGTTGCAGAGTAGGAATTTGAACACAGTCACCCTGCCGCCTGGACAAAAGACTAACTATTGAGCTATAAAAATATCAAAGACCAACCATATATCAGGTATCATGAGAGATACTAGCAATACAAAAATTAATAAGATGTTCTTGTCTTCAAGAAGCTCACAATAGAATTGAAAAGAGGGAATTTCAATCTATGTTTAGTGCAGAGTGAGCTCTTTAGGTGTCTATATTCAACTTCTTGAGTTTTTCAATTAAAGGATTGGTTATAGAAGTACTTTATTTTACATATATGGAAACATCAATTTATATAAGTTACGATTACATCAGTTTACCCTGGATCAATAGCATTTCTTTAACTTTCTGTTATGGAAATTATAAACATATACCAAAGTGGAGAAAATAGTGTAATAAACCTCTGCGTCATTATCACGAGCTGCAACAACATCTAGGCCAATCTTGTTTCATCCATCCCTCCACCTGGTTCCCAGCCCCGACACACATTATTTTGAAGAAAATCTCAGACACCCTGTTAATTCATCTTCAAGTATTCTTTCATCTGGTTCTAAAAGATAGTATTTCTTTTTTTAAAAAAATCATAAACATAATGCCATTATTACAGGCTAAAACTTAAGTTGTCCTTAATATTTTTAAATATCTACTTAATATTCACATATATAATTGCCTTATACGTTATTATTTGTAAGTTTTTGACTCAGGATTCAAATAAGAACCATATGCCTCAAGTACCTGAAATACTTAAGTCTCTTTTGATCTATTAATTGCTCCTCCATCTCTTTCTTTCCTTGCAATATTTTGTTGACAAAACAGCAAAGTAATCTGCCATTTGTCTCTCCACAGTGTCCTTTAAAACAATCTTCTTCCCGTGTTTTATGTAAATTGATGTTAGATCTAGAGATTTGGTCAGATTCAAGTACAATGTTTTTATGAGACAATTCTACTAATTTGAAATACATTCTGAATAGGAAAAGGAGCAAAAATGCTTGGTTCTATCTCTTTATTTATTAGTTTCAGAGTTGTAAGTCGGATTCGTAGCATACTGCACAGGTGGCCACTGAGGGCTTATTTTTTATTTTTTGAATATCATATGAATTCATTTAATGTAATGTGTTTTAATTCATTGTGGTTATTATCCTTATTGATAGTCAGACCGCCCCATCTTTGGGCACTGGGGACCTATCCAAATTGGCTCCTAAGTCACTTTTACATAATATTCCTAGCCTTTGATAATTTCCTTGCTTTCTATTATGGCAAGCTATTCCAGGTTCATATTATGTATTTATGACCTGAGATCTGAAATCTGAATTTTCTCATAGAGTGTGAGTATTTTTCTAGAAGGAAATGATAGTTACAGACCACTCTCTGGGCACAAGGGGGTCATTGCTACTAGTTGATCATTATTTCTGGGTCTTTTGAGTGCACCAGGCTAGGAAATATGTAACGTTTTAAATAAAATGCATCATGATTTCATACTAATACTTTCAATCAAATTGAGGATTACATCCGTATTTCTTTTCTCCCATGCTGAAAATCTTGGTTGACTAACTTAAATATTCATTAGCATTATCCCACATCACACCCACAAATGTCTCAGAAAATAATGCCAACACTTCTGCTAACAATATGACTGCTGTTTTTGAAGGAACAGGTTTTTGTTCTTTGTTTTTGTCTGTATGGTATGTATGTTTTCTGTCTCTAGGAATGTACAGTCAAATTACTGTGTTTTTAAGTCACTTGAAAGTTATTCTATGTAGCTATGCCACCAATTGAATATACATTTAAGATCAGCTATTTTATTTTACTTTGGATTTTTAGGATTTGCTTTTTTATTTAATTTTGATTTACAATTATGTAAAATATTTCATGGATCCCAAATCAAAGATGTATTCAGAGAAGTCTAGCTTCAGTAGTTGCCCCCACCATACTTTCTCCTTCTTATAGGTAACCATTTTGGGAAAAGCATAAGATTTTTAAAACATTTTTAAAAATATATTCATAAAGGGGCTGGCCTGGAAGCATAGTGGTTAAGTTTGCATGCTCTGCTTCAGCAGGCTAGGGTTCATAGATTTGGATCTCGGGCATGGACCTACACACTGCTTAACAAGCCATACTGTGGCAGCCATCCCATATATAAAATAGAGGAAGATGGGCACAGATGTTAGCTCAAGGCTAATCTTACTCAAAAAAAAAAAATATATATATATATACATACATATATATTTATATTACTTCCTTGTTAGTCAATTGCTTGCCTACCTTTCTCTTCCTTGCTTATCCACTTAACGTATTGAATATATTAAGATATATTTTCCTCATCCCTTTCCCCTGCTATGTAGAATTCTGTTGAGTCTATTATTGTTTATATTCAACCAGGGCAATAAATAGCCTAGTCCATATGATCGTTTTTGTATTTTGCCAGTATGTCTTTGGGCTAGATTTCTTAGGCAAAGGAAAATTCATGTGTAAATTTGCTAGATATTGACAAAGTACCCTCCAAAATGGTGTTGCAACAATTTGCACTCCCAGCGGAAATGTATTACAGTGCCTATGTACCCAGAGCCTCACCAAATGCATTGTTAAATGTTTGGACTTTAGTCAATCTATTTTTGTATATCTTTGAATATGAGCAAGTTTTAAGCATTTTTTAAATTTGGCTCAGAGCAATTTGCATGGTTTTTTTTTTCTGTGAACTTTCTGTTCATGTTCTGCTTGTTTTTCTGTCAGGTTGTTGGCTTTTCTAAACTGTTTTTTAAAAGCTTTTTATATATTAGGGTTATTAACCTATTATGTAAAATGAATTGAAAAATTCTTTTTCATAACAGATATTTGTAGAGCACTAACTGTATCAGGACTTTTTGTGTTGCAAGTGATAAAAATATGTAACACACACTCATTAAAAAAAAAAGAAAGAAAGCAAGGCTGTATAACTGAAAAGTTCAGAAGCAGGACTGGCTTCAGACAAGACTCACTTTATGGGCTCACCCAACAAGCAGTTAATGTCACCAAAGACTAGTTCTTCTCTCTCTCTCTCCTCTCTGTCTTTCCTGCTCCCCTAATAACAGCAAAATGGCTGCAGCACTTCCAGCCCTCACATCCTCATGGGGTCCCATCCAAGAGAAGTATAAGTGCCTCTATTGGTAGTTACAAGAGAAAATAAAATTTCCTCCTGCCAAATCCAAGCAAACTTCTCCTTGGTTATCTTCAGCTTGGATTGAGTTACATGCCCATTTATGACCATTTGCTATAACAAGAGAAACAGGATATTGATGAGATGAATTGAATCATGACCATCCACCCCTGGATCTGGGGAGTGGTAGGGAGTCAATTCTCACCCAAAAAACATGGTTGAAAGTGGGTTAGGAGAGTTGTTTCCCAAAGACCATTTGGAGTCCTGCTTTTAAGTGAGGAGTGGTTATTAGATGGCCAAAAAATAATTCAGATTTACCTAGGCGGTGTCAAGTAATGTGCTAAGCTCTAAGGACACAAAGCTGAAACAGCTCCTCCAGGCTCTTTAGCCCCACTCATTAATGTATTCACCTTACCTTAAGACTCTCCTCCAAAGGATGTCTCAGGCTTGTTTTCACACGTCAAATTATCTTTCCCTTTTTTACGTCTAATGTTTTAATGCCAACATCTCCACAAACAATGACCGAAGCATTATGTATTCATAATGTCCTCTGCAGGAGCATAGGGCTGGGGGTGAGACTCCAGCTTTGAGTTTTTAATGTAATTACGTCACCTTGGTCAAGCACATGACTCGGAACCCCAGTGTCTCCAACAGAAAAGAAAATAGTGATTATTATCGTCATTATTAGTATACAAAACATTTAGAAGGCCCTTGCTATGTTCTGGGCTCTGTCTTAAGTACTTTAAATGTCTGAATTCATTTAGGCTTCATGGCAACCCTTTCAATAAAAACTCTTACTATATCCACCATACATGTGAGGAAACCGAGGCATAAAGATATTAGGTAACTTGCCCAACCCTCCTGGGTATAAGCAGAAGAGCTGAGATTTGAACCCAAGCACTCTGACTCCAATTACATTGTATAAACAGATGAAGTTTCTTAGCATAAAGAAGCTGCTCAGTACATGTTACTATCCCTGAACCTAAATAGGAATTATTCTACTTCATAGGGTGGTGGTGACACCCATTGAACCTTATCTTAATTCTAAATATGATAAAGTCTATAGATGTGCTTCATAAAAGGCAATTTGTTGTACAACTATAGTGTATTATAGTGCTTATTATGATGTTTCCTAGTTCCCCAAATCACTCCAGACCATTGGCTAAAATCTTATATGGACATTCAGTCACTCTCATTTTTTACTAGAGCTTCTGTATTTCCACTTGACCTAGCTTGTCTTTCGTAAACTCCTCTTCCTGTTAAAACCTTTAGCATCTCCTTCTTAATTCTTCTTTTCTGCTCATTTTTCCTCTTGCCGTAAACCTTTTCTCTCTGAGGTTCACATTCCCAGACTTTATGATAATGAACACATCCTGACTATATTTGCTCTAGCCCATTACTTTCTTAAGTATATGGCAATTTCAGACAGGTTTCAGTAAACTTCTTTATTTTTTTTTTCCTTCTCGAAATGCTGTAATCTTTCAATGCTTCTGGAAGGCTCTGCATTGTTATATAGGGATTTAGTTTCCTTTTGTAGATATGATTTACAGTGGTTCTGAAATTTTCTTTGGCATGGTTATAAAGAAATTAGTTCAACAAATATTTATATAATATATACTACATGATAAATGCTACATGAGATGCTGATGAAAGATTAGTTTCACATACTTCTTAAAACTATCAGTAGGGAGAGACTGCGAAGGTTGCTACTAAACTGTTAGTCTTTGCAAGAGAAAGTTGTTCTGCTTCAGTTGGTCACTCCTGATTGTGTGTGTGTGAGAGAGAGAGAGAGAGAAAGAGAGAGAGAGAGAGAGAGAGAGGGAGAGAGAAGCCTGTAACTCAATATTATAGAACACTTGAAGAATTTGAGTGCTAACAAAGCCATTGCAATCAATAATCAAGATACTCAATATAAAATTCTTTTTGTTAAACAGATTGATTAAACTTTAAAATAAGTACATTACATGTGTTTAAGGAAGAAAACAAAGGCATAACTGCAATCTTGAAAAGAACATAAAGTTTTGAAACAACACAAGCAGAAATGAAACAAAATCACGTGGACAAATCAATTTCAAGAATCAATTAGATAACTAGAACATCAAACTTGTATTAATCATTGAAATTTTAAAACTGCAATAGATGGGATAAATTATAACTTGGATTCCATCAAAGAGCTAATTAGTGAATTTGGAAAATAGTACTGAGATGCTTGCCCAGAATGCAGTCTAGAAAGTCAAAGAGAAAAAGATATTGAGGAGAAGTTGAGACATGAAAGATGGATTGAGGAGCCTAAATATCTAATGTTTAATGAAAACTGCAGAAGTAGAGAAAGGAAAGAATGGTAGTAGGCTACGTTTGAAGAATTATTTGCTAGGAAAATTCAAGAATATTTATTAGAAACGAATTTTTAGATCAAGAATTTACTTCGAGAATCAAGCAGGAAATAAAAATAATTAAAATGCAATAAAAGTAAATCCACATCTGGTCACATAGTGAAAATGCATAACATCCGGAATAAGGAGGAGCCAGCCCTGATGGTCTAGTGGTTAAAGTTCAGCGCTCTCACCACTTCGGTGGCCCGGGTTCATTTCCAAGTCACAGAAACACACCACCCATCTGTCAACTGCCATGCTGTGGCAGTAGCTCACACAGAAGAACTAGAAGGACTTACAACTAAGATATACAACCATGCACTGAGGCTTTGGGGAAGAAAAAGAAAAAGAAGAAGATTGGCAACAAATATTAGCCCAGGGAAAATCTTTCCCTGCAAAAAAAAAAAAGTAATAAAAAGAAGATTCTGAAAGCTAGCAAAGAAAAGCATTGATAGATTGAAAGCAAACTTCTCATCAACAACAAAAGCCAGAAGACGATGGCATGGTATCTTCCAAGTGCTGCATGAAAATAATTGTCAATCTAGAATTTTACATTCAGTCACATTATTCTTTAATATTTAGAGCAAAATCTCATGCCAAGACTAAAAACTATATACTGATGTTCACTTAAAGAAGGCTTAAAGGATGCTTTTAAAAAGACGTAACAGTGATGACAAATTTTTTTAAACATATATTTAGCTTTCTGAGTAGCCACCACATTCATAGGGTAACAAATTCTCAATGTATATAACGTGTTCTATGAGTAGTCTTCCTCTTACTCCTGTCCATTTGATTCCTCTCCCGAAGACACCACGGTTTCCAGTTTCTTGTTTATCTTTCCAAGGATAAATATTCCATGTATATTTACAATTCCATACACATATTTGGATATAGAGATTTTCCCCTAATGGTAGCATACTCTATGTCCTTTTCTACACTGTTTTTTCAGTGAAATACATGACATGGGCAAGAAAGGAGGTGACATTTTACAATAAATTTTTCTTTCAACTATTTTTACATAAAGTAGAGACTAAAGATTTGGAAGGTACCTAACCTAGATGATCTTGAAAACGACTTCTACTCCTGCTCACCTGGCAACTAACTTGTCTCTCACATAGAGCTCCTTATGTTCAAATAAGCTGCTCCAGAGATTAAAAAATAATTGCCAAGGTAGTCCCTAGGTGATGTTATAATCACAGATAACCATAATTTGTACATTTTCTATGGTCATTTTAAAAGCAACAGAAATCTTCTCTTTTCAACATGCTTGCCAACGTAATGGAATAATCTCTGGTGATTGCTAATATCCATTGGCCTAATTGGTAAAGAAAATCTGAAAAATTTTAGGGGGAGAGCTTTAATTGCTTTGGAATGAGAGTTGGAAAACAATGTTATCTTCCACCATAAATGTGAAATCATCTTTGCTCCAGAAATGGATCTCATTCCCTTTTCTTAAAGATTCTCAGAAGCTGGGAACTCGTTGCTGGCAATGCACTCGTAGCAAGCTGGTATGTCGAGTATCTCAGGATTTTCTTTTGTTCATTTAGTTTTTTGAGGCTTTTCCCCCTTCTTTTCCCACCTGTCCAGAATCTCAAGGGGCAATTTAATATATGATGCACGTTGCTCACCTTAGCTGAGGGCTTCCAGTCAATTTTAGGGAGAATTCTCGTGGGAACCCTGAAGACTGGCAAACTCTAATGTCTGTGAGATCTCTCCTTTTTGACAAAACAACCATTTCTGTTGGCTGCATGTGTCTGTAGGGCCTTCTGAATAAAGGGCTCTTAACACTGCTGAATTCTTGCTGGTAAAACTCTGGAGAACAAGCCTACTGAGGATATTGTCTGCCAACAGGGTGTCCCAATCTTCACTAGTTAGTCATATCCAGAGATTGAGTTGGCCAAGAAGATTCTGGAGAGTTCGGAATATCTCTTACTTATAGAAATAAGTTTCCCCTATTGTTTGCCAAAGGAATGTCTGCAATTCAAAAAGAAAAAACAAAAAGTTGTCTGTAACTATAAATGGAAGGTCTTCAGCATGCAACAACAAATCAATAATGATTTCTGAAATCTAAATGGTCTCCAACCACTTGGAGATGGCCAATTGTTTCTCCCATGCCAACACAAATAACTAGCAGTGACTCCCCAGAGTGCTGTTAAAAATGATCTTAAAGCTGCATGCACGCTCCATGCAAAAGAGTGTGATTATTCACAAGCAATGTCTGCCATAAGCAAAGAGAGAGGGATAGTGACTTGTATGTCATGAAGTTACCATTCCTGTGCTGAGGGTTCAATTTTACCAATAATCACTAAAGACACTCACCATGCTGGAAACCAGATTAGGAACTATCAACTTTAGTAGCTCCAAATAAACATATACCAATCAAAAGAGAGCAGGAAATTTGCTCATTTTAATACATATCTGTTTGTAGGATCACATTCCTATAAGGGTGGTTTTTTAAAAAAAGGAATATTATTCTTAATTAATGCTTGATAAATTAAAGAATGAGTTGTATGGGCCCAAACTAACTCAATGTCAGAGTGGGTGTAGCTGACTGTTAATTTTGCTCCAAAGTCTGTTTCTCCTACTATAGTAATAGAATTTTAGCGAGGCATGGCCCAGCTCAACCACACTTTTCACAGCTTCCCTTGTGGCTAGTTGCAGTAATATGACTAATTCCAGTTTACTTCTGGTGGAATGCAAATGAAAATTATACGTACAAACTCTGTATCAGTTGCTTCAAAGGGACTCGCTTGTCCCCACTTCTGCTCTTTCCCCTTCACTGGGCTAGAATGTCAGCTTGGCAGTGACTACGCTTCAATTTTACAGTCAAGAGCAACCCCCCAGAAGGTGTTAATTAATTAATTAATATAAATGGAACAGGCCTAGGTCCATGAATGAGCACATGGGACAGAATTGTCCTGCTAGCCTGGACCATTCCCCCATGGACTGTTATTTTAGAGAGAAATAAAATTCTATATTATTTGAGCCTCTATATTTTTGGATCTCTTTGTTATAGCAGCTTAGCCCATAGCTAGATGGACAGGAAGATGGTGACAGGGATATCTATGCCCAGCAAGGACTCCCTGTGGCTACTGGGATTCAGGAGCAGGGTGCAAAGCCCTGCAAAGTCATAAAGGATAAAAAGGAGTATTTGTTTGTGATAATACAATTTCCTTTATTAAAAATAATTTAGAGCATCAATGACATATATGCAATTGTCATCATCTCAACTTTGCCTCAAATATATTTCTATACAACACTTGACATTATTGAAGTTAAAGCTTATTACACTGTTTGGTTGGCTTTAAATAATAGACAATGATTTGTAGTTACTTAAACGAGATATGTGGTTTCATACTCACATATTCTGTGTAAAATTGGTAGAAACATTGGCAGTATCACACTTCAGGTGACAAAGCCACTGAAAAAGCCTAAGCCCGTCTCTTTCTCTCTCTTTATTACTCCAAATGAGACTAAGAGAGAGTCAACATCCAGTATCTTAGAACCTTCTCCTAAACCTAAAGGCACAAGAAGGGTGTCTTTTAATTTAACCATAGAAAAATGTCAGTCAAATAATTCCTCCTCGTCCTGTCACTCATCACTGAGAGGGTGAAGGCACTCGATACTGTTCAAACAACTACAACTCTGATTTAGGTCTTAATTGTACTTTTCTTTCTTTTGTACCATGGAAGTTTCATTGCCAGTGCAAAACTGAGCAATCTGGCTAAAAGGATTCTGATACCTGAGTAGGGATTAAGGACATAGGCTCTGAGAATCAGACAGACCTGAGGTCAAAGTACAAATTTTCATTTGCAAAGTCTAGAAAATAACACCTACATTTTTAGACTTTTGTGAAGGTAAATGAGCTACTACACAGGACACAGTGGCCCACAGTGCATGACCCACAGCTGGTTCTCAAAAAAGATTTTTGCTCTTTTCATAAGCTAGTATTTTAGAACTTGACAAGGTGATTAAAAAAAAGAAAAGGATAAAAAAGACCCAAGTCCTGAGTGGTGCTGAGCACAAGTCAAGTAACTAAGTCAGTACCTTAAGAAAAGATGACAAGAAATGGCACCAGTTACTTGGTCAGAGTAGAATAAGCAGGGAGGCTGACTTGATGCTGTAAATTATTTTTTATTTATTATTATTGTTATTATTTTATTTTTATTTTTTGGCTGAGGAAGTTTACCCTTGAGCTAACATCTGTGCCCACCTTCCTCCACTTTATATGTGGGTCACCACCTCAGCATGGCTGATGAGTGGTGTAGGTCCGTGGCCAGGATCTGAACCTGCACACCTGGGCCGCCAAAGCAGAGTGCACCAAACTTAACCACTACACCACGGGCCTGGCCCTTTTAAATTACTTTTGAAATAGTTCTTCCCTGCTTCAGAGCTGGATTGGTCTCAGATTGGGCATGAAGGAAGCTCTACATGGGAGTTAAGACATCTCAACTGTAAAGGTTGCAGATCCTGTGTCAGGGAGCCAAGCATGTCACTATTTGAATTCTTTTGGAATTTCCATTTTTGCCCATATTGTTATATCTTCCACCTTACCAACTCAGCCACTTCTCCTGAGCCTGCTCTATGACTTCCAGTTCAAATATCCTTCCCAATCCTAGGGCCTTTTGAGCCAACATGGACCACATAGTTAACCAACAGAAACTTTGGATGGCACTCTGAATTAACTTTCTCTTTTTTTCCACCTCAAATTTAGTCAAAAACTATCTGTAAAGGAATTTCAATGGGAAATATATTTGTAGAGCACTTATTTCTTGGAAAATCTGCTTCTTCTATTTTATTTCTCTCAAAGACATCATCTATTCTAGATTTTTTTTTTTCTTTTTTCCTCTAACCCTATCATTCTACTTCAAAAACACTTCTTGGGCCATCCTCTCTGATACCATCTAGACCAGGCTTTATAGGAATTTCTTTTCTTCCTGACTCAAATTCCTCCTTAGTCCAGCTTATTTTATACCTGCCAGGTACTTCTTTGTAAAATACAGATATGGTTATATTACTGTCCATCACCCTCCCCCAAAAAGCCTCACATAATTATCCATTTATTTCAAAAAAACATAGTCAAAAGTTTTAAACCTGGATTTTGAAATCTCTGCAGACCTTTCTAGCCTTGGCTCCCACTATTTACTCACAGGATCAACACGAAGACTGGTGACAGCCAGTTCTGACTTCAGACTCCAAACAGTGAGAAAACAAGTTAGGCTGATTTCATTTTCTGACCTTCTGGAGAGTTCACAGTAAGTGTATTGCCTAAGACTTCATATTTTACAGGAAGTCCTTCTCTTGTTAGACGCAAACTTATAAGAAATAATGGCAGAGATTTCTGCCTTGTATTATGTTAGTAAATGTGCCCAAAGCCTATGAAGAAATTGGTAATTCCGATAATATTCTTCACGTGTTACTGCACAGAGTTATTTTCCTGAGGCTTATAGAAGAGAGTCTTTTATTTGATATTTTCAGAGTTACAGGGTGTTATGATATTATTCTGCCGTGTGGGCCATATCATATACTCTTTTCAGGTTACCCTTTCTGTCTATCAACTTCTCTTATCTTTATGACTCCCAATCTTTGTGACCATTCTCCATCAACAAAATCAAGCCACAGCAAATAAACTAAAGATAAGGCTCACTGACATGATAGTAGGGTTTTCACTGCTTCCCTTGAATTTTCTGTTTCAATAATTCTTGCTGCCAGAAACTTCCTTTTGATCCTCAAGTCAGAAAATTCTTTGATGTAAACAACAACTTACCATATAAAATCTAAAACTAGCAACTTGTTAGCACCTAATTTTTCCTTTGGATTTTACTGTCTTTCACACATCAGTAATTTTTTATCTTGCAATTACTCTTTGCACTTCAGTAGTTACAGTAGTTAAGATGTGTTATTTGCTGTGTTATTTGTTCTTATCAATAACTTATTTCCCTTAATTGTTTTGAAGGCTCATTAAATTTTCTTTCACCCCCTACTATCATAAACACACTATAAATTGAATCCAAAATGTATGCAGTATAACACTTCTTGTTCCTCTTTATCAACAGCTTCTATAAATTCATTTTAAATTTTATCTTGAATTTCCCATCCACTTTCACTTCTTATGTCACCTTTACCCCCTTCGGTGGCTAAGGATTGAGATAAATTATGGAATTGCTCAGGCTGTGTGGTTACAAAAATCTCATGAGACTGTTCTATTCAATTGAATTATATTGGAAGTTGCTTGCTATAAGGTACAGCCAAGGGAACTATACTGTGTCATGCTACCTCTCCTCCAGGGTTACCAGTTCTCAGTCCTCCATAGCAACCCAACAAGAAGGCCCTTACTCTATCCCAAGGCCGTATGTCCCTCACTGAACTTTCTGTTGTCTTCCATTGCACATCTGCTCCACTTCTTATCCTCTCTATTCTTATGAATATCACCCTAAACCCTGGTATCCAGAATAAAAGCACTCCTTAAGTGGCATTCAAACCCATCTTCAGTCTAGTCCCACCTACATTTCCAAACTTATCTCCCATTCCTCTCTTCATATACCATGCACTCCAGCCAAACCAAACCATCGATTACTCTTTCACATCTAGGTTTTAGTGCTATGCTGCTGTTGCACCTTAGGAAATAATGATGTTTTCTCTCCCCCATTTGTGTATGTCCAAATCCTCTTCATCCTTAAAAGCTGAATTCAAATGACTCATGCAAAATATTACGTCTTATTATCCTGGAAGTATTCTTTCTCCCCCAAACTCCCGTGGCATTTTACCTGTATTTCTCTTACATGCATGCCGCTTTATTCTGTAACTTTGGGTGATTTGTGAATGTACCTTATTTCTCTTACCAGACTGCAACTTCTTGAGGACCTGATCCATTTCTTTGTAAAATCATCTTCTTTTATCCTGCACAATGACTGACAATTACTTTACACGAGAAGGGAGGCATTTCCATGCATTTTCTTAGTTACTTCACGTAATAACTCTCTAAGCTCATATTATTTTTGGCCACTTTACAGGTAAGGAAGTGTATCAACAGAGAAGTAACTTGCCCTTAGATGTATTAATAGATACTTAACTAGACTGAATAAATGATGGAACAAATAGATCACTTCACACAAGCTTTAGAGGGATTTTATACTAAAGAGAAGATGTGCCTCATCTACCAAGAAAGTTCACAAGCACAATTGAGAAAAAGATCTGTTCTTGTTTTGTTGTTATTGTGAATTGCTTCCATGACGTGAGTAAGTGAAATTCCCATGCTTACCTGTGATTTGTTCCTGTGATGAGACAAGTATCACAAATACACTTACTGAGTCAGTAGACATAAAGAGAAGTGTAAATTTACATATGCAGCCAGGTCTCCAGTAATGGTTAGATATCATTCTTTTGAGTATTAGTCTTTTAAGTAAGTGCTTTTAGTCAGCTGCCAATCTAGAAAGGAAGCAAACACTTTCTTTTTTCTGGAAAAATGGATGGGTCTTCCTGGTGTGACTTAAGTGCCTTCCTGATGATTGCAAATGGGTGAATCGACTGATGGTAGGACTTGAATTCATCTTGATGAATGGAAAATTGATGTTCACCGTTACACACAGCTTTCTGAGTATGTATGCCACACAGGGAAGTTTCTTCACTTTTCCTTTTAAAAAAGAGTTACCTACAATGAGGGAAAAAGCAAAGGGAGCCATTACCTGGCAATGGAAAATGCTCTCAGAGTCTTTATAGCTACCCCAGTGAGGAATGTGGCTTAGATGATGGCACATTCTGGTCCTTGGGTGAGAGATTTGTCAAAGCTGGTAGAGATCTGTGAGCTCATCTAGTCCAATCCCATCATTTTATTACTGGAGAAACTCAGGTGAGGTGGCTTGCCCAAGATTACAAGAAACACAGTGACCAAGGCTCCAATGTTGCCTCCAAGAGCATAAAGTGGAAGAAAGATGAAGAAGTTGCCATGTTAACTATAAGAGGAAGAGCAGAATATCAGTCAAGCTCAAACCCAATGTCAAGAACCCTTACATCTCTTCTAGGGAAAACATCATGAACTTTGCATGAGAAATACTATAAATTTTTTGGTTCTGCCATTTACTCTATCCCTAAGCAAGGTAGTTTCCTCATTTGTAAAATGTGTTCTTACATTATTTCCTTTACAGACTTGTAATGAGGATTGCAAGAGATAAAGCATTTAGACAGGTCTGGCACATAGTAAACAATCAATAAATGTTTGTTCTATCTTCAATAAGCTTAAAGTTGAAATTCAAAAAATAAAATTATGAAATTGAAAGAGAAAAAGAAACCCGAGATATGTCTACTTCAATTAGTAAAGGCCTGTAAAGACAATCTGAATCATATTTAGTCTCTTGGACAAGTAACAGCGACATAAAGGAATTAATATAATATAATTTTTCATTAAGTGCTTAAGACATATGGAAAATGCAAGCCTGGCCTTTTTCTCTCTGCCCAGAAAACATTCTAGCCACAATAAAACTTGGAGCACGATCAATCTAACATCTTCAATAGAGTTTCTGGTGTGTGCATACTTTCACATAACTTTGTCTGAAGGGCTCTCAGCGGAGTCTCTCACCACTTTCATCTAATGGGCAGCAGCTGCCTGGAAACAATCCTTCCATATTACTCACCTTATCAGGCCACAATAAAACATCTCCCCTCATTCTACCTTGGGAAGACTTATCTGTTCTTCTTGCTATTTGGAATGTTGACAGTCCTTTTTAGGATAGTTTTTTTCTACACCAGGTGTTTCTGCCTTTTTAGTGTTTTCCACTGAATAGTTAATTCCTCTCTGAGTTCATTTGAATTTTAGTTTATTTTTTTATGAATAGTACATTTGGTTTTTCTACTCTCTACTGGACTCCTACTTGGCAGCAATAATGAGAAGCAGCTGTCCGCCCTGGGAATTGGCATAGAGATAGTGGTGTCATCATTATGGTGAAAGCTTGTCATGCCCACCTAGATCAGCTCTCTCCTTTTGTTGTTTTGCAGATTTCTGATTCAAGCTCCAGATCAATTTTTGCACTGACAGGTACTGTTGTGTTTTTTCGACTGTTCTCCCATTGGACATCTTTTGTTAGATATGGGGAAAAGGAGGTAAATTATGTGTTTGGTCTTTGTATTTCTGTAATTTTTAGAAAATTCAGCCTCCTGTCATGCCTATCTATCTATCTATCTATCTATGCTTCTTTCTAACTCAATTGCCAGAATGATTATAATAAATCTCTGAGTCAATCTGATAAAGAAATAATTAATATAGAAAAAAACTGGCAGAAGTGGCAAAGGTAATACAAAAAGATCCCAATATCTGATGCCCTTGTAGCTCTAAACTTAAGATATTTTTCTAGATATTTCCTATCCACTACTAGAATTTAAAGTAGAAATGATAATGACCAAAGTATTGACTCATGGACCTTCTGTATTCTCTATAAATTTGAGATTGAAGTAAAATAAAATAAAACCATTTAGTGGACTCAGAGTTATAAATCCTAGTCTTAAGTTCTGAATCTGCCACTAAACATGTGACCTTGAATTATACACACACACACACACTCCTATGTTTATATGCATATATACATATATGCATGTGTATATACATATATATACATATGTATGTGTATATATGTATATAGGAAAAGGTATATATTCAGAGAGAATGTATATATATGTGTGTGTGTATATATATATCTCTTTAAAAATATACACCAAAATTTCAATAAAGATATCTTAGGCAAAAATGGGAATAATTTAAGGAATTCATGTTTGAAATCAGAAGTAATGCAACAAAGGTAAAAGTAATAAAAAATTTTAAATACTATTGAAATAGTTGGATAATTGTATGTGTGGCAAAGACTAACTAGGTGTTCATCTAACCCAATTCCTCTTCTTCTTGGCTCCAAGACAGACTCTATTTTCCAGGCTTCTTTGCAGTTAGACCTGGCCATGTGACTGAGTTAGGGCTAACAGGATGTGAGTGTAGGGGTGGAGTACCACTTCCAGGCTTGACCCATAAAATCCTCCACCACAAATCCTTCATTCTCTTATCCCTTCCAGGGAGGACAGCCAACCTGAAACCACATGTTGCAGATCCATGAAGCCTCAGTCTTAGCATCACTGCCTGGGAGATGCTGCCTGCCATTTAGAGCTCTTGTTTAGGATGACACTGGCAATAAGTACACTTCTATTAGGTTAAGCCTGAGATTTGGGGGCTTATCTGTTAAAGCAGCAGAAGTGACAGATGGTAGACCCAAGAGGCATGTTGCCAAGGTGCTGGAAATGAAATTAGTCTAATTTTAATTGGGAAGAGCCCCGTGCGGATGGTTAACTATGAAAACAGGGCTGTATGAGGCCCAGCCAGCGACTGGTCGAAACACAATCTGGACAAATTAGCAGTTCCAGCAGGGACAAATTCTGAGGTCCTTAGACGAGACATAAGGCTAGTACTATAGACGTTACTACAGGCCAGTAAAGTTTCCTGAACCATAGGTGAATATCTCAGAGGGTCCTAATTGTCCCCTTATAAAAATGTTTGCTCATGGGTACGTCCATTGTGGAAAAATATTCCTGTGAATTCTAAATTAGATGGAATTTGAATACTCAGAATTATCAAGAATGGCAGGGCTCAAGCTGTTTCCTTTTATTTGGACTCAATTTTTTATATTTCTGTGAAGCTTTAATTGACCACGGAACTAAAATCCTGCACAGCTACCAGTCAGCCTTTTTACTAACATTTTAAAACCATTGAGAATAGATTGAGAAAAATCCCAGACAACAATTGTAAAAATAAACAGTTTCCAAGTTTAAATAGTATTCACATGCCAACTAGTGGTCATAAGTCTAAACAAGAACCTAAGATTAGAAAACAGTGCCTCTCCAAAGTAAACTCTTCTGGCTCTGGTTCTCTGTGTCGCAATATTGTTAAATGCTATTTCATATTTTCCACCTCATTATTACCAACTGTGAGGCCCGCAGAACTTGTATTCATTAAATTCCTAGGAATTTATTTGTTTTATAACTAATTCAACAAGTGAGGGTGTAGCCCATTCTTTCCTCTTTGTCTAAGCTCTTGTATGTTTTAATAACATACGCGTTATTCCCCATGCCAGATTATTAGAGATTTGGCCCTTTTGCAGGGGCGAATTCATAAAAATTAAAGTGAAACCCAAGGGACAGACTAGGAGCAAAGTCTGGTGCTTCTGGTACGGCTGCCTGGTTACACCACAAACCGTACTACCTGATGTTGCTCAAACATCACGCTATCACATAGACACAAAGTAACAGCAATGAAACGCAATTAATAACATCAGTGAGAACTGACGCATACCAAAGATTCAATTAGTATTATAACCAATAACATCCAAATATGATTTTTTCACCCCAAAATTCATCCAATTGGAGGATTCCAAATTATTCTAAACGTATTGTTAGTATTATTACTGCCATACGTATTCTACCTGCTAAACTCACAACTCCAGTGAGGACGTTAGCAACGAGACCTGTCCTGACATTGGGCGTCCCTCCAGCCTCCCAGGACACATGAGAACTAAAAGGATGAACTCTAAAGGATGTTCACTGGACTTCTAAGGTTAAATGTGGGGCATATATTATTCAGTGTTTTTATGTTTTCTTAATAAATTACTCTCCATATATATAAAAGAATGCTTCCATTTTATTCTCTAAGAATCATTTTAGGAGCAGTGTCCCAAATTGGGAAATGCTTTTTTCTCCATTAAGATACAGGGGTACTCACTTTTGACTCAGAATATTACAATAGGTCCAACCTTTACACTGAACAAATTCTGGATAACTGGTAACTTTTACTTTTTGATAGTGGTAACTTTTTTAAAAGCATTAGACAGTATGTGCCATAAGAATGAACACAAAAAAGATTTTCCATCATCTTTTTAAACTCAAAATAAACTTGTCATAAAATCCGATCTCTAAACAACAGCTGTTATATATGCAATGTTAATCTCTAAAGCAATTGTCTTGTAAGTTTAACAAATCATTATCTCTTGCCAATATCTATTTGTGATGCAAGTTTCTAAAAAGAAGTTGAGGTTAGAATAAAGACATTTCACTGAATTACATGATTAAGTGACAAAAATCTCATATCTAAATCAAATAATGTCTTGCATTTACGGAGTTGGTCTGGATGACCTGTTACTTAATATTAGTTCCTTACAGATTTAAAATTACTGTTGCCGTAGCAGACACATTTATATGGGCAGGGAATCTCTTTCTTGGAAAACTCTCAGCTGTAAGGGTTCTTCATTTCGTTAGATACAAATTTTTTTAAATTAATGTATGATAAGACCACTGTATTTTGTCTTCTTATCCACCCAAATATTTTCTTATGTTAATACTACAGTTAAAATTTAATGTTAACACATCATATATCATTTTACATATGTTCTGCTTCTAATTAGGATAGAAAAAGTTGTGAGAGACTATTGCTTCTACCATAAATATCCCTTTGTGATCTCTGTTTATCTTCAACCTGAAATCTGGGTTAAGGTCCACCAAAGACAAATTTTGCTGGTTTGTGTTAAATGGAATCGCACTGGGTTCTCTTGCCAACTCTGATTTCACAAATGAGCAGACTGAGCACCATGTTCTTTCCACTATGACATGGCCTTTTATTCTTAGACCAGATCCTGACTTCAGCATTAACACTATCCTTTTATTCCTGAGTATTGTCTGCTTACTCTTCTGAGTCCTTCATCTTAGTATGGTTCATCTTCCAGCCTACAGGCCAAGAGAATCAATCAAGACACAAAAGTTAGTAGGTATTTGTGCTTTTAGGACCTGTGGCTACCAGGCCCAAATACAATGCTCTGAGGGCATTTCCTTAACAAGTCTCGGTCAATCTATTAGTACCCTCAGGGAGCTGGCTGGAGCAGCACCACTAACTGTGCACTGGAGACAGATCTGGTATCCTCCACGCAATTCCTCTCAACACAGTGCCCTGAAGTCTATTGTCATACTTGAGGGATGTGATCAGTATTAGTCTTTCGATAGGAACGTATATCATCTTTTACATATATAGACTAGTCTTGTTTTATCAAATGGAAATAGGAAATGAACATCACACGAATGTAGGTGTTTAAGGTTGAATATCCCATAAATGGGTCCCCAACACGATATGAACTTTGGGATTCTTTTTAATTCAAATCAAAACATATTCATTCAAGTCTATGTGTGTAAGGATAAGCTCTGAGACACAAACAGATAAATAACTACCCTCAACAGTATATAATCTTATGGCAAACGCCTTCCCTCAGGCCCTATGTAAATGCCATGATTGACTGAAATGGAGTTCTATGCAACCTTTAAAAGTTACACCATGGGGGCTGGCCCCGTGGCCGAGTGGTTAAGTTTGTGTGCTCTGCTGCAGGCGGCCCAGTGTTTCATTGGTTCGAATCCTGGGCGCGGACATGGTACTGCTCATCAAACCACGCTGAGGCAGCGTCCCACATGCCACAACTAGAAGGACCCACAACGAAGAATATACAACTACGTACTGGGGGGCTTTGGGGAGAAAAAGGAAAAAATAAAATCTTTAAAAAAAATGTTACATCATGATGTGCCTATATTAGTTTTCTGTTGCTAAGTAACAGATTACCAAACATTTAGTGGCTTAAAATAAGACCCATTTATTAAGCCACAGTTCTGAAGTTCAGAAGTCTGGGTACAGCATGGCTAGGTTTTCTGCTCAAGATTTTACATGACTGAAATCAAGATATTGGCTGACTGTGTTCTCATCTTGAGCTGTGGGTCCTATTTAAGCTTATTCAGGTTGTTGGCAGAGTTCAGCTCCTTTGTGGTTGTAGGACTAAAGTCCATATTTCCTTAGTGGCTGTCTTCTGGGGGCTACTCTCAGCTCTTAGGCATGTCCACAATCTTACAACAAGCAATGGACCCCTTCATCTTCAAAGCCAGCAATGGAGGATCTTCCTGATGTCAAATTTCTCTCAATCTTTGTATTTCTTTTGCTTAGAAAAGGCCCCATCACTTTTATGGCTCACCTGACTACAAGTCAGGCTCATAGCGGATAATCTTAAGGATAAACCTTAAGGTCAGGGCCAGGTCCAGATACAATGCCCTGTGGGCATTTCCTTACCAAATCTCCATCATATGGATATGGGACCTTAATTAGATCTGCAAAATCCTTTGGTAGCAGTGTTTAACTGAATAAATGGGAAAAGTGTGTATAGACCAGAATTCTTGGAGGCTCTCTTAGAATTCTGCCTACCACAGTGCCAGAAGGCAAGTTTTTTAAATAATTTTTTCCTAGAGGAGTTTGTTCAATACAAACTCCTATTCTACCCTTTTGTATACTTATATATGGCATTAGTTTTTCATTGCTACCATTGTAAATTCCCCAACTCGTGACCTAAACATTAAAAATATCTTATGGTTCTGTAGGTAAAAAGTCTGACACAAGTCTTACTGGGATAAAATTGAGATATCAACATGGCCGTGTTCCTTTCTGGAAGCCTTTTACAGCTTCTAGAGGCTGCCTGCATTCCTTGGCTTATGGTCCCTTTCCCCCATATTCTAAATTAATAATGGTGGGTTGAGTCCTTCTCATGCTACCGTCTCTCTGGTTGTTGGCACCAGGGAAATGTTCTTTACTTTTAAGGACCCAAGGGAGTAGATTGGGGCCACCTGGATAATTGAAAATAATTTCTCCATCTCAAGAATCCATAATAACTTCTCTATCTCAAGATCCTTCACTTAATCACATCTGCAAAGTCCCTTTTGCCATGTGAGGTAACGTATTCACAAATCTCAAGGATTAGGACATGAACATCTTTGGAAGCCATTATTCTTCTTACCACACCTATCTTTCTAAAATAGAGGCCTGTGGGCCTCTCAGCACATCTCATTTCTTCTGTTACTTGAACCACATCTTCAAAGATGGAAGAACTATGGTTTAGAAAGCATGGGATAGCCATACCTAATGGACAGTATTTTCTGGTATAGCGGATATTGAGCATTATATAATGACATCCATCACAATTGATACAGCACAATAAGCCAGCCAAAGATAAGAGAGGTTGTCAAAAGGTACAAACTTTCAGTTATAAGATGATTAAGTTAAGGACCTAATATATAGCATGGTGATTGTAGTTAATAATACTGTATTATATACTTGAAGATTGTTAAGAGAGTAAATCTTAGATGTTCTCACCACAAAAAAGAAGTGGTAATTATGTTATGTGATGGAAGTATTAGTTAATGCTATGTTGGTAATCATTTTACAATATATAATTGTATCAAACCAACACATTGTACACCTTCAGCTTACTCAACATTATATGTCAATTATATCTCAATAAAGCTGGAAAAAGAAGAGAAGTTGTGCTTAAGAGGAAGAAGATAAAATTCAATAATATTCACAAATGAAAATGTGAGCTCTGTTTTTTCCTAAAATGTATGCCAAGGGAATTAAATTGCTATGGCTATTAATGTAACCACAGGCCCTTGAGGACCAGTTCAACTGATCCCATCTTATTCACAAAGTAATTGAGAAATTATCTTTCAGAAAATTTGCAAAGTCACATGGCCAGAGCATGTGCAGAAGAAGAAATCGTGGCCTGAAATAACCATGGAACCCAAGATTCTCCTTCCCATGGAACCAAAGGACCAGGACATGACCAGAACTTAAAGTCGGACTCTTATCAAAAGCCAGGGGTCCAGGAAGATCAAGTGTTAAAATTCCTTCCCCACCTTACCATAAATGTTTAGAACCTCATCATAAATGCTTAGAACCTTACCACAAACGCTTGAAGCCCACCAATCAAAACTTGTCCTGCCAGCATTTCCACATACCAGCCCTTTCTCCCTCATCTCTTAAGTTGCACCCCAAATCCTAAATCAGGGAGACAGACCTGAGGGCATACACCCCCTGTATCCCATATCCCTGCAGATCAATCTCACAGAATAAAGCTGATTTCTATTCCCAAAAGCTGATGCCATAATTAATTGGCTTGTTTATGCAAGAGAATCCAAATTTTGTGCAGTAACATTAATAGTTATTATACAAAGAACCATGAGCACATACATTTGGGAAATGTCAAGTTAAACAAAACTGATGTTTTCTCAGAGTCCTTAATGTGCTAATGTGCATTGTGAATCTATAAGAGAGCAGTATGTGTTCTCATTTTGATCAAAAAAAATGTTTTTAAAGGACACATCAAACTTTGGGAACTGGTGGTGTCCATTTATTTTGCTGCAGCATCCTTCTGTTATTGTTTTCAACGGGCATTTCATTCCTTGTTTCTCTTCTATCATTTTTTTCCCCTTATTTGTTTCTTAGGTCCTGTCTTCCCATCCACATTCCTTCTCTCTTTTTTTTAACCTATTGTCATCCCCTCATATAAATGTGACTTAAAATGCATAGAGTTGCAAAGAAGGCTTGGTCTGGTTAAAATCAGAAATACGAAGAACTATTGTTAAGAAAGAAAATAGAGGAAACAAGAAGAATGAGTTACAGAAAGGATGCTGTTTATTGAATCTGTACATTTTGATTGTACTTCCTTGATTTATTGAACACCATAAGACTAAACATTTCCCAAACAAGGGATTAGGGATTTGTTTCTTATGCTTTACCTCCTCTCCTTCTTAACTTCATAATCTTTCCAAGTTTGTCATCCATTCGGTCCCAGTTACTCTTTGGAGGTGTCTTAACAACCCAAATAAATATACCACTTAGCTATAATAAAGATTCCTCTACATATTAGCACAAGGCAATAAGTGATTCTGATTTATTGACTATTCCAGATAACTTAATCCTAACCATAAATATTTGCTTTTCAGTTTAATAGTTTTTGATACACTATAAAGTTTATAACAGTTCTTTCATTATTAAGGATATGTTAACCATTTTTTGATGAACATTTTGAAACAAAATATCATAATATGATAAAATTAAAATATATGTTTATGGGATGTGGACAAGTGTAGGACTACTTGAAACTATGCTAACTGGCTCCAAAATATTGTGTTTTTGCATTTGAACCAAGTGTCTTCTCCTTCCATCCCATTTTCTGCTCAGTCACACTCTCTGCTTTTGTGACTGTCCACTCTGCTTTCATCACTCTTATTTGATCAGCCCTATTTTAAATATCTTCTGGATCTATTTATTTACTAGACTTTTCCTCTTTCCCTACCCACAGATTTAACTCTTTGATGGTTTAATAAAAACCCTAACTTCCACTCTAATATTCTTTTAATCTGCCACTCTATCTTCCTCTTTTCTTCACAGTCACAGCTTATTATCTGGGAGATATTATATACTTTAAACATTTTCACTCATGTAACCCACACAATAATCCTGTGATGAAGACCTTATCATTAGACTCAGAGGAGTACTTCAACACACATAGTTTAATGTTGGAATTTATATGCAGATATATCTGATTCCAAAGCCAATATGTGGTCACTAGAGTGATACTAATGTCTTCCTAACTGTCAAATCCAGCAACCATTTCTTAATCTTCATCCTTCAGGAACAGTTTAGATTGTTGGTCACCCTCTTTTTGAAGCAATATTTTCTTATTTCATGATACAATATAGTGTTTTATTTCAGTAAAAATACATAAACAGATGGATGACAGATATACCAACAAAGTAACAACCAAAAAATGTAGTAATAAATCTAAAAATGTCTAGGAAGGAGATTACAGCACAATATTAAAACACCTAAAAGAAGGTCTAAATAAATGAATAGCTATGGAACTTTCATGAACTGGATGATTTTGTGTCAAAACAAAAGTCAATTCTCCCTCAAATTGATCTACAAACTGAGTTAAATTTGAACCAAGGCTACAACAGATTGTTTTTGTGGGGGAAACTAGGTAAGGCAACTAAAATTCATATGAAAGAGCAAAGGATCAAGAATGGTCACGGTAATTTTGATGAAGAACATGATAGGGAGACTTGTCCTATCAGATATGACTACTTTAAGTATTTGGTAATTAACACCATGATGCAAGGATAGAGAAAGTGACCAATAGATTAGAATAGAGAACCCAGAAACAGACTCGTGTGTATATGACAGAAGTGGGCAATACAAATCAATGGGGGAAAAACAGACTGTTTAATAAACAGTTGGAAAAACTGTCTGTATAAAAAATACATTAGATTTCTACCTCACGTCATATAAAAAGATCAGTTCCTAAATGTGAAAAGCAAATTTTAAAAATTTTAGAAGAATATATATGAGAATATAGTTATGATGTTGGGGTAGGGAACGTTTCACAGATAAGACACACAAAAAAGACCAACTAGAAGGAAAATAATGGAGGAGCATTAAAATTTAAGTCATATGAAGAGCAATAGAGTGAAGAAAGAAGAGAATAAAATCCAGAACTGGCCTTGTATGCCCTAATGTTTGTGAACACCTGCCAAATTAAGAATTTTCTTGTGAAATAGAGATGGGTACTATCACTGGGTCATGATATTTTGGATAATCTTTATTTTCTAATTTATAATTTTTTTAAATGATGGTGGTGGTGTGGTGTGTGTGCACATGCCCATGCATGTGTCTTATACTGAGTATGTATGATATTCATAATAAGATGAAGTAAATAAACTATTTGCATAATATTTAATAGTCTGAGAGAAACAATATTTGTGGAGGATTACATCAAGATATTTAATCTATTCATCCCTCTAGGAGTCTAAAATTACTCTTGAATTGGGCAGACAAAAAGCCCCTTAACTATAATTTACTTTAATGGACCCCTGCAGAGGTACTCTATGCTTTGCTGGAATTCTTACTATACACGTTAAAACATGTTATGAGAAATAGCTTCACGAAATTCAGCAAACTGGTGGGACTCTTTCAATGCAAGTAACAAAATTTTTATGCAATCTGGTTTAAGCAAAAGGAATTTACTGGCTATTTTGCTGAAATGTTTGAAGTAAGTCTGGGCCAGTTGTTCATCTTCCTGAATTGAGGAGACAGAACTAGGAGTCTGAGGAGGGCAAGGCCACTAGAGTTCTGGTAAAGTACCAGAAAGGACAGAGCTGACCAGAGACTGAGGTTTGGAGATTTTCAGAAGGCTTCCTTCAAGTGCTTAGCTGAACAGTCAGCAGTACAAACCTATGAGGAAACCACTTGAGTCTAAGAAAAGAACTTCTCTGATGGAGCAGAAAAATCTCTGGTACCTATTTAGCACCAGGATAGAAAACTTCATAATTCATGGAGCATCAGGTAAAGAATTCAGAAGGGTACTGCTCAATAATGGGGTAAATTAGCCCTAAACTAAAAGCTGCTCCACTCTCACCTAACAAAGCTTAAAAGCAAGTCTCAAAAGAATCAAGCCATTTCTAAGTAACTTACCTGTGCATCAGCACATAGATTAAGAATATTTACAGGAATACCAAAATATCTAGCTTTAAACATGATAAAATTCAAAATGCCTCGTATGTAGCCAAAAATTACCAGACATCCAGAGACGCTGGAAAATACTTCCCACATTGAGGAGATAAATTGGTCAATAGAAACAGACTCAGAGGTGACACAGATAGGCCTACAGAAGTAGACAAGAACATTAAAACCGTTATTTTAACTACATCACATACTTTCCAGAAGGTAAAGGAAAGAGGGAGCATGTTAAGTAAAGACATGTAAGATAAGAGAGGCAAATCAAAATTCTAGAAATGAAAATAAAATTTTTGAGATGAAAAGTACACTGGATGGGATACACAGTAGAAAAAATTAATGAACTTAAAATAATAAGAAAAGAAACTATTCAAAATGAATCACAGAGAGAAAAAGGACTAGAAAAATTAAACAAAGCATCAGTGAAGAACAACTTCAAGCAGCCTCATCTGTGTATAATTGTAGTTGCTTAACAGAGAATGGAAAAATATTTGAAGAACAATGTCTGAAAACTTTCTAAATTTGATGCAAACTATAAACTCACAGATTTAAGACACTCAGTGGACACCAAGCACAAGAAAAATGAAAACTATACCAATGTACGTTGTAATCGAATTGCTTAAAACCAGTGGTAAAGACAAAATTTTTAAAGCATTCAGAGAACAAAGACATGTGGCATACAGAGGAACAAAGATAAGGATGATAGGAAACTTACTGGAAACAGTGTTGTGAGAAGACAGTGGAACAACATCTCCACAGTAGTGAAAGAAAAACACTGTCAACCTAGGATTCTTTACCCAGTGCAAATATCTTTCAGAAATGAAGGTGAAATGAAGACTCCTTCACACATACAGAAGCCTAAAGAATTTATCACCAGGAGACCTGCAGTATACGAATGTTGAAGGAAGTCCTTCAGGTAGGAGGAAAATAATACCAAATAGAAATCTGGATCTATACTAAGAAACGAAGAGCACCAGATATAGTAAATGTGTGGGTAAATATAAAAAACATTTGAAAAGTTTACAACACTCCTTAATAGATAATTGACCATTTAGAGCAAAAACAATATACATTGTGAGGTTTATAACACGTAGTAAAAATATAATGCCAATTACACAGAGGCTAGGGGGCAAGGCAGGGAGACAGAAGTTTGCTATAAGGTTCCTACTCTATTTGTAAAGTGTTATAAGTATACTGATATATAAATCTTACCCTACATGTAAAATGATATAGTATTACCTGAAGGCAGATTGTCCTAAGTTACAAATGTATTTTATAAACTCTAAAGAAGCCACTAGAAAAGGAAAAGATTAAAGCTAATAAGCTAACAAAGGACACAAAATTGAGTCATAAAATATACACAATTTCAAAGAAGGTAGAAATAATATTTGACAAAGTAGATTTCAGAGCAAAGAATATTACCAGGGATAAAGGTAGTCGTTTCATAATGATAAAAAGAAACGTCAGTTCATCAGAAGGACATAATAATCCTAATCATTTATGCAAGTAGTAGCAAATGGTTATTCAAAATTCAAATTTAAAATATACAAAGCAAAAACTGCAATAGCATGAATGGAGAAACAAACTTACAATTACAGATGTAGAGATTAACCCTCACTGCTTAATAACTGATGGAAGAAATAGGAAAACATTATCAACCAATTTGGCCTAGTTGACACTTGTAGGACACTCCACCAAACAACAGCAGAACACACATTCTACTCTGGTGTAAGTGGAAACTTTACCAAGATAGACCATATTCTGGATTATTTAAATGGAGATTAAGAACAGGCAAAACTCAGATTAGTGGCTGCCTATCTGAGGAAAATTGGGTATTAACAGGAGGTAGGTTTAGGGATTGATGAAAGAAAGGGGGAACTTTTTAGGGGAACAAATGGGTATATTCATCTATCAAAACTCATCTTGTACACTTTACATCTGTATATTGCACCTTGTGTAAATTTTACTGCAGTGAAAGTATACAAAAAGTATACATGACTGCACAAATGATGCATATGGAACATTATCTCTTTTAACCGCTAATGTAAATCAAATTAGAATGAAGTTATTGTGTCAATATTTATCATAGGCTACTCAAACTTGAATATTAGTCATTACTTATAGTGTCCTTAAACATCTACAACCATAGATGTTTATTGATTTCATCAAGAAAATATAAGAATGTATTTTGCTAATTTCCTTAATTTATTAAGCACTCTTACAAATCAACTGAGGAGAAAACAAAAAAACTTAGTAGAAATATGAGCAACGCATGCATTTTACGGAAAAAATAAACAAACAGTTAAAAGTTCGGAAAAATTTCCAGCTTTATTCAGAATCAATGGTATACAAAGTAGAACCACATTCTATTTTCATCTAAAAGTTTAACAAAGATCCCTTCGACCATGTGGATGAAAAGTCGTTCTCATTCACTTTTGAGAGGAGTCTAACTGGTAAAAAGTTCTTTGGAGGGTAATTTGACAAGATCAAAATTAAATGTACAGATACTCTTTGGCCTAGCAATGCCACTTCTAAGAACGTATCCAATAAGTATACTTGGACATTACCAAAGACACGTATACAGGATATTCAGTGCAGCATAACTGCAGCAATGATCTCAAAGAACTCTAATAGCCTGCCAATATGGGACTGATTAAACAAATAACATTATGCATACCTAAAAGAATAGTGTTCAGCAGTTAAAAATAATGAAGTAGATATATATATGTTGACAGGTAGATATCACGAAGATATCTATTTAGTAATACATATATATAAAAGAATAAATACAGTAGAATAGTAAGTAGAATATGCTCTCATTATGTAAACATATGTATGTGAACAATTAAAAATTTCTAGTAAAGGCAAAGAGAAACTGTTCATAGTGATTATCTTCCTGAGTCTGGGCTGAGAGAAAGATTCAATTACTGTACACTTGTTAGTGTTTTTTTTTTTTGACTTTTCATTATGTGCTGCCATATTTTAATAAGGATAAGTACCTTCAATAAGATTTTTTAAATCTTTAAAATGACCAAAAATGGGGATACACCCAAATTCATGCACACAGCTCTCAAAAAAAGAGCACAATTAGAAGGAAACTGATGGAGTTTTTATAACAATGACTACTCTAAGACGTTCTCTGCTTGATAGCCGCAAAGTACTAAAGTCTTAACATACAGGATTTTTTCTTTTAATCTTAGAAAAGTATATGAGATACTGCGTGAGATTTTATGGATGTATAGTATGACGGAGTTTAAGAAATTTTATGATATTTCATTACCTAGACTTCTTCTATAAGTCTTTGGAAAACTGACAGCAATTATTAGTCCCTTGCCAAAGATACCAATGAGTTCAAGCCACTTCTGTTGAGTTGTCCAATAGTTCATCTTCCAGCTTTCCTTATATTCTAAACAAAGCTAGATCTTAATCTGATTAATAGACCCCAAAGACATAAGTTTGCTAATCTAAATTGTGCTAATATATGTGATAATTCCTAAAACAAATTATATTTTCTGCATTGAATTTTTCTGATTGAATTTTTTGAAAATCACCTTTTCAAATCACACTTTATAAATAGACTGCAACTGATTCGCTTCCTTAACATACAGTTCTATCTAAGCTCTTCTATCTAAAAGTGAGAATTGTATGGGTGTTTCTTTGATTATAAATATTAATCTTTCTGATAAGAATTCAATTCTCTCACATAGCAGTAAAATACCACTTACAATAAATTTAATTTAAAATCTATTAGCTAAGAACATGTTTCCTGGCAGCTAACATTTTCTCAAAAAGAAGATAATCTCTTATTTAATTACTTGGAAAAATAGTTATTCACACACATTCTAATTGGAATTTTAATAGCAGTTAACTGACAACTCAGCCAAGGAAAACAGATCCAATTTTAGTAACAATTATCCAAGAATAAGAAACATTGAAAACAGGTTTTGAGTCCAATATATGCCCTGAGTTTCATCTTTTTTTAGGTGTTCTAATTAACCTAGGTGGAAGAAATAGTGATCAAAAGAAGGTAACCAGAGGAAGAAAAGGAGCATGAACCAATAGTCAGATGAACTTGAATTTGGGTTTGAATCCCAGCTCTGATAAATACTCACCATTTGACATTGGTCTATAATCTGTAAAACTGTAATAATGATAATATATTTTCCTACAAGGCCATTGGGCAGATGCGATAGTATGTGGACTTAGTTCACAGTAAGCACTCAACCACAGCTATTATTATTAATAAAAATAAAGAAACTATTTTAGTTTGTAAGAAAAAAACACCAAGGTATTACTTTTGGTGATAGAGATTTATTGTGAAAGAAAACAGAAAAATCATCTCAGCAACTATGCAGTCACTCTGGACTGTGGTATATTTAAGATTGGGATATCAGGCCTCATGTAAAACCAAAATAATAGCTCAATTTTTTAAGACATAACCTGTGTTCTATGGGCCCTCCATTTTTGTTGGCATTTGTGCTTTTTAAGAGAGAAGATCTGAACTTCTCGATTAATTACTATCCAATATGGAGCAAGGTTTTGGGGCAAAGTTCTTACCAAGCAGCATCTTTATATTCCGTCTAAGCATGAACTCTGATTCCTAGCCCATCAGTCAAAACCAGATGACAAGGGATAGACTCACTGACTGATCATCACACACGTTGTGCCATGGCAGCTTTAAGCAGAAAGACAGGGAGAGAACTACTTTCCCCAGAAGGATGTGGGCATGGCTGAAACATAAACCCTTATGGAAATATCTCTAGTACAAATTCTAGCTGGAAAATTTACAAATGTAATTACACAGTATAGAGGAATTGACTATAATCAGTTCACTTGGGTTCCCTCTTCCTGCACAGTGGCCTAAAACTCTCTCTAGGAAATCAGCTGGGGCAATCAGAGGGTCAGCTTATGGGTTTGCCCTCTCTTGGGGACCGCTGCCTTATGCTGCCTGATGTCCAATGTCTGAATACCATTGTTTCATATATTTTGTCTTTTTTTTTCCCATTGTTTCAGTCAAGAGGATAAATCTGGTCCCTGTGTTACCCCATGTTGTCCAAAAGCAGAAGTCAGCCTAGTATATTTGATCAAAATGTTTTGAAAACATAAAATCTCAAAAGTAGGGGTTAGTGGGGAAGGATGCCTGAATGGATGTAGAAATTCTCAAAGGAGGTTAAACTTTAGATAAATTGATGTTAGACAAATTGATTTAAGGCAGAACAATCTGTTTCCAAGTTTTTGTTTAAGTGATCATTTTTCTATCTGAAAATGATACTAGCATCCCAGGAAGCGGTCCAGAGCTAACTAGAACTGAGGTCAGACTGTGAAAAATGGCAGCCCATCCCCACGGTCGACAGTTGCTGCATTTTTCCAGGTCTTTCTCAGAAGGGCCCAAAAGAGATGAATTGTAGGTGTCAGTTTGATGACAAGCCTCTTAGAATCTTTCATCTATCAAATGTGTAGATTAGACCACAGTACAGAAAGAAGAGTGTACTAATAATCTAAAGAAATTTTATGAAGTAATATAGAATTCCATTCAAGTAAAAGCTTCTATAAACTTTAACTGAAATTGACTTCAGAGACACAATTCTAGACTACCTTCATCTCTACAGAAAAGCCTAAGGAAATTCTATTGACATTTAGTTTCTAAAAGCAAAATACTCGTAATACTCAACCCCCTGGAAGAGTGCAAACAAGTGTCCACAGGTCACAGAGCCACTGCTTCCTTTTCTTCCTGGACAAACAGCTCTGCACAGGAGCCATAGCATTCATCCAGCCACTATTATTGCAATCACACATCCAGCAATAGCTCTATCAGACCCTGTGCTACATGCTGGAGATAAGATTACAACCAAGACATTCCTCACATACTTTTCTCTACTTGCCAAACCCGTGGGGAAGATGGGCTTGCAAAGCCTGCCTGATAAGACTAATTCCTAGAGCTTATTGAGAAGAAATTAAGTTCTATGTAATTCAGGTATTCTTTTTTTAAATCTTGCTTAAAAAGAAAATAAAAGCTACCAAAAGTGTAGGTATTACCCCACAACCCCCTCACAATCAGTTTTGACAGTCAACTTAGAGATGTTCAGCGGCTGGTTCAGTGGCCAAGTAGTTAAGTAGTTAAGTTCACACACTCGCTTCTGCGGCCCAGAGTTTCGCTGGTTTGGATCCTGGGTGCGGACATGGCACCACTCATCAGGCCATGCTGAGGCGGTGTCCCACATGTCACAACCAGAATATACAACTATGTGCTTGGAGGCTTTGGGGAGAAGAAGAAGAAGAAGAAGAAAAAGAGAAGATTGGCAACAGATGTTAGCTCAGGGCCAATTTTTAAAGAGAAAAAAAGACAGACAGTGTATTATGCAAAAAAAAGAAATGTTCAGTACTTATCATTGGACAGTTCCCCACTACCCACACTTATTCCTGGCTGAGCAGTGGTGAGGGTCCTACTTCAGAGGTGGTTTGTTGAACTCTCTCATCTAATAGCTTCTTCACTCACATCCTCTTTTCCCCTCCCACCCACAAGGAAACTATGTACATTTTGTGTCTTTCTATTCATTTAGTTGCTCACCCTACATAGAAATAGAAAACTGCCACATTTTATTTTTAGTTTTATAATTTTATTAGAATTGCAACTTTATTGTTTTCAATTATTTTGTATATAAAATATAACTTCACTTACATTTTGGGTTAAATGAATTTAGTATATTGCACCTGTACCCTGAGTCAATAGGAAAACCTATCCTGAGTTTCAAAACCATAATCCACAAATAAACCTTTGTAAGTCAGCCTCTTGTAAGTTGAGGATGTTCTGTGTCTCTACATACAACGCTACTTATTTAATTTCTATTTGCTTGCCCCCGTGTGTCTCATGAATATGGGGAAGGATGCAGTATGGTCAGGACAAGAGGAGAATGAATACACATGCCTGAAAAAAAGACACTCTGTAAAGGAGCCTTGCACATTTAAATTCTAAAACTTTGAGCAAAATAATTCAAAGACAGCCTATAAAAGAATGGCCTCTTCCAAAGAAACAAATTATAAAATGTTTAAGGTTCTAGAAGCGAAGAACTCTAGAAGGATGTCCAGGTAAGCGGGATTACAATTTAAATAAGCCCTGAGTCTCTCATCTGAATTTATTTTCCTTCCTGAGCTGTCCTGTGCCATAGTGTGGCCACTAGATGCCTATGGCCATTTAAATTTGAATTAAATTAAATTTAGACTAGTTCCTCAGTCACGCTAATCACATTTCAAATGTTCAATTAGCCAGTGGTTAGTGGCTACCATGTTGGACAGCACAGATTTAGAACATTTCCATTGTCAGAGAAAGTTCTGTTGGACAGCACTGCTCTAGAATTCTTATTTGACTGCCAACTTCCATGAGCTCACCAATTGCCTAAATGTGGATAAAAATACTTTTATTTAGCACAGACAAGAAATGATATCAAGAGAATGTCATTCAATACTAAAGGAAAACAAAAAAAGTTATTCTAGACAATAACAAAGGAATAAAGATAGTCACATTCAAGTAAAAAACTTTTCACTTTCTGATATTCCAAGAGATTTCTGATATTTCAAGAGAAAAAAAAAAGGAAAGCTGGTACAGCTTCACAGATCCTGGTTTCCCTTCTCACTTTGAAGGGTGAGTCTCATCCTCCTGGTTCCCTCAGTGTTAGTTTATACCAAAACTATTGTTCTGACTCCTATATAAGCACAAAAAGCTTAATTTCTTGAGGCCTCTGCATTTTTCCTCAAGTATCACAGCCGACTGACAACAAGGCCTTGCAAATTAGTTTTAAGTTTCTCTCTCTATAGTGCATGACCTCATCCCCAGTTTTATCTAAGTGTTATCGACTGAGACTGCTGAAGCTCTAGCCTAGGGATTCTTAATCCTGTTTCAGTTTTAACACAACCAAGAGCAGCACACCGCTTGCGGTAAGAAAGAATCATTGCAAAGATGATGCTCAGCCCAGAGGGCTGGGTTCCCCAAAATATTTCTAAGTAAAATTGTATACTTTCAAAAGTTCATCCAAGTAATTCTGATATGCCTCTCTGGGAGGAAAAACACCCATCTTCATTAAAAACGACTATTGCAAAGTTTCTCACATCAAGCCTCCGGCAAGTTCTTACCCTTCCCATCATTCCTAAATTATCAGTTTTTCTCTGGAGCATTTTTTAAGCATGCAGTCAATCCTCCAGTGTCTGCTGGTTCCGCATCTGTGGATTCAACCAACTGCAGATCAAAAATGTTTGGAAAAAAATTACCTAACTCTAAATAATACAGCATAACAACTATTTACATAGCGTTTACATTGTATTAGATATTATAAGTATTCTAGAGATGATTTAAAGCACACAGGAGGATGTGCCTAGGTTGCTTGCAAACACTAGGACATTTTATATAAGGGACTTAAGCACCCATGGACTTTCATATGGGATGGAGAGTCCTGCAACCAACCCCCAAGTTTACCGAGGGATGATTGTACTCATATCAAACTTCTATACTTACTTATAGGGAATTGGTCTTATACATTAATAGCCCCATATGTAATAAAATCACCATATAATTAGTATAACTAGTGTATGTTTTGAAAAATAAAAATCATTTCAGTACTCATATAGGGATAAATAATAAAGCATCTTTCATATACCTCTTGTCTTTCTGAATTCTCTACCTGTATTGAATTTGCAATCTCCAGCACTTAGGCGCTCCACTGAATGCCAGGCATAAGTCAACAGATCCCAAAGGGCTAAATGAGGTAAAGAAAAGTTTACCACTTGCTAGCACACAATCTCTAGACAGCACACTAGTAGGGGATGAGTGTGTCTAGGTCAGCCCAAGGTGCATTATATAAAATTGTTGTTTCTACTAAATTGAGTCAGCTACGATGAGAGCATTCCCTTACCAAAGAGGACATGTATTAGTACCGGTATGAAGAGAGTGGTGGCACATTATATTGTAAACTAATATGATCAACAAAGTGCTCATTGTGTTTTGTAAATGTAACTAAAAGAATGCTCATAAACACATTCATATCTTCACAGCCTTTGAGGTTTGCTATTGACAAGAAGGTAATAAATCTTGACACCACTTTTTTCCCCCACATATTAATTAATGAGAATTAATGAGAAGGATGTCATGCCAAAGAATTTAATATGGCCCAAAATAAGAAAAAAGGTCCATTTCAAAGCCTGTCTTGGGCATTTAGCTACCTAAAGGTGGCAACAGGTATACATGGGTCTGCATCTGGCAGATCAATGAAACAAAGCTCTGAAGCCCCATATCTTGCCATCATCTGCAAACAGGAGATGGGCACCAGAGATTCTTCTGCATGATAATGCAAAGCATTGTTTCCAAAGTGAAGACAATGGATAGAGGAATCTATACAGAATATGATATGTTTCGAAAATGTTTCTCTTATTTATTAGGAGTTAGCCTGCATTGTTTTGAAGAATTATTGTTTGGGAGATGTGTATGGCTGCATATTGTATTATTACATTCACATAACATTCTCAAAATAACAGAATTGTGATGGGGAATGGATCAATGATTGCCAAAGATTAGGTTCAGAGGAGAGTGTGACCGCAAAGTGGAAGCACAAGGGAATTTCTTTGGGGTGACGGAAATTTCATATCCTGATTGTAGTGTTGGTTGCACAAATCTATACATGAGAAAAAATTTTGTAGAACTGTACATAAAAAAAGTGTGTACAAGAACTGGTGAAATCCAAATAAGGTCTGTACTTCAGCTAATAGTTTGTATCAGTGGTTGTGCTAATTACGCTATGCTTTTCTGAGTTACTATCAACAGGAGAAGTCAGGTGAGGGATAAATGGAAACTCTGCTTTCTACTTGTGCAACTTCTATGTAAGTCTGAAACTATTTCCAAAAAGACTTTTTTAAGAACGATAAAAACAAAACTAAACCAAAAGTATGTAAGAATTTTGTGCATATTCTAGCAAATTTTCTGTCACTTTTAAGTTATGCCAAAATTTGAAAGTTAACTTAAATGATGTTGGGTTGCTTATAGAATCCCAGAGAATCAGGCTCTGGGGCCATGCAGCCGGGTATAAAGCCCAAATAATGCCACAGAACTGGTCTAAGACATCACTGCTGCTCTCACTGTGACACAGCACCACAGCTCCCAACTTTGGCACCACAAACACTGGACACCTACCGCTGCTACAAGACACTGCAATGATTGCCCTGGGAGCTGCTTCCACAGATCTGTAACTACCGCCACAGATCTCCAGAAGAGCTTCTGATTAGTCCTCACTTCTTCTCAGAAGCAGCTTCTGACCCAGTCTGTATATATGATGGCTGATGCTTAGGGTATGAGGTATAACCCTAGCTGCAAAGGATGATGGGAATATGATTATCTAGCATACTTTCATATGAAAAGCAGGCTCTGCTCAAAAGGTGAGTGATTCCCCAGACATAGTATGGAGGTTCCAAGATGGGGTCATTGAGAAGAATGGCAAAGATCTACAAATAATAATGGAAGAATGGCTTTTCTCACATCATTCTCCTGCTAAGGCCAACTGAGCCAAATTCTTAACCCTCCTGAGAAGGTGGTCCTGGAGTTCAAGGTACCCAGTGATGTCAGGATCCTGGGGTAAAGCAACAGGCAAGGTTCTCTCAACAGGGATGACTCCAGATTGGCTATGGCACAAATATCTTTTCCTTCCCTACATATTTGAGAAGGCAGTTGATTCTTAAGGAGAAGGAAGCTTATGCTTGGGTTGTTTGTGTTTATAAGAACGTGTGTCAGATATGCTGAATAGAAAAGTGACTTTCTCACCCTTTGGTAAATACAAACAGAATTTTCAGATTTCCAGCATAGAAAGTCAGACTTAGTTCAACATTTTTCTTTTGCTGAGTGGACTATTGGTAACAGGTATGTTCAGGAAATGGTAAGAAGTGAGATGGCCAGAAATTAAAATGTGAGGGAGAAAAAGAAGAAGGAACAGCTTATCTAAGAGGCTAAGACTTAAAGGGGCAATAAATAATATTTGTAATGGCAGAATTGAGGCAAAATCATTGAAGAAATAGTGTTTGCTTTGCAAATATAAATGGCCCATAGGAAAATTATTCAGGCTTAAAGGCAAAGAAATGAAAATATAGAAGTCTAACTCCCACTGAGTTTCCTGAGAATCAGGCACACTCTCAGTCAACCATTGATCCCTAATACAAATATGACCTCGCTTGTCCAAATCCTCTAAATACTGGAGTATTCAACAGTGACTATATTGTCACTGATCTCTCTTGAATAAATAACTTGAAGAGTTGCTGGCCTTAATTATTTTACTCAAATAAGTGAACTTCACCAAAATGGTGACAAACCATTACTGCCACGCACTGTCAAATAATTAATATTATGCCACCATTTGTCTGGTCCTTCTGAGACTAACGATAGCATCCCGTAGTGAAACTAACCAAGGGGAATTCTGACATTCAGGGCTAAAGTGTTTCTATATTGAGAATATAATTAAATAACATACAAGTCAACTTTCAAATTTACTCAGTATTATAGTAATATCTAGATATGTTTTGTCTTTTGTTTTAAAATTTCCCAAGAATATTTGCCATAGGGGTTTGCTTTTTCAAATTCTTCTGAAATTAAGTTCTGTTATTGTTAGTGGATCTCGAAGAGAAGTCATTATTTAAATTACAGAACTATCAGGCAACACATAAATTTTAGGACTTGCAATAGTCTTTGATTACTTTTTATTTAATGGCCAAACTGAGGATATTTCATCACTTCCTAAAAAGATTATTTAGAGCCACACAACCTTGTGATTATTTAACTTAACCCTTGGGGGAAAAATGTTTTCAATTGTCATAAATATTAAGTTTCTGTGCAGCCTGTGTACAACATCAGAAGGTTTTAGTAAGAAGCTTGAGGTGCTGCTGAGGGGAGCTCACGGCTAAAGAGAGGACAGGTTGGGCCTAATAAAGAAGTTAGAATGGAAGTTTATGGTAAACCATACACTGCAAGGAACTCTGGGGTCTCCCAACGAGCCAGTGGAAGAGAAAGGATGACCCAGAGTGTTGGGTGATGGAATTAAAGAACTAGTTCAGTGAGTAAGCTGCTTTCCCTGGAGGGGAGGCTGGTACCTAAAATGGTAAGCCTCCAAGCCTAGAAGCAAGAACTCTCTTGACTCTAATGCAGGAGGTGAAAGGACATGACAACAGGATGCTCTAAAAAATCTCTAGATCCTAAGCCCTAGAGAGTTTCTCAGGTATTCATAGAAATGTATCTAGGAATATTCAGCCAACAGTTTGAGATCTGGGGAACCAAGTTCTACTCTTGGGCAGAAATAAGAGGGAGGGCAAGGGCATTAGCTAATGGAGCTTAGGTTCAAGGTTGAACTCCTGTCACAGTGATGAACTGTATTAATGATAAATGAGTCCAAACACCAGCAGCCCAGACACACGAATGCAGTAAAGGAAAGCAGAATTGAGTGAGACAGAGATCGTTGGGATCTCAGAAGGATAAGTAGAGGCTTGTCCAAAGTATGCCAGGCATAAAATTCTAGATTTTAATATGCTACCAGGTCTGGTTCTTAATGACTCATGAACTGACTGATTTTCATTACTAGTAAGAAAAAACAGGAATTCGTGATTTGGTATTATTATCCTAGTAATTCATATTAGTTATAGGAGCACTTGAAAAATATAGAAAAACTTAAAAAACAAAATAAATATCCCATAATTCTACAAAGCAAAGATGAGACAAACACCATCAAACTTTGGTATATATTTAGTAGAGTTAATATTCTACACACATACACACAGATACCATTATTGCAAAAATGGGAAAATCTATTATATGCTTTTCATCAAATGATCACATTATTGTAATTGCCTATTTAGTTGCCTTCCTTGCCAGGAAATAAAAGATGACACCTTGCTTACATCATATTCCTACTACCTAGCATGATACCTAGCACAGAGAGACAGACATTGTATGATAATGCATACTTTTATGGTTTTTTATAAATATGTTAAATTGCCCTTGTGGCAGTTACCAAGTTATAAACTCATAAGCAATTATGGGAGGCTCATTTCCTTTCATTCTTAAAAAAACTGCATCTTATCAGTTTTTAAGAATACTTGCCGTTTTGATGGGATTAATTTCTCTCATTTTTCTGTATTTGCATTTCTAAGCTATTAAGCTTGAATAATTTTCATACAGGTCATTTGTATTTTCTAAATACACATTACTCCTTCAATGATTTTGCCTCAATTCTGCCTTAGCTAATAGTATTTACTGCCTCTTTAAAAACTGAACTAATCATTTTATTCTCCCCTTTGTCAGCCTCCCCTAAAAGTGATGACACTTTTCAGGCAGTACCACTTGTTTTTGTGCTTTTCAGTACAATGCTCACGTGGAGCATCATGCATACTGGGCATCTTATCTGTGTACGTGCAGGGGAATCCTTACTGCCCCTGAAGTAAATAATCACAGAACTTAAAGCAACATTTTGGGTAGGAAAATCCCGGGTAAAGGTCAGAGAGATATGGATTCAAATCCTGGCTTCTCTGCTGACTCACTGAATGACCTTAAACAAGACCATCAGCCCCTATGAGCTTCAATTTCCTCATTGAGAGGAAATAATGCCAATTTGTCTTGCAAGGTTGCTACAAAGATTAAATAATATAAAATATGTAAAGGCACTATATAAATGTAAGTTATTGTTACTCTTGCTACTACTATCTCTGGGAATAAATATTGTATCCATCATCTGTTTTGAGACAAATTGGCAAAGAGTTTCCTTGTCAAGGCTGAAAACAAAACACAAGACAGACTCAGTGCTGCCCAGAAGAATGTATATGGCTATTGAAGTTTGCACTTTCTGAGGAAGCTGATAAAACTAAATAAGAACTTATTCCACTGACACCTTAATGTCATTCTCAGTTGTAACCCAATTTGCTCTACTTGTCTTCCTACAGAAGTGGAAATTTGTACTGCAAAGAAAAGCACATTCGACTTCCTCTCAGGGTTTATTTGAACATGGACAGCATTGGCTGACATGAAAAAGAAGGCTAGAGCTGAGGAAAGTACTGGGAAGGAATCCTAATTAAGCTAGAACAATTGGGAACCTGACTTTCTTGTTTAACATTTTAGAGAGCAAAAAAAGAAACTTTAAGAAAATGTCTCTCGTGTCCAGTCTTCCTCGACAGGCTTTGCACAAGTCAGACAACTGCTGTGAAAAATGATTCTTGTCGTTGGCTTCCTGATCATTCAGGGAAGTCTCTAATTACCTCAAACAGTAATGCCTAGTTCCTCAAAATGCTTAGCCGCAGATTATGTTTATTTCAGATTCACTTTACAGTGCTTAAATATATGCCTTACAATAATTTTAGAGGAGATAAGAGTATTCTGAAATCATTCTGTGGTACGCATTCCTCCTTATTCAACATGGGGGGAATCACTGCAAAAACTTCGTGACTAGAATCAAGAGGGACCATCTAGCTCAGGATTCCCAAATGATGTTCCCCAGACTCTTAGAGTCCTATCAGCTGTTTTAAATGTTTCAAAAAGCAGAGTGGAGATTTTATACTTATATGTGATTAGATTGCCACCAGTGATCTTAGCAGAAACCAGGTATCCATTTAGTATCAGTTACCCCACTTTGATCAGAGACTCTGTTTGGTAGGCATAGTTAATGCAAAAATGAATGGTTACTACTTGATAAACAAAAAGGAAAAATTGGTGGACAAATGACTCAAAATTGGTTCTTGTTGGCTAAAGGGTTGGAGGAAACAAGTTAGATCATTGACCTAATTTTATGATGAAGAAATTTACACTTGACGTCACACACTGAGTTAGTAGCCAGCCTGGGGTTGGGATATGGGTCTCCTGGCTCCTAATCCAACACTTTTCCCTCCAACCAAAAATTAATGTTTGTGTAGAGTTGAAAAGGGGCTGTCTAAGCAATAATAATAAAGAAAGAAGACCCTCAGTCTTTATTTATACATTCAACAGACAGCTATTGGTCCCCTACTATATGCGTGCTATGCCCGTTCTTGCCTTTGTTTGGGGATACAAAGGTGAGGGAAATAAATTCCCTGCCCTTTAAGAACTTAAAGCCCAAAGTAGATAATACATTTACATAAATAAAGAATGCACTGAATAAAATGATAGTTTCTGTCAAAGAGATAAAAGTGATGCACTATGGAGGTTAAAGAAAATATGATGCTCAGATAGTTTGGGTTTCAGGCCAAAAATGTGATAGCACATTAAAAGGCATATCCTACCTGAAATGCCCAGCTATACCCAATATTGGGCACGTTCCACCCATGAATGCAAATTCATCTCCTTCCATCCTTTTCTATCAATCTCTGGTACGAAAATCTTGCATATCCTTAAATTAAGGCTCAATTCAAACATCAGTTATACCATGTGTTCTTCCTAATCATCTTGGTCATATGCAACCTCTAGAAACTATTAGAGCACTGAGCAGTCCCACTACACACTCGACACTTCATTATATAAAGCCTGATATTGTAGTTATGCATTTATTGGTGTTTTGGTCCTGCCTACCTTTCTGACTTCATATCTTAAAACTCTATCATATTCTCTTTACATTCAACCCCGAATAAATAAATGACTTGAGATTCCCAAGTATCTCATTTACTACCCACTTTCTTGTCTTTGCCCTTACTGTTCTTTCTTTATGTAATACCTTTTCTCTTCTTTGTTTTCTCAGCATTATTTCCTCCAGCAAACCCTTCCTAAGACCCTACCCAATTCACCAATTTTCCAGCCTTGTCAGATGAAGCCTGACAGGAAATAGAGCTGTCTGGAATGTCACTTAAGAGCCAGGAGCCCTGAGACAGATTTTCTCTTACCCTTGTCACCATGAGTGAAGTACAGGACAGGAGGTCATGTCCCACAGGCAAATCCAGAGGTCAAAACTGGAATAAATAGAAAATGAGGTGATCACTACAGAAGAGCAGGAGAAAGGAGGAACCAAGAAACAGAGGTGAAGTGGGTGGTTTAAAAAATTTGTAAACCAGAGAAGAATAGCAGAGCAAGCAAATGGTAAGTACCATGAGGTAAGAGCTTAAAGAGCCTCTAAAAATAGTTCTCCAGTTGTCGGTATGAACAGTGTGCTTGAGTTGGAGAACGAAATGGTATTTGCCCTTTTTATGTCCTTCCTCCAGGATCTAGATTAGGATAACATAATCCTACAGCAATCTTTGGAACTCTGGAGTTTCCCTCAGAGATTCTTGGACCACAAGTCTCTTCTAAGTATTGGCTCACTTCTGGGCCATGAGAGATACAAGCAGGCTAAGGAACTAGCTGCAAGGAGGCTGTTGCTGCTATGAACAGGAGGGGTAGAGCTCCCCTGAGATGTATAGGCAGTAAACGGGAATAGGCAAAAATTGTGGTGTAGAAATAGGTGACCATTAGAGTTTTGGTGACAAACAGAGGATCTTCACAAAAATGAATTTAAGCTATTAAATTAGAAAAATTGTATTTCTATGATGTTGACCTAAAATGTAGGGGGGTTTTGGGGAATCTGTCTCCATATAAACAGGTCGAATCATCTGGCATTGCTATCACAGGATTAACCCAGGAGAATTCTGCCCCATTAAGTAAATTAAGTAAATTTGATCCTCATGAAGGATCATGACTGAGGAACAACCATTGTTGTTCACTAGAGGACATTTTCACTTCAAACGGGAACTCAACTAGTAGTAGTGCATCTCAAAGACACAGCCCTCCAGCTCAACCCATGTCTCACACTAAAGACTCTTCTCACTTTCCCAACATTATTGTAATTTCCTCAAGTTAATCTATTGTCAGGCAGTTGATCTTTACAGTTGATAAACCCAAGTGATTGGGTGCAGACATGCAAAACTTCAAATGATTTCCTCTAAAGCCAAACTAGGTGTCACTAATGGAGACCAGAGGTCTGGGTAGTCCATGAAGGCAAAAAATCCCTTGGATGAGGAGTCATAGCTATGGATTTGAGAGATTTTGACCCTGCATTCATGTCTATCACCTGTGAATTGTGTTGACAGAAGAGAATGAGGTTTCTATGGAATTGCTACTACATTGAAAGCCAAGTATGGGTAGGAATCTGACTATCTACAAAATTTTGTCCAGTTTCCCAGAGGAAGGTCAGATTTGGTAGTGGCAGGAAGGGTGAACCCATGTAGGTTGTGGCCAAGCACAGAGACAGGGCATCCCTCCTCCAAGTAATTTTCTATCATTGCACATATTAGAATCACTAGAGAGCTTTAAAGAATTCCAACATTCACGTTGCAATCCAAACAATTAAAATAGAATCTCTATAGGGACTCAAGCATCAGTATATTTTAAAACTCACTAGGTAGTTGTACTGTGCAACCAAGGTTGAGGACCTCTGCCTTATCCCTTTAGTGTATGAAGCTGTGAAGCAGTGTTGTGACCTGAAGCAGACATGAAGGTCAGAGCTAGAAAGCAAAGCCTATTTCTGGGGCTCAATTCGAGGTGCTTGTTCCTTAGTGGATGCCAAGTCTGTCTAGAAAAGAGTAAGCCAAGTATGAGGTGTAACAGAGTGGACAAAAGCAATGTGGCCTGGAGAATTTCCAAAGATGGAGTGTGCTGTCTTTGTATACAGCCGTCATGAGAGCACGTGTAGGTGTGTCAGCAGAGGACACTGCCAGACAGTCCCTCCTTCCTCTCACTTCCCATCACATCTCATATTTGCTCATTTATCCTGAGATCCATCATCTTGTATCCTAACTGTTTACATGCCTGTCTTTCTTACTACAGATCTTCCTTGACTTATGATGGGGTTACATCCCTATAAATGCATCACAGATTGAAAATATCATAAGCCAAAAATGCATTTAATATACCTAACCTACGGGCCATCATAGCTTAGCCTAGTGTAACTTAAATGAGCTCAGACCACTTACATTAGCCTACTGTTGGGCAAAATCATCTAATATAAAGCCTATTTTATAATAAAGTGTTGAATATCTCATGTAATTTATTTAACATTGTACTGAAAGTGAAAAACGGAAGGGTTGAATGGGTGCAGAATGGTTGTAAGCATATCAGTTGTTCACCCTGGTGAACGCGGGACTGCTGGGAGCTGCACTCCCTGCCGCTGCCCAGCGTGGAGAGAGGATCATACTACATATCACTAGCCTGGGAAAAGGTCAAAATTCAAAATTTGAAGTATGATTTCTACTGAACGCATATTGCTTTCAAACCATCATGAAGTCAAAAAATCATTAAGGAGAACCATTTAAGTCTGGGACCATCTGTAGACTGAAAGTTTCTTCCTTGAGCTTCATCCTTGACTGATGTCTTATTTATTTTTTAAATATCTTTGCCTACGTACAATATTTTCCAGCTTAATAAATCTTAGCTGAATAAATGAAATTGTGTCTGTATTACTTACAGAGCTTTTGCGTGCGGTATTAGGAACTCTCTTTCTCCTGTGCCATTCATAAAATAAGAAATTTGAAACCCTTAGATCAAGGACACAAAGGGAATAACACAAGCATTTCTTATTGAGAAATCTAGAAAATCAAGTAAATCCTTCCCTTGAAACAGCTCAGCTCATGTAAGGCAAAGACATGTCCTGTATGAGAGGAGGGAGACATTATGTTCAAACTAGGCATCCTTTGATGCTATGCAAATACAAACATTAAAGACAAGGTACGGAGATATTTTAATTCTAATTTATAATTTATAATTAGTTTATAAGGAAAATTTGCATTATTAAAAATGTTACTAAAAAATTATCTACTTAAAGAAAGTGGCTACATGGTGTAAATTAGAGTGAACAGAGAGATTATTCTAGGTTCAAATGATTCCCAGGACCGCCTCAGCCATTTTCAAGTTGTATCGGTTTTCTGACAAATAAAACTAATGCGTGTTCATAAAAAGAATGACCTGCTTACCTTGTTACTGTTGTTAAATTTAACTGCTTTAATAAAAGAGATTGTATAGAATAAAAGTGCTATTTCAATCAGCTAAAGTTTAGTCTACTCGTTCATTCACTCAGTATTTGTTGAGAATTCACCATGAGCCATGTCCTTACATCCAGCATACATAAATTCAAATGAGTAGTTACTACTTTTTGTCATAACTTTTGCTAGATGCGATTCAATACAAGATTGGCAAACAGACTAGACTTAGATCAGACTCAATTCAAGAATTCATTCATTCAATCATTCCTTCAACAAATATCTACTGAGAACTTACCATGGGCCATGCATTGTGTTAAGTAATGTGATACAGCAGTGGATAAGATAAGACTGACCCCTGCTTTAAGGGAGCTTACAGCTTAGAGGGGGGAGATGGAAACAGAAATCAAGTAACACAACAAACAAATCAATAAATGCAAACTGTGACAAATACAATGAAGGAAACAAAACGGGTATCTGTGAGATAATAAGAGGGGCGGCTAGCTTAGATTGAGTGATCAGGAAAATTTTCTCTGCAGAAATACCACTTAAACTGAGACCCAAGAATGAAATGGAGCATGTGGGAGAGATGTAAATAGGGCAAGAACGGTTCCTTCTAGAAGGTAGAATTGTGGCCAGTCACCCTGTCCCTGCAGGATGAGCAGAGAAAGCGGTCCTGAAATTTATCATGCACAGAGATGGAGACAGGGATCACGAGTCCAGGCCAGTTCAGGACTGGGTTGTCAGGAAGAAATCAAGCCATTGAGGTTCTAAGGCAGGATGGGAGGCCAGCTTCAGGTACAGATTCAGTGAGCTCGTGGCTTGATCAGAAACTTGAAACAAACACAAGTCTTTGGTCTTCCTCCAAAGACACCTTCCCAGGATAGTCCCTCCTTGACAAAAGGGACCAAATCTATTAACACTTTGATAGCCCCTATCCAAAGCCCTGCCCAAGTTGGCCAAGAGTGTTGCATCACCTCTGAAGATTTGGAGCTGAGCTGGGAATTCAAGTTCCTACTACTCTGGGAAAAGCTGGTCTTCCAGTTCCATGGACTCTTTCCTGTTATCTTTCTTTGGAGCTCACCATTAACTTTCTCCTTTGGCCCTAAAGAGTCTTGGGCAGAGGTTCTGACAACAGGGCACTTGATATAATCTTGTCAAACTACATGGAAATAAATCTCCGAGTGCTGAAGTTGTAAAACTCTAACGCAACACAAATATTACAAGCCCACAGAATGGCATATCGAGTGCCTGCATATTTCAATAAGGGTTATTTTAAAGTGTTTTGTACAAATGGATGACATTGAATGTATTTGTATGAGGAGAAGGAGAAATTTAATGTATTTAAATACAAAACTTTTGGCTTAACTAAGCACTGGAGCACATTTTCTCATGCTATATTTAAGCAGTGGGTTGCCATGTTTAAGGAATTATGAATTATTGAAAAGCACTTTGCAAAAATTTGGCAGCAATCCCTGAGCCATAGTCTGAATCAGATTTTTAAACTTCTAATATTTCTTCAGTGTAACCCTCTACGAAAGGAGTGCTTAAGAGAGATCAGAACACTAAATGGAGTGAGGGTTTTGTAATTAAATAGTCAAACTGAGTGAAAAGGGAAAATCCAGAAGAAGGAATATCAGACTAGAAGACAGAAGACCTGTTTTCTGATTCCAGCTTCACCATTTCAAAGCCATGAGGACTTGGGTAATAATTAATCCCTCTGAGTCTCATTTTTCTCATGAATAAAGTGGAGAAAACAATGTCTACTCTTCCCAAACTATAGGCCAGCATCAGGATAAGAAATGAATGTGAGTGTGTGTGTGTGTGTGTGTGCGTGTGCATGTGTGTGTGTGTGTATACACAGAAACTGTAAAGCATAAAAATTGTAACGGATAATAATAATGAGGAAGCTAAGAGGAGATCATTGAAGACATACTTCCTTTACTTTAACAATTTCAACTTTGGAGATGAGTAACCCCTGTCATAGCTGCTTTCCAGGTGATTTTCAGATGCGCCCTCTGGGCATGACAGGTGCCTAAAGTTAATTATCTCTCTTGTAAGCCCTTTCCTGAATTCCACAAAAGTTTGCTTTTCTGGCAATCTCTCTTCATTGTTCCTTTCTTGACCTATATAAATCCCTTCGAGATCGTGACTTCAAATTTCTGCTGCACCTAAGAATCTCACACTCACTTCTTGCTTCTTGGAGCAAAGAACTTCTGTCCAGGTAGGTGTTTCTCTAGGTGTCTAGACAAATCCTGGGAAGAAGCAGTCCTTCCCAACATAACAACTTCTTCCTGGTTCAAGCACCCAGGATGTCTGCCACTTGTCTCTTGTCCTCTGTATTTCACAAGTTGGAAGTTAGATCTATTCCTCTCAGCCTTTCAGTCATTAGGGGGAAGAGGATTCACACCTGAGCTCCTTAGATGGCTGCCTGCCTCTCCTTCACCAGATGAGAGATGTGCTTTGCAGTATATTATTATTTACAGTTGTCCTCTCCTTCAAAAATCTTCCCTCATCATTTTGTAATCCTAAATAAAATGAAGGAGCTTTGATTGTTGAAGAACTGGTACTCAAAATTTCCTGAGTTAAACACTTCACATATATTTGTCATCCATTCTTTTTTGTACCTAATTTTATCATATTAGTGTCTCATTCCAATATCCTACCACAGATGGAAAGGACCATCCCAGATTTACCTCTACATTAGATGTGGATATAACACCATGAGCACTATGACATTCAGATTTATACTCTTGTTCCATATTCCTCATTTCTTTCCAAATGAGCACACAAATTGTGCTACTGGATTGTCAGTGTGAACCTGAGTTTAAAGACAAGAAACTGAGACTAGCCAAAGTTCAGTCACATTCTCACATCCATCATAGAGGCAACTGTGTCCTTGATTCTGTCTCACTATCATGTCCTAAACATAAAAATATCTGATCGATTTGAAAGATGTTAGATAGAACCCAATTCTAAGATCAAACTTTTGAGGAAAATGGCTTGTTTTGTTCATAAAATTCCCCTTTCCCTCTTCCCTCAACTCGCTTCACTTTTACATACACTAATTTCATCAATTCCACTTTAAAGTTAGCTAAATCTGGTCCAGAAACAAGATAATGAATTGAACCTGAATCTAATCAAGCCTCTAGATCTCACTTCCAAATTACAAGAAATACAGGGGACTGAAGAACGTGTCAAAGGAACCTATAGAGATGTGTCCAACAAAACCCAAGAGTGGGAAAGTTCACAGGACAAAAGATCTGGTTTCTTGAACAACAACAAAAATAACTAGGGTAAAAAGGGAGAGATAGAAGTGAATCTATGGAATGGAAGAGATTTTAAGAGATCTATCACCTAGCTGCAAGATATGGACTTTATTTATATCCTGAGTCAGACAAACAGACTAAAAAAAAAAAAAGTGAGAGAATCAGAGAAATTTAAATATAGCTTTATATTTGATAATATTAAGAAAATATTAACATTCAAAGGGTTCTAATGTTTTTTGTGATTATGTTTTTTAAAAGCATCCTTACCCTTTAAAGGTTCATACTGGTATATTTATGGGTAGAATTACACAATGTTTGATATTTGCTTCATAACAATACAGCGGTAGGGTGGAAGTGGCAGGGTTAGAGAGAAAATAAGATGGGTAATTGTGAGATAATATGCAATACATATATTAGTCTCTGCCCCTGGTTCCTGGCACAGAGCTACTAAAACTCATAATTTCCTAAGTGATAAGAGCACCAGGAGCATCTTTTATTCTATTGAGGCAGCCTTCTGGATGGCTCTTGGATGAAGGCTAGTCACCAGAAAGACCAAGCCATGATTAGAAGCTTGAAATTTTCAGCTCTACCCCCCCATCCTCCAGAGAGGGGAGAGGGGCTAGAAATGGACTTAATGATTGATCATACCTGCGTGAGGAAGCCTCCATAAAACCCCAATAGCATGGGGTTTGGCTGGCCTCTGGGCTGGCAAACACATCCACACTGGGAGAGTGATGCACCCCAACTCCATGCGGACAGAAGCTCCTGCCCTCAGGACCCTCCCAGACCTCATCCTATGTATCTCTTCACCTGGATTTTCATCTGTATCCTTTATCATATCCCTTAATAAATGTATTTCCCTGAGTTCTGCGAGCCATTCTAGCAAACTAATCAAACTCAGGGAGGCAGTCATTGGAACTTTCAATCTATAGGCAGTTGGTCAGAAGCACAGGTGACAACCTGGACTTTCAACTGGCATCTGAAGTAGGGTGGGGAGGGAGTCTTGTGGGATTGAGTCTTTAACCCGTGGGATCTGATGCTATCTCCAGGTAGATAGTGTTAGAATTGAGTTAAATTGCAGAGATGGAGCTGATGTCACAGAGAATTGCTTGGTGTGGGAAAAACTTTCACATATTTAGTGACCAGAAGTGTTGGAAGTGAAGTTTTCTGTGTGATTAATAGAGGAGACACACAGGAGAGAAACACAGTAGGGAAGACCTGGGTTTTCCCCTACCCAGGAAGGAAAAATCTGAGTTTTTCCAGTATAGCCATGATTTGATAATTGTTGAAGAAGGATGATGATACAAGAGGGTTTATTATACTATTGCCTATAATTTTGTATACATTTGAAACTTTTCATGTTAAAATGTTTTTGAAAGACAGCTGAATAATTTGCTAGCCAGATGATTGAATAAACATTCGGCATTTCCAATGGCTGTGTTGACGTAATGTAGACCTGGCCTGAGTAAGGTATTTGATTTATTCTTTCCCTTATTTACCAAGAGCATAAAAACAAAAAGACCCAGATGTGTGATGCTAATGGAAGCTCTGCATTATTTACATACCACAGAACTTACTTGCTTTGTGCTACACTACAAAGTGAGTGGAGAAAATGCATACCATCGTCCTAGGATTTGAGCAGGGAAAATTCCTTCTTCTCTGCAAGAGGGACTAGGAGAAAATGCAGCCTAATGATCCACCCTTGCTTTGAAGTCTGATGGCTTTGCTCTTGTTATTCAGGTCCCCGTGAGAAAGTCTGATGATCCTACATGCTATGGGGAGATAAACTAGAGCTAAAACTCATTAGAATGCCATCCAAGTCATTGAAATAGAGCTGAGGCTGGGAAGAGATTTGAGCAGGACTTCAACAGTTTCTGTACCATTTTATGTCCTTTAAAAAGTCTGATAGGAGGAAACTAGCATTGTCTGTTCTCAGTGTCAGTTATAGATATTTGTTACACTTTCCTCCATTTTCCTTTTATGTTTGAATATTTCATTATAAAAAAATATATAAGGTTTTCCTGAATTTGCTTTTGCATGTAGCTTGAGAAGTAGAACAGTAAATACAAGCAGCACAGTTGTGCACTCTGGAAGCTGGACAGACCGTTCCACGCATTGTGATTGAAAATGCCACAGAGAAGTTTCTTTCTCTCACTCCTATCACACCACTCCCCAGAAGTAGCTACACTGCCTGAAAAGGCACCAAGATGTAATCAGATGAATAAGTGTCATGTCTTAAAATGCAAACACTGTTGGAGAGTTAAGATGGTAACTGCCACTCAACTCTTTGTGTAATCAGATGTGTTCTTTCTATGGTCCAGCTCATTCATTTCACACAGGAGGACTATTGACTCTTCAGCGGCCAAAGAGTCAATTTTCTATAAATCCATATGTACACTAACCATGTATACTGAATAAATAGTATGTCTCAAAAATATATGTGTTCCCATATTTCAAATATATATAGATAATGTTGCAATTAATAAAATATGAATTTGTTTAAAATATAATGGAATCCAGAACGTCTTTTGGTCATCATATATTTTCTCAATCAATGGGTTAATAAAAGTACGAAACCCGTCATAAACGATGTCACAATTTGGGCTGTATTTCTTTCCTTTTGTTGGTCACATAATATTCCATAGTATGGATGTACTGCAATTTAGTCAGCCATTCCCATATTGATAAATTTTCAGTCATTGGCTGCTAGAAACAATGGTACAATAAACATCTTCTGACATATGTCCTTACAAATAAGCACTTTTGTTTCTGTGACGTAGCTTCCTAAGAGTGGAATTTTGGAGTTAAAAGGGAAGTAAATTTTAGATTTTAATAGATGTTGCTATATTGCCTTCTAGAAAGGCTGTAAAGCTTTGCAATCCCACAAACAAAGTACAAGAGAACCCTTATCCCCATATCCCCATCAGCAATGGGTTTATAGCTCATTCTAATGGATGCAAAGTGATATTTCATCTTTTATTATTCATTTGAATTTCTCTTACTTTATGTGACTTTGAGCATCTTTTCGTATGTTTTTTGCCCATTGGGTTTGTTTTTTTGTGAATTTTTTTTCAGTTCTTATCTACATTTTTCTATTGTACTATTTGTCTTTTTCTTGTCACTCTATAGGAAATCTATACATTACAGAAATTGTCCCATATCTGATGTTGCCCACTCCCATCTGTCAAGCCATTCTCTATCACACTAATCTTTTCTATTTTCTACACAGTAATTATCACTGTTTGAAATTATTTTGTCAGTTGTTTGTTTCTTCACCATCTCTTTCAACAAAACATAAGTTCTATGAAAGCACAAACTTCTTTTCTCTTCTAGAGCATCATGGCCTATGACAGGATAGGCCCTCAACAAAATTTGTTGAATAAATAAATGAACGGTGAGCAGAAAATTATTCATAGATTTATACAATATAATGCTTGACTCAACGGACTAGTGATAAATGCTATAATTATGGCAACCATATACCCCAAATTTTCTGGAACCGTTTTGACTATTCTGTTCCCTTAATTATACTTGTGCTTATCAGACCATGTGTCTAGGGTTTGATTCATACAGATATGTATAAATTATGTGTGAACATAGATGAGAAAATAATAATTCTCGAGGGACTGCTGGGAATGAGACCATCAATAGTGATAGTAGGAGATTGCCATGAAACAAGGAGGACAGGCATGAAGGCAGATAAAATAGCTTGGTCAAGGACACAGTGGTGGGAAATCAAGAGGCATTTATGAGTGAGCAATCAGGTGTAATTAAAGAATTTAATGTGTATTCGGAATAGAGAGAAGAGTGAAATGAAATTGCGAATTGAACGATAGGTGGTGATCAGACTCTAGAAAACATGTTAAGCCAAACAATTTACACATTTTCTTATAGGAAATATAGAATGATCAAAAGTTTTTCAGTGTTGGGGGTGGCATAATCAAATTTATGATAGAGGAAGAACACTTTGTTGGCAATGCTATGAATTAATTAGAAGACCAAGAGAAGTTTTTATTAATAATGGTCCTTCTCGCAGTTCTAAAAGAACTTGTGCCAAACTAGTCCAGGCATATTTTATGGACAGCGTTTTTAATAGAACTAGCAGAGTCAGCACACATTTCCCAAATCAGCTGACAGAATAGACACTCTAAATTTTATCCATTAGCTTTTGCTGCCCAAATTTTTTATGCTAAAGAATAAAAATCATCGAAGTTGCATTAATTTCCTCAATAAAGTGGATGCTCAAATGGATTGAGAGCTGCCTGCATTTTCTGTCAAACTATATCAGCCTCCTCTTCTAACCAATATTTCTGAAATGCTTCTGAGCAATTTTATGTGCCAAGTGCCGTGCTTGACTTATACCTAGAAACGAGTTTAAGACTAATTGGTTAGATTAATATTAGGAAATATCATCACCTAGTCTTAGTTTGTCACCTTCCCTATTTAGGGTAAATGTATCTGCTTGGTAAAGTTAGGTCTACATTAGGCCACGACAAGGGGAGATATTTGCTGTCTTCTTTTGTTAGTTTAATAAATCTCAAAAAGTACTCTTTGGTATGAATTTTCCAATCTGGACTACATATTGATCAACTAAAGTGGTTAATTAGCACATCTCCCTTTAGACAGGTGGTAATTCTGTCTTCAAGTATCATTTGATCCTCCTTCAATGATTAATGAGTGACTCCTCTGACAAGGTGAACCATACTTTGATGAGAGAGTGTAGTAGAGTTAAAAGGATATGACTCTGGAGTCAGATATTCCTCAATTCAAATCCCTACTGTGATACTTACTAGTAGAGTAATATTCATTCAATAAACGGTTGAGAACTATTTTATGTCAATTATTTGCATAGACACTAGGGATTTAAAGCTTTGCTTATAAGGATCCAACAGTCTAGTAAAAGACACAGACAAGGAAACCAACCTTGTATAATAGAAGAATGAACTAGGAACAATGGTGGTACAAACGAGAAGGTACTCAGAGAAGTAGCTAAATGAAAAGTCACCCTGGACCAAAGGAACATAAAGAACAAAAGTGTAAAGGCATGCCTAGGAATGGTATGTTTGGTGACCCCAAAACAGTGAAGTTTGGCTTACTTATGTATGTACCTCTGTGAAAACAATCTTATTTGTTTTCACCACTGTAATTCCAAGCATCAAAGACAGGACCTCATACATAGTTGGAGTACAATAAATGTTTGATGAAAAAAATATGAGAAGTAAAAGATATGTTGGAAAGTAGTGAGAGATGAAGCTAGCGAAACAGGCAGAAGACAGATTCAGGCTGAGTTTGTATTCTAAGATTAGAAATTTTAATTTTTATTCTATATCTGAGTATTTTGCAACCTTAGCTAAGAATTAGATTCATCTGAATTCTGGATCACTTGTTAAAAATAGAGATTCCATGGGGCTGGCCCCGTGGCCGAGTGGTTAAGTTCTCACGCTCCGCTGCAGGCGGCCCAGTGTTTCGTTGGTTCGAATCCTGGGCGCGGACATGGCACTGCTCATCAGACCACGCTGAGGCAGCGTCTCGCATGCCACAACTAGAAGAACCCACAACGAAGAATACACAACTATGTACCGGGGGGCGTTGGGGAGAAAAAGGAAAAAAATAAAATCTTAAAAAAAAAAAAAATAGAGATTCTAGTCCTCTTCTCATAACCAAACCCAAATCTCTAGAAAAGGAGCCTCAATATCTGTATTTTAGCTAGTTTTCTTGTGATTCTAATGCTTAAATGTTTGAGGAAATTGGGTGAGGCAAAATAATCTGAGGGCCTGAACCAACACAACAGGATTAATAGAGGAAATAAGAAAATGAATATAGTACATGCTAACTAGGTTGATCTGTCAGGGACACGGTGATCATTGGAGAATAATAACCACAGAGGCATCTAAATTTCTGATTTGGGTCCCTTAGTTAAGTCATCAAGAAACACAGTAAAGAGTGCCAGAAAAAAAAAAAAAAAGCTGGTTTGGAAGAGAAGGTAATGAATTTTATAGAAGTTAAATTTGAACAACATATTGAAAAACTAGGGGTAAGGTCCAGAAAGTAAGAAAAAAATGGAACTAGGTCTTAGAGAAAAGTCTGAGTTTGAGTTATACAATGGGCGATATCAGCATTTACAAGACGTAACATCTTAATCTGTTCAGATTGTACTAATAATTCATGCTATAAAATTTTGCCACATGACATAGCTCCGATGGTGTACCAGCAAATGTTTATCAACTGGCTCTCAGAGATTATGGGGTTGGGCGCCCTAACTTGTATCATTTGCCAAATTTTGTGTTGTAAATACGCCCACTGTAGCAGATTTTAAGCTACCAAACACATCACTGAACATGAGATTGGGAAGATATGTGCACAATTGGCTCTCACTAGCCAGTAGAAGCTGGCTCCAGCACACCATTGCATCTTTCCCTTTTGCCCCCCCAGAAATTCACTTACAGTTCCCTTTGGGATACTCTCCCTAATGAGTCTTTACTCTAATAAAAAACTTTCCATCCTAACAATAAACACAATACAATAAAAGAAGAAAAACAAACAGTCCAGCTCAGTACATTCAAGTAAACTAATTTCTTCCCAAAAACCCGTCTGTTAGTCACAATCCTCCCTAGGTTGCTGCACTCTGCTCCGTGCCAGCTGGCACTCCCAAACAGCTGGGTGAAATCATTACTCATTGTCCATGTGTATCATAATTCAGTCACATCTGGCTCCTCTTTAACTCTTTGTCCTCTCCAACCTCCATCAAAGGAATTTGCATCAGTGGCCATTCTAGATCCACTGATTTAGGGCCCAAATTCCAGGACTGTTGGATTCTTGACACCTAGCTACTATCTAAGCTTAGAGTCCCTAGATTCCTCTTACCTGCCTCATTCACATTTGCATTTTTGTGTGTGTATGTGAGGAAGACTGGCCCTGAGCTAACACCTGTTGCCAATCCTCCTCTTTTTGCTTGAGGAAGATTGTTGCTGAGTTAACATCTGGGCCAATCTTCCTCTATTTTGTGTGAGATGCCGCCACAGCATGACTTGATGAGTGGTGCTAGGTCCACACCCAGGATCGGAACCTGTGAACCCTGGGCCACCTAAGCAGAGCACGCAAACTTAACCACTACGCCACTGGGCTGGCACCCATATTTGCTTCTTTATTCTACTGAGAAAGTTCCACATCATTAATTTCCCTCCTACTATGCAGTCTGGCAAAGAAGACTTTGTAATCACTTCCTGAAAGGTGGAGGAGGAGATTGGGATAAGACAAGGAGAGTTCAATAACTGTGTCCACTTGTAATTAGTTCATGCTTAGAAGGAGACTGCAACTGTCTCTGGCGTTATCTGGTAGGGCAGTCAGAGGTTCACCAAAATCTCATATCACACTATCTCCACACTGTTTGTCTTTAGGACACAGTGGACAGATTATGATTTGACCTTCCAATTGCTTTATCTTTAGTTGGGTGCTTGTTAGTGAGATAACTGTAATTTTCTTTCAGCATTTTAAAGATAGCATTCCTTTTTTTCTTTTTTTTCATTTGACTTGCATCATTTCTTTTGAGATATCAGCTGACAGGCTAACTATTGATTCTATTAAAGTGGTTTTTTTTCTGTAGCTGCAAGTTTTTCTCTTTGTCATTCTTTCAGCAGCCTTATTATGATGTACCTCTGTGTGTTTTCCTAGTATTTATGCTGCTTTTGAGTCAAAGCACTTCTTGAATCTATAACTTGATTTCTTCCATTAGTTTTGGGAAATTCTCAGCCATTAGTTCTTCAAATATTGCTTCTGTCCCATTCTTTTCCTCCTCCCCACATATGACTCTATTTATACATATGTCAGACCATTTTCCTGTCCCACATATCACTTATGCACTTTTTGGAATTTTCAGTATTTTTTTTTCTCTATGCTTTAGTCTGTATATTTTCCTTCTGACTTTTCTTCTAATTTATTAACTCACTCTTCAGCTATATTTAATCTAATATTAAGCTCATCTATTCATTCCTTAGCTTCTATTATTGTATTTTTCAATTTTGTAATGTGTTTATTTAATTTTTTGTTGATTCCTGTTCTTTGCTGAAATTCTTCATGTTGCCACCTATATTCTTTTTTAAATTTTTTTATTATTGCAGTAACATTGGATTATAACATTATATAACTTTCAGATGTACATCATAATATATTTCGAATTCTGTGTAGATTACATCATGTTCATCCCCCAAAGACTAATTATAATCCATCAACACACATGTGAGCCTGATCACCCCTTTTGCCCTTCTCTCTCCCATCTTTCCCTCTGGTAACCACCAATCCAATCACTATTGCTATGTGTTTGTTTGTCATTGTTTTTGTCTTCTACTTTGAGTGAGATCATACGGTATTTGACTTTCTCCCTCTGACTTATTTCACTTAGCATAATACCCTCAAGGTCCATCCGTGTTGTCATAAACATCAGGATTTCATCATTTCTTATGGCTTAGTAGTATTCCACTGTATATATATACCATACCCTCTCTAGCCATTTGTCCCTTGATGGGCACCTAGGTTGCTTCCAAGTCTTTGCTATTGTGAATAAGGCTGCGATGAACATAGGGGTGCATGTATCTTTATGCGTTAGTGTTTTCAGGGTCTTTGGATAAATAGCCAGCAGTGAGATAGCTGGATCATATGGTAGATCTATCCTTAATTTTCTGAGGATACTCCATACTGCTTTCCATAGTGGCTACACCAGTTTACACTCCCACCAGCAGCGTACGAGGGTTCCCTTCTCTCCACATCCTCACCAACTCTTGTTGTTTCCTGTCTTGTTAATTATAGCCATTCTAACCGGAGTGAGGCGATACCTCATTGTAGTTTTGATTTGCATTTCCCTGATAGTTAATGCTTTTGAATATGTTTTCATGTGCTTGTTTGCCATACGTGTATCTTCTTTGGAGAAATCTCTGTTCAGATCTTTTGCCCATTTTTTAACTGGGTTGTTGGTTTTTTGTTGTTGTTGAGACATATGAGTTCTTTGTATATTTTGGATATTAACCCCTTATCCGATATATGATTTGCAAATATCTTCTCCCAATTGTTAGGTAGTCTTTTTGTTTTGTTGATGGTTTCCTTCGCTGTGCAGAAGCTTTTCAGTTTGATGTCATTTACATTCTTGAACATATTAATCATAGTTATTTTGGTATGCATATCTGATAACTCCAATGAATGGATCAACTGTGGCTCTGTTTACATTATGTGTTTTGGTTTTCGTCATCTCTTGGTTTGCTAAGCAATTCTTTACTGAATGCATGTTATTGGCTGTATTTTATTGAAGGACATTATATCATGAAAAAAATGTAGAGATTGTGGAGGGTGTTATCTTTTGCCAGAGAGGATTTATGTTAACTTTGGACAAAAGGAGTAGGAACAGCTCATCTTACAATCTGATCAGAAAGTGAACTTGCTCAAGGCTGCATATCAGTCTTTGAAAAGTCTTATCTATTTTAGATTCTTGGTTACTCCTAGGACTTAGACCTTCAGGAGTTTTAACTGAAAACTTGGTATGTTTACAAGGGCCCTGAACTCTAAATATCATCTCCGCAGCACTATGAGACTGAAAAAGTCATCTATTTAGCTTCACAGCCCCTGAACCCTTGACCTCTTATGAAAAGACAAATGCTTTGGTAGGAAAAAGCAGTGCAGAATATGAGATTCACTCTTCTGTGTTTCTCTTCTCTATGGAGTCTTGGGTCATCAAGTCCTTATAATCTTTAAATTCCAATATACGTCTCCTTGCCCCGTGAGACCAAGGAAAGCCCTAATCAGCTTCTTTCCTTTTGCCTGCCACTCCCTGCTGAGCTTCTTAGCTTTTTTTTTTTTTTATCATGCAATTTATGAATCAACAAATGAGAGGAATAATGACATAAAATTTGGGGTGCCTCAGTAAATTCTCTCTTTCTGAGACTTCGGTCGCTCAAGTCTTGGATGCATTGATAGTTACTGATGCCTTCAAATTGATTTTCTTCTGTGTTTTATCCAGGTTTTCTAGTTGTTCTCTGAAGAAGGGCTGTATGGCTATAAGCTATTTCATCACAACCAGAAGCAGAAGACCAAGACAGTGAAACATAGTATTCTGGATATATACTGAAGGTAGAAACAAAGGACTTGCTCGTTCATATGCAGGGAGGTATGAGAGATGAATTAGGGCTATACTAAAGTCTTTGGCCTGAGCTACTGGAAGGACTGACTTGTAATCTATGGATGTGGAAAGAACACATGAGAAGGAGGCTTCTCAGGGGAATATCAGGAGTACATTTTGAGATGACTGCTAAAAAATGAAAGGAAGATTCCAGTAGGCATTTTCGTATATGAATCTGGAGTTCATAGAAGAGGTACAGTCTGGAGATATAAATTTGGAAATCATGAGCATATGGATGGTGTTTAAAACCAAGAGAGTAGGTGAGGTCACCCAATGTATGAGAGTAGATAGAAAACTAAAAAGAGTAAGTCTGGGGAATATTAACATTTATGTAGATGTCAGGGAGATAAGAAGAGACCCACAAAGGAAAGTCAGAACTTGAAACAAGAGAGATTAAAGAAAACCCAAGTGAGTGAGACATCCTGGAATTCAAATGGAGAAGCTATTCCAAGAAAAGGATAACAAACAGTATGTCAAATACTACTGAAAGACCAAATCAGATGACTGAAAGTAACCTTTGGGTTACCAACATGGGGTCATTGGTGACATTAGGAGAGTCGTATCAGTGGAGAAGTGGAAATAAAAGTGTGATAGCAATGGGTTCAAGATAAAATGGGAGAAGAATTTATTTTCTCAACCTAAGTCAGTTACATCAGGGAATTAATTCTTGCCATCTATTTTATTGGAGTTTCCAGAAAAATATCTTATCTAAAATTCATCTGATTTCTTGGAACAGATTAACATGATTCAGATAGTCTCAAGTCACTGATTCTTTAAGCATAACTCCTTTAATGTTTTCTTCAGGATCTGTTCATGGCTGGATGACTTTTACCCTAAAATAGTTAATAATCATATGTATGATGTAAAGATTTTGTATGGTCTCCACACGCCCCACATTATTTTCTGGACCCTAAGGCAATGTTGTACAGTGATGTAAAGAAAGTAACTTCTAGAACGTGTACTATAACAAATACTTGCCCTGTGAGGCTCTTCGACAGTGGCCTTTGCTTTCTCAATTCTTGCAACATTTCCATGGACTATTCTAGCCAAAATTCAAAGGTATCTGTGCAATGAGAATAACACACCCTGAGGAAACATACACACAAACTTCACCCTAAACAATAGTCTTCCTAAACAAACTTCAGCATAAGGCCCACACAAAAAGAACTCTGGGAAACTTGGAAAAAGATGGGATACCCTTGCACCTAATAATTCTGACAGGTGCATCATACTCTCCCCTTCCTCCTCTAGACAGTACTTATTTTCTCAAAAGTAAGAATTAGGGATAGTAAATTCATTGATTTATTTTCGTGTTCACCCTTCTTCAAATATCTCTCTTGAAATCCAAGAGGACTCCACCATGAAGATAAACTCCCAGAACACCACCAGCATTAATCTTCCTTCTAAACATCTGATCTAGTATTTTGAACCCATTCAGAGTTTGAGGTTATTCTGGAGACCAGAATGAGAAACTGCCTTCATTTCAACTCTAACAACAAAGATGCCTTTTTAAGTGATTGCTCTCCATCATACTCCTCATCATTACTCTCCACAATACACGGTGTGGTGTATTCTTCGGGATTTGCTAACTGCTGAAACAAACACCCCCAAAATCACCGTGATTGAACGCTGTCACGTATTTTCTTGCTTATATAAATTCCAAGGTTGATATTCCTAGTCAGGTGGTTCTCCTGGGCAGCTTTCCTCCAAACAGCACCTCAGGAACCCAGGCTGCTTCCATCTTGTGGCTTCAAGGTACCCCTGACATCTTCAGCCAGCAGCTAAAAGGAAGAGAGAATGTGGGTTTGCCCAGAGGTTTTGGCCAGTCCTGGAAATAGCATGCATCTCTTGCACAACATATCACTGACCAAATATTGGTCATATGATTTTAATTTAACTTCAAGGGAAATGAAGAAACGCATTATTCTTGTGTGCTCAGGAAGAGGAAATATTATTGCCGAGCATTTAGTGAGTCTCTTTCATAGACTTCCTTCTGGCCACCAGATTCTCAGCTCACTCTTCCTTCTGCTTGCAAAGCATACTCATCCCCTCACTAATGAGGACAACCCAAAGTCACATGCAATTGTTACATCTAGCTCAGAGTTCAGGATGTCCAGATAAGTACAGCCCTTCCATTAGGGCTAGTTGTGGCTCCGTGTGTCCTGGTCACCTATAAATTAAAAGATGAGCTATCTGCCCACCACCATCAGACAAACACAGCCAATATGAAATGGTGGAACAGAGGCACAATAACAGTAATAAGTGTTCCTATTTGAAAAGGGAACAAGGGTGGAAAGCCTAGAAGTCAATGGTTTATAGCAATACTGAAGTCCTTTGGAGTAGAAAACATGAAGGACCCTGAAGTGACGGTAGGAAAAGCTGTTTGATAAGATTTTTCTTTTGTTCTCCAAGAGGAATGTCCCTGTCCATCCTTCTCTGTGGCCCTTGCTCCATCCTCTATGAGCACCATCTTGTCCATTATTCTTTTGGCCACAAGTGAAGTTGGAGAGAGGGAGCATACCCTCTGGGAGCCTTGGAAGTCAGCCTTGCGCTTATGGAAGTTTGAAGTTCCAGTGGTTGTTTGAAGTCTGAAGTGGTCAAAACTGGTTTTTGTTTGTTTGTTTAGTATGTGGTTTATTTGGAAATAAAAATTCCTCAAAACCTTAATACTTCTGATCAATTTGCTTCTGGGTAGTTTTATGTGCCAGAAACCACACTCAAAGATCTTTCCTAGACATAATTCTCAAATATGTTGTATCTCTCTGCTTCTTTGCCACCATACGAACCTCTCTCAATTTAATAATAGCTACCTTGAGGCTATAATTTTTGAATGGGGAATACTCTGTCCTTAAACTGATCCTTTTGTGAATCATTTTATTCACCTGAAAAGATTTACTGGGTTGTTAGGTTTAAAGTAGTTGTTTTGTTTTTAATTCCTTTTCTCACGTTTAGATTCTTCAGACAGCTGACTTTTCAACTCTGCAAAACTGAATTTCCAGACTCTATTCACTTTCATTTATGCTTGCAATCTCGCCATTTCTTTCTGGAGCTTTTTCTTGGCCAAACACAGCCAATAAAAACCACACACCACTAGAGTTATGTTTCTCATTTCTTCTCCTTGAGTTCAGTTTCAATAGGCACATGGTCTCCCTTCCAAGTGCTCACAGGAAAAAGTTTAACCAAATGTCTTGCCACTGCATGACAAGATTACCATTTTGCCAGCTGACAGTTTCAGTTCCCTTACCGACCATAGCCAATTGCTAAGCCAATAACATATATTTCAAATTTTTGTTATGAAAATAACACTTCACCGTATAAACATCTGTATTGGAATGGGCTAACTGCTGTAGCAATCAAACCAAAATCTTATTGGCTTAATGCAATAAGAATATTTTTAAATTCAAGTCCAGTGCTAACAGTCCTGGTTTGGTGGTTCTCTCACATGGTTGCTCCGCAAGCTGTGACTTAGTAACCCGAGTGCTTCTATTTGATTGCTTTGTCATTTTACAAATTCAATGTAATCCTGGAATAATGCAGTCAGTAGATGGGGGAGATGAGAGGAGCATAATTCAGAGGATTTATGACCACGTCTAAAAGTGATACACGTAAATTCTGCATACATTTCTTTTTCTAGAACTAAATCACATAGCCTCAACCTAACAGCAAAGGAAGCTGGGAAATAGTCTTTCCATGTGCCTAGGAAGAGGAAATAGGATGGGTGAGCATCTAACCAGCTTTGGGGTAAATGCAACTAGGGCTACAGATTATCCTAATATTGGCAAATGAAGACTATCCAATTCCAAAATATGCAACAGAGACATATGGAAAACCCAGCCTGAACCCTGAAAATGTACCTCATTAATATATTAGCTAAAATGCATTCAGAATTTACAATTTTCGAGGCTCTTCCAGTTGTTTTATAGTTATCAATCCTTGCTGCTAAAATAATACTACAAGGTGATTGCTATTATTATACCCATTGTATAGATGAGGAAACTGAGGCCCAAATAAATTAGGAAATCTACCCAAGGTCTCACAGCTAATCAGTGGAAGGTGCAAAATTTGATGCTAGGCAGCCTGGCTCTAGAACATAGACTCAGCCAATACACTCCTCAGCCCTTTCTGGTTTATTTGTGAAATTCTCAGGTAATTAGTTTAATACACTATTGCCTAAAGGCAGGTAAACAGTTTAGGGTTGGCTCATTTGAATCATGCCAACAGGCTTTGGGCTACAGGAGTGGTCTCTAGTTGCCTAGTACCTGGCCCTGGGATAATTAAGGCAGAGGAATGTTGCCTCCTGGAGTGCAGGCACCAGATAGAGGCGGCTGTGGATTGGTTAGTTGACATATCAATGCCGTGCTTTTAGCTGGGTTCTCAATTACCTCTAAGAATTGGCTGGCCCAGGGAATGGCAGACTCTCCCCAGCAGAAAGAGGTGTTTTTTAAGACATCAAAACAGGACAATGTGCAGAAATTGAAATACATATATTTAACTCTTTTATAGATATATATTTAACTCTTTTAATCTTGATAACAACCCCGGTAGTGAGTCAAGCTCTTTAATGAGGACATGGGCAGCGCTGAATGCTGCATGCAACATGAGGCCAGAATGGCCTATGGTTTTGTACTAATGCAGGTGCTTAGCTATAGAAGGGTGCAGCTGAAGCCAGATTGCTATAGGTTAAGAGTGAACTAGGAGAAGTGAAGAAGCAAAACCAAAGAATGTAGACTGCTCCTTCAAGATGTTGGCTGTAAAGAAAATAAATGATGCAGAATTATACTCAAAGGAAAATTTGGTTTTCTAGGTTCTGAGACTTTTAACATTTAAAGGAACTGGGTAAGTATAGATATTAAAAATATAGGTGGTTTGGGGGATACTTGATGAAAAGGGAGAACTTAAGTAAATTACTGTACTCCTTGGAGCCATGTCTATTTCTCAATCTGTAAAAATAGTAAGCATAATCCCAACTGCAAAAAAATTGGGGAAGATTAAATGAGAGAAAATATAGCACATTTAGCACATATATCAGCATAAAGTATTGTTCAATAAATGACCATTTTATTTCTTCTACCTTCTTTTTCTTTTAATATCACACCAATATTGGCTTTATGAAGTCCAAACCAGCTGCAAAATGTGAACTTGCTATAATTTCATTTTTTCAGGTTTTTCTGTGAATCCTTTTAAAAATAGCCCGGACTGAGGCAGCTGGAGAGCTTTCAAACAAGCTATTGAGGACCTGATAGATGCTGAATAAGGACCTGATAGATGCTACATGCTGAATAAGAAATGAAGCACATGAACAAATGTGAGCCTTTTTGGAGATGAAGAGGAAGAAAATCTGAAATAAGAGAACACATTAACCCCGAGGAAAAAAAATTTATTGAGTTTGCTATTGGAGCAGAATAACTGGTACTTTTATCTCAGATGATTGTAGCATTAAACTAAACAGACCAAAATGTTGTAAGTATCCTTGATTGCCTTCCATAAGTGGCATTAGCAATGTAAATAAACGAAGCAGATGAACTACGTGGGATTAACTGAACTATAAAAATGGGGATAAGAGTGAATACTAGATTTTTATTTTTAAAAGCTAAACTACAATCATAGCCCAGGGACGTATAAAGGCAGCCTGGAAATGTCAAAGATGAAAATGTTAATTAGAACATTTGGTTTCTTCTTAAAGCAAGCTGCAGTGTTGTCCCTCTTTTGACATTTGGAAACCTGAAATTCTCTACCAGTTCACCCTTAACTAATACAGTCCTTTGTTTAAAAAAACGAAAAAATCAGTGAAGGTAACATTTAATTTTTAGAGTTCAAAGATTGTGCCCTTGCTGGGGGTAGGTACCATGGAATCAAAGTTTGTAATTCAACCAAAGATAAGATCTGTGGAAATATTTGCTTAAAATCCCCTGAAGAGTGCTCTGTATCTCTCGGAGTAATAAGCAGGAATTCACTTTACTGCCCTCTGTATTGTCTGTATAAGCATTCATGTAAGAATGGGAACTAGAGTTGCTGGAACAAAAATGTGCTTCAGTGAAGCAGAGAGAGGGCACATTTCAGAGAATGTGAGTCCGTGCATGAATCTCACGCATACGCGCCACAGACTTACATGCTCTTCACACACAGAAAGCACATACATCACATGCGTGCATGTCTGTGCATAATAGGTGCATAGGAATCTTCTGAAGATCTAGTTAAATACAGATTCCATCTCAACTTTATTAATAGGTCTAGGGTTGACCCCAGGAGTATTTTAACTGTCACCCCCAAGTGATTTTTATGCAGGTGGTCTGAGATCATACTTACAAAAACACTATTATAGAGCAATTTTTAAGTTATTCACAATGAGGAAAAGAATGATACTGTAATTAGTACATTTTTCTCAGCTGCTCTTACCTTAAGCAGAGTAAGGTACCCTAGCCAATCTGATTTCTGGGCCTCCGGGTTCCGTGAGGTGACAAAATCATTCTGGAATTAGAGGTCACTCTGAATAAGCCCTTCCTCTTTAAAAGTAATGCATTGATTTAAATTCACAGAGTAAAAATACCCATGTGTGCACAATTTGGCACTTCCTATTTCTTGTGAGCTAGAGACGTAAAGCTATTGGAGACTCCGGCTCCTACGTTTCCTGACCTGTTTCATTGCTAGTGACCTTCACCTCAGCTCTACTTTATTATTCCACTCTTACGACCACATCCTACAGTTTAGCTTCACCCAGAACTGTTGAAAATCTGAAATCTTCCAATTAAATATTCCCGTCAGTGACCACCAAGCTCTGTCGACACCTTCACGCTGGGCTTTGCTGAGACCTCTGCTCCTTGGCTCGTCTCCCTTGGCCTCATTAGAGTCCTCCTGTCTTTACTTCTTTTCCCATTCATTTTGGATTCTATCATCTCAACAATTTTCTTGGCACTAAATGCAACTCCTTTCTTCATCATGCTTCTGTCTTTTTTATACCTGAAAAATGCAACCTTAGATCAGTCCAACTGACCATTTTCTCAGTGCTCACATTAGGATATTGGGCTCAATTAGAGACACCTGAAAAAAAATACGGATGATTGCTACTACAAATTCATGGTTTATAAACCTCAACTGGGTTCTCCGACTTCTCAGAAATCCTTCTTTATTTTATTAGCGCACACTGTTTCTCATTCTCTATCGTAGCTATTTCCAGTCTGCCGCTCTCTTCAAACTTCTTGATCCCTCACTCTCAGGGGAAAATTCACTTCCCATTTTATAGAGAAAATAGAATACACCAGACAAGAACCACTAAACTTTCTATCTCCAAACACCACACATGCTTACACCTGCTTCTAAGAGATAAAATACCTCCTTTTCAGTCCCCAGAAAAGCCCATCGTTGTGCTCTGGATCTCTTCCTTCTCTTGTTTCTCAAAGTATCATCTGTGAAACACCAGCATCGTTATCACCTAGCAAGCTCCACAAGGTTTGGAAGCCTCAGTCAAGACCTTCAGAATTAGAGTCTCTAGATTTGGAATCCAAGAATTGTGCTTCTTTTAAGTTTTCCAGGTGAGGTTTGTTCTTCCTCAAGTATGAGAATGACTGACCTCTAGCCTCATCAGAGACCTACAATATTTATTTCCCCTCACCCCTGGGTCTTCAACGTCTCCCGTCAATGCTTAAACTTGCATAATTCTCTCATCAACATTGACTGTCTGCTCCCAACCTACTTAGATTCCTATTTTTCTCTTCTGCTTCAGAGACACATTTCTTGAAACATTTGTTTACTCTCTATGCTTTCCAAACTGACATTCCTTTTTCAATGAACTGCCTCCATCATCAACACTCCCATCTACTTGAACGAACTACTTTGAAAGTCACTAATCACCTCATTGCTTAATCCAGGAGGCAAGTTTCTATCTTTGTCTCACTTAACCTGTTGGCAGCATTTGACTCAGTTGACCTCCTTCCCTGGACTTCCCTGACACTGTACCAGCCACTCCTTCCATGTCATAGCCAACTCCTACTCTCTGCCCATCTCTTAAATTAGAGTGCTAAGCAGACTTCTTCTCTTTAAATTTACACATATGTTCTAGGGGAAATTCCATCCATTTCCTTATTTTAAATATTGTATATAATCTGCTGAATATCAAATCCATATCCTAAACCAGATTTCTCTCTTGAGCTCCATTTCCACCACTTCCTTCCCACTCTCACATGTTCCCTAAGCTTGTTCCTGTTCTATGTTCTCTACCTGAATCAAGCCTGAGCACCATTTTTGACTCCTGTTCCTCCTTCACCTCCACATCTGATCAATTATCAAGTCCTATTCATTCTACCTCTCCCAAATCTATTCGTTTGTTCCTCTGCATCTCCTCCTGCTCCTCTTTTCCCTTCCCTTCCTGAATATTCAGTACAAAAGCTATTAGGTGGCACCAAAGAAAGAGGCATCTACATCAATGTTTAAGAGTGGTAGGGAGCTGTAGTGGCCCAGGTGTCAGAGCCAGAGTGGGATGAGAGCAGCAAAGAGTTCCCAGCACGGAAAGGGAGGAAACTAGATTGAACCCTGACTTATTGGATTAAGAATTGGAGGTACAGGTATGAATTTAGGATTTATAATATATAAATATAAATAAATAAATATAGATGTAATGTATATACATATAGGCATATGTACATCCCTTAGCACCATTGACTGAGAGCATCTGGGAGTGTGATGTAGACGGTTGTATTGTGTTAATATAGGAAAATATCCTTGTTTATAGGAAATACACCTAACGTGTTCAAGGATAGTGGGACATTAGATAAGCAACTTATTCTCAAATAGTTGAGGAGAGGAAAAAATTCTTTGTACTGTATTTGGAACTTTTCTGTAAATTTGAGATTGTTTCAAGATAAAAGTAAAATCACAAATTAAAACATCAAGGAGATGCTGCTACAAGCCTATTAGAATGTCTAAAATCTAAAGGACTATATATTTTTTAAAACTTAGCCACTTTCTGTCAGAAGTTAACAGATCTAACAGACAGAAAATCCATAAGGATACAGTTGAACTGAACAGCATCATTGATCAACTGAATCTAATTGACATTTTTAGAATACTTCATCTAACAACAGCAGAATACACATTCTTCTCAAGCTTGCATGGAACATTTACCAAGGTAGACCACATTCTGGGCCATAAAACACACCGTAATAAATTTAATAGAATAGAAATTATGCAAATTATGCTCTCAGACCATACTGGAGTTAAACTAGAAATCAATAACAGAAACATGACTGGAAAATCCCACAATATTTGGAAATTAAACAACATACTTTTAAATAACACATGGGTCACATAAAAAGTCTTAAGAGAAATTTTTAAATATTTTGTACTAATTGAAAAGGAAAATAAAATAGCAAAATTTAAGGAATGCAGCAAAAGCAGTGCTTAGAGAGAAATATATAGCATTGAATGCATATATTAGAAAAGAAGACAAATCTAAACTCAATAATCTAAGCTTCTACCTTGGGAAACTAGAAAAAGAAGAGAAATTAAATGCAAATTAAATGGAATAAAAGAAATAAAAAATAGAGCAGGAAATTGAAAACAGGAAATTGTTAGAGAAAATCAGTGAAACCAAAAGCTGTTTCTTTCAAAAGATCAATAAAATTGATAAACCTCTAACTAAGCTAACTAAGAATAAAAGAGAGAAAACACAAATTAGTATTATCAGAAATGGAAGAGGGGCCATCACTACTGATCCCATGGACACTAAAAGGTAATAAAGGAATATTATGTACAACTTTTTTCTTACAAATTTATAATCTAGATCGAATGGGCCAAGACCTTGAAACATGAAATCTGCTAAAACTCACACAAAGAGAAATAGATAAACTGAACAAGCCTATATCTATTAGAGAAATTGGATCAATAATAACCTTCCAAAACAGAAAGCACCAAGCCGAGAGTTTCACTGTTGAATTCTACGAAATACTTAAAGAAGAAATTGATATCAGCTCTCTGCAATTTGTTCCAGAAAATAAAAGCAGAGCGAACACTTCCTAACTCATTTTATAAAACCAACATTTCTCTAATACCAAACCAGACAAAGACATTACAAAAAATGAAAACTAGAGACCAATATCTCTCGTAAACACAGATGCGAAAATCCTCAAGAAAATATTAGCAAATCAAATACAACACTGTGTAAAAAGATTTTATACCAGGACCAAGTGGGACCTATCCCAGATATGCAAGACTGGTTCAGCATTCAAAAATCAGTTAATGTAATCCATCACATCAACAGGCTAAGAAAGAAAAATCATATCATAGGACGGTATTGTGGGGACCTGGAATTGGCCACCCCAAGATATGTCTCTTTGGCATCAGGATTATTTGAGGCTGATTGCTTTTGATAAACTGGGACAGGCAAGGAGGCTCTGAGGAATGGAACTTGCCCTTTGTTAGGACACGTTTACATTTGTAAGGTAAATCTCTATCTGTAAAAGGTGCCTCCCTCTCTGTACCAGGAAGAAGAAAGGCGATGACCTACTCTCCAAAAACTCTTAATCAATACCAAAGGCAAGGACTTAAAATCTGCATTTTATTGTGCTAGTCTGGTAACCTCCTGTAACTGACTTCCCTCCCCCTCCCAACGTTGGCATCTCCTTAAAGATTAAGCATCTTTCTTTAGGCTGGGAACCGATTGCAGCGCTCATCTGTGACCCCCCACCCAGCCCGAGGCAACACACCTGCCACCCTGCTGCGCTCACTGAGACAGCAGACCTATCTGCCGTTTCCATCAAGCGCTGTGCTGACAGAGCAGCCTGGTGACTATTGTAAAAGGGACATTTCAATCACATGTGAAACACCCCGTTTGGGGGTATATAACAACTGTGTGCACCCCACTTCTTCGGTGCCCTTTCTTCCTTTGGGAAGAAAGGCCCCGGGCCATGGTTCCTCATAAAGCTTTGTTTAATTTTCTCTTGCTATTCTGTCTCATGTGAATTTAATTCGTTCTCCAGCTAGACGAACCCCCATTTGGGGAGAGGAAATGTCCTCCTCCCCTACAGTATCAAGAGATACAGAAAAAGCATTTGACAAATTCCAACACCTACTCATGATAAAAACTTTCAGCAAACTATGAATAGAAGGGAATCTCCTCAACTTGATGAACAACATCTGCGAAAACCCCACAGCTTCTATCTACTACAGCTACAGCATCTACTTAATGGTTAACATACAGAAGTGAATGGCTTTCCTATATATAAGTAATGAAAAATTGGAATTTAAAATTAAAAACACAGCACCATTTACATTAGCATTTTCCAAAAATAAAATACTTGGTTATAAGTTTAACAAAATATATATAAGATCCATATTTAGAAAATTATAAAATCCTGATGAAGGACTCAAAGAAGATCTAAATAAATAAAGAGATATCCCATGTTCACAGATAGGGAAACTTTATATTCTTAAGATACATGTTATTCCCAATTTGTCCTATACAGTCAATGCAATCTCAATCAAAAATCCCAGGAAGTTGTTTTGAGAGTATCAACAAACTGCCTCTAAAGTTTGTATGGAAAGGAAAAATATCAGAATAGCCAACATAATATCGAAGGAGAAGAAGAAAGTCTGAGGACTGACACTACCCAACTTACTATAAAGCTACAGTAATCAAAAGAGTGTGCTATTGGTGAAAGAATAGACAAAAAGATCAATGAAACATAAAGGAAAGCCCAGAAATATCCCCTCACAAATACAGTCAACTGATATTTGACAAAGAAGCAAATGCAATCTAACGGAGAAAGGATAATCTTTTTAACAAATAGTGCTGGAAAACTGGACATACACATGCAGGAAAATTAATGTAGATGAGACTGTACATCTTTCACAAAAAATTAACTCAAAATGGATCAATGACCTAAATGTAAAACACAGAACTATGAAATTCCTAGAAGATAATGTAGGAGAAAAGCTAGGTGACTTTGGGTATCGCAACGACTTTTTAGAGACATCACCAAAAGCATGATCCATTAAAGAAAAAATTGACAAGCTAGACTTCATTAAAATTAAATTTTCCTGCTCTGTGAACGACAGTATCAAGAGAATGAAATTATAATCCACAGTTTAGGAGAAAATCTTTGTGAAATACATATCTGATGAAGTACTGGTATCCAAAATAAAAGGATCTCTTAAAACTCAACAATAAAAAACAACCCAGTTTTAAAATGGGCAAAATATCTGAATAGACACCTCACCAAAGAAGGTATGCAGATAGGAAGTAAGCACATGAAAAGCTGTTCAACATCATTTGTCATTAGAGAATCACAAATTGATACAATGAGAGATTGCTACACATCTATTAGAACGGCTAAAATCCAAAGCACTGAATACATCAAATGCTTGCGAGGATTTGGAGCAATAAGAACTCTCATTCAATGCTGGTGGGAATGCAAAATGATACAGCCACTTTGGAAGAAAGTTTGGCAGCCTGTTATAAGACTAAACATACTCTAGCCATACAATCCAGCAATCTCGTTCCTTGGTATTTACCCAAAGGCATTGGAAACTATGTCACACGAGCACCTACATGTGTATATTTATATTAGCTCTATTCAAAGTCACTAAAACTGAGAAGAAACCTAGATGTTCTTCAGTAGGTGAACGGATAAATAGACTGTGGTACATCCGAACAATGCCATATTATTCAGCAATTTAAAAAGAAAGAGCTATCAAGTCACAAAGAGACATGGGGAACCTTCAGCATGTATTGCTAAGTGAAAGAAGCCAGCTGAAAAAGTTGTATGTACTATATGTTTCCAACTGTGTTGTGTTCTGGAAAGGCAAAACAGTAAAATTACTGGTAGCCAGGGTTTCAGAGGGAGGAGAAGGGAATGAATAGGTGGAGTACAGGGGATTTTTAGGACAATGAAACTATTCTGTATGATACTGTAATGGTAAATGCATGACATTATGCATTTCTCAGAATCCAAAGAACTGTACAACACAAAGAGTTAATCCTAATGCCAACTATGGACTTTAGGTCACAATCATTCATCAACAACGGTGTATCAATTTTAACAAATGTACCACACTGACGGTAAGATGTTAATAATAGGAGAAACTGTACATATGAAAACGAATGGGGAGCTGCTATATGGAACTCTACACAATATTCCTTTAAACCTAAAACTGTTGTAAACTATACCTATTTAAAAAATAACGATTAATGAGTGAGATAAAGTCTATAAAAAAATCTATCCACTTTTCTGCAGTGCGATTTCCACGCTTTTGTTCAAGCTACCTCCATCTTTTGCCTCTCTACTGTTATAACCTCCCGCCCATCTTCAGATTTTTCCTTTGATTCATAGTTCATTTTGCAGCAAGAGGGAGATTTTTTAAATATAAAAATAATCGTGTTCTCTTTAGCTTTAAATACTTCCATTGCCTTCAGAATACCATCCTGAATCCTTAACATACGTCATCAAGCCCTCATCCCCGGGTCCCTGATCTCTCCTCTCAGGGGTTCCCCAGAAATACTGCCCCAGGGCAGCACGCCAACTCTGCTGAGCAGCTTGTGGTTCCTCAAGTTCATGACTTGTTTTCTCTCCTCTCACCATGCTCCCTCCTGCCCCATCCTTTTCTCAGATGAAACCTACTTCTCTCCTGGTCTCACCTTAAACGTCTTTCCTCTAGGAAGCTATGCCAGTTTAGCCAAAAATAGGCCCTGAAAACCTTCAAGTTTAGAAAAAGAGTTTTATGGATTTCCAATTGACACACCTGATAACTCACCTTATTACATTTTAGTAAGAGTCTGAGAAATACATCCCAACCCTGATTTTGGCTTTAATGGGTGAAACAAAAGCAGCTGAGAAAAAAAAAACAAACCCACTCAACCATATGCGTGTGATCGGCTTTCCAAGTGCAAATGTATCTGGGCTGGATATCAGCCCGGATCCCATTTCGGACTCCCAGGCCCCGATCCCGTGTCACAACCAAAACAAAGTTAAGATGACCCCTGGGAAAGTTGACAGGTCATCACAGCTGTTCTGGTGTGGACGCAGGCAGATTACCTTAGGTGATAGTGACTATTACTAGAGGAATAGCTCTGGAGTAAATGGGTATTAAAACTCATCCAGCTGCACCTGAAGAGTCACCTGGGAGAGGTGAAGGGTAAAAGCCAAGGTTAAGGTCTGAATTAAGAATATGCTTGGCCCTCAAGAATGCAAGATGGGAGAAGAGGTAAACATTTTATTGAACGCTGGAGCCTAAAGTGGAAAGAATAAGTATGCTTTTCCTCCTTTTTTTGAACAAAATTCTAAGAAACAGTAAACACCTCTGCTAAAGGTGATGGTCATTGCATCACTTATTTAAGCAACTGGGCCTGCCTTTGTCAAAAATGCGTAGATGGTGGGCTTGGATTTTTAATTCTTTGAAACTCAAGTTGAGAGGCAGAGATCCAGACAAAGGATGGAAAGGGGAAAGTGTAAACGGAAGAATGCCAGGCAACGCAGGCAACAAGAGAAGGTGATAATAGTCCTACTCCTCCGTGTCGCCGAACACCCAGGGTGGCCTTACACTAGGTTGAATCAGGAGGGGGGGGAAGGGTATGGCGCTGAACCGCTGAACAAGTTGTACAAGAGACCAGAGCCATGAGTCACTTCAGCAGCTGCCTGGATGCTTAGTCACCTGCCCTCTGCTTTAGATCCTCGGAGCGCTGGTTCACTCATCCATCTACTCATTCATTCATCGTTCAACAAATACTCATTGGGCAACAAATACCCACTGGGACCAGGCACTGGAGACACAGTGATAAATAGGACAGACAACATCCTTGATCTCAGTGAACTAAGATTCTAGTTGGGGAGATAGACAATAAATAGATAAACAAAATACATACAAAATAATATCAGAGAGTGATAAGAGCTATGAAGGAAAATATCCTAAGAGAATAGAGGGACAAAGGATGCTGTTTACATAGAGTGGCTCAGAAAGGCCTCTTGAGAATAACATGACCATATGTCATTTTCTTATGATAATCCTATTGTCAATGTTTTGAGGAACTGCCATACCGTTTTCCACAGCTGCTGCACCATTTTACGTTAATGAATTTATATTTTTGAAGGCTCACTCTGGCTGCTGAGCGGAAAAGAGATTGTAAGGGGACAGGAATGGAATTAGGGAACCCAGTTAGGGGGCTACTGCAGTATTAAAGGCAGTCAGTGAAGCATGGATTACAATGCCCTGGGGGTAGGAGGACCGAGGGGGTGGAGCTTAGAAAACTAACAATAGCACCAATCATGGCAATGCTTAGTATAGACCACCAGGTTCACAACCATAGGGGCACAGCAAGTTCTGGGATGACTGGATGATTCAATTCACCCTCTGCTCAGTCAACAGTCTCCTCGGGAACTGCTGAATTTGGCTGGAGGCTGAGGTACGATTGATACTACACACAACATGTCACACACAAATATCCAGCTAGAGAAAGTGGGAAGCAAGGCAGGCACCTCCGCTAGAAACCAATTCCCATGGGAAGACAGAAAACTAAAACCCCCGAAAGGCATCCCCATTCACGGATTTGGCTCTTCCTTTCCCCGTTAAGTATGACTTTGGGGCCAGACTACGGAATGCAGGTTGTTCTATTTAAGAGAAAACTGCCACTTCTTATTTGTGTTCAGGCACAGGGACCTGGAAGGATTTGGAGATTTAGGGAGCTGTGATGTCTCAACCTCACAGTTGTTTGTAACAATGTTCAGTTATTTTATTTCTGAGGAAAACCAGCACACCTTTTGCTCAGTAGATCTAAATACTCATCCAAATTGTTTTGTTAATAATGACATTTAATAAATGGCTTCTGTTTCACCTTTTTAGAATATGATCCATAAATCCTTCCTGGGGTCTAAAGAGTTCTTGAACTTTTAAAATGACAAGGATTTCTTTTAAAATCACTGGGCTAAAACACTTCAGATAACAAGAGGAGTGTGTTTATTTTAACACGGTGATCTGTTTCAGACTGAAAGTACAATATGGGCAGCTAGAGGAGTTAAGCCCTGATGAAAAATAAGACCAGTCTAATTCCCTGCTAGCCAATTAGCAGCTTTTCATTTGCAGAGCATTAATATTCCACTCCTCTAGGAGAGTTTTTGAATCAAAACCCACAAATTCGTATTGCTGATAATCAACTGAAATTCACTCTCCTGTTGGATTATACACAATCTCAGAGGCTCAGATGAGAGACAGTGGACAAAGAACTCTCATGAAAAAAGCTAACTACATAAATAAATAAATGCAATTGGGAAAGTTCTGGAAAAGACCTATCAGGTTTTTGGAAGCATTTCATCTCCACCAAAGTGCTTGTTTTCCATTGTAAAAATATTTCATGACTCACTCATATGTTTCCAGGTTTGTCCACATAGCAATAACAATAATCAATTGCATTTAAGGGTTTAGTTTATGAAATGATTTCCTTATACAACATCTCATTTAAAATGGAAACAACCTCTGTGAGGTAGGGGACTCCATTTCTAGATCTGAAAAGTTGAGGTGTCTTACTCAAGTCACATGCCTCTTCATCTTAAACACTTTGGGCAGCAAGTACCTCAGAAGACACTTGAGTAAATGATTTTGTTTTGTTTTAGGGACATGGAAAGGAGGATTTTAAAATAAAGACTATTTTTATTAAAAAAGGATAAGGATGTGCATATTGTAACTTGAGAATATGGCAGGTGCACATGCTCTGTGGCCCTAAGGAAAGGCAGCAGAGCGTAATGGCTATACTCAAGCTTAGGTACTAGACGGATTTGGCTTCTTAACCCAGATCTGCCCCGGATTTACCATGTAGCCTCAGGGAGGCTTGGTAACCTAAGCCTCAGTTATACTAATATGCAATATGGGAGAAATAAGAGTGTCTCCCTCTCACGGCAACTACAAGAACCGATTGTAATACTGCACATAAAGTGGGTCACCCATTGCCCAGCACACAATCTTTTTAATCACCTCTCCTATTCCAAAAGTATTCTATCACCCATAGTTTATCTTTAATTCCAATAATTTCCAATTTGTTTTATTTTTAAACTTTGATATGCTTTGACTGTTTTACATCTACTAATTGCACTAGAATCGAAGCTGTTTCATGAACCCAATAAATGTTGATGCAGTGAATGATCGTGAGGTGTATAAAGGTGTAGGAATGTCAGAGTTTAAAATTACTAGCTAAAGAATATATGCTGCCCTATGCAACTGAAATGTCTATTTGTGGATTGTCAGGAATGATAGAGGGTTTTACCTTTAAGAACAGTGAGTGTGGTCCCATGGTGGGTGTAACCATATGACTTTCATACTGACCTCATTGCACAGAAATACTTCCTACTTCTCTTTTCTCAAACTTTCCCCAACACCTGTCCTCTACTCCAACAAATACCACTGAGAAAAAATACTCATATTGGTAATGCTGGCTCACTACCAAAATGAATTTTATTGGAGTCTTTTCAGGGGTTCTCACATAGTATCTTTCTTCACAAAAATTCTGAACCAACTGATAGACAGGACAAAGGAGAAGGGCAAATGGAAGCCCAAAATGTCTCACGTACTATTGACTGTACAGATACCACTAACTGCCCCCAAATCTGTTCTCTTTCTTTGGGATCATTTCCCAGGCTTCCCTGAAGTTAGATGCGACCACATGACTGTTCTCTACAGTGGAAGGTGAGTGGATGTGACGTCTCCACTTGCAGACCTGACCCATATAACTTCCCATCCATGCTCCTTTATTCTCTTCTGCCCTTCTTGTGGGCAGGAATAGGGCTACTCAGAGAGATCCTAGAAGCCACATGTTGAGGAGAGCAGAGTCGAATGACTGAATGGAGGAGTGTCATCCTACTGACCTGAACACCAGCTTTGCGCTGTTTGGAGACAGAGAAATAAACTGCTTGTCCTTTGATCACTAAATATTTGGTGTCTTCTATTACTATAGCTTAGCCTACCTTAGCTAATGATAAGGCTAATTTAAAAGACTATGTCTTTCATCTACATATAGATAAATTCCAGCATCAAGCAATCTTATCTGCTCAACACCTCCAAATGGGGCTTCCCCATGCTCTTCCCCCTTCTCACCTCCCCATGCTAGCAGAAGTCCAGCCGAAAGGTCTGCCCCAATGACCCTCACTGGAATTACAAATAACCTCTGAATAGCTGCTTCTTGAAAACACTTTGGAAAGGTTATTTATGGAAGAGTAAGAGAAATTTGATTAGAGAGTGGAGATAAAAGGGAATAAATAAGTAAAACAAGAAAGAGTGGGGAAATAAGATCCTTCTGTATTAGCCTGGAATCTAACCCTGAGCCACTCACAATTCCACTTCTACTCCATGGACTAAACTTTGATATCCTGTCCACATGTTCTCCAGCATCCATTCTTGGCTTGCCCTGGATTGATCTTTTCTTTTCCATCTCAGCCCACACAGCTGGGAGTTCTCAGAGGAAGAAGTCTGCCAAAAATAATAGCCTTCCTAAATGTCCAACTTCAAGGGAATTGGTATATAAATGATGAAGCATCTGGTCAATGGACTATTATTCAATCATTATCCATGATAAACATGAAGCCTTTGTAACAACATGGAAAATATCCCTGAAATAATGTTACTAGAGTTTTCCTTTCCTAAAAGCAAATCATAAAACTGCATGTGCAATATATATGGCAACAACATAAAAAAATATATACATATGGGAATAAAGCTACGGATTAAACTCAGAGAAAGAAAAGCAATTTTTGGATGAGAATAGTGGGATTCAACAATTTTTTAATTGTGTAATTAAAGCTATCCTATGTCTAAATGATAAAAGAAATAGCCTTTGCCATCCTACTCAATGAGACTACAGCATCCTTTTTCCTCTCCTCCCTTCAGTGGGAATTGCCCCAGTGGAGAGCAGAGGGAAGCCTAGCAGGGCTGCAAGAGGCACCAACTCCAGACACCCCATGGTCTACACTGATGCAGAGTCTGAACACTAGTCCTGCTGTGGCTTCCATATGTCCTTGCTTTATTTTTAAGTCTTTTTAAGATTCTAAGAATTTTGCATTCTGATGGTGGTCTTGTCTCCCTTAGTAACTTAGACATAGAAATACTCCAAGACTCTCTCCCTTCTGATGATCCTGGTTAATGTGACATTGTTTTAGAGGGCTAATAGAGAATCTATGCCCTTGGATCATTTGTACAAATTAATATAACTCTCTGTTGACAAAACCTGTGAATGTGGGATTTGCATTCCTGTCACTGTTCAAGAAGCTTTCTGTAATGAGGTTAACTGTTAGCTATTTTTGTCATCTTCTTGAAATGTACATGGAGAATGCATATATGAAAAGCTTTCAGTAGTAGTAACATGCAAATTAATGCACATTGCACATATTTCTTTCTTTAAAACATTTCTTAGCTCAAAAAGCCTAGTAGTTTATCACTGCCCTCCCCTTCCCTATCCCAGCAGCTCTGTCTTCTCAGGTAAAGGAAAAAGACAATGTGAGGTTGTCATTAATGCACCAGCCCTTCCCTAATGTGAAGCCCGTGAGGGCAACTTTCCTTGGATATGAACTCCTTGCTCCTGGCTTTTCAGAATGCCCATGGAGTTGATGCAATTTCAGACAAGGCTTTAAGACAAAGGAGAGAAACCCACACTGGGAGCGTGTTGGGTGGAAGAATGGAGAGTGACAGCTGAGCAAACTGTAGGTATTCTTGCTCAGGGGAATGAGAATTGAAAAACGTAAACAGCCACTGGATGAGATTAATGAAATTTTGATCAGGGAATTTAGCCCTAAAACTCATTTCTCAGTTCAGTGGGGGCAGGAACAAATTGTGGCCAGCTGACAGATGCAGAGAACATACTGTGAGGCAATTCCCACAGGAGCAAGTCCTGCCCAAGGCACCAGGCTTCTCTGTGGCTTCGCACTCAGCCCCGGCTCAAGACTGGCCAGAGCTGGTCTTGACCCTGGAAAACCACTTACCCCTTTCCCAACCTCCTTTTCCACTCCCAGCTCTCTTTTCTGATCTTGCCCCATGTCAAATTAAATTTCCCAAATCACTATTTCTTTCTTTGTCTTCGGCAGTGCTCTCTTCTTCCCCTATATTAACACATTTCACACTTTTTAGTAATTATCTGTTTATTATGCTGTTCTCACCATTATGTTTTGAGTATTTCTGAAGGAAAATGACCTTTTCATATGTGCCTGTGCATCCCCAAAGCCTAGTAAGGTGCCTGGCACCTAGTAAGTGTGATTCTAGATTTCACTCAACAAACTAATTCTTTGTTGTGTTAGTAGACTTTCTAACATAGAGACAAGCAGAGTGCTCTCTCCCTAGTTTGAAGGCCCATGACAGGAGAGAAGCGTTGTATTGTTCTCCACGCTAATCCAGTCCCTAGCAAAAGCCAGCACCCAACAGGATGTATTGAAAATTAAATGCATCTTTAAAATAGTCTTCCCAGAGATGCCTGACTTCTGCAAATTTTTCATGGATATTTCTCCAGAACACCAGGTGAAAGACAGGAGGAGTTATATCTCTTCCCCATAGAATAATCTTTTCAGTTACTCTCTGATATAGTCCTGATTCTATTTCTGCAGCCCGCTGTGGAATTTGAACAGTGAATACTAGACTTCACAGCCTTTGGGAAGTAGAAATACATCTAGGAGGCTCCACAGTGTGATGCGGAGCCTGACACTGAATCAAGCAACAACTGTTGTTACTAAATCTGAATCTCTCTATGCCATGCAAAGATGGAGATGTTCACTGCTAGCTCAAATAGGTTGGGAAGATTTCACATGAGAAATGAGCTGCCTTCTCAATGTAACCATCACATCCCCAAGAATTTTCTTTTCATATTTAAGGGGAAAATTCTTTTCTTGTATTTTCTTCTGAATTTATTAAAATTTTGTAGTGATAATTCTAGTTTATGATTTAAGAATTTAATAAGGAAAGATTTCTTCCTGCTTTTCCTGTTGAGTTAATGACATGTGAATATATCAAAATGCACATCAAGGAATCAAAAAAATTCTCTAGTTAACATCCGTTACCATACATAGTTACCCAATTTTTTTTCTTATGACGAGAACTTTTAAGATCTACTCTCTTGGCAACTTTCAAATATGCAATGCAGTAGTGTTAACTATAGTCACCATACTGTACATTACATTCCCAGGACATATTTATTTTATAACTACACAAAAATTCTTTTCTCTAATCAAACTCTAGTTTCACCAAAGAAATGCTGCTAAGATGCTTGGAAATTTTGTAATGAGAATTAACACCATGATTTTTTCCTCTTTTCAGGATTCCAATGCTTTTGCTGTGTTTATGAGTTAAATTCAAACAAGCTCTTACCAAGAAAGCAAGCCTTACCAGTATAAAGTCACTAATATTAAAGGGGATATTTTAGGGAGAGTAAGTGTTTTGAATCAGTTGGAAGTTGGACAAAGAAAAAAGTAGTGAGTTATGAAAAAGTCCTGGTATGTCAAAAGAAAGTGATCTTAAAATTTGCTGGTCAACCTTGAAGGAGCTAAAAGGCTACTCACTCTTTCTCTTTCCAATAGATGATTATCAGTATTTTAATAGTTCTTCAACTGCAGTGATTTTTAGGAATATTGCAGAGCTCAGGAGAGCCAATAAAAGCTGGGCAATTAAAGGAAAAAAAACAGGCTTCAGAATTTTACAAATTTGGGCTCACTTGTAGGGTGACCACTTGTCCTGGTTTGCATGGAACTGATGAGTTTCTCAAGACACAGGACTGTAAGTGCTAAATCCAGGACAATCTTAGATAAACTCAGATGACTCGTCACCCTCCTTCTGGAATTTCCTAACTGGAGGACCTCATTCAATTATTTCCCTAAGCTGCAGTTTCTCCCATTCAAAAATGGAAATAATGAATTGTTGTGAAATTTTTAACTATAAGTATAATTCCTGGGACATTCATATCATATTCGACAATCAGTTTTATTGACAGAAATATTCAGCAAGAAGATCAAAATCTCACGCAAACTCTAGATTTGATCTTTTATCAGTCAAAGAAGGAATTTGTATTATTACTATATTCTTTCTCAGGTAGGCAAGTATACACTTTCCAGTTCAAAATATTCTTCAATTCAACAAAGTTGTGAAAAACTGTAAATCTTGCCAAATATCTAGAATCTGAATACAGTCCTTGATTTCTTTTAAACTTCTTTAGAAAATTGATTTTACATCATTTCCAAAGAAAAATGAGTTTTCCATCTTTCTGAAACTCCATGGATTCTGAGAACCCTTCAACCAGCCTGAAGCAGGCTAACATTGGAACATTCACCGTCTTCAATCATAGTGAACTACGGAAGAATCTAGATTGATGTCAATATTCAAAGACTTCAAGGAAGCGGGAGGCAGGACTGTGGGCCACCAACAATTCTGTCAGATGCATGTTTGAGCTGTAAACAAAACAAATCCTTTGGGTCGATATGAGAGATGTTGGAAGGTAGATTTACCTCAGAAAGGAACTTTCAGGGATTACATGATTGTCATGGCTCCAGCTAACTGTCTGGTATCAGGGACTGGCTGCAGTCCCAATAAAGAATTGGAGTGGTGATCAGAAAAAGAAAAAAAATGTCCTAGGGACAATGTAGTCAAGCAAACGAGGCCAAATGATAATACTCAAATTATAGTGATAATCTCCCCAACCAGACCCAACATCAAACATGGAAGCAGAAAAATAGTTGCCTCTCACTCACTAGTGGGCAAGTAGTTGCTGAAGTGGGACTATCGTTGTTTTTGGATCTGGGAAGAACTGAGCCAGGAGGGAGCAGGTCATTACTGCTGACAGCAGAGCAGAGTAGGGGCAAGCAGGGACTAACATCATGGAATCAGGTGGTTTTGAAATCTGATGTTTTTAAAAAGGTTTTCCTTAAAACTGAATTGAAAGGCCATTAGTTTTTGTGTTGAAAGAGAGATCTACGGATATCTTAGAGCATCAGAAAGACGAATAAGTGGGTGGTAGAGCAAATTAAGCCTGAGCTATCACTGGAGGCAAAAATGATAAAACTGAGGCTGTCCTACTTTGGGCCCATCATTAGAAGGCAAGATTCTTTGGAAAAGGCAATAATCCTGGGAAAAGTAGAGGGCAGCAGGAAAAGAAGGCGGCTAAATGTGAGATGTCTGACTCCATAAAGGAAGCCATAGGCATGAATCTACAGAAGCTGAGTAGGGCTCTTGAGGACAGGACATTGTGGACGGCATTCATCCACAGGGTCTCCAGGAATTGGAGCTGACTTGACAGCAAGTAACAAGTTATTTTTAATCAAATAACGAATTTATGGGAGGACTGTAAGGTCCCATTTTGACTAATTTTTTACTTTTGGTGTGAAAGGATATATGCTTCTTAATCAGTCTCATTTTCCGTTCGTCTGAGGAAACAAGCTAGATGAAGAAGAAACCTCTAAGTTCTCCCCTCCACCTTAAGTCTTGACTGACACAACAAGCATGAAAATGATTCATGAGCGCTGGCAGAATTTTAAAAAATTGTATCCTGGCAATAAAATTACAAATGATCCCAGTGAGAAGCAAAGAGAGGACATAGCTGAAAAAAGTACTGTTCTTAAACAATGGAGTCTCTAGAAACTCAAATTACAGGAGACATATGCAAAAGAGAGGAGCAAGATAGCATACAAAAAAAAAGAGAGAGAAAGAATTGGTTTGAATCTCTAAGAATGGTATTAAAATATCTAAAAGTCTCAAATTGCTGAGAAAAGTCAAGCATGCTAAGAGAGCAAACACACATTTTTTTGTGATATTGAAAACAAATAAAACAAGAAACATAGTTATCAGCTGCCTGGGCTACTGATGTAGTGTTAACAGATGACACTGAGATGAAAGGGAACTCAATTTGGTTTCTGCGTTGGTCTGCTTTGTCTGCAAGCATGATTTTTATTCTGAAAAACGTAGAATAAATATTGATAGATGGGTGAGGTATCATAAAGCAGCACCTGGCATCTCTGCAATGGGTTGATTCCCTGAGTATAAAAACACATATCATGGTGTAGTGTTCTTTGAGAATGTGCAGTATTTTGTGGAATTATGGATACTGGATAAATGTGTTCCCACTTATCTAAAAAAGATGCAGATGGAGCTTGTCATTTATGGACTAGTGAGCTTGACATCAAATCCAGGCAAGTTTCTGGAATGGAATATTCATAGGTTGAATTATGAGCACATACAATGTGACATGGAAAACACTAGGAGAAACCACGGGAACCATCAAGAACAAACTGTGCCCCTGCTGATTACACACACTTACACACACACACACAGACACCTGTTCTAGATAACATGATGAAATAAATGCTTCAGATAAATCTGAATTGCAAGAAAGGCTTTGACAAGGTCTCTCATGATATCCTTATAGAAGGAATAGAAATTTCTCGAGAGAGAGACCAAGGGTAAACTCCCACTCACTGAATGTCCTCGCCAAAAGAGTACAAATTAGTGCATTTTGTCTGCATTGGGGAGGTCTTCTGAGCAGTTTAATCAATAACAAATGGTACCATTTTGATTAGATGCAAGAACTATATAAAAAGAGGAGTGATACCTCATGCGTTGAATGCTAGGTTCTTAAAATTGTTTTAGGGGGAAACTACCTAGAAGTCATATTGCTTTTTGAAAAAAACCTAATTTAACTATTTTACTTGGTCAGTTGGGCACCATCAGATAGGTGGCATCAGATGTAAACGTATTGGGAAAAAATATGAATTAAATCTTGAGAAAATTTTATCAATTTAATGTATTCTGTGAATTCATAAGAGAGCATGTGGATTAATTTTAGAAGTGTACTCTGGAGAACTCTAGGTTCAATTGGAGCATAATCTGAAAAGCATTGTATTGTACTGTTAAAAACAAGACGACAGGCCCAAAATGGAGTCTCTTATGCTAAGCTCCACGTCACTAAACTGAGACTTAATTACAATTTTGCTTCCCCCAGAAATGAAATCTTAAACCAGTCAATCGTAAATCATCTGATCAGCATTAGTTAGTTAATCTGACTGATAGGCTCCTGCCATCCCTTAAAAGAAAGTAGCTCTGAAATAACCAAACCGTTTTTTTTTTTTACCTTGTATAAGTTCCTTGTTCCTGCTCCCTTCTGCCTATAAAAAGGCTTCCATTTTGTACAGCTCCTCAGAGCTCCTTTCTATCTGCAAGATTGGATGTTGCCCAATTCAAACTAATTTTTGTTCAAATTAACTCAAAATTTTTAATATCCCTCAGTATATCTTCTAACAGTGCTTAGTATCAAGAGTATTTTTTCTTAGGATGAAGATTTTACAAAGATGAGAAGTATCCAATTATAGAAAGGATAAGGTAGGTCTGAACAGCAGAATAGAAAGCCTTCTGGATTTTCACTAAAGCAAATGTTAAACATTAATGTTCATGTTGTGAGAGATGACAGAATTTCAAATGTGAACTTGGCTCTGTTGAAGAAATATATCAGTGTATGAAGCAAAGGGCATGATGGTACCCTCAATTCTAGGCTGATTTGTGTTGTTCTGAGAATCACGTACCATAAGGGCTATGGAGAAAGTGGAGTGTATCCAGTCAAGAAGGTTAAGGGAGGTAAGGAGACTAAATGATTAGGTCAAATGAAGAATGAAGGAAGGAAGTGGAATTGCTTAGCAGGAGAAGAGTGGTTGCAGGGAGATGGGCTCATGTGCATGTAGCCACTGGGGCTGGGAAAGGATAGTGCTGAGTGAGGCCCAGAGCCAAGGTGGAGTAATCTCAAGGATGATCACTATCAGAGCAAAAACAGATATTTTTTAAAAGTTTGCAACATCCAAGGTTGCAATTTTTTTTAAAGGAAGGAGATGGTGGAGCCAAGGCACACAGCCAAAATAATCAAAGAGAACCAGGAAGTCGATGAGCAAGGGATAGCAAAACTGTCAGAAAATAGAATGAAGGAGAGGGTGAGGCAAGTCAGAAAAATTTTGAAGCCACCAGGTGGCAGTGACTTTCCTTACGAGCCTCCCAGCCATACTCATAGATATACCCCATGCACTTTAATGGACTGAAAACACAAACATTTATCAACCCACCCACCCTACACCCAAGTGAGAAGAGAGCAGGGAGCTCCATATCCATGGTTTCAGCATGTAGAGCAGAAGAGCAAATTTTTGAAGTCTTCTCCCAAGACAGAATCAATTTCCAATTCAGAATATTTTGGTCAAACAAAAATGAAAAAGAAGTAACAACAAAAAACAGAGAACCAAATTCAAGTAGCCAAAAGAAAAGTAGAAACTAAGATTCAGAGTCAAGGATGGCAGCTAGACTTCTGGTGGTGAACACAATATATTCTTAAACAGAAGACGAAATATAATAATGTACACCTGAAATGTATATGCTATCAAAGGAGGCAATGAGCAAAGAGGACGACAGTGAGCAGATAGAGTAAAGGGAGTCAAGCTTGGAAGAATGAGGAATCAGTGTACCAATACCCATAGTGGATTTTTACGTAGTTTCCCTGTCAGTTGGATGGAAATGCCACGTGTATTTAAAGGGACCAAAATTCTCAGGATAGAAATATTTCTAAGGAGAATCACTTTTTGAACCACCCATCTCCAGAAGAGAGCATCAGCACTCCAACTGTAGCTGCTTGGCACATGTGTGGTGAAGTTTAATCACGTGAAGAAGGAGGTGAAGGTAGTCTAGAGCAGACTCATGTGATTGCCTTCCAACAGCTTTAAACTATCACAGTCTAAGCACTTCTGCCAAGGGATGCAAGATCTCAGTGTCATGTTCCCATACCTTATCAGAAAATAGTCTATTGACTATTAACTCGCTTTCCTGCAGAGTACAATTAACCTTGACTAAGAGGAGATGAGAGGTAGGTTCAGGTCCCAAGGTCACTGCAATAAGTTCTGCACAGTAGACTATGGTCCCTTTAAATGTATTCAGTGTAGGTATAGTCCGCGTCTGGGTAAAGCAGGTCAAGGCAGAAGTGAACAAGACTTTTAGCTTCAGAAAGATCATGGCTATGTGGAATAGACGTCTCTCCTTTTCTTCTTAAAATTAGTTACTAACTAAACCTGTTTAGAATGTAACAGTGGGGAATAAATCACCCATAATATCTAGCCACTTTTAATTATTCTAGAGTGTGAGTTTCAGAGAAAAATCACTAACATTTAATCTCAAGAAATTGTCTTCCCTGGACACAAACTCACATCCCTCAGGGTTTTCCCAGAGACAGTGCTGTATAAGCTTCAATATTTGTTCAAGGGATGATTTAATATGATATCCAAATAGATAAAGATCTTTCTGCCCAGGAGGTCATGTAGGATCAGATTCATAACTACAGGAAGATTTAAGAGCACAGCATAAGCTGAGGAGCATTGTTATTTGTTTCCATACTTCTGGTTGGTTGCTTTCTACCCATGATTCTCCTTATCGATATGAGTGGGTACCTAACGCACCAACTTTATTAAGAGTTGTTCATCATCAAGAGTTTCTAATCTAGAGGATGAGGAAGCAACACCAGAAAGTAGCAATCTCAAGTAGTTAAGATTTACTTCTTTATAGAGGACTTTGTTTAGAGCACAGAAAGGGAGTATACAGTCTTGGCAAGAACACAAGTGTCACTTATTAATCTCTCACCCAGCTATCCCTCTACTGCTTCCTGATAAGAAAACATCTACTAGTAGATGGCCAATCAGGATTGACAGAGAAAGAAGTGATGCAACAGGCTAGAAGAGGGGTCTCCGGAAGCAGACTCAGAGGGACAGAGGCAGTGCTGGTGGTAGAATTCTGAGGTGCAGCCGGAAGCGTGGATCTTGGTAAGAAAGAGGTCCTAGTTTCCAGTCACAAGAGAACAAAGAATAGGGGAAACCATGGATAGTAAGAAACAGCAGCAGACTCTAGTATGTCCTCCAGGCACAATTCTTTGGAAGTAGTCTGGGCTTCTGCTGGCAGAGGCTGCTCTATCTGCAGGATTCACTCATAGGCATCAACCTTGGTTTAAGAAAGCACCTGAACCTGCTAGACTAAGGCTTGATCCTCAGAATTTGCCAGAAATGCCATGATTTTCATGCTTGACCTGAATATCAGTGCCAATTCTGTAGGGATGCAGAACACTCTCCTCCTTCCTGGCAGTGAGCAGGGTGCACTGGGATGTGAGTTGACCCTGGCTGGCAGTCTGTGTCCAGCAGCAATGATTACACCTGGCATCTCAGGTGCTTATGAGCAAAATGGGCTTGCTCTGTCAAAACATACCAAGTGATGTCTAAGAGGCATGCCAAGCCTCACTCAGAGAGACTGGAGGAGCTATGGGTCTGGAGGGCAGTTTGTAACACTGTACCCTGAGCTTCTTGAAAAATTGGCCCCAGAAGACATGTCTGTGTATTCAAGCCAAAGGTTTATAACACAGGGCTGTTGGCTTCCAATAATATCTGGTTGGAGCTAATGGATGATACTATTGACCTCATCTTGATGGTCAGTTTCTGTACCTCCCTGCAGAGAATTCCATGGGATGGTGGGCAGTGCCTACATGGGCATCTGGGAGTAAGTTACTTGCATGTATGGATGTCACCTAGAGAAAAGGTGCTGAAATGCTAAACAGGCACCATCACAAGAAAAGTACAAGATTGGTGATCTCTAAAAGTTCTTCTGATGTTAATATCCATTTACTTTCATATTTGAATTTGAAAAGATGCTTACTAACCCAAATATATCTCTAATCGGTAAAATCTCAGGCAGTGTAATAAAGTCAGTGAGGAATTTGTTAACTTTTAGTCATGGTAGAATAAGTCTTTTGCGTAGAGATTGATCATTGTTTCAAATGCTTACATACACACAATGCACTCACATGTATCTATACCAAGCTTGTCAAGGATATACTGAATAGAGTTTCTCTCCTGCTCTTTGCCCAAGAAGGTAGGCCTTCAGTAACCAGAGGAATGATCTGGTTCTTAGCCTTGCAGATAATAGGGAAGTGCCTTGGCAAAAGAAAAAAGAAACGAAGGCTTTTGTTCTAGATCAATTGTTGTCAAACAAGTGTGCAACAGAATCACCAGGGAAGCATAATAAAAATACAGATCTCAGAGCCCCATCCCCACAAATTTCTGATTCAACAGCTAATTTGTGTCATTATAGGCCTAAAGAGAGCTCTCTGTTCCACTGATTCCCAAATTTTATCAGGCATCAGGGTCACCTTGAGGATTTGTTAAACACAGCTTCTTGGGTCCTATCCCCAGGTCCTATCCATAGGTCTAGGGTAGGACTCAAGAATCTGTATTTCTAACAAGATCCCTGGCAATGCTCATGCTGTTGGTCTGAGGACTACATTTTGAGAACTGTAGCTCTATTTAAATCATGAACCAGCTCTCTTAATTTCTGCCTATATGCTAAGGGATCGGGTTCCTATTGAACAGGTGTCACTCAGAGATTTAAATGTGCAACAAATCTCCCAGGTGTTTCCTATGTAAGCGTTGAGTTGCGAAACGCTAATTTAGGCCCTTTGTTCCTTGATTATATTTATAATATTAACTTCCTGGTATAGCTTGCACATACTTGTGATGCCAAAAATGGTTGTAATAGCAGAGGCCTATCCCAGATTATCTCGACTGCCTGAAGCCCCACTAAAATCTGACTTCCTCCCTTCCCCTGCCTCTACTTGCTTGCAATTGTATATTCCATGCCTCTACCAACCAATGACTTTGAGTGAGAGTCTCTCAATTCCACAGTTACTGTAAAATAATTAAAGCTAACTAAAGAAACCAATTGGAGTCTCTACTGGCATAGCACCAATACTGATTTCAGGATTGCCCCTTGAAGGCTGGATGACAGGCCAGTGATCACTGGACACCCCAGAGAAGACAGTACTCAGAGAGTATAGTCTACTGAGCTGTGCTGCGACCTAACTTCAATTGACCCAGAAAGTATCTCTTTACGAGTAGCGGGGTCTTTTGTTGCTCAGATGTCAGGTTGCTGGCACATATTTTGTCATTCCTCACTTTCAAGGAATTACCCATCCAACTGTGTGGTCTAAGGACAGGCTCATGCACATTTTCCAGGTCTCCTTCACGGGAATAAAGCAGAAATCTGGTCGTTAGATCTCTGTTGGGGAGTGTAGGGGCTCCAGTAATGGCAGAAGCAGCAGCTCTGGCCCTGAGCAGGCACAGGTTTGGATGACGAGTTCATTGGTGGAGAGTTGAGCTGCTGAGGAGACAGCTGTTAAGTCATAGATCATCTCTAGGTGTTGACCTTCCTACATTGTCCCCTCCAGTAAAAAAAGATACTATTCCTTTTCCCTGCATAATCTGGTTTAGTGTCAGCCCATCAACACTCTTACTATCTGATCTCTTTTGACCAATGGGATGTGGTTTCAAAATGGTGGGCTTCAAGTAAGGGATTTTATCTGAGGTTGTGAAACAGTCAACAACATAATATAACCAAGCTAACCAACCACTCTCTGCCAACTAAAATCACAAATTAAAGAACATTTACTAAATTCACAAACCCATTCAATGGTTTCATAAATTTATCTGCTCTTTCCTCTAAGAAAGAAGCACAGAGTTTGAATCCCAGCTCTGTCCCTTACTGGTCCAGGTTTTCGGCAAGCTGAAGTCCTTTGAGCCTCAATCTCCTTGCCTAAGAAATAACAAATAATGTTAGTACCTACCTCAGAGGATGTCATGAGGATTAAATGAGATAATACATGTAAAACACCTGTACTAGTATCTGGTATTTAGTAACCACCTGGTAAACATGATATTATTTATTAACTTGAAATTCTAGAAATCACACTTCTTTCCAGAAGACTTTTCCTAAATTATTATTAATGGCCTCCAGGAAGAAGGGTTCTTGAGTGACTCAGTAAATGGTTGGCAATCATGTGTAACACCCACCAGGCAATTCATTCCTATATCAAGCAATGAAGAGTGGAAAAGTTATGCTGCCTCTTTTCAGTCGCTTAAATACAAGAAGAATTATCTGTGCCTCCTGTCTCTCAGAGTTCTAGAAAACTGGAAAACCCCAAAGACCAAACACAGTAAAAGGTACAAGTGACTCAACTAGAAGTCTGGGAACTCTCACTCTGAGTCTTCTGGGAAGACCTGGATATTCCCAACTTCCCATACCCAGGGGCTTTCCTCACGTCCCTGATCTGTTTGTAGAAACTAAACTACAGCTTTTTCCCTTTCAGCTACTATTAATGTATGCCTTTGAAATTTCCACTCAGGTCTGACATCAATCATTTACCATGTTCCTAGGTGGCGCTATGACGTCATCCCCAGGTATGCCCAAACACTGTCACAGGCATCTTGATTCCCAGAAATGACTGATTTTGACTGGGCCTAGACATCGACATCTTCTTTCCAATCAATCCTATAGGTAATGACTTTTTTTCTCATTTAAAATTACCAGTGAGTTTCACTGAATTCTAATTACTCAATTCCACTTTGGATCATTCTGAGAAGCTTTATTCACATAAGCCTAAGTGTCAAACATCTTGTTAGAGCAGCCTTGCTACATGACCTTCAAATGACTTAGCTCAAAGGACAACAGAGTGTTTACTAATAAGCCACATGGATTGCAAATTCTTGGAGAGTTAAGTTGGATGAGAGCAATAGCAGCTTGTCTCCTCCTGGAAAATTCCTGGTGAATTGACATCATCTAAATTTGCCCAGCCAGCTGTCTGTGGATAACTCATAGAACCTAAGGCATTGAGGGTAGTAAACGTGTATTAAGTAATTATTTGGAATTGAGCCTATTTGAAATAGTATTTGCATTGCCACTTTTATCCATATATTTCTGTTGACATGAGCATTTTAGGTTTCATCTTTTATTTTTGCACTTCATATACACGTTGGAGTGAATGGCTCTGGAGGCATTAATTATATTGTGGGCTCAAAAGAATGCTCGTTCTTCATTATATACTTTGCTCATTTTAATAGTGTAAAGCCATGCTCCTTAAATCATTTCCCTAGCAGGTGCCTAATTTCTTGTACCAGTCACTGACTCATGAACAATACTGCCACCCTCAGGGACTGCTGGGAAATGCCTTTCAATGTGAAAAATTGTTTACATTGGTATGAGGCTGGGGAACAGGCAAGATGTCAATGAAACAATATTTGTTTGAGTTGCAAGCTAGGAAAGAAAGGACTATGTTGTTGAGATGTCTCAACAATTATGAGATGGAAATTTTAGTTGTTTTAACCAAAGCTAAATGAAAGCAGGCATTTTGTGAGAGCTCTTGGGGGTTTCCAGGAGAGTGGGATCAATGCACCCTCTCCAAATACTTGAGCGGCGACTCACTGATGAAATGTCAGCTGGTCACAGTTCACTCATTGTGAGACCCTCGCCTGAGACGCATGCTTCACTGAGGAAGTCCCTCTTGTCACCAAGGTCACTTTGAGATCCCTCCCTCCCTGATTTTCTTTTGTGGCTGAATGTCACCAGTGTTCTGATGACCACATGTTGGTATGTGATCAAAAGACATTTTTAACCCACTCAGTTGGGTTGCAAATTAATAGCAACCCAGAGACGCCTGGAAGAAAAATCTCTTTAGAGAAAAATCTTGATCTTCAAAATCTGGAGGAAGGGCTCTTCTCTTTGATCTCTGAGCTGCTCAAGATTCCGACACCCAAAGCTCAGAAGGCTGTGGGGCTATAAAACGGACACCCTTTCTGGTCAGCTTTCAGCAGGATGAAGTGGCATCCATTAAGCAAGTTGTGCTGATTTCCATGTCGTCAGAGGGCCAGGCACAGTGTCCAGGAAAGCAGATCTCTAGCAATCCCCCCTGCCACACTCAGCTCGCTGCCTTCTCTTCCACTGCTATGAAACATATGAAACGTTTGGGCCAGGCCAGAACTACCCCTAAGCAGGAGTAGGAACCTGCTCACCCTGCTCCCCTGACACCCACCTTAACTTCCATGCCAGAAATTTCACCAATAAAGAGGATAAGCTTTTATTTTTAACACTTGGTTACATTGTTTTCGAAGATCTTGTTTATCACACTGTACTTGAATAACAGCATTTCTTACATTTATACATCAAACACTAATAGAAATTCCAAGCAAGTCTTCTGTTTTATTCGTTCATGCAGCATTATCACAGATAAAAATATGCTCTTTAGTGTCTTTCAACTTAAAAACAGCCTTTATTGAGCCCAAGAAGTCCAAGAACCCCAGCTGGCTATAAGCTACCAAGTGTCATTTTTAGCTGGTCATGAACTCTTATCAGAACAATTCTTGAAAGTAAGTTTTATATCCTACATAAAGAAAGCAACAGAAGGACCCAGAGTGCTATGTGCTGGGAGGAGAATTTCTGAAAAGCAGGGAATGGAGTTGTGGAAGGACTGAGGCAGAGACTAAATGGACAGAGGACTGAAGACAAACCTCACCCAGTTGCACTCTCATTAAAGGACATTTTACACCCAGATCCTCTTAATTTCAGTTGAAATGGGTATTTAGAAATTCAAGAAATTATCAGTGCCTAGAACAGTGCCTGAGCATGGCAGGCACTCAAGAAATATTTACAATGTGGATGGATGGTGGTAGGAAGAGAGGAGGGTGACTTTTCAGTTCTTATATTTACTGTTTCATGTTCTCTAAATTTGTCATAATGGAAAAAGAATATACTTTGTTTTTAAAAAGTAAGACAGAAAGAAAATAGCATAGCTATAGCCATTTAATTAGCCGGAGAACCCAGCGTCTGAGCAGCAGGGCATCAGTTGACTTTCCAAAAGCAGAGCTTCAGCCTGGTACAGCAATGAGCTGGGGCAACCCAACCAGATCATCGTTGTCTTTTATCATTTTTTTTATGCTTTGGAAATCTCTGTTGCTCTCATGAAAAATTATGTTGCAAAACTATTAGAGAACACAATGTGATTTTATAATGCCAATTAATTAGCTTGAAATATGTCGGATCCAGCATCTTAGCTGAAGAATTGTGTTATTCTGGAGAATTGCAGTACGCAGCAACCCTTCAAATTGCAAAACAAAATGACACAGTGGAGAAAAGAACTTCCTTTCTTTATTACATTTGGCCCAGCATTTATATTGAATGCCTGATGTGTTCACTTATCCTAATGATCACACTGAATTCCATCAGAGGCATAAATTGAAGCTTTACATTTTAAATGTAACTGACCCATCAAGGTCTCCTAATTTAGTTATCTATGTTCAGAATGACAATATTTCCTCTCTCTGTTGAGTGCTGAGCAAGACACCATCACACAGGGGCCCTACTCCCAGGAGGGTGAAGGTAGTGATTACTCATTAATTGATACCTGGGTCAACATGAGTCAATGAAATGCACCCAGAAATCTGAGGCCAAATGCTTCAAATTCCTTAAAATAAGGTATATTAAAGTGCTGCATAGCTGTTAATTGTTGTGCTGTTATTATTATTACAATGCCATTTGACCAATGATCATTGTAGTAGTGGAAATAGTATCAGAAAAAGAGAAAAGGATGAGCTTGGGGCCAAATGTTAACTTGGCTCTCTTCAACAGCTTTCATTCATTCGTTCATCCACTCATTCAGCCAGTCAGCCAGTCAGTCACGTCATTCGTTCATTCATAAATTCTACAGGTATTTACAGCACAACACAATGAGCTGGGTTCCAGGAACAGAATGACAGCAATGCAGTTAGAAGGCTCTGATTGTCTTCTGTGTCAGAGGTAAAGATTCCAGTTGCTGTTAAGAAACCAGATTTTGGGAGATGATTCATTTCTGTAAATGAATTGGGGTCAGATAGTCTTTGATGAATTCCCCATCTAGGACCTGTGAGGCTTGCCTCTATGAAAAATATTAGTAATTTGATTTTATTCCACCAAATATATTACATTTAAGCTACTTCCTAGACTATATCTTAGACTGAAAGACACAAATGGCTAGAAACCCTGCACCTGACACTCAACTGACACTGCAATTTCTTAGATTGACGCTGCCTGCTCTAACCCCCTCTCCAATTGACCTGCACAAACTCCTGTGGACTCTCCATGACCACATGACAAAGGGCGAGGCAAGCAGATGCTGGCTGTTGAGTAAAATGCCTTTGGACTCTTCTCAGATTGGCAAACCTGTCTTTCCTGCCTTCGGCTCACAGATGCCATTGGGAACCCATGGGGAAATCAAAAGCGCAGCTCACCAGTCAGCTGGTAGGCCCAGTAATTTTAGCTGCATTTTGAATTTGCCCGTGACAGTATTTGAGTTCTCCAGCCCCCACATTTTATCAGATCAAACCACTGAACAGAAGCACAAGTTCATCTTATTTGACTTTCCCACTGTCTCAGCTGCTCTGTTACTGTCTTTACATATCTTTTTTTCTTATACTATTCTAAGCTTTCGTTAGTTCTTGTATTTATTCTTTATCCTGAATAAAACACCTTTTCTCCCATCTTCTCTTTTTGTATATGGCAGAGCTATATTTGACCATTTGGAGTGGTCCACTAACCTCCTATCTACAATGCTGAGGAAAGTTGGAAAGCTTTTCAGATTCATAGGTGTTAGAGCAATATGATGACAGAACTTCAGAAATAGCCTCTTCCCAGATATGTGGCTCAAGATGGAATTAGCTTTCAGAGCTGTGACAGAAATTGGCATTTATGAGAAGACCTCCCAAGATTTATGGTCCTGAAGAAAAAATACTGACTGAGGTGAAGACAAGGTCAGTATTGGTACCAAAAAAAGTACGCCTAAGGGTAAATATCTTTGTGGTATTGTCTCCATTCAAGACTATGACTATAACACCATAATTGTGGGTTTGGTTTCCTTTTGGCTATATTGAGCCCAAGGACTAAAGGACAAGGAGGAATAGAAGAGGGAAGGGGAAGGAAGGATGAGTTTCCACAAGTTCTATATTTTGAAGGCAGTGGTTAATAATATATGCCTTATAGTTACCCATTTACCCAACAAGTATTTATAGCATCCACTCTGTGCCAGGTCCTATGCTAGATTCTAGAGATAAAACAGTGAATGAAATAGACATAGCTTCTTTTTCTCAGGAAGCTCTCAGCATAGTGAGGAAGGAAGACATTGAGCAAATCATTATAAATGGGAGGTTTATTATGAAAAAGGAAGTGCAAGTGGTTGCCATGGGAACATATGATATTAGGTCCTGACCTAACTGGAATGGGGAGACAGAGAAAGTGGAGAGATGGGAATATCTTAGCCAAAGTATGAAAAGTAAGTAACGGTTTATCCAGGCAAAGGATGGGTTGAGTCTTGGAGTGATGGAGAAATACAGAGAAGTTTAAACAGAGCGATCAGCATGCTGTTCGAGTCCTTTTGTCTAACATAAGGGTCAGCATACTGTGGTCCACAGGCCAAATGGGGCCAGTATTTGTTTTTGTAAATAAAGTTTTATTGGAACCCAACAATGCCTATTCACTTACATATTATCTAAGGCCATTTTGACACTACAATGCCAGAGTTGAGTAGTTGTAAAAGAGACCACGTGGCCTGCAAATCCTAAAATATTTATGACATAGCCTTTTACCAAAAATTTTGCCAACCTCTAGTCTAGAGCAAGTGATTTAATCACAGTTGGTAATAGTAGATGGTATAACAAACCATTCCAAAACCTCAGATATTTATTCAATAAAACTTTGTCTCTCATATCTCAGCTCTTTGAGCAGCTGGTCTGGGTAACTGTTCTCCAAGTACTGAAGCAAGAGCTCAACTTGAGGTTCTGTCGTCCAGCTGCATGTTCCCCATGCAGATGGGGAACAGAAAACATAGTCAAGGGAGCTAACCCAGTGGTGTAGTGGTTAAGTTCACACACTCCGCTTCTGCAGCTCGGGGTTTGCAGGCCCAGATCCCAGGTATGGACCTAGCTCTGCTCATCAAGCCATGCTGTGGTGGCATCCCACATAAAATAGAGGAAGATTAGCACAGATGTTAGCTCAGTGACAATCTTCCTCAAACAAAAAGTGGAAGATTGGCAGCAGATTTTAGCTCAGGGCCAATCTCCCTCACAAAAAAAAAGAAAAAGAAAGAAAACATAGTCGAGGATGTAAAATGCTTCAGGGGCCAGGTCTGGGAATGTTGTACATCACTTTCACCCCCATCCCATTAGTCATATGGTTCCACCAAAATGAAAGGGGAGGCTGGGAAAGGAAGTTTCCTGTGTTCTTGGGAAGAAAAGGAAATGCCTTGGGGAGTGCATAGTAGTGCCTCTGCCATAGCAAACAAGACATATTTAAAGAACTGGAAAAACATCCTGTGGGGTTGCATTGAGGTGGTATGAGATGAGGCTGATAGGAAGGCAAAGGGCAGATTGTGGAAGGCTTTGTAAACCATGCCGAAGAATTTAGACTTTAACAGGTCTGAATTGCCAGTTGTATTTGTCTGATGAGTTATGGCACCCAGCTGATCCAATCCTCTGCTTCTTCATCTGTGAAAAGAGGATGGCATTACCTACTTTATAGAATTGGGTGGGCACAAAGAGATAAGGTATGTAAAGCTCTTAGAATATCACCTGGCCCATAGTAAGCATGCAATGAATAGTAATTATTATCATCAAAACAGAAGGAACTTCCACTTCCTTTCCCCCAAATCAACCTTTCCCACCCCCAGCCCCCAAACTGTGGAAGATTCTTTGGTGGCTATCACCAAGCCTTATCCAATAAGAAAGATCTTTGAAATATTCTGAATCATTTTTCTACCATTCCATTGGCCTCTTCATATTTGCTACCATCTTTTCAAGGACACATTGGGCTAGAGAACAATCAGGTCCCCTCTACCCAGAGTGACTATTTTGTGAACTAAAATAATTGCTTTCCCAAATCCTTCACCCTTCCTACATCCAGAGAAGATGTCAGTTGAACCCCAGAAAAAAACATATGTGTGTATACATATACATATACTATGTATGTATATGTGTGTATACATATACACACACACACAGCTGAATATGGCAAGGCTGGAGTGATAAAACCCCAGCTCATCACATGTGCCTGATACCTTACACTTCTATCCCCATCCTAAGGCTATTTTTTATCTCTCAGAGTCCGTCTTGACCTCTGTATTTCCTGCATCATTCTAACAGAATGCTCCTGGCCTGAGGTCTCTGGAGAAAGAAGAGTTTTTCCTAAGTCAGGAAAAGACATCGAAAACAAAAAAGGAAAGATAAAATAATGTGGAAAAATAGCCAAAATTTTGAAAAATAAGGGAAATGAGAAGGGATGGGACAAGCAGATAACAAAAGATGTTATAGAGTTATGGCACGGTTCTGACACAAGAATACATAGACTTCAGTGGAATAGAATATAAAAGTAAAAATTTACTATTTGCAACATAATTCAATAAGGAAAGGGAAAATAAATTAAATTATAGTGATATACATTAATAGCAAAATATACATACCCTCACTCACACCACACCACACACACACACACACCTACACACACACAAGAAGAAGTGTAGTATAGCGGTGGCCATAGCCAGTGTGCCCAGGATTAGATCCAAGATCTACCGTTTATTTGACTGTGTTATTTAATCTTTCAAATTACTCAATCTCTTTGTGCCTTGTTTCCTTTGAATATATAAGAGGAGAGAGGATAATATTTACCTTACAGGGTTGTCATGAGGATAGAAAGTTAAAACATGTAAAGCACTTGAGCAGTTTCTAACACACAGTAAGCACCCTATATATGTTAGTCATTGTGATGAGTGAAAGTCATAATAAAAAAGTCAGTTGCACTTCAACATTATTTATTATTATTTATTTATTATTATGTACGTTTATTTGATTGTGCACTATGAATAAGGTGCTGAGCAATTAAAAAAATGAATAAGAGATGGCCCTCTCTTCGGGGAGGGGAGTTTGCAATCTAATACATGTTAGAAATGTGTCTGCTCATTCTTATCCTTCAAAGGTGAGTTCTTCGGCAGAATTGGAGTTGCCAGCACAGCTTGAAGATATTGCCGACCTAATTTCTTGTTCGTGTCCCTGGAAATGCATCCTGCCATAAATTCATTTTGTTCTATATATATGTTGTCATTCATCATTGCGATACTATTCTTATGGGAAAACAGATTATAAATAGTGTAATAACTATGGCTAATAATAAACAAGGCTATTTGCTTCTTGCTCTGAGAGAGATAAATCAGCCAGAAGTTGCATTCCCTTCTCCATCCCTAACCCCCAAAAGAGAGGTATCTATTATTGGACAGTGTCCGCAATTTTAAAAATTTGACTGCGTCTCCCAAAATCAAGACAAATTACATCAGCACTGCAGAAAATTTCCAAATGTTTCAATATCTTTGCAGAGAATGTAGGATATGTCCCAACGCCCAGCTTTGTAATTCATCAGACATGTTTGTAGCAAGCAAGACTTTGAGAAGTCCTTCTTCCGGCTTTGAATTTCTTTCATCCTCCTGTAGTGCCCTTCACACAGTTACTTGACCAGACCAATTGTTCCCTTGGCATTAGGGAAATAACTCTTTCCCTGCCCTCTGAATTCTGATGGGAGAGGAGCCTCTGAACCACATGACTTGTCTATCCGTACTTGCTTCTCCATCAGGTTTATGCTCCTTGTCTTGAGAACTCCACATTGTGATGTGCGGCAGTGGAAAGAGCAGTGAGCTAGGAGTCACTGGGCTAGTGAGGAAGATTTGCTTCTTACCCAGCTCACAATGCTCTGGGTCTTTGCATCCTCATGGTATAAGGAGAGAGTATATTAGAATGCTTTTTTAGTCATTTCCAAATTTGATGTTCTATGAAACAAGCTTTTTGCACATTTTTGTCCTTAGCCTGAGCCTGGGTCAATCATTAGTCCAGTTCTTTGCTTTAGAAGCCTTACCCTCACCCCAGTCTATTTGGTCTGCTCTGAGTAAAAAACTACCCAAGAATTCACCTCTCCCAGCTTCAGTATGGTCCTAACAGGATATGCCCTTGAGTCTCGCTTTGCATATCTTGATAACTCTCCATTCACTAAAGAACAGCTGCAACCCAAACATTGTGAGCAGTCAAGATAACTGGTAACTTCCAACTAATCAGTTAGCAACTCTTCTAGGACTCTGTTTTCTCATTTAGAAATAAAGATAATGTCACCTTTTCTTAATTCACAGGAGTATTACTTGGGGAGAAAATTGAATGAATCGTGAAAAGTGCAATACAAATGAAAATGAAATGGGGACCATTGCTAGAATGATTTTCCCTGAAAGCTGAAATACGCCTATCTGCCACATGAGGATACTTTTAATATTATTATTATTATCACAGAATTAATAACATTAAATTCTTACTGATCTTAGAACTTGAAAACTTATTTTATGCTTTAACTGATCATTGGAAATGTGGAAACTCTACGGCCTGTCGTTGACTAAATTTGCCCTATTGCTTTTCTATACCAATCTTCTGAGTGGTTGGCCCCACTTGAAGAAAATTGCCTCCGCCTTTTAATGTAATTACGGTACAATTACAAAGTGCATATAATTTTGCTAAGGCTGACCTTGTAAATTAAACCTATCCATTTTTCATCGCAGCAAAGAAATTAACTATACAGAACACACCAAAAACATGGCATGGTTCTGATCATAATGTTGATCCCAATGAAATGTTGATGGAAATCCCATCTCTCACATTTTTAGTGATCACCTTTCGCCACACCAAATACATTTATCATTCTCTCTTTGTTTATATCCTCTTCCATTTGTTCACAAACTTGTCACACTCTTTTCACATTGTAGGATTAATTTTTCCTCCTTTTTTCAACCTACGAAAGAGTGGGATGATGCAAACAATAAAATAAAGGAATAGTTTTAAACTAATTTATATGCTTCATTGACTTGTGATTGAGTTAACACTCCCTCTCTCTCTCCTTCTCTCTGCTGCCACTCTCCTTCAGAGAGCATTTTGCAAGAGCGGATCCAGCACTTCTGGGAAAGGTCTTACCCAAAGGTCACCAGTGGCCACATAAATGACAGATGTAATGATCTCATTATTATACCTATCTTCCTTGATCTGAAATTTCTGGTATGAACAATTACTCCTTCATTCTGAAACTCTCTCCTCCTTTGGCTTTTATAACAGACATACCCCTGTCTCTCATTCCACCTCACCCTCTTTGGTTAGCACTCTTGTACTTTGTGAGACAAAAGAGGGATCACTGAGCCCCCCATATGAAGAGGTAAGCCCTCTCTACTTTCCATGCTGATGATCAGTTTAGAAACCCAAGTATGATGCAACCAGCATATGGAAGTCTACTGGCCAGAGGGATTGGTTCCACAATAGGTATGTGAAGGCAATATAATGGAAGAGCAAGACTGATAGAAACTGGGGAGAAGAAGTTTCCCCACTTTTGAGATAGAACCACTGGAAGAAAGGACTTGGTTGTACGTGCATGGAAAGTCTGGAACTGCTATAGCCATTTCCCCAGCAGTCTAAAGGTGAACCCAGCACCCAGAGGAGGGCATTTCTGAGATAATCAGAAAGAAACGGAGCTGGGTTTGTGACTAAAACACCTGGTCTCTGCCCTACTTACTTCTGGAGTTTTCAGTTGTTATTGTTGTTACATGAACAGATAAATCCACTTTATCGTTAAAGTCATTTTGAGTTTGTTTGACTGTTAATTGGAGCTGAAAGCATCATAACTTACATGATTCCCACAACACTGTGCTCTTTATTCTCTTCCTACCACACAAATAATTCTTTCTAACCATGTCTTATAATAGTTCCTCCCTCCTATCCATCCCTTAAATATGGTATGTCCCAGAATTCTGTTCTTAGACTTCTCTTCTTTCTCTATTCAGTTTCCTTAGCTTCATCTTTCATCTACATTAAATACTCCAAAATCACTAACACCAGCACAGAATTTTCTTCTGAACTTAAGACACAGATTTTCACTTATTTCCTGTGTACCTTCCCTTTAAATGTCCCATCACCGGTAAGCTGAATATCTCTGACACTACATGCAAACTTTGTCCCTACCGCTCTTTTGATATAGTTCATAGCCTAGTTATATGGCATCACCATGACTTGAATCTTCAAAACCAGAAACCTCATTTTCCTGCTTGGCTGCTCCCTGTCTCTTATCCCTCACAATCATCGTAAGGTCCTGCCAATTCTAAGTTCATAAATACCTCCTTCTTCTTTGTAAGGCACACCCTCACTGGCCTAGTTTATTACCTCATCATCTTCATCTGAAGTTGCCTCCCTCCAGTCCACCCTCCAGTCCATCCTCTAAAGTACCACCAGCTATTCCTCTCAAATAGCGACTCATGTAAAAAATAAGTAAATTGTCACTTCCTTGCTTAACATTGTTCGATAGCTTTCCATTACCTGTAGAATAAAGTTTATAGAAACAAGCTGGCCCTATAAAGCCATCTCCAACTATATCAGAGTTCATCTACTCAATCTTACCTTCAGTCACTCCCTAGAGATTAAGCCAGGCCTTGGCATTCCCCAAATAGACACAAACTTGAATGCTTCCATCCTGTATCTCTCATTTCCCTCTGCCTTGAAGACTCTTCCCTGTTTCTGAAGCTGGTGTATTTCTGTTCAGCTTTCAAGGTCCACATAAAATGTCATCCATTCTAGAAATGCTTTCCTGACTGCCTAAGCAAATCTCACTATTCCCTCATCTTTTGTAACTCTAGGAACATGACTACAATTCAATGCAACGTACGCTATGATAGATTAATGCTTATTATTGCATGCTGTGCCTCCCCTGCTTTGTTATTTCTGAGGCTGTGAACCATGGTTTTTGGTTTTTAACTCTTTAGGAGGTACTGCATCATCCAACATATAAGAGATGCTCAAAAATTATTTTTCAAATGAAAGAATGAAGAAAAAAAGGAAAATCATAAGATTAATGGTTAGCTATGGTGTAACTTCCCTGGATTCAGTTTCCTCATCTGTAAAATGAGACAGATTTAGATGAACTAGTGTGTTTCTTCCTGCTTTAAAACATCCCATGATTTTATGAAAATATTAATAAGAGCAACCCAGTGATTCCTTCATAATATGGTAACCTAATATTAAATTTCACGAACTACACTATGGTCAATCAAATATAAATCCAAAGACAGAAAGATTTTTTCTTTTTCTTAAAAGTGTGTTCTCCAGTTGCTGGATGAAATGTGTTAGTTCTGGAAAGAAGCCAATACTAGGCTTGGAAAAGAGTTCAGAGCCAATGGAGACATTATTTTTAATTATATTAAAAGCATCTTGTAAATTTCTCATCCGTTATGCCTAAATTTCTCTCCCATTAATCATTGAAGGACAAGTGTTTTCAGTTTGGTCTATTGTGGCCAAAATCTGGATATGGAATATGTCCTAATCTCTCCAAGCCTTGTCAATCTAAGACACTCACATCCACAAACATGCAAGTACACACACACACATACACACACAAGCACACACTCATCCAAAGAAAGATAGAGTCTGGAATACAAAAGTAGTTTAACGTAAGGGAAAAAATGTGGGTACGTATGCTTTCACAGGACATTTTGGGGTAAGGAATTCAAGTCAGTGATAGATAGCGATCACTGGAACTGAAGTGGGCTCCGCATTTCTTCTTTTGGGCCAGGTAGGGTGATGGGTAGCATTGTCCGCCTGAAAAATCAAGTCATAAGGTCTAATTCTGGCTCTTCCATTAACATATTCTGTGACCTTGGTTTAGTCAATTATTCTCTCAGATCTATTCTTGGACCAGATTAGCCACTCAAAATCTACCTCCTTATTGTACTGTGGTTCCTCCCAGAATTAACCTTCACTGACCTCGTTTTTCATGTTATGCCCTTGGTTTTTACGAAAGGCCCTTACAAGAAACAATAACAAATTATTATAATTCTAATTACTCCAAAATAGAAATTATTCTACTTCTAATATAAGTATGAATCTGTACATGAGGAGGCACTGGAGATATTTATTTTCTTGTTATGAAATTTCACATGAAAAAATTCTCTAAGAATTTAATTGCAGGAAAACTACCTCCTCTTCCTCAAGCTTATCAGACCAACTGTGTGTTAATGTTTCATATTTTCTCTGCTACCAGAAACCCCGAAGCCTCTCTTTTCTTTCTTTTTTTGACTTTAATTCTAATTACAAAAATAACATAGGCTTATTCTATATATAATTCTGCAACTCAAAGTTCATCATTTTAACATTTTAATATATGCCCCTCACGTTTTCTTCAAGGTAATTTTCTACCCAGTTGAGATCATATTATACGTGCAATCTGTGTACCTCCCCCTTTTTTCACATAACATTATATTAAGATTTTCCCATGTCATTAGCAAAATTGCTTTAAATTTGTCATGATTAATAGAGATCCCAAATTAATTTGCAGTGAAAACAGTAATATTAGCTTGGACAGTGGGCACTATGCTTTTTTTCACTTTCTCCAGTCCTATTGCTGCTGTAGACATCTCTTGCTGTGACTTCAATAAAACAGCCTTTGAAATCTCCTAATTACAATATTACCCTTTTCTAGCTTCTTCTACCATATACACAAAGGTATCTTGACATAAAATATAAAATGTGTTTTATTTCTGTTATGATCCACTTATTAAGTCCTCATACATAGTGTTTTTTTGTTTTTTTGGGTTTTTTTTTTTTTTGAGGAAGATTAGCCCTGAGCTAACGACTGCCAATCTTCCTCTTTCTGCTGAGGAAGACCGGCCCTAAGCTAACATCCATGCCCATCTTCCTCTACTTTTACGTGGGATGCCTACCACAGCACGGCTTTTGCCAAGCAGTGTCATGTGTGCACCCGGGATCCGAACCCGTTAACCCCAGGCCACCGAGAAGCAGAATGTGCGAACTTAACCACTGAGCCACCTGGCCAGCCCCTCATACATAGTTTTTTATGTAAGTAATAATAAAGAAACAACGTGACCAGTTAAAAACACATAAATAAAGGTATGAAGATTCAACTGACTTGTCTTCTTAATGAACCTCTAGGGGTTCCTCAGGATGACCACTGTCTTTCCCAAGTGTTATAAATCATTTATTCAATATCCTGTTGTAAAAATTTTTTCTATTGTGTATGACTTCTGAAATCTTTCTTTTTCTTTCTTTGGTTTTATCTTTACTCTTCTGGCACATCTCCTCCTTTTTTAATTTCCTTAAAGATCACTAACGTGCTTGTATAGTCACAAAATCAGGTCCTTTCATCATCTTTTATAGCAATTAGCATTCTTGATTAAAAAACAAAACTCATTCTAGTCACTTAGCAGAAAATTTATTAAAGGGTATTTACTAGCTGAATTTATTAAAAGGAGTTTTTAGAATCTGCATAGGGGCTAGAAAAAAAGGGCTTAGGAACCAAGCAGTGAACAATGATACGCAAAGCTAGGAAAATGGGGCTGGGATGGCCGTTAGGTTATCTAATGACATTTTCTGCTTTACTATTACAGATCTTATTTCAGTGACTAGAAACTTGAATTTTTATGTCCAGGTTCAACTTTCACCCTCATGAATTTTTAATCTGAACATACAGACACATATATACACACATATACAATATACACCAAAAGGTGGGTGGCATATCCTTTCAATATCATATGAGAGCAAAGGTCACCCAAGGATTGCCTAGGGCAATATATTTACTTTATCTCATTTTTTACTAAAGATTGAAATTTTTGGACTTAGTAAAGTTACTTGTTAACGTTTGATTTTTGTGGTTTAGAAATGCAAATAATTTCTGTCTGGTGGAAGAGATAATCCCCAAGATTTATGGCTTGTTGGACATCAAATAGATTTGTATTTAACTCTGCAATCTTATCCTAATACTTTCTTGTTTCTAGTTTCTTAAATGCTTTTCAAAGTTGTCATAATATCTTACTGACTCTTCCATTAACTAATGAGTTATGTAATAAAAACAGAAGTCTAAATCTTACCCACCCAATTCCATTTGACCCAGTTCTTCTCACCAACATATTTCTGGGAGTCCCTATGGCATGCTTTTATTTTCATTAATGAATCCCATTTGTCCCCCATCTGCATGGTCTGCCGGTGGACCTGTTTCTCAGCTGCACTCTTCCACATTTCACCTCTGGCCATCTCAGAACCAGTCTTCTCAGGTGACTTTTATTTTGGTGAGGAAGATTAGACTTGGGCTAACATCTATTGCCAATCTTCCTCTTTTCACTTGAGGAAGATTGTCGCTGAGCTAACATCTGTGCTAGTCTTCCTCTATTTTGTATGTGGGACGCTACCACAGCATGCCTTGATGAGTGATGGGTAGGTCTGCATCCAGGATCTGAACCCACAAACCCCTGGCCACGGAAGTGGAGCACACGAACTTAACCACTACGCCACTGTGCCAGCCTCTCAGTGCCTTTTGATCTCCATTATGTGTTGCCCCGAGCATGGGCATAGGTTAAACCATTAATTCCCAAAACAGAACTGAGACCAGGTTGTCACATACTATACAATAAGCTTTGGCTGAAAGCTGGGAGAAGGCATAAGGGAGTTATAATCTGCTCATGTGTGGATGCACACACCAACGCACACACACACATGCATACATACTGCTTTCAGAACCACCTTCCTCTTTTGTCCCCATCTTCCAAAAGGCCAGCACTAGGCAACCAGCACCTCCTGGTAACTCAGGGACTCCAGTCTCAGCCAAGCAGTGGCCCCTCCTCAGAGGTCTGAGTCTCATCTCCACAGGGCTCCTTCTTCAATAATTTAAATTTTATCTATTTCAACTTTTCCTCTTTGTTCCTTCAGCCCTAGAGGTGATAGCTGCTTCTTTAGGTTGCTAGCTCAGTGAAATCCTTTTAGTCACCTCATTAACAACTTTTTTCCTAATCAATAATTCTTTCTATCAAATTGTCTTGTTCAAGCAACTGTTGTGGTTCTGCCTCCTGACTGGGTCCTGACTGATACAATGGCAGAACCAAGATTCAAACCCAGGAGATTGGCTTCAGAGGCTCTGGCCTTAACCACCTCCCAGAGTAGGAAAAACACAAACAAAAATTAGAGTTTTTCCCTTCCCCTGTCATCACAGGTCAGCCTCTCCTCACACATAATCTTAGAGATGCTATTTTACCCAGGAGGGAAACAACCCTTGACATAACTATGTAGAACAATTCAGCTTCTTCTTGTCTCCTTTCCAACATAGGATCTGGGCTTTAACTTTGCAAAACCTATAGGGTGTTTTTCCAAAACAAAAGAACTGTTAGCCCCCAAAGGTGCAATCAACTTCCAGCTCTAACAACAGAAGAAATCTTTGACATTTTGAGAAGAAAGCTGTTGTTTTCCCTAGGTTTCACATATCTCAGGGTCAATTCCTGAGGGGAACTCAAGGTCAAAGTATTTTCTTCTCAAGAACCTCTTCAAGGGAAAACACACTTTGAAGCACAAGGTGTAAGATAAGTGGGACAGTCTGAAATGGGGCAGCAGAGACCTATTCCCTGCCCCACCCCACACTCGCTCCCACCAAAGAAAACACCAGCGGTCACGGCAGTCTTACCTGGAATATTTACTCAATTCACGAATGCTGCCTCGGCAGCAAATAACAGAAATGAGATTAATAATTCAAGCTATCTTAAGGAAAGACATGGAATTGGTTATTTGACTTCAGCGGTGTATCACAAAACCCCAGGGCAGATTTGAATGAATGCTGCCGGACTTAGGGATGAGAACCAGGAAATAGGAAGGTGTCTTGACTCTTTTTCCTTTCATCTCTGCTCTGATTTTTATGTTTATGTCATTCTCTTTCTCCTCACCAGCTTTGTTTGCTTTTCCAGCACACCTCTGCTGCTGAATTAACATGAGTAAGCCTGCTCTTGAGTGAGTCTCTGGAGAGACTCAGTCTCTCTCTGAGTCCCAGCTCAGGGGCCCACCTCTGTTCCAGTCAATTGCTTAGGGGTTGGGTTTGTGTTTTACAAAATAGAGAACCAGGTTCTTCATTTGGGGAGGCCGTGAGCAGAGAAGGGGCACTCATTAATTCACTTAGACTCTTCCTCCTCCGTCCCGCATGAGATTTCTACCGCGCTTATCACGAACATCTCAGCGGTCATCTATTACTCAATGCCATGGCAGATATTAATTTTCAGAAAAAAATTATTCACTAAATGCCGTCAGCTGTAATCATCCAAATGCTTAAAGAAAATTAAATTTCTAACTAATACTGGAGTCCTAGATACAGCCACCTTGCTTCAAAAATTAGGGAAGGACAAAAAAGAAAGCAAAATAGAAAAGGAAAGGTTTACCAAGGCATTAGGTACCCTGTGGGCATAATAAACCTTAAGCCAGATTTATTATTATTATACTGTGTACAATAGCATGGTCTCATAAGTAAAATACTTAATATGATTATAATGTTTATAGCCTATAATAGGTAAAGAGCTTTGGGTAAAGGGGGGGGGGGTGATCATGTCCTTGATAGGAAAGAGCCGAGAGGATCACATCACTGAGCAAGAAGAGACCCAACCCCTGTGAGTTGTTCCCAAGGACCAACCAAGGACACAGAGCACTTGCATGAGTGGCTCCTTCTCCCAGCCATAGAGGCCTTCGAGGACAGGGAGCTGCTTTAGCCCCCACTCCTAAGAGTGTGTTCTTCATGCCAACTTCATTCATTTCCAACCTATGACTCCCCAGCCTGCCATTTCTTCCTCTTAGACTTACGTACCCGAGCGGGCATAGTCAGTCTCTTTGAGGCACTGTTTCATCATTGAGTGGAACTGGATCTGCTCAGGGGAATCTGTCCTCCTTACCACATACCAAGCCCAGCTCAGCCAAGAAATCTGGCAGTGCCTTTCTGGGTCCACAGGCACAGTTTGGAGCCATTTGCCCCAGCTATTGTTCTAGCAGCATCCTGTCAGGTCCTAACTCAGTTTTGTCTCCTGACTCGCTTGTTTCACCCTGGATGAACACCTGAACTGGCTCGCTTCCTGTAGGCTTCCTCACTTCAGAGGCAGTGAGAGGCAAAAGCTGTCAGGAGGCATGATATTGAGACAAATTAGACTGGGGGGCCCCTTAGGTGCCTAAACCTGAGTCCTAGCCCAGGGGTTCATTTTTGTTTTGAATCAGCATCTCTCCAAGTTTATGTTAAAGATATCAGGCCTAGACATGTTACTAGTAGGAAAGCAATAGATCAACAGACCCATCAATAGATACACAGAGAGAATATTAAATATATATGATATAAATGTGCATATATACATGCGCACACACACATATATGTACATATATGTGTGGGTGTGTGTACTTTTTTAAGAGGTCTGTAAAATTCTGATGTTATGAACTATGTTATCTCCAAAGGAAGAGCCATCCCTTTCCATTTTTAAGTCAATAGCACAGGACTATATTAGTGAAGGCCCAGGGCCTCACACCAAAAGAAGCCAAAAAGACAGAATGGTCAAATTATATACAATAATGATAACTTCCATTTGTGAATTTTTACTGAACACCTGGCACTCTGCTAAGGGTCTTACTGAATTCTTTCATTTACTCCTCACTACAGCCCTAGGAGTTAGTTCTACTAGAATCTGAGTTTTATCAAAGAGGAAACGAAAGCTTAAAGATCAAATTACTGGCAGGATCACAGAGGTAGTAAGAGGAGGGCTTCCAACTTCACTCTATGTTCTCAGGAACAATGCCTTTCTTCCTCCTCAGTTTGTACCAGGTCTGACCCACCAAATTAGGGGCAGCATGAAACCAGCCCAATGCCCTGCATCTCCTTTGTGGATGTCTTCTCTCTGACATCCTGAAAGGGTGGCAGATGTGGCAGGCCTCCCACTGTGCATTTATCCACTGGTGACAGATGTGTCCTCACTCCCTGTATGTGACTCTCACCATCCACATAGACCATGTTAAGGGAGAGAGAAGGACATGAGCAAGAGGGTAAGATAGAGTAAGAATGCCTCTCTGTAATGGACACCTCCCCAAACTGAGGCATTCTAGTGAGACCAGTGGCTGTTTCAAACTCCAAAGGGCTCTATGTTACATGTCTTCAGTGTCCTCATTTTACAAAGGATTGAACAATTCTATTAACAAGATTAGCTTTGTCTAAACACTAATTAACCTAGGTGAATATGAACACGTGATAAAAGTGAATCCTCTTAAACCCTTGAGAACCAGATTTCTATCACTCCATTAAAAAGAGATTTATACCAACATTGACTGTGACCTTGTGAGAAAGACACAGACATGGTCTCAAAATTGTCAAGTAATAGGGCAGTTCAGTTACCATTGGGGAACATCCGCAGTTACAATTTTGAATATTTGCCCTGCTTTGTTCTTTCCAGCCAGCCCTGGTGGTCTAGTGGTTAAGATTGGTGCTGCCATCCCTGCAACCCAGGTTTGTTTCCTGGTCAGGGAAGCACACCGCCAGCTATTGGTTGTCATACTGTGGCAGCTGTGTGTTGCTGTGATGCTGAAATCTTTGCCATCGGGATTTCAAATGCCAGCAGGGCCGTGGGGGACAGGTTTCAGCAGAGTTTCCAGACTAAGACAGACTAGGAAGAAGGGCCTGGGTTCAGCTCTGCTATCACTATCAACTCAATGGCACTAACAACAAAAATTTTTCCTTTCTGCTTGCCTATCTTCTGATGTTTTGAGTCATTGCAGGGGAATAAATTCATGATTTAATAGATCTTTTAAAATTTCATTTAGAAACCCCTCAGTTTGGCTTTCTCACTAAATTCAAGCATATTTAATTTCATTAACACTATGTTTTATTATTGTTTAATGGTATCTCTAGTTATCCACATTCAAGCTCTTAGAATACTGTTTAAGAAATAGCCTCATATTTATTAATATAAAAAATAAAGTTATAAAAATTGTCGTGATTTTTAAACATTTTACACAAAGGGTATAATAGAGTAATCTCAATTTCCAAGTTTAGATGAGGAATGGTCCTTCTTTTCCTTTCTTTTCAGACTTAAATGACACAATATGTTACTTCACCCTGGAAAATCATGAATGACAAAGAGCAAAGTGTGCCGATGATGCACTTTCTCAACCTATAGTGTCCCGTGAGGTTCTTTTCTCAAAAAATTGCTCTGACTGAGATGCATTCTCCTGTGAAGGATCCATAAACAGAACAATTTCCTGACAATATTGAATCGCCAAAGGGTAAAAACCTGATTATATTCTGATCACCGAAAATAAGTAATGGTTCCTTTCCTGTAGGTGAATGAAGATAAAATGGTTAAAATGTCATCAAACAGCTCTGATCTTTCTTCTTTTATGAAAGCAAAATGAGAAAGATCAAAGGGTAACAGATTATGCGAGAAAGTGAGATAGGATGAGGGATTAAAAGATAAAGCACCCCCAGAAAAAATTATTGTAGTAATGGAGGACGTCAAGAAAATATGCACATACACACAAACAAAAACAAAATAATTTGTTTATATAGTAGAACAGCAACCTTTATGCCCCGAAGATTAGTAGTAACCAGAACCTAAACAAATATCACAGAATGTATAGCAAAAAGAGAGAAAACTTGTTAGTCACAAATGGAGGAAAAGAGATTCGAGAAGGAAGGAATAACAAGAAACCACATTTCTATAGCTTTTTACTGTTTCAAAACCACTTTCTTATTATCTCATCTATTCTCCAAAAGAGCTATGCAACAGAAAGTTTATTTATTCACTCCCTTTGTTAAAGAATGGATTCCAGAAGCTTGCATGGTATGTGAAGAATGACAAGGTTAATAAGAACAAAAATGAGACAAAAGCAGAAAGAAAACAAGGACAGGTGTTATGCGAAGCCAGGAATAAAGCTATTATTATTACTGCACTATGACCTAGGACAGGGCCAAGTGGGTCCAAGGTCAATTGTAAAAGGTGGCAGATCCTAGGGCCAGCCCCAGTGGCCTAGTGGTTAATTTTTCAGCACTCCACTTCAGTGGCCCAGTTCTGGCTCCCAGGCACAGACCTACACCACTCATCTGTCAGTGGCCATGCTGTGGTGGTGGCTCACATACAAAAAGAGGAAGACTGGCAGCAGATATCAGCTCAGGGCAAATCTTCCCCAACAACAACAACAAAAGAAACAAGGCAAAAAGGTGACAGACCCTAGATTAGTTTATTTAATTGGTTTTCTTTCTCTTAAAATAATCAGCAATTACTAATGTAGGCAGGCCCTAAAAACCAGATAAAGAAAATAGTCTGCAAGTTCTCTTAAAGGAATTTAGAACTTTTTTCAGATTTACTTCCCTGTATGCTTTTTCTACAACCACTTGAATTATGGATTATCACACAAAAGTTCCTCTAAGTCAATTTAAAGTTGTCTTAGGAAAGAGTCTTGTGAAACCAGATAGGTCTATGGGACTCTCACCTCTACTCTCATTCTTCTGTGTGTTTCTCCCTAGAACATAGATTATTTTTGCGCCCTTTCATGAATACAGATAGCTCTGGGTAATGCTCCATCATACTTTGGGAGCTTCGTGAGATGTTGCTCCTGGGCAAGTTTGGGGAGTAAGATGCAGGTGGGGTTTGTGATCACAAGAAGAAGTGTTGAATAACGGTACATAAGGAGGCAGCCTGAGAGATGGGTTACAAGTGAAGGGCCTGGAATCACAGTGCTGGATACATACCCAGACTTTGCCTCTTAGCATACGATCCTGGGCAAGTTACTTTTCCCTTCTGCTATTCCCTTCCTCACTTGTAAAAGTGAGAAAATAACAATAGCTGTTCATTCAGTAGAGATGAGTATTAACAGAGAGAATCATGGAAGCATTTAGAAGAAGACTTGGTACATAGTGCTGAAAAAATGCTCTGTTATTATTTTATAAGTGCTGGAAGTGACTCTAACAAGGGGACTTTAAATTGCTTACCTTGTCACCTCAACATGCTAACTTTCCGTAACAATACAGAGAAGTGCAGGTGGAGGCCTTCATGTTAGACAGGTGTTTGGCCATCATCCAGCCCTTCCCAAGGACTAGCAAAGCAGGCAGGTAGCATTTCTCAGAGAACACTGGGGGAAAAAGAAAACCTTCCAAAGAAATGAATTGATTAAAACTTATCACTTAGGGGCTGGGGTGGTGGCACAGTGGTTAATTTCACGTACTCTGCTTCAGTGGCCCCAGGCTCATGGGTTCGAATCCCAGGTGCAGACCTACACACTGCTCATCAAGCCATGCTGTGGTGGTGTCCCACACATAAAATAGAGGAAGATTGGCACAGATGTTAGCGCAGCAATAATCTTCCTCATAAAAAAATACTTATCACTTAAAGACTCCGCTTTGAACATGTGTGCAAAAGCAAAACCCAGAAAAGATGGCATTTAAAGGATTGACTACAACAAAGAGGAGCAAAGAGCTCTTTTAAACGGACTGCTTGGCCTGCCTAATATATTTTCTCAAACAAGGAGAAAGCTCATTCAGGAGCCTCAAGCCCTTCACGCAGCACTATTCCTGCTCTTGGAGAGCCATGAGCCTCCTGCTAAAGCCAAAAGCATGGGGTTCACCTTCCAGAACTCACCTCAGAGAGAGAACATCCAGGAGACGGAGGAGGAAGGCACCGCACTGATGATTCCTCTTTCCAGTTATAATCCACCCCCTTCCCTTCTCTCAGCCATGCATCTTCTCGGAAGTCATCTCTGTGTGAAAGCTAAATTGAAATGTATGATATTATTACTATTTTAAGAGTTATTTTATTGCTGTTTTAAAGTCTTTGATATTCTCCCATCTAGTCTTTTTATTTTTATATATATTTAAATATATAGTAATGAGGACTTTGGAAAATATACCTGCACTTAGGTGAATTTTCAGTTCCCTGAGCTTTTTCCCATAGATTCCTCAACCATTAATTATCCTACTATAAGAGTTTTCAGAATTTGAACTCTGACAATTGAGGAGGAATTTCCATACTTTATATGTATTACTTTCTTAGGTCAGGGAGAGAGCCATGAAATACAATTAATGTTATAAATGATCTGTCTTACCTTCAAGATGGAAACTTCTTCACTCTATGACAGCATGGACCCTGGCAGTTACCCAGATTACGTTTAACCAAGGCTGATAAACAGTCATGATATCTTCATGTACTCAGTTCATGTTCTTGTCCTTGGCCCGCCACTCTCTCCATACAAGTATCATAGAGAAAGGGAGCTTTTTATTCTGAATGTGTTACCCAAGGATTAACAGAGACAGACTAGAATAGGGAAATGTTCTTGGCTGATTTTGTTTACTATACATTCTAGTCTGGTATTACTAGTCCAAGTAATGCTTAAACTATCACTTACGTGTACTAGACTCTGTCCCAAAACCCTTAAAAGATTCCCCATGGTCATATGAGTTTTTTTCTCAAGCCAGTGTAAAGCGGTTCCATCACACCAATAAACATTGTGGAAGCCTTGCAAGGCTCTCTAATTAATGATTAATACAGATTTCAGAAAAGCTGTGTGTGCTACCAAAAGATTCATATACATGGCAGTGAAAAGGCCACATGGGGAAAGCAGTGACTTATAGAATAAAAATTACACCTTTTGTTAGGATAGCACATTACAGTTTATGAGGAACTTTCACATACATTATTGCATTTGTCCTGAAAACAACCCATGAAGTGAGTAATAAATAGACCATTAGCATTTCTAGATTTTGACAGTTGTGACTAGATAGTCACAAGCAGCACTGAAGATACATCACATAGATTAATTTTCAATTTTGCTGAGATATATATTTGAATTGTTGGTGTTATGACAATATGACATGGCGAAGCTCTTAAAAACTGAGTGAATTTGGCCAATTACTCAACATCCACATCCTGATGCAACTTGTTGTCTACTTGATACCAAAATGGGCTATTCTGAATCTAAGGGTAACTTAAATTTTAATGATATGTGGATAGGTTGGAGGGTGGGAGGAAGAGATGTAAGGAAACTTTGGGGGAGAATGGATATGTTCATTATCTTGATTGCAGTGGTGATGATTTCACAGGTATATACGTATGTCAGAACCTACCAAGTTATATTCTATGTCAATGAAATATTAAAAATTTGCCCATTAAACATTTTACTGTTCCAATTTATTAACATTTGAGGGGTAAAGTGATGTGAAAGAACAGTATTTCCAAGTTTGGGAATTGTGAAGTCCCCATGAATCATCCTGCTCCAACGTCAAGGATCTGTTGTACTATCCCTTTTCGTAGATTGGGAGCTGAAGCTCCAAGAGGTTAGGATTTGCCTAAGAATGGACATTAAATAGTGAAGTCAGGGCTTGAAGCTACCACTGATTCCTAAGCCCTTAAGCCACTGAGCTTTACAACACCAAGCTGAACATCAGTCTGACAAGCTAAAAAGTCTTTTAGGAAGAACCAAACTGATTCAGGGCACGGAGTAGCCTGAGGTCAAACCGTTGAGTAATCAAAATTTGATCTTCAGGGCATGTAAAATCAGTCCACTCACACACCTCTTCCATTGCTTCCGCAATGCTCTTTCCCTGACCTCAAAAACCTCAGTGCAGCCAAGTGGCTTCCCCAAATTCTCTGTTGTGATGCCACTCCTTGATCCACCCATGGTACCCTGCAAAATGTCTACCATGTGTGGTATTCCATCCCTTCCTGATCTTTCTCTTTGCTTTCCAGAGCAATAACTAATTATCTGAGAAACTCGTCTTTCACGAAATTCTAAAAAGTGAAAATAAAGTTACCTGTTCTCCCAAAGATATTTACAATTTAGAAAGATTCATGGAGAGTGAGTACACTAGCTCAAGTACGTGGATTTTTTTTCCTTAATGATAGAAATTTTAGCCATTGGGTAAGTAATTTTGCCAGAGTTGGAGTTTTTTCTGTCATCAAATGATGACCACCTATTCCATTTATGGGTAGGGGACCCCAATCAATGCATGAATGTCAATCTCTTTCCAGTACTGGAAGGCAATCCTCTAAACCAAGTTAAACCTAACTCTGTCAAGTGGATGGTCCTCTCACTAGTGCTTATTTAAGAGTCAGATCAAACTGAAGATACAGTACTTGGTGCCTAGTTGGCACTCAATAAATTGAAGTGAATTGACAGGTAGATTCTTGGGGGAAAAAATAGTCAGGAAACTATGCCTTCCTTATGTCTCCTTCTCTCTAATTTGAGTTCTTGATAAATCCCAGCAGTGTAATGGATGCTTCAAGAATAGAATGTCCTTCTGACTTATCCCTTGTTTCATTGAGCTTTTGATGACACAGTGTGATGGGCAGGTCAAATCTGAGGTCACTAATACAGTCCCAATCCGTATATACTCTATGCTGTTGATTAGCTGACAGTCTCCATGCTTTTGATTTAAAACAGATAGAAAACAAAGATAAAAATCTCAACCTTATAGAGACTGGCTTGTATTTTTGCTCTGGAAGGAAGAAAAACAGATGATTTCCTAAACAGTACAGAGCGGAGTGTACAACCAGCCCCTCTACAGGTTGTGATTAGGCTGTCAGACTTGGGTGAAGGGTCTTGCAGTCCAGAAGTTTGTCTTCCCCAGATCTTTGTCCAAGCATGAGATTATAGGAACAGGGTAAAGGGACTAAAGAAATTGTTGCCCATAGCATCCATTTTCATTTTAACAAAATGGTTTAAAAAGTCTAGAAGACTAAGATGTGAGACATGTAATAATGCATTCAGCCCCAGAAATATGTAAAGGCTTTATATTACAGAAGTCTGCTAAAAATGATTTCACTAAATCCCAAAAGCCAATGGAACTTGAGAATCACTCTTATTTTCTCTAGAGAGAATTAGAATGGGTTTTTCTGATAATATCCCATTCTCTGATATCATTTTATGTCTTATATTCATAGTCAAGCCCTCTGGAAATCATAATGGAGAGGTTCTGCTTTATCAGGTTTACCACCAAGAGAGGCAGACAGTGAGCAAACATCCTATCCCCATCATGCTGTCAGCAGCACTTTTCACCCTGACTCTCTTTTCTCTCTAAATTTTCTCTCTCTTATTTAGAGGCTATAGAGGTTCGAAACTTGGAAATAATGTTTAATATGACAGACCTACAGGTGGAACATTTGGAGAGTTTTTCATTTCACACTGTGATCAGTTAGGGAGCTGTTCATCTATTTCCATAATCCACCAGGCCACAGCCAAGGTGCTCACTTCTGCAGAATGACATCTTTCCAGGTCTCCAGATTCTAATATGGCTGTGTGCCATTCTCTCTCTCTCTCTTTCTCTCTCTGTCTCAGAGCTAGTTAAGCATTTGCTAGAAGTGTTATAAAGGAGGTGAATTACCTGCCCATTTTAATCATTAATGCCCAGTTCTAGCTCATCTTTTGAATAACTACCTCCTTCTTTCTCCTTTGCCAGTGAAGACCAGCCTCCTGACCAGCATTTGACTCCTTTCAAACAAGTAGACGGCAAATTTCATACCGTAAAAAAAAGAAGGAAACAGTCACTTAATGTCCTTAGAGTTTCTGGCTTTGCAGCCTATGGAATCCCATCCTTGTGTAGAATCCATTCATTTACCCGTTTTCCTGGAAAATTATTCCAAATTTTCCTTTATCTACTGAAACCAAAACAACTCCTCCACTATCAGCACTCTCAGCTGATGACATTACTTCTTACTGCACTTAGAAGTGAACTTCCAAAGACTTCTACAGCATATCTCCCACCTTCCCACCTGTTAATGGATCAACTTCTGTTCCAGTCTAAAACCATGCCCTCCACATGAGTACCAGATCCCATCCCCCATCTGCTCCCTGACTTCAGTCCTGAATTCTCCTTTCTCTTCTATGTCATCCATTTTTCACTCTCTACTGGATCATTCCTATTAGCACACTAACATGCAAGTCCTTCTCTCATCTTAGAGAAAGAAAGAAGTAAAACTTTCTCTTGACTCTGCTTCCCCCACCAACTTAGATCTGATTCCTTTTCTCCCTTTGGTAGCAAGTCTCCTTGAAAGAGTTATCTATACTCTCCATCTCTCATTCCTCCATTCCCATTATCTCTTAAACCCACTCCAGTCAGCCTCCACCGCCCCCCACTCCACCAAAATTGCTCTTAACAAAGTCACCAGTGACATCCACATTTTTCACCCAGTTCTCAGCCCTCTTCTTACTTGACTGATTGACAGAATTTCATACAGTTTCTCACTGCTTCGTTCTTAAACCACTCTCTTCGCTTGGCTTTCAGGAACCACACTCTGTATTTTCTTCTAATTCACAGTGACTTCTCTGTGTCCTTTGCTGGATTTTGCTCTTCTATAGGAGCCCTTAATGTGATAATACCCCAGGGTTCAGTCCTTGACCTTCTTCTCTCTAGCTACCTTTATTCTCTTGATGATCTCACTGAATCTCATGGCGTTAAATATTATCCGCATTCTGATCACTCTCAAGTGGTGTATATTTTAAGACCAGAACTCCCCTGTAAACATCAAATTCATATATCCAATTGCCTACTCAGCATGTCCACTTTATGGTCTGTATTCATATCAAACTCAATGTGGCCAAAACTGACCTTGATCTTCTCTACACCCCACTGTCTGTTGCACCAATAGCCCTTCTCATCTTTGTCAACTGCAGTTTCATCCTACCAATTGCTCAGGCCAAAAACTCCGAAGTTATCTTTGACTTCACACTTTCTCTCATTCCATACATCCAATCTGTGAGCAAATCCTTTGGTTCTTGCATTAAAATATATCCAGAATTAGCTACTTCTTACCACCTCTATTCTTATCACCAAGGGAACAAATAATCATTTCTTGATTAGAGCATTGTAATAGCCTGCTAACAGGATCCCCTGCTTCCATGCTTGCCTCTTAACAGGATACTTGCACTCCAAAATCCAGAGCATCCTTAGAAGGTAACTCAGGTCATGTCACTTCGCTGCTAAAACTCTGGGATGACTCTTGTTTCTTTGGCGTAAAAGCAATAATCCTTGCAACAGCATGCAGACTACATCCTGACTTGATCCCTATGACTGCGTCCCCTAATTCTCTCCCTCTTCCTCATTCTGCTCCAGCCATCCTAACCATCCTCAGAAATCCTAACCAATCCTCAAACATGCCAGGCCTTGGGCTCCAGGCTTTAAGTTCCATCTGCCTAAATGCTCTTCTTCCAGCTTCTTCTTAGCTAAATCCCTTTCCTCCTTTATGGTTTTGTGTAAATCTCACCTTCAATGAGGCTCACCCTGATCACATTATGTAAAACTACAAGCTGCTTCCCCATTCCAGCAACACTCTTAATCTCTTAATTCAACTCTACTTTCTTCTCCATAGCCCTTCTAACAAACTTTATACTTTACTTATTATGCTTCTTAGTTAGTGTCCACCTCCCACAGCTAGAATGTAAGTTTCATGAGAGCAGGTCTTGTCCTTTTTTTCACTGATGAATTTCAAATGTCAAGAACAGTGCCTGGCACATAGCAGATACTCAATGAATAATTGGTGAATGAATGAATGTAGGTGAATGCACTTAGTGAAAAACAAATTTTGCTATAATATCATTATGTGGGTCATATGATCTTGTAACACTGTCCATAGCAGCCAACTAGTGATGGCTGTGATGGCTGCTGTCCCAAATATAACTAAACATAAGGAAGACCAGTGACTTTGGAGGGAGGCTGTCAGAAAATTCTGCCTACTAGAACATGTCTATGCTGGAGAGTGTCCAATCCAGCTGGCACAGATGCCTATGGATTGCAACTCAGAATACAAATCTTAGAGACAACAAAGATGTGTAGAAGCAAATAAGAAATATGCTCAGAGAAGGCAGTTAGTGGAAATCTCAGGTAAATAGAAGCCGTAAGGCAATTAGTCAATAATAGATTCAGACAAAGGAAAAGAGAAGACAAGCCCTAAGAATGGTAGTCTGGGACTTTTGCCTTACACTGGAATCACTGTGGTATCCTGAGTAAGTTTCCAGTTCTCCACAGAACCTGATGTTGACATTGGTAGGACTCTTTGCTTATTTCTCCATCCTTATAATAAATCCCCATCAACTTGGGCAACCTGAATATGTCTTCGTTTCTTACAACCTAAAAGAGCTAATTGATACACAAAAGCATCAAGTCCTTGTTGACCTCCTTATACCTACTAGCTCTGTATTAAATGCTGAGGGAACCTCAACTCAACACCAAGAAGTAGGGTAATGGGGAGAATGAATGTGAGCTCTGGAGCCAGGCTGGCTGGGTTTGAATCCCAGCTTGGCCGCTATCCAATTGCATGAGCTTAGACAAGTTACTTAATCCCTCTATGCCTTGGTTTCTTTATTTATGAAAATGGAACTATATTAGGATGTTCCTTTAAATTTATTGTGAGGATTAAAATTAGAGGTTACATGTAACATGCTTAGAACAGTGTCTGGAACACAGTGGGTGCTCAATAAGTGTTAGTTACTATTATCTAGAGCAATGATACCCAATAGAGACAAAATGAGAGCTACATATATAAAAGTTTTAATAGTCTTTTTTAAAAATAGTAAAAGGTGAAGTTAATTTTAATGATATTTTTATTTACCTGAATATCCAAAATTTTATTTCAACACACAATCTATATAAAAATCATTAACAATGTATTTTATATTATTGGTTTTGTACTAAGTCATCAAAATCCAGTGAATATTTTACACTTATAGTACATCTCAATCCAAACTAAACGTATTATTAGTACTCAAGGGCCACACGTAACTAGTGGTTTCAACAGGGGAAACCCATGGGGAAGTGTCCTTTTTTTGTCTTACTAGAATCCAGATTCTCTGTTATGATGGCTTGTTACAATAGATGCCATTTTCTTTAAAGCTAAAGTGGAGATCCAAACATTCAGCCCACCATCAGCATCAGAACCAGAAAATTAATGGGGAACTTGAGTTTATAAAATCCTACACCTAATTTCTCCAAGTGGACCAGGTTAATCCATCCTTTTCTAAGACATCATCTCTTTTCTCTTTCAGTGGGCACATTTCTGCTGGCAATCTGCCATTATTCATTCTTCCCAAACACTTCTTTCCTTTCATTTGATTCATGTTCTAATTCGTATATTGATTTGTACTTTCGGTCTCTTTCTCTTGCTTTTCTCATCATCATCATTTTCTTGAAATGAGACATGGAATCAGCTAACAGCTGGGTAAAGAAGGGGTCAGGAAAGAGAGCTAAAAGAATGATTCTCTGTGGTACGAAAGTCAGGAGCTAGGTGAAATAACAGCAGCGGGAGTATTGCAGTTGACGCAAGGGTGGTAGAGGGTGAGAAGAGGGATGTAAAATCCCTCAATTTCTCTCCATCTTCACTGCACTCCTTCATCAGGTCACCACCCTTCTACACTGGACTATGGCAATCACTTCCTGCCTAGAATGTTAGAAACACTAGTACTAAATTTCCATCTCTTTTTTTTAGCTCAGTATCTCCAGTGACTAGAATTATACTGGAACATAGTAAGAACTTGTTAAATAATTAAAGAAGGAAGGGAAGAAGGAAAGGAGGAAGGAAGGAAGGAAGGAAGGAAGGAAGAAAGAAGGAAGGAAGAACAGGAGGGAGGGAGGGAAGGTGGGAGGGAAGAAAGTTTCCTCCTTGGCTTTCCTTTAACTCATTCTTCATTTCCTTTTTGTTAATGCTCAAACTCAGTACTACAGCTGGAAAGACCATGCTTGATCTTGTCCCCTACTTATATCTTCCACCTGATTTGACTCACTCTTGTCCTTTCATTACATTCTAAGCAAACTGCCTCTTTTTAATTCCTTGAACTAACCGAAGCTATCATTGACTTAGAACCATTATTCTGTCATTTTCTCTGTTTGGAATGTATTTTAATGACTGTCTCCCTATCCTTGAAGTTGGATTTTAAATATTACTGATTAAAACAGGTCTTCTCTGATCCCTACCCCATCGTTCTTTATGACAGCTAGCTGTTTGCTCCCTTCTGTTGGATGTTCTCATTTTATAATTATGTATTTGTGGATTCTTTTACCTACTTATTAGCCTACATACCTCCATTTCCCACCCACCCAATAGTGAGTTCCATGGAGGGCAGGCACCATGTCTATATCATTCACCTCTGTACACCCAACACCCAGTATAGTGCCTGGTACATATTAAATTCTCAACCCATAAGAACTGAATATCTGAAACAGTTCCCTGACATACAAATTGCTTCTCTGGACTACTTTACTTTATCATTTCCTTTAACTTTCAACATGAGCCATTCTGAAAATGGGGGACATTTTCAGGTCCCATAAAGTGATAGTGCCTGGATATCCTATTTTCCCGGGAGGAGCAACCTGTTGGAATACCTTTGGCAAGAGTGATGGTTCATAGTCTGACTCTGGTGTGATGTTTCATTAGCTGTGGAGAAAATTTCCAGTGGCATAATTCAACCCCCAAAACAGAGCACCTGGAAGACCAACAGACATTGTTCTGAGAGAATTGTGTCAGGATAACAAGGAAACTGCTTAAGTGAGAAAACACTAAATCGTAGAATAAGACACCATCTGGGTATCTAACAGAAAAGTAATAAATTTAAGGTATAATACCACCCTTTTGTTCAGTCACTAAATATTTTGTCTCTTAGGAGCATAAAACAACAATAACAATAGCTCATTTTTCAAGAACATTTACAATGTGCCAGTCATTCTGCTAAATTCTTTACATCCATAATCTTATTTAATGCTCATAACAACCCTCTAAAGTTGGGATTATAATTATATGCATTTTACAGACAAAGAAAAATGATGCTTAGACTGGTTTGATAACTTGCCCATGAATATTCAGCCTTTAAGTTGCAAGGCTAATGTTTGAATACCAGTCTGCTGGTTCCAGTGTTGAGGTTCTGTGCCTTCAGTTTAGCATCCTGGAGTCTGTAATGATAGATGTAAGATGGCAGCTTGAATACAGATGGTGAGAATGTCTCCTTCAGTCACAGGACTCGTGCTGATCTTGACAGCAGTGATATAACTGCTTGGGTGGTACACGACGGATGTTCAGAGCATGTGGTGGTCCCTCCCTAGAATGGGACAGATTTTCTACCAGAGAGCATCAGGATTGAGAGCCACAGGAGTGTGAGAGGCTAGAGAAGCACAGTTGAACAGCTCATAGTGGGACTTCTGATCAAAAGGGCTAAGCTGTTGTTTGGGAAGATGTCAGTCTAGAAATTCTGACCTCGTGTTCTCCTCCTCAGACGCTGTAGTACTTTTCAGCACGCCCTCTTTCTGTTCATCTGTTCAAGCCCAGTAATACCTCTAAAGAGGGCCTCCTGGACTGCTGAGATGCTACCAAAGATCATAAATCAGTTCTACTACAGCAAAGCATCAGAGAATTGTTAAAATTGTCCAAGCATGGAAGCAAGACAGTCTGGCTTCTGGTCTGAATTATTCTTTTAATCTTGTTTTTCTCTACTTTTTGCCATGATGATGATGATCAAAGTAACATTTTCTCATTGTGTATAATTAAATAAAACAGAAGAATAAAATTGAAAGTAATCTCCCTACGTTTATATACAATCCAACTTTTCAAAAGCAGCTATGGTAACAGATTGAAGACTATCCTCTTTAGAACCATCGTTTCTGCCCCTAACACTCTTGAGAGGGTAGCTTTAATTCTCCTTTTCTCAACTGGAGGCACAGAGTCCTCAAGAAGAAATGCAATTCTCTAAAGAGGCCTCAGTACAGCAGAGAGGGGAGAGACTCCACATCTTCATCTCAGGGTTGCCCTGAACAGCTCAGACCCAACACAGCTGTGACATACAGATCAAGTTTTATTTATATATCTTCACATGGCTCCAAGTTTAGAGGTGTATAAAAAGGTAAACATTGAGAAGTTTCACTTCAACTCCAGACGTCATGCACGTTACTCCTACTAGTAATAACTACTTTGATTAGTTTTTAATGTCTTTTGCCAGTATTTATTTATGTAATTATAGGCAAATATGAATATATATTCTTATTTTTTCTGCTCCATGCCTATTTTGAATTAAAGCACTATTCACAGAAACCATTGCTGACTCTTGAAATGGCACAGATATCACCTGGACCAAACAAGTTTTCAAATTGTCTCTATTCTCTCTTGTTCTCTTATCTCGGGATGCTGAACAATTTTGTGAACATAAAGTAACACATTTTCTGAAAAGTAATAAAGTGACAAATACTCCAAACCTATCATTCTTACTCAAATCATTATCACTGTTTTATAGTTTAGACTTGAGTGAGAGAAGCAAAAGCATGTATCTGCTTGGACCTTTGTCACTCCTCCCCACAACACCCAAGTTGCAAATAACAGAGAAAATCACCAAAACTTGGGGAAAAAATGTATTTCCTTAGGGACCAGCCCAGTGGCACAGCAGTTAAGTTCACACGTTCTGCTTTGGCGGCCCGTTCGCTGGTTCAGATCCTGGGTGCAGACCTCTGCACTGCTTGTCAAGTCATGCTGTGGCAGGCATCCCACATATAAAGTAGAGGAAGATGGACATGGATGTTAGCTCAGGGCCAGTCTTCCTCAGCAAAAAGAGGTGGATTGGCAGCAGATGTTAGCTCAAGGCTAATCTTCCCCTCCTAAATAAATAAATAAATAAATAATGTATTTCCCTATTTTAAAAACCCCTTTTATTAGGAGGTAGAGGAATCTGAACAATACATTTATGCAAGTTAAAATGAAGATGAGAGAGTTGCGGTACCCATTCTCCGTCTCTCTATGATATAATTTAATATAATTCGCCCCACTATGATGAATTTGTGGAAGAGAGGTACTTAGTACTAGTGTTGTCTCAAAACCCAATGTCTAGAGAGAATATAACTTTTTACTGCATTTCCAGTATCCACAATACTAGGCTAGTTACAGTCCAATGACTCAGAGGGGATAAATGGCAGAACTTATGAATAATCTACTCTATACAGCATAGCTTCTGTAACTTATAAGTAGCCAAAAAAAAATCAAGAAATGATATGGATCTATTACTATTACTCTCTTTAGGGCCATATTTCTAAAAACTGTCAGTTAGTAGAAACTAGAAATTTCCAGATACACCTGTTTGGAATATAATGCTTTTCTTCACAAATATTAATATCACCCTACAAGTCCAGGGTAAGCATTTATAAAGTTTGTCCAAAGGGTAGAGTATGGAGAGAACATTGCTAAGGGATCTCACATGGACTTGGAACTGTAATAGGGCCTCTTTTGCACATAAACATCATCTCAATCAACAAAAGTCCTCATACTGATTGGAAATTTGAGGCCGAGAAAGGTTTCCAAAGAAGAAAATACAGAATTAAATCCAGAATGTTCTAGCTGTAATGTTCATGTTCTTTCTAACTATTTAATGTCAGGGTGCTCCAATAAAGGATTTTGCTTTTGTCATTCTAGGTCTTCCCTGTGTCATTTTACAAGTAAGAGAAGCAAACATATCTTCCCAAAGAAGAGAATCTCCAGAAGTCTGAACAGGAAGGAATCCTAAAAGAATCCCACATACGACTTCAGAGTGTTGCTTTTCACCATGTCCAACCTCAGGCTCTCTTCAAAACTGTCACACAGAGCCCTTCAAAGAATAATGCATTCTTCTCATGGAGGAAGAATGGTGGCGTCAATAAACATCACATGGTCATCTCAATAGATGCACAAAAAGTATTTGACAAAGTTCACAGCAGTGCTCTTGCCCAGACGTTCACAAGGCCAGATCACTGGTTAAATGAAATCTTACTAGATAGGCTGTCTTTGACCACTGTATCTAAAATTGTATCTAACACACACACACACACACACACGCACACACACACACACACACACCCCTTTCTCTTCTATAACTTTATCCTGCTTTATTTTCTTTTTATCATATTGTTCTGGATCTGACATCTCAAATTTTCATTTGTTTAGCTTTCGTCTGCTCCCTCCACTAGAATGTAAACTCCATGAGAAAAGGGACTTTACTTATGTTGTTCATTTCTACATGGAAAATGCCTAGAGAGTACCAGACACACAGTGTGTGCTTGATAGATACTTGTGGAAAGATTGAATAAATGAATGAGTGAAAGAAAGTGGCCCCAGACTCCTCTCCACCAACCCTTCTTTGTCTTCTCTGCCAAAGGGTGGTGGTCACTGTTCCAGCAGCTAGCAGGGAGGCAGTGATGAATTTCAGACAGGGTCAAGAGTGGAAGGGTGAAGTGGTGAGGGTTGGAGTCGGGGGCTGACTATTGCTAGCATAACATTGGAACTCACAGAACTGAGAGAGATTAAGTACACGTCAGGGTAAGGCATAAGATGCATGTGTGTGTACATGGTATATTCATACATATACATCTAACATCTAGCTCTCGGTTAGATTTGGACACACACATAGGGCTAGGCTGCCTTCTAGGAGGTGCTGAGAGGACATACACATCAAACAGCTGAAATATTTGGTACTGGGCACTGGTTACACAGGTCCACCTACTAATGCAAAGGAATTGATATACAAGCCACAACAGGAGTTCTTAAGAAAAAATATCTCTTTAAATGAAGCATGTAATGAGGTAAAGAGTGCTAGAAAAGGCCTGTCACTACCATAATGTCCAATAAATAGGCAAAGCTATAAACCAGGGTACCTGAGAATATGAGACATAGAGAAATCTGGGTGTGTGGGCACAGGATCAACCCTAGAGAAGACTGTCTGAAGATGGAAGGGCCCATTCCCTCTGCCAGAGGCAATGACCCAATCCTGGGAGAACAGAAATACTAAATCTGTTGTTGGGGGAGGAGCTCGAGAACCAGAACTGGGGCACAGAGTAAGTCTGTGTCTCAGAAGCAGAGCAAAAGGCAAGCTTGTCAACCTGGAGCACAAAGTCAGGGGCAACTTAGGAGCCACCTGGAAATTCATCTCATATAAGAATCATAAGTTCTACTTATTTTGAGCTCAGAACTGGTCCTAGAGACCAGCATGGGGCTGTTTTGGGGTCCTGTGGCATTAACTATGGGAAAGAAGGATTGCAGAAGCTGGAAGCCAAGCCAGTCTGAATATATCAGATTCCACAATTATGCAGTTAAGCATCTTCAATCTTTTGAAAAATTTTATTAGTTAAAAATTATGTATAGAAACTGAGTATTGAGGATACATCAATAATGTATCAAGGTTAATTTGGGTGCATCTGGCAGGGAACACAAGAGTCTAAGAAGGGAAAATATCTTTATTCAGGATGCTAAAAATAACAACTTGGTGTGTCATCTTGAACATAACTGTTGAATACAGCCAAGTAATTATATATCCCAAATCTAGCTTACACTTACCATACAAATATAGGGATACTAAAAGGAAATTTAAAGAAGTTAAGCCTCTGTTTAGCTCACCCTTCTTAAAAAATACTTTGCTACTTTTTAAATAGCTATAAATGAAATAAATTCAAAAGGTAAATTTCCCAGCAAAATGAAGAGTATTTCTTATTACTTTGGCATAATTGCTTTGGAAATTTCTTTTTTATCATGTCATTTCTCCTTTTCCTCCCTTCTCTCTTCAGGGAAATAATCAGCTTTCTCTACATTGCCTACAAGGAAGGATGTGACATGCAGAAACCACAAACGGGCTGAGAGGTTCTGTGTTCCCAAAGCCCTAAGCCCTTGGGAAAATTTAAAGGACTCACATATAGACAAGACCCCAATATCAACTCCCACCCTAGATAAGAAAAAGATTTCTCCAAGGCTAAGGAGGGGTAAGGAGAGAGAGAGAGAGAGAGATGGGGAGAGAAAGTGAGAGAGGTGGTAAGAGTTAAGGAATTGGTGTGCTCCTGGGAGAGGAACTTGCACATCCTCTCCAGCAAAGATGTGGGGAGATGAACAGATCACAGAAAGAGAGAGAATCAACACATGGTATTGGGTCTAGGGGATAATGGGGCAAACAGACTCGCAAAGACTCTTGGATATCCAGCATAGCCCAGAAGGAGCATGAGAGCTGATGTGACATGGAGGCAAAAGATGTCTCAGCAGCACTTGCACAGACCAGTGGTTGAGAACCAGATGGGCCAGTCCATGTCTGAGCACTTCATGAGGTGCCCTGATCCTTGATAAAACCCTAGAGCAGGGGAAAATCCTGAAAATTCACTAAGATTACATTACTACTATCTCTGACTTCTGCAATGAGCCAAGATGGAGTGACAGGGGCCAAATTTACCCTCCCACCTGAAAAACAAAACAAAACCAAAAACAGAAAAATTATATGAAACAATAGCTTTAAGACACTGAACATCAGGTAATGAAGGACAGTGATCCCTGAGAAATGAGAAACAAAAGAGATGAGCCGTAAGGTTGTCCCAACTTCCTGCCTTGAGGGAGTTTCTAAGCTGCAGCTTGGGGAAGGGGACCCAGGAGGAGCTGGCAGACCCCGTGAATTGAAGAGACAAACCTGAGATGCTGGAGCAACCAAGACAGCCAGAGTTTGTCAACCTAGAATTTTGTCTCCAGCAAAAATATCCTTCAAAAAATGAAAGTGAGCAGCTGGCCCAGTGACATAGTAGTTAATTTCACGCACCCTGCTTTGGCTGCCCAGGTTCGTGGGTTCAGATCCCAGGTGTGAACCTACACCATTCATCAAACCATGCTATGGCAGTGACCCACATATAAAATGGAGGAGGATGGGCACAGATGTTAGCTCAAGGCCACTCTTTCTCAAACAAAAAAAGAGGAAGAGTGGCAACAGGCGTTAGCTCAGGGCCAATCTTCCTCACCAAAAAAGAAAAAGAAAAAGAAAGAGAAACAAAGATTTTTTCAGACCTATAAAAGCTGAAAAGAGCCAGCCCTGATGGCCTAGTGGTTAAAGTTTGTCATTCTTACTGCTTCACTGGCCCAGGTTCAGTTCAGTTCATTCCACAGAACCACACCACTTGTCTGTCAATAGCCATGCTGTGGTGGCAGCTGACATAGAAGAATTGGAAGGGCTTACAACTATGATATATGACCATGCACTGGGGCTTTGGGGAAAAAAAGAAGAAGAAAGAGGAATATTGGCAACAGATGTTAGCTCAAAGCTAATCTTTCCCTAAAAAAAAAAAATTACTTTAATAAAAGAAATCAGTTTGCTGTATTTCTAAAATAAAGAGCTGAAGAAACCCATCACCAAAGGAAAATGACACCAGATGGAAATAGGGATCTACACAAAGGAATGAAGAGCAGAGGAAATGGTAAGCACATGGGTAAATATGTAAGTCTTTTCTCTTATTAATTAATCTCTTTAAAATGTAATTGACTATTTAGGCAAAACAAAAGCAACATATTTTGGAGTTTATAGTATATGAATAAGTAAAATGTATGGCAATAATAACATGAGGGCTGAGAAGAAAGAAAAGTAAAGTTCTTATAAAATAGATGAAGTGGTAGTATAATATTGCTTGAACACAGACTGTGATAAGATAAAGATGCATAATATAAACCTTAACAAAATGACTAAATAACAAAGCAAAGCAAAGTTATAGCTAATAAACCAACAAAGGAGAAAATTAGAATCATAGAAATTATTCAGTCTAAAAGAAGGCAGGAAAGCAACCACCAGGAGACCTTCGTTCCAGTCCCAGCTCTGTCTGCAGCTAATGGTAGGAACCCAGTCAGCTTCTCTCTCTGGATCCCAGTTCCTCTCTCTGTAAAGTGAGGTGTTTGGACATAGCCTGTATAATCACTAAATGCCCTACAAAGCTCCATCAAGCCCTAACATTCTGGAGCGTCTATTCTCGTTGCCAGAATATCTCCTGAGATTTTAGAGATGAGGGTTTGTTGGAGAGGTGAGAGAGACTGAGAAAAAACCCCCGTTAGAACTTCCCTCTGGAAGGAAGCTTGGGCCGGACATGAAGAGACCTGGACTCAACTCTTCTCTTCTGCTGACCAACCCAATAACTGCAGGCCTCTAGATTTTAGGATCCTCATCCATGAAGTGAGGGGATTGATGAATCCTCAGGCCCTTGTCACTTCCAACACTTCAGTTTCTTGATTTTAAGTATCATCTTCAATTGTTCCCAGGCCCTTAGCCAGTATCCAAAAGAAATAAATTAAAATATCTCATGAACTCTGATCACAGTTTTGAAATTATATTATCCTTTGGGTGATTGTGGATAAAAACATTTCAGCCAAATCCCTCTTGTAGATGAAGCCAATCAGCTCCTTGGTGGGGAAAATTGAAGCACATGATTATCTAAGGCAATGCTTCCTTCTTTACATCACCATGGTCACTCACAAACAATTCTGACTATTGAGGGGAGTCTTCAAGACCCAGTCCTCCTGCTTAATTACCAATTCCCACTCTGCATGTGATTTATGCTCTTATCATTAATGCCTTCTCTATACCTGAGTGGATTAAAAGTAGGAAAGGATGAGAGGGGTTTTATCCCCAAATAGTAATTCTGTGACCACTTGAGAAACACTACTTTCCTGTGGATCTGTTGACAAGATTCAAGACTTGATCTGAGTTCTACATCTGACAAATGAAATCATAGAATTCTTGAGTTTGATGGTCCCTAAGAGATCCCTGATGTATTGCTGACACGTAGAGAAGAAATCATAATATTCAACAGTGTTTGGGTCCTCACAGAAGACTGGTCATATGACCAGTCATAAGATACCTGTTATGGGTTGAATTGTGTCCCCCAAAAAGATGTTGATACCCTAACCCCCAGTACCTGTGAATGTGACCTTATTGGAAATAGGGTTTTGCAGATGATCAAGTGAAGATGAGATCATCAGGATGGACCCTAATCCAATACAATTGGTGTCCTTTGTGCACAGGAGGAACACTATGTGAAGATGAAAGCAGATCTTGGGGTGATAAATCTATAAGCCAAAGAATACCAAAGATTTCCAGCAAAGCTTGCAGAAACTAAAAGAGAAGGATGGAATAGATTCTCCCTGTGTCACGAAGGAACCAACCCTGCCAGCATCTTGATCTTGGACTTCCAGCCTCCAGAATTGTGAAACAATACATTTCTATTGTTTGAGCCGCATTCCATTTGTGGTACTTTGTTATGGAAGTCCAAGAAACTAATTCATTAACCAAATGTTTTGAGATGGTATTTTTGTAATAAGAGACATAGGATAAAATCTGGAAGAACAACAAAATCTGAACCAAGAAACAAGAGGAAAGGAAACACTAGAAGGAAGACAAAGAACAAATACTTGGAAATGAATAAATAAACAAATAAAAGCAGGCCCACTCATTATTTCTTTCTTTGTTACAAGAATCCTTCTCCGACAACATATTCTCTTTAGGGGAAATTCTGGCATGTGGGAATTTGCTTCCGTGTACCTTCTGGCAATGGCGAAAATGTCATTGCCAGTTTGTCTACTACTTACAGTGTATGCCATTCTTTTCAGGGATAAATAGAAAAATGTGGAATGAGGAGATGGGAATGAAAAGGAGAGAGGAGGAATAGCAGATGGCAGAAAAGTGAAAACATTTACAATTAGAACTTGACAAAATAAAGATAAAAGAAAGCGCAACCCAGATCTGGAAGCACACGCTGGTGAAGACTCTAAGGAGAAGGGAGCTGAGAGAGTTTTCAAAGGACGCAGATGGAAGGTGGGAAAGGAGGCAGGAGTCGATTTCTCAAGATACAAATTCCCAATGGATTTGAATATTTGTTTATAGGGCTAAACACTGACACTCACGCAAACACAGAACTGCCTCTTGCCATGAGCATTATCTGCCACAAAGCAATACGTATTTGCATGCAATCTGAGTAAACTGCTGGAAAGGGAGATGCTGAAAAGTTCCCAGAGAACGAAGGATGATAAATGCAGATTAATAGGGATATTCTTACTTGAATAATTTAAGAAGTGAAATAATTAATTCTCTTATTTAATTTCTTGGTAAATTAATGCAAATGCCAGCATTTCTCTAACCCTCAAAGGTGAATACTCTCTAGCATAATTGAGGAAGGTGGGTTTGTTTCATTTGTGCTTCTGGTTAGTTCCACGCTGCAGCTCCTTCTCCATGATCCTCTGCTCCCTCACAGGTCTCGGTCACTGAATGACCATTTGTTTCTATTGCCCAACAGCCTCAGGTCACTGGCATGAGTTCCTGGCCTTCTAACACTCCTGATGTGGTGTCTCCTCATGTGCATCAGCCAGCGGTGAATGTGAGTGAGCCAAACTTCTTACAGACCCCTTCTTCTCCTTCTCCAGGATTCCACTGCACGGCTCAAGGCTGTTGAGACTTACTAAGTTGGAGATAACTGAAACGGATTACTACAAAAGAAAGGAGGTGCCTTTAAACTGTGCAATTTATAGAAAAAGCTCAAAAAGAAAGAAAGGCCTTTGACTTGTGATCCCCTTGAAGACACAGCTCAGTTCCTAGTCTTGTTCCCTGTCCACAGATGTGCTCTCTTCTCACCAAACATCTCCTTTTTCAAAACGCAACAATTAAAATCACTGAAAACAACCCATAATAAAGACAGAATATTGTTAAGTAGAGTGGTGCTGTCCTCTTTATTCTCCTGTTGTTTTAGACCGTGCAGAGCTGAAGAAAGGCAAAAGAAAGGATGATGTGTTGGTTATATGCTTTAGCACACGAGAAATCAAAACTCAGTCCAAACCCAGTTGGATGTTTATTTTCAAAACTTACTTTCTCATATACAGAATGTCCTAACATAAGGTTTGGTTAGTTAGTTACTCAACAATGTCATCAGAGATTCGAACTCTTTCCTCTCTCTGCTCTGTTCAACACAGCGTTAGCTTTACCCCCAGGCTTGTACCCTCACAGTCAGCAACAGTAGCATATCCTTGTTCACATCCAATGGGAAAGGGAATCTGGCTTCTCCTTGCAGAAACCTCACACCATCCTGTTCTCGGCCTTGCCTTACTTACGACTATATCCCCAGCACCTTTGGAGGAGCCATGAAGGCCTTCCGTGTGCCACCTGAAAGTTATCTTTAGATTCCCATTTTCTGGACAAACTTACATTTTTCTCCATTTTCTTTTAGACATCTCTTTTTTGACACTGATAAGCTTTAAAAATCAATAACAGCGGTCACAATCTTATGCATAGGGCACTTTTAGCCAGACTTTAGAAGTATCTGGCATCTAATAAAAACTCAATAGATGTTTGTTGAATGAAGGAATGAAGAATAAATAAATCATATTGGTTGAAATTGGCTCGAGCCTAAACCAGTCACTGGCTAGGGAGAGGAACACCATCACCAGCTTCTCATCGGAAAGGAAGCAACAATAATATTAACCATAATCCCATTATAGAGAAATCTGCCCCTTGAGAAACTTACCTTAGTCTCTCAAAGACCCAAGCAAAAACATTGAAATTAAATTGTTTTCATTTTCATTCATGTTTACTTTTCTCACAAGGTCAAAGTTTGGGAGAACATACTGTCCTGCAGTTTCTGAACATGGAAGGGAGACAGCAGGAAGATCCCTATTCCTGCTACACACACAATCCCTGAAATGCAGGAAGCATCTTTGGGGTAGGAGGCAAGGTTTGACCCTCCAGGAAAAGTTGGCTCATTTAGCCCTCAGATGCCCAATCTTGAGTTTTTGGTATATTCTTGTATTGAGGTTAACTATGTCTTCCCATCATCCCTTCAAAAGACGTGTTCATGTCCTAACTCCCAGAACCTGTGATTCTGACCTTATTTGGAAATAGCGTCTTTGTAGATATAATCAAGTTAAGATGAGGTCACCCTGGATTAGGGTAGCGCTGATCCAATGAGAGGTGTCCTTATAAGAAGTGGGAAATTTGGACACAGGGACAGAAGACATACAAGGAGAATGCCATGTGATGACAGAGGCAGAGATTGGAGTGATGCATCTACAAGCCAAGGAATCAAGGATTGCAGGCAATCACAAGAAGCTAGGAGAGAAGCAAGGAAGGATTTTTGCCGAGAGCCTTCAAAGAGAACATGAGCTTCCTCCTCTTCCACACCACCTGCCTCTCTCTGTCTTTAGCCTTCAGCTGTGATGGGTTAGTTCTACTAGAAGCTGTGTGGGTTTTTATATTCCAAATAAAGGTTTTCAAAATCTCTCCTGGCACCAAAGTCCACCAAGATGAAGAAAGTTTGTAATATTCTGGAGAGCTCCTTTTCCACCCAGATTGTTAGCTCTTCCACAAATGAAAACCTTTACGTTTCACTTTACAGTTCACTCTGTCCAGTTTGTGGCAATAACTCAGAGCCATACCTTATACTGAATCCTTGGAAAGCTATTTCCACCCTTTCTCTTCATCTCCCTGAAGTTTCATAAAATTACTGGTCTAGAAATAATCATCTAACTCAACCTCCGCCTGACAAGACATTCACAATCTCCAATGGTCAGAGTCATCTGTGCTTCTAGCACCCAGGTGATGAGATATAAGTGCCACCCTGCCTCCTCAGCATCTCACTACTTCTGCTGCTGCTGTCTCATTCATTCATTCATTCATTCATTCATCCATCCATTAATAGCTACTATTAATTAATATCTACTGAGAATCTCCTCTGTGTCAGGTACAATTCTAGGTACTGGGAATACAGGAGGAAAACAGACAACAAATGCCCTTGTGAGTGTAATTTCTAATAGGTGAAGATCATAAATAAGCAAACAAATAAAGCATACCAGGTATTGATAAAGACTATCAAGGAAAATTAACTAGAGAGATGGGATAGGAAAGGGTCACATGGGAGTGCAGTTTTAAAAGGGTAGTCAGACACAACCAACTCTGTTTATTAAAGCAAAATGCAACTACCAAGAGTACTTGGTTACACAAACTCTATGTGTTGCTCTCAATAGCAGCAGGTTTTTCCTTTTGATTTTCTAGGAAGTGTTGTCACCCAGTGCCCAAGATCCACACCTTTTCTCTCATCTCTTTGGGGCAGCTACTTTTCCAACCTTAGCGCCTTCCCAGTCACAATCCTCCCTTCACCTTGGGGCTAATGTTTATAGCATTCTGGTGGCTCTGCTCAGCCATACTCTCTCTGAATATGGTGCCCAGAACTGAAACCCTATTCCAGGCGGGCTCTGACCAACACAGTATAAAATGGGACCATCACCTCTGACACTCTTTATCCTGCGTACTTTACATGTGATGGTGCAAATACAATTATGCCCACTTTCGTCTTTGTAACTATATTGTACTGTTGACTCATACAGTACCTAGAATCAGTAAGATTGCTAAGAAATGTTTGAATCTCCCAACTCTTCAGCCCCAAGCTCTTTCCACTCCGTGGAGTCTCCTCCCTCTTGATCTCATTAGCTTTGGGAAAAATTAAACTAGCTAGGGCAGGAGCTGTGGCAGTGAGGACACACAGCATGTAACGACCTCTAGGCATCCTCTTTTGCTCCATCTAACTCTGCCAAGTTTATCCTAGAGATTTGATTAACATCATCCCAATCTACAAAGCTTTAAAGTGCTGAGTTATCATCTGCCTATTTTTTCTCCTCTAATGTTTAAAAAGAAATCAATTGATGGTAGCTTATGTTACTGTCCTTTACTTCCCTTGCCAGAGGTGAATCCCACTGCTTCTAGTGACAGCAGGCTGTGTGCTTGCCTCACAGCCTCTCCAGCTGATGGTGAGACCACAAAGAAACATCGTATTCTCTTCCCACTGCCTTGCTCCCCCTTGTGAAAATTAAATCACGTGGTGTGGAAGTTAAACCCCTCTTACATCCAATCCCAAGGTGTTCTTTTTCATTCTTTACCTTCCAAAATCAACAGGGACAAATTATCAAAAAGGGGCACTATGATACACTTTATTATCATTGTCATAAGGGTTTAAATCCACCAATTACTGGCTGTGGAATCTTGGACAATATTCTGTGACTCCCTTTCCCCTCCGTAAAATGGATTCATAATAGTAGCTATGTTCAAGGCACATTGTAAGCATTAAACGAGTTCACACGTGGAAAGTAGTTGGGACAGTAACATAGTAAATACCATGTAACCGTTAGCTTCCATTTGGGGTTAAATTAAATACATAAATCCATAGTTCACTCCCAATTATTTGGAGGCAGGTTTTCTGCTCCGTGTTTTCCCTGGGAGAAACAGTGTGATGTAACAGGCTCTGGAGTCAGAGAGACAAGGAACAGTGTCTGAGCTCAGTTGTGTGACCTTGAGAATGTTATTTATCCCAGGTAAGCCTCAATCTTTACAGAGCTGTTGTGGGATCCAGGTGAGTTCAGTATTCTTAGTAATCTGCAGAATGCCTATTGAATTTATGACCTTGGATGCATGAAATGCAATGTGCATCCTTGGTTGGGGAAGATTGTTCTTTGAAGAAGAGAATTTCATCACCCTAATGCCATAAAGAGACTTTAGCTCCTGATTTACCTTTTCTAACAAGGGGCCATTCCTCCTGTCCTGGCCATCCAGCTTTCACTGTCACCTAGGCACAAAGGCCTCAGTGCCCCATCTTTCCCTTCCAGCTCCACAAGTTTCCCAAGGATCCATACTATGATATCTTCACCTAGGTCAACTCCCTTTGCCAATACCCATCCATTATTCAGAACCTGCTTTCAAATCTGGCATCCATGAAATAAAACTTTCCCAATGACTGTGGGCTTATGGGTTACCCTTTCTGATTTGTTAATGATAAGGGCTTTCTATGGGCAAAACCAGCTGAGGAGGATCAAGAGGGTGGGCACTTCAGGCACTGAGATAGCATTGGCAAGAGTGGGAAACGCAGTATTTCACAGGCAACTCACTCAGTCATGAAAATAAGTTGCCAAGTAGCCTCTGTGACCAGAGTGTGCAGAATTCTTTGAACGGCCTTAGAAAAGATAGCATCACACAAATATAACATCATATTTCTGATTGCATCAAATTTTCTCTAGATGCCTTGATAATAATAAGCTGCACTACACTTGTAAAACGACAGAGCTAGAATTATCTTCAGGATCACTTCTTTCCACATGCCCCATTTTATACACAAATAAACTTAGAAGTGGAGTGACTTGTCCATGGTCACAAAGGTAAAGAATGACAGAGTCAGGTCTAGAGCCCTGGCCCCAACTTTTGGTCTATTATTCTTTCCACTGCATCACACAACCTCACATTCCTACTGAACTTTAGGATTAAATATCTGCACAACAGTGATGCAGATATTTTTCTCGTTTCATGATTTCAGCCCTTTATGCTACACTTAAAGAAAAGAATGTTTACAGAGAGTGCCTCTGTGTATAAAACCAAGGGCAAAATGCTTCAAATTGCTAACCCAGAAGCTAGTCTTGCCCAAGGAAAGCTTTCACTATACTGTCATCTTTGAATCACTCAAAATGAATATGTGGTCTTGTTCATCTAATTTTCCAAGTAAACATCATCAGTCACCTTGAAGCAAGTCATTTCCTGCTGATAAACAGCCCTTGACAAGACTGTAGGCAGTCAGTTTTGACCACCTGGTTATTCATCCCTAGAAATGCCCTATACCCAAATTCTTAATTGCTTAAACAAATGGTTTTCACGGGTGATCAACCACCAGAGCAAATTTGTAGCACTTGCTAATAGCAAAAGTAGATCTTTGTGCCACGACTCCAACACTTCTCCCCTCGATTCAAGGGAATGCTGAACAAGAAGTCAAGGGAACAGTTGTGGCCATGAAGAGGAGGTCTGAAGGTGAGAGGGACTGTGTTCTCATTCCCTCCCCAGGTGTCATTTGGAAAGCAGGTGAAATTATGGAGTATGGACATCTAAGAGAAAAAGAAATGTCCGGTGGGGAAACACTTCAGTGTGGTCAGTGAGGTCAGTGAGGCTTTAGGTGAAGCTTCAGTCGTGATTCAACAAGTGTCTCTATTGGACATCTTTAAATAGAGGGATACTTACACAGGATTGGGGGGCACCCCGTTCTTGGAGAAATGGTCTCATAGTGGTCATGTTATGCCCACATCACCATTTAGATCTGCTTTTCTATATTGGCTACATCATGTGCCTGCCCAGCTCTTTGGTTTTTCTGGAAGCTGTAACTCTCATTCCCTCATTCACACTCCTACAGTCACCATTCATATAGTTACCTCAGGAGCAGCAGTCTACAGGTGTGACTCCAGCCCTAGGCTGTTTGGTTCAGCCTTGACCCCTGATCTGAAGCAAGCTAATCAGAGCCCCTTCCTACAATTTTTAGACTTGAGGCCAGAGCTTAAAGCCAATATCTTTCCATTGCCTGAAGCATATGCTTTAAAGCTCAGTGTACTTTGTGACTATGTTTCCTGCCTTGTCTTCAGGAGAAATGGAAGCACCCAACTTGAAGAAAGAGAAAAATGAGAAACTGAGAGGAACAAATGAAAAATGAAGACAGAGATGGATGTGATGAGCTTTATTGTTTGCTCCACTTGTTCCTGGAAGCCATCTGAAATCTTGATCTTGGATTCCATGAGACTGTCTGGCATCTGAAGAATAAGTTCCCATTTTCATTAAGCTAATTAGGAACTTATCACTGCAAACAAAAACTCCTAACAAGTATGTTTCCTTCTCCCCTTTGATATTGTCTTTATGGTGGATTTTGGAATTTCAGGTATATCTCCTATTTTTTCGTTAAAGTAATGTATGTGTCATAGTTAAATAGAGATGGGGTTCCTAGTTTTCATGCAATCCTGGCTTTTCCTGATACCATCTAGTTGTGCAAAGGTGGATTATCTTTGCTGCCAAATGTCAAGAACACCTGGATCTACCTGGAAGCATAGCCAGTGCTAATAGGGAGTTGAGACTAGGACGGTGGGCTTGTTCATCCTCTATCTCCTGTCAGCAACTGACTAACTCTTGTGGGATATGGATTATTATGAGGATCAGAGAGGTGCTGTATGAGTGGGTAACATTTTGGCCTGGTCTTGGAAAGTTGCCTTGCTTACTCTTATGAAGCTGGTGACAATCATGAGGGCAGGAGAGTTTCCTAAGGGTCTCTATGCAAGACTAGTTTCTGTCTTCTCTACTTTACCTTGGTAAGCACAGAAACACCATGGCTACTAAGAGGAAGCATCTCCTCTCTGAGGTTACAGCCATGGTCACTAAGTGAAAATAATATAGAAAGGTCTAGCGGGTCTTAAAAACTGTTTTATTAAAGCAAAAATGAGGCATGTTTGTGAATAAGAGAAAAAGTGGCAGAGATTAAAGTAGAGCAATGAGTCTCTGTTCTCTCCCTATATTTTTCACCATTCCCTCCCCACTGTCTTATGTTCTTATCTTGAAGGATTCACTTTAATTATTCTGTCTGATTCTCCAATTGAAGGCAACTTTTGAGCAAATATGTGTATAAGGGCTTGATGTCTTCCCCTCCTCCCGTCAAGCTGCCTGCAACACCTACAGCTCCAGACTGGAGTTCTTGGCCAAAGTCTTCATTTTCCCCAATAGAAGTTTCCAGCCTCACCTCACCATTCTTAATCCTCACCTCAATTGCCTGCCATGTATTCATAATCTTGTTTTCTGTTGATTTTCTAGTGGCTAAATTACTCCTTTTGTGTAATATATTTGCAAACAAATACTTATGAATAAAATGCCTTTAACGGTGAAATTCCAGGGAGAGTATGAGACGAGTTGAGGAGGTAGACCTTTTGATGCTATAGGCGTAAATCACCTGTCCCTTATGCTTTTGAGCAGCCCCTGTGTCTCCATGTCTGCGTTTCCATAGAAGAATTCCATAGTGCAGTAAAGTGCTTAGGCTTATTCTGTTTCATGCTGTTTGTATTTATTGAGGATACTTCCTTCTGAAGTTTTAACTACTCCACAATATATTGTTTCTCTCAACCTTTTAAAAAGGGGAGATTGAGTAATTCAGAATCTTGGGCATTCTTAAGACCTCAGACTAAAAACAGACATTTATGTAAACTCCACAAAGTGTAACACATTGCTTTGCAGAAATGGAAGCAGAGTGAGAGAGAAGCAAGATTTTATACAAGCATACATATATACATACATCCATATATACATTTATACATACATATACATATATATATAACAGTCACAAATCTGACCTTGATCTTGACACCGACTGAAGAACTTTCAGACTTGTAGGAAGTCCCTTGAGGCATATATCATCTGTAAGAGCTGCAGAAGGTACAGATGCACCTGCACTTGAGTTGGTGACCAGCACTTGGCACTGATTTCCCACATGATTTGCTCAACGGAGAGTTACTAAGGAACTACAATGCTCCAGACACTGTGATGGGCTGTACAGTTTCCTCCTGCTCAGAGCTTTGTATTTTCCTACCCACTGCCTAGAAAGACTATATTAGGAAATGCTTAGGTTACCTAAGAACAGGGAAATATATGTCATATATAGGGGATCATTAAACTTTTATTTGCTGGTGGATTAACTGATGCTTTTATTGCTAACACATATGGAAGAGAACCATCTGATGTACATTTTTGTATCTAGAAGTAGAATTATACCCTTTCCACTAGATTCAACATCTTCACTTCTCAAAATGCCTTAAGGGGAGAGAATAACCCAAAGTTGGAATAGATCAAAATAAAAATCATCAGCAATGATAATTAGATAACTTGCAAATGATTTCCTACTATCCTAAAATAGTTTATTTGCCTTTCAGTACTTGGCATACTACATTTTAATTTTTTCATGTTTTTTCAATTAACCTAGTCTAAATTCTTTTGGCACATTAGGTTCTGTAATGGATTCTTCCAAATTAAACACTGGTCGTACTGGTTTCTCTTCCAGTTATCTATTGCTGCACAATAAATCACCCGAAAACTTAATAGTTTAAAGCAACAATTAACTATTATCTTTCATAGTTCTTGGGTTAATTGGGCCAAGCTAGGTGATTCTCACTTGGGATCTCTCATAGCAGATGGGTGAGCAGCCATCTGAAACTTGACTGGGCTGAAGACCAAGATGGCTCATTCATGTGGCTGGCATTTGAGGCTGGGATCTCACCTGGCACTTTATACCAGACTGCCTATGTATGACCTCCATAAGACTTGGGCTTCCTATAGCATGGCAGCTGAATTTCCAGAGGAAGTATCAGACAAGTTAGCATTCCAAAAAGCCCAGGCAAAAGCTGCAAGGCTTCTAGGCTCAGAAATTATGCAGTATCACTTCTGCTACATTTTATTGACCAACATTGAGTCACAGGATGAACCCAGATTTGAGGGGAGAAGCCTACATAAGGATGGGGACAAGATGCTCTTGTATGTTTGGCATCATCTGGAGCAGCTGGAGCTGGTGGATCACTTCCAAGATGACTTCTTCATTCCCACATCTGGCGCCATGGAGCTCTCTCTTCTCTTCTCTCTCTGTCTCTCTCTCTTTTTCTTTCTCTCCATGGCATCTCAACCTCTAAGATAGCTTCACATGACTTTGGCTTCTCACAGCAGGGTGGTGTCAGGATAGCTGGACTCTTGGTCACTAGATTTCCTCAAAGATGTTCTTGAAAGTCCAGAACATTACTTCTGCCATATTATGTTATCAAACCAAGTCACTAAGACTGGTCCAGATTCAAAGAGAAGGAAACAGACTCCACTTCTCTCAGTGAACGGATGGTATGCCTGTGAATGAGGAAAGGAATTGACGGTGGTCATCTTGGAGATAAGCTGCAGGTATCCCTATTACCTGCCAAAAACATCTAGCTCTCCCAGGAAAACAGTTCTTCTACTGCTCTGCCACATCTCAGCCTTAATGTCACTTCCTCAAGGCACCTTTCCTGCATTCCCCTATGCAATATTGTGATTTATAATAAGAAATATATATTTGATCTTCCTCTCAGTCTCTGGCAGAGAGCTCCTAAAACTTTTGGAATTTCTTGATGAGAGGGATAAAAGTGTCTTCTGTTATGTTAATGAGGTGACTTAGGACCCCAGCTAAGGATGGTGTCTGGTTGATAGGACAGCCAACCAGGTGATTAGAGGGTTGGAACCTTCACCCCCACGCGCCTGGTATCAGAGGAGGGGAGAGAGACAGGGGGTTGAATCAATCACTAATGGACGATGATTTAATCAATCATGCTTAGGTAATGAAGCCTCCACAAGAACCCTAAAGGCTGTGTTTCAGAGAGCTTCTGGGTTGGCAAATGCATGGAAATGTGGGAAGAGTGACATGCCTGGAGAGAACATGGAAGCCTCATGCCCTTTCTGCATATGTTGCTCTATGGGTCTCAACTGTCTGGCTGTTCCTGAGTTTTATCCTGTTATATCGAACTGGTGATCTAGTGAGTAAGATGTTTCTCTGAGTTCTGTGAGCCATTCTAGCAAATTAATCGAACCCAAGGAGGGGGTCGTTGGAACCCCCGATCTATAGCCAACTGGTCAGAAGCACAGATGACAACCTGGACTTGCAATTGGCATCTGAAAAGGGGGGCAGTCCTGTGGGACTAAGCCCTTAATCTTCAGGATCTGATGCTATCTCCAGGCAGATAGTGTCAAAATTCAGTTGAATTGTAAGACACCTAGTTCATCCGAGAATTGCTTGGTGGTGTGTGAGAAATCTGTCTCCCATACACAGATCAGAATTGGGTCCAGAACCCCCTTTATCCTAGAACACATTAGGGGCCCCTTCCAAATGCTTATATGTAAGTTCACATATCACAGCAATTGCTAATACCCTTTACTTAGATTATTTCTTTAATTACGCGTCTCCTTGACGGCTGCTGAGAGCACTTGTCTTCCTACAGCTGCATCCCCTGCACAGTACATCACACACAGTGGACCCTCAGTAAATATTTAGCCAATCACGGAGGCTGATTGTGTCTACAACAAACCTTGCTGGAGCTATCCTTCGGCTTATAGAGTCAGGACTGAACCCTTGGTGTTTGTCTCCTTCCTTTATTTTTCCCCCTTTAACTTTTTCCCAAATATACACGAGCATACTTTCAAGTTAATAACATCATCAAGACTTGACCTGAGTCAATTTTTTCGGCCGCAGCTTCTGTGGGCTACAGTAGTGATTATCACGCACAAGACAGAGACAGGTGGGGGTGTAAGCTGCTTCTAGAAATGAATCCACCATGATGCACCAGCCAGGAGCTTAATAGGGAGCACGATCTTCCATTTGCTGAGTGTAGCTCTACAAGGAGCCCTGAGCTGGGCTTGTGACATGCCATTTCTCAGAAGATTTCAGCTGTTGCTGCTGCTACAGGAAAGGATTGATGACTCTGGTAAGACATTTGAACACAGTCCTCTCAAAAACCAAAAGAGCTGGGGTCATCAGGCTAATTGAGATTGCCGGCATGTGTGTTTGCGTGCCATACATAATAATGCACATATATTATATATGTAGTATATAAGGGTAGAATATTTGAGGATGAAGCAAAAGCCAAAGAGACAAAGGCAACAGGCAATCTAATCCACTTATTGGGTCAAGGAGCTCAGAGCTGAGCCGCAAATGCATCATTTGATAACAGTAATGAAAAAGACAGCAATCTATATCTACAAATAGCATTAAGGCAGATTCGGTTTAGAGGCCAAACTAAGTTGATGTGAAATTTACGAGACTGGCTGTCTCTCAGATTTGCTTGATGAGGCGGGTGCATTCAATTCCTTCTTTTCTCCTTTGGAGCTCACTGTGAATTAGGTCTTGTTTCCAAGATAAGTTTTCCTGAGATGTGGGCTTGGTTTTGTTTAAATGACAATTGAACATTTTGCCACGCAAGCTTATCTTAATGCTGAGGATGCCAACTGCACAAGTGGATAAAGTCTATTTAGTGGCCCCTTTGAGCATTTCATTTTCGTCCAGTCTCTGTGGGTCTCCTGACCGCAGAGGGGTTCAAACACACACACACACACACACACACACACTCACAGGCAGAGTTAAAAGTTGCAGGCTGCTTGAGCTAGAATTTGCTGTAAGGCATGTGTCTGAATCATGACTTAGCAGCTGGTCCTAAAAAATGTCTGAAATGTGTGTCCTGATGATTTGGACAGTGTGCTTTGTGTCTGCAAATCCCATTACAATATTCCTGTGCACAATGCAATTGGAAAGGTACTTCACTTTCAACCAAAGTTCTAATACATCCTCCACAGTAATCACAGTACATTGCTGGCAAAATACGCAGGATGCATTAAGCTTTTTTCTCCTTGTGATACCTCAGTCAATATCAGGTAGCATTCATAAAGGGTAATGAAGTCTGCTTTCAACACAGCAATGTTCCTGCAATTATGTGCTGATTGACCTTAACTTTATGCTGCACCTGCAAAGGAAGGGGACCTGATAGATTGTGCAGAGCAGAGCACATGCAAGTCAGATGCCTTGAGGTAACAATAAGCTTGTGCCCCCTTGTAAGCATGTGATGCGAGGTTTCACTCTAGACCAGCTCCAGCAGACCAAATCAGAAGTTTAGGGAGGGACTTTGGGAAAACAGTTTTTTAAAAAGTCACCCAGGATTTAAGTCTTCACCTGTTTTTGAGAAATTTTATAATAAGTCACTTTATTGACTTATTTCACAAATCTAACCTAAGCACATGCTCCCTTGTGAAGGAAATATGAATTCTACACAATAGGCAACTGGACAGATAAGTTCTCGTCTGTCTTTGATGCTTCTTAGTGTCTTTTGCAGGTCTCTCTACTTTGTTTAGGATAGGTAACTACCATAACAAGTAGACTCCGGAATATGTAATGATTCAAGTACAACAGATGTGTTTCTTGCTCACCTAACAGCTCAGGTCAATTTCAAGTCATCAGGGTTGGTGGTGATGGGGTGGAATATTCTGTCTTACACAGTTACTCAGAGACCCAGGCTGATGGAGACTTTGCCAACTACATAGCTCTCCCTGGACATCTCTATCCCAGTCAGCTGGAAGGGGAAAGGAGCATGGGAAAGCCCATGAGAAAGGCTGCATGGACTATGGCCACATCATTTCTGCTCACACATTCCTTGGCTAGAAATCAACCACACCCAGCTGCAAGGGAGGCTGGGAGATGTCACCTAAGTAGGTGCCCAGGAAGAAGATGACATGGATTATGGTGAGCAACGCCATCTCTACCACACTCCTCTCCTCCCTGTTCTTTTAGTGTTTGGGTTCTCAGTTTCATAGGGTCTGTCTCAGTGTTATAATAGGACACGCTCTCTCCAGACACTTTCAGGATACAAGGATTAATACCTATGGGCCACTCTCAAACGTTCAGCCAAAACCCACCTCCTAACTTCAGGAGTGAGATTTGCAAAACTCTACTGTACAGCTATCTGACTATCAAATAAGCACCTCAAGTTTGATACACATGAAACCAAATCTGTTATCTAATCTCATCTGTAAAATGGAGATCTAATAGTATGTATTCATAAGGTTATGGTAAGGATTAAGCAGTGGATGGTTTGGTGCAGTGCCTCACTAGACAGGCACACAGCTGCTGCTTCTCAGTTAAACCTGGTGCCCTTTGTGTAGAGCTGCCAGGACTGCTGGAGTCCTCTCCCACACCCTCCAGGGCCTGTGAAACTGAGATGAGATGCAAGGTGTACCATCTTTCCCCCATTTTATCTTACAGTCCCTTCAAGCATTCTAGTGTGGCCTACTCCAGGGGGCCTTTCATCCTCAGAAATATCTAGATCCAAACTCTTTTGGTTCAAGTATGTCCCCAAACCTCAGGGCACATGCAAGATTCTGGGACTGAAAAGGACAGTGTAAGCTCTGCTCTAAGATTCCAGTATGCTCCTCCAATAACCCTTAAAACCTTCACTGTACACAGAAGCATCGGGGTGCTTCTGGAGGGTTGACAGCTCAGCACCCCCAAGTCAAGGAATGAGATGCCAATCTCTGCGTCTTGAAGTTGCCTCCAGTCTTTAGGAGAAATTCTCTTAGAACCCTCCTTGTTTGTCTTTAGGGATAGGATGCAATAGTCTCTCTCCTGGGACACTGTGCTGCTCACTCAGCCACGACTCCCCTACCTTCCTGTCCCCCTATCCTGACAGGGGGGAGGTGGAGGTAGGGCCTTCACAGCTCTGGCCCCTCCCGGTTAGTTCTAGGAAGGCGGTGCTGGCCTAATTTTCTCAAGACTTTCTTTGGAATGTGGCGTATATAGGGTCTTTCTCCAACTTTGGGCCTTGGCTACAATTCTAGGGCAGAGAAAAATCCATTTTGATCCACGGTTAAATACCTTTTATATATATACACTTTTGTTGGCCTTATCACTGCTTTTATAATACATTTTTCTAAATGTACATCTCCCTGCAGACACTGAAAACTCTTTAAAAGACTTTATCTTCTATATTTTGTTTCACCATTTCCCAGCACAGCACTGAGCACTTTGTGGGTGTGCAATAAATGTCTAATACATTGTTTCTCAATTCCCAAAAAGTTCAAGTCCCAGGATCACGAGATGCCAACCTCCTTCTTTTTCAGAAGACGAAACTCAGGTATAGAAAGATGAGGTCACTTATCCAAGGGCACACAGCTAGCTGGGATTCCATTTCAGACACAAATTCATACACTTAATGGTGCAGCAGAGGCATAAGTAAGCCAAGGATATTTGATGACTGGCCTTTGGAGAAAAGAAAGTGGGTAATGGAAAACACTGTATAAATTCCAAAAGTTAATTTTTGCAGATGAAGCACATTTCTCATTCCCTTGACTGGTAGAGTTTGCCAGTGTGTGCCGTGACTAATTCCTGTTGGCCCAGCCTAGACTTCCTGTTTTCAGGGCAGCATGACAGATTTGTTGGTATAATTTGGCTTTAATTCATTTCAGGCCGATCCTGGAAGCCAGAGGCTCTGTCATGTCTTCATTGCAACATTAACTCCATTTTTCTTTCTTCACTCCTTCTACTAATAAGCAGAGGCCACTCAATAGGGCAATCTTAACTGCCCACTCAAGGTGACAGCCAGAAGTATAAATAACTCTTCTCATTTACCCTTTTATTCTTTTCCAGGAAAAGTAGAGGTTTTGTGCTTTTATCTCTCAAGTGGATCCAAAGCTGATAAACTCATTCAGGACAGCTTGAATGTTTCTCAGTGAAATAGAATTTCCAGGGCAGCCTGCTCGAGAAGGGACAATTCTTCCAGTGCCATCTGATGATCTTACAGTGATTCAGAGTTGATACACGATTTCCTCTGGACCTCAGTGTGTACACATCTAACTCCTCTAGGAAAGCATAGAGTGGTTGGAACCTAAGATAGTATCAGGGAGGTTTTTTCTTCTGCTTTGTCTGCGAGCACAAAAAAGCAGCTCACTTATTCAGAAGTCTCAGAATAGGGGTAGAAAGAAAGAGAGGTGGAAAGCAGAAGGCTGCAGCTATGGGCAGGGTCTTCCACATCTGGACGGTTGCACAGGCAGACTCTGGACAATTTGTGATGGAGAGTGATCTCTGGGCACAGATCCTCTGAGGGGGCAATTCATGAGTCAACGACCTCTCAGCATAGGTACCTGACTGTCTTGTTTGCCTTCCTGCATTGATTAAGGCCTGATCTAAAAATCTACCCTTAGTTTAAAACCTTCCTTGGCAGAGATATAGAAGCCACAACCTTTTGATCACTAGTGAATCCTTTGCCTAACCATGAACCAATTACCACAGCCAGGAAGACCCAGAGCACCAGTTGGCCACTCATTATTGTGTACCCACACCCAAATCTGTAAAGGGAAGAGAGCACCCACTGAATGGCAGAGAGGCAACCACAGAGACGTAGGAGCAAGGGAGAGGATATTGTCCTGAGGAAGAGAGGCTGGGCAGGCATCTATATATCAACAGAGACCCTTATGCACTTTTTTATTTATATTTTTAGACTCATTCATTAACATATTACTTAATACAATTTTGCTATTTCGTCTAACATTTAAGTACTTTATGTAATGTCTAGTGAATCCATTGGACACAGTATTAAAATACATTATACTTTTCCAAAGACTGTTAGGCTGTGTATACAACACCCAGGAACTGCATATGCTGGCTGCCTTCTGGCTTTTACAGCAATGTGACTCATGTCAAATTTCTGTGTCAAATGTCCTATCTTCCTCAATCAATTCCTTTCCTTTCTCATCTCCAGGAATCAAGTGGGAAAATCTTAGAAGTCAATAAGTCATACTTATCTATGAGAAAATTTGAAATATAGGACATTTAAAGGATCTAAGAATAACTGATTATTTTCAAGTATGTTTTCAGAAAGCAAAGCAACAGCAGAATTTTCTCAGACAAGATCTAACTCTCACAAGCTCTACTAAAAGGGAGGCTGTTATCTTCACATAGGATCTAGAAAGCTGGGAATTTCCTTTTCCTTAATACTTCTTATTCTCCTTGTGCTACTGGACCCACAGCCATTACTTCCATGACACAACTTCTTGATGCTGCAAAGGGGACATGAGGCTGATGATCCCTCTCATCACATGGTGTGACTTGGAGTCTCCAGTGCTATAAGCAATGCCACAGGGAAGCAAGAATCAGCCCCCTCATTTTCATTTCACTCGTAAGTAAATGTAGGCAGCCAAGAATTATGAGTGTTCATAATGAGGTATTCTTGTAAGATTTAATGTTTCTAGTCTGCCATCAACATAACACAGAGCCTTTAGTATTTCTTATAAATGGGTCTTTCCTTTTCAAAGAATATTTTAGCTGCTTTCCGTCCAGAGACTCACTTAAACAAAAGCATGACCTAAGGGAGCATAAAAAAACAACAATCCTTTTACCTTCTAAATCTCCTCACCAGAGAATACTTAACACTAAAGGGAAGAGAGGGGAAGACGCTGGGTTTAGCGATTAGAGGGAGCTCTAATCCTTAGACACAAGGGCATTGCTTTAAGGAAAGCAAGGATGGAACAAGGGGAAAGGAACTACAATTCCTTAAATTGTTGCTTCACTCCAAGCACTCTGCAAGATGTGGGGTTGACAAAAACAAATATAAAAAAATTTTCATCCCTCAGAGAAATCACAAACCACTAGGGAAGAAAGACAGGCAAATTAACTAGAAAAGTGCTCCTGCATAGAAGGTACCTATTAAACTCTTGTTGGCTGGATGATTTACCTATAATAAAATTCAAACATTCATATGCACCACACTTGGGTCAAATTCTGGCTGTACGACCAATAAGCTGTGTGGTGTTGCACAGGTTACATAACATCTCTGTGTTACTGTGAACTATTATAGTCAGTATCGATATTATTGTTGTTGTTGCCTGGTCTCCCTTCATCTCCTGCCATGAGCTTTCTTCCTCCCTTCCTTAAAATCTACACTCCAGTCATAGCAAACCGGCGGCTGCTTCCTAGACACGTCATGATATTTCAAGACTCTGAGTGTGTGATTTTGTTCTATCTTGTCCATCTAGAGTACACCCTCCAAACTGACTGTGAACCCTTGGGGGCAATCACTGTGGTTTCTCACCTTTACAATTCCAGCACCTAGCACATTTCCTGGGACAGTGTAGACACTTAACAAATATTTGTTCAACTGAATTAACTACATGGTAAACTGAATAGTGAGAATACAACTATATGCATCAAGGTAGGAAAAGAGTAAGAGATTCCTCATAGGGAATGAGTCATGGAAGGCTTCCCATAGGAACAGACAGTTTAACTTGCAAACTTAGCAGAATAAATGCATCAGGATTTCGAGGTTTGGTGTGTTTAAGTGTTGTCATTGGCTTAAGAAAAGCAGGAGTGTGGTCCCGAATGCAAGACTTTGCATAGAGGGGATGTTCTCTAAGCAGGGAGCTGAATGAAGGAAAAGAATGGAGACACACAGTTGTTCTCTAAGCAACAATTTTTTCCATGCTAAGGAAAAGCACAGCTTGGATTGTTTGGCTTCATTTTAGCTTCTTCCCTGCATCAATAATATTATTTTTGTAAACTCATGAGTAATGAGGAAGGAAGGGGCCTTATCCATTTCTCAGACTTTAATAGGCCAAAAAATAACAAACAACTCTCACTACCGTTATATCCTTCCATTTTCTAAGTCTCCTTTGCTCTAGTCCATTATCTCCCACAGACAATGGTGACCTCTTCTTCACTCTCTTCTGCTTCATCTTCAGGTCTGAGCTTGTGCAGAAGCAAACCTTAGCAACCTGCTGTTCCAGAAGAAGGAACTTTTGCCCAGAGTCACATCTTTGTAAAATGTATATAAGATAGGTCAGTTATTTTCCATTTATCAATGGACAACAAAATAATCCACCGGAAGGCAGATGCAGTTCAAGCCCTAAACCAAGGAAAATTACCAAACCTCCTGTTAGGCTCATCTATAAAGCATGGCTAGGGTTGGGCCAGAAGACTCAAAGTTCTGAAAAAAGTGAGGAAAGCACAAAGCAGAAAGGTAAGCTGGTACAAAGACCTATGACAAGAGGAACTTGCATGTTGGGCAACAGCAAGAACAAGGGAAGGGGAGGAGACAAGAGTGGCAAGAGGTGATGAAAACAGAGAGGTCAAGGACTGGTGGGAGAGGTGGGGGAGCAGACCATGTAGGGTATTTAAGACAGTGGTAGAGTCTTCAGATGAACAAGACAGACATACTCTCTGCCTTTAAAGAGAAATAATCTACCAGAGAAAAGAAACATCTACAAAAAGAGTCATCATAAACATGATAAGAACTATAAAATGAAAATCTAAGTGTTAGAGGGTCACATAATGAAGGACTTGAATGCATCTAAGGGATTTAGAACAGACTTCCCAAGTTCTTTAAAGAAAGTATCAGTCTGGCAAGAGATGAGCTGGAGCTGAAGGTAGAACATTCCAGGAAGAGGAAACAGAACAGACCAAGCCTCAGAATCAAGAGAAAGTAGAGTGCATTTGAGGGAAAAAGCCCAGGGGGGCTGAGCGTTGAGTCGAAGGAGAAGAGAGGCGCTGAGGAGGGGGGCTGGATCTTAGCAGCCCCTGTAAAACACGGCAGAGATTTTGGTCTATGTCCTAAGAGCAAGCGGAAGCTACTTGAAGCAGTGATGTGATATAATCTGACTGGAGGTTTAAGAAAGTCACAGTAGCAGATAATTTAGAATGGCTGAAACACAGTGTGGAAGGGAGGTGGTAAGAGATAACACTGGAGAAGTTAGCCGGGCCCAGATTATGTGGGAAAAGATCCAGACAGTTTCTTCTTTACAGAATTTCAAAAAAAAAAGAAATAGGATAGGCAATCCAACATGCACTAAGGAATATATCAGACATCTCTCTCGGGAAGTGTCCCTCTCTTTCCCACCAACTTCATTGTCTTGACCAATGAGACTGAAAGTTATCTTTCCATGTTGTTCTTCTCTTCATAGTAACTGCCAACATACGGGCACTTACACTAGTGCTTCTCACACTCTCTTGAACGTGCATTAGGATCCCCTGATGACCTTAAAATGCAGATTCTTATTCAGTAGGTCTGGGGCAGGGCCTGAGATTCTGCAAGTCTAACATGCTCTCAGGTAGCGCCTGTGATGCTGGTCCATGAACTACACTTTGAATCGCTAGGCCATGTATAGTTCTAAAGGTAACAGAGGTATTTAGGCTTCTGAACACATACATAATAGCAGAGCTAAAAATTCAAAGCAAGCAAACCAACAGAACCAACAGACTATGTCTCTGCTAACAGTGACATGGCTTTCCATAAAGAGACTTCAGGAGATGTTGAGTGTGTAACTTAACTGGAAGCAATTCAACTCAAGCAATACGCCTCGAGGAAGCTCAGATCTGCAGCCCTTCTGACGGTGACCCTACACCACAGTGACACCTGCCGGTAAATTTGTCGATTACATCTTAAGACACAGAATAACTGAGTCAAGTGAGCACATCTTTGCCTGAAGTGTATCTTATGGTTGTGAAAGGAAACTTTTAAAATAAAATGTCAGAAATAACTTGATAAGGATTAGCATCTGAGGAGTAATGTACTGATAAATTTTTAATAACTGGCTCTCCAGGAAAAAATTACATATATATATATATATATATTATAAATCTTACTGATATAAAGGATGTGCAGCACACGGTTCATAAATACTGAGTAGATTTTGTTTTAAATTATATATAGAAATTTTTTCCTTATAGAATCCTTTTGCTTATTTCTGGCAAACTCTTGTATCTGTTGCTAACCTATAATTGCAATTCAACCATGTTTTGAAAAAAACAGCCTATCAAAAGATGCTTGTTTAGGATGCTATTTAGCCAAAAGCCATCCATGTCATTGATGGCATGAATATAGTACTGACATGAATGTTGGTTGATATTTTTGTTTACACTAATAAATAAGACAACAGTGAAGCTACACAAACTTATGTTGGGACTTCACTCATTCGTCAATGACATGAGCATGAATTCTTTGTGTCATAGGGAGATGGTTTTGAAAATTGGAAGACTTTCTTCAATTTGGGGACTACAATTCGCCCTCCATATCCACACGTTCCACATCCACAGACTCAGCCAACTGTGGAGTGAAAGGCTGAGAATGGTTGCATCTGTACTGAACATGTACAGACTTTTTTTTCTTGTCATTAGTCCCTATAAAATACAGTATCACAGCTATTTACATTGCATTAGGTATTATAAGAAATCTAGAGATGATTTAAACTATACAGGAGGATGTGTGTATGGTGTATGCAAATACTACACCATTTTATGTAAGAGACTCAAGCATCTGCAAATTTTGGTATCTGGCAGGGGGATCCTGGAACTAATCCCCATGGATACCAAGGGATGACTGGATTCATAATGTAACAGCTATAGACATAACACAATTTTAAGTTTAATCTACATTAATAAGATTTCTCCATCATTTTCTTAAGTCTACATAGTTGACGAAACAATAAATCTAGTCCTGATTTGTGGCATTTGCCAACTTCCATATTATAAATACTCCCAACATGACCATTTTCAAGCTACTGATGTGACATCATTGACTGTGGAGTTGGGAAGACACATGGTAGCACCATTCCATAGTGTTTCTACCATACAGATACAACAGATGTAAATAACCTCAAGAGTATAGGTAACAGAAAACTGTAGTAAAATAATTAGGAAGTGATGAATTTTGAGTGTTTTTTACCTTTATTTTTAAATATTCTATTTAACAGTAATTTTATGTGACTTCATTTTTAATAGTGACTGTTTTTAACAACCATCGCACAAAATTACTAAAAATTTAACATTTGGCTCTCATGAGCTGGTAAGAGCTACCTCCAGCACACCACTAGGTCTGTGGGATGGGGGGGGGGGGATGAGAATAACATAAAAAGGATTCAGGGAGCCTTGCGGCATATTCTAGGGATTTAGACCTAAGAAAGATCTATGTAAGCTCTTGACCAGGTCAATATAAAATGGCAGAGGAAGTCATGGAATCACAGTGGAATATAAAAGAACTACTCCTGATGTGAGAAAAGAACTGAAACAAGCTGTCCTACACAACAGTGGATCTCAGAAGGGACATCAAAGGGACAAGGCAGGGGCTGAAGCAATGACAAGGTTGCCAGAAGGGAAAGAAAGGTGGAATGGGCAGACTCCCGGTGCAGGCACTCTCTCCAGAACCTCTGATGCCAGTGGTTAGGTCCCTGTTTGAGAATAACATAACCAGAGTGTTAGAAAAAGTCAGCAAAAATATTTAGACTACAGAGGATGTTCACCAGCAGTGAGAAAGAAAAAGGTTGAAATTAACCCCTCAACTCCACCCCTAACTGTGGTAAGCTTTGGAGAAACCTAAAGTACCTCTAAAAGCAGAGTAGGATGATGAAGCCTCTGCCTTTGGTTTGATATGAGCAGTAAGTCTTAATTTGTCTACTCCCCACTTAAAGGGAAGAGTGGCCATGATAACTTAATTAAGATTTAGCCATTTTAAAATCAGAAAATCTATCTGAAGATCAATGGACCAGGAAGGGATTGTAATACAATCTAGTCAAGTCCCATATTTCACAAGTAACTATAAAAATTAATTGAGACTTCTATGTCTGGGAAGATGGAGTAGAGATACTTTTCCATATTGCTTCTGAAAAGTACAGCTAAAAACCTTCACACAATATATAAAACAAACAAACAAAGATTCTGAAAGATAGAGAGACGGTAGATCTGCTAGGAACTCAGTACCCAAGAAATGACACAGTGGAGAGTTCTCTGGGGTTTCTTTTTTCTCTAATACACACCAGACCTGGAGCTGAAGAATCAGGCAACTAGAAAATACCCAAGAACCAGGAAAAGTACAGCTTAGCAAGAAAGAAAACTGTTAGACAATAACCCTTCTACTCAAGTCAAAAGCCACAGAAACTAAAATCAGAAATGAAAAAGGGGATATTACCACCAATTTTACAGAGATGAAAAGGAATATAAGAGAGTACTATGAACAATTGTACACCAACAGTTGGATAGTCTAGATGAAATGGATGAGTTCTCAGAAATATACAACATACCAATATTGAATCATGAAGAAATACAAAATCTGAATAGACCTACATATTAGTTTTCTGGGGCTGCCATAACAAAATACCCTAGACTACGTGGCTTAAACAACAGAAATTTATTTTCTCACAATTCTAGAAGGCTAGAAGTCCAAGATCAAGGTGTTGGTAAGTTTTGTTTTCTTCTGAGGTCTCTCTCCTTGGTTTGCAGAGAGCCACCTCTCACTGTGTCCTTTCATGGTCTTTCCTTTGTGAATGCATGTATGTGCTGTCTCTGTGTATCCTGATTTCTTATAAAGACAACAGCCATACTGAACTAGAGCCCACCCTAATGACTCCATTTTAACTTGATTACTACTTTAAAAGCCCTATCTCCAAATACAGTCACATTTTCAGGTGTTGGGGGTTAGGGCTTCAGCATATGACTTTTGCAGCAACACACTTCAGTCCATAACAGCCCATAACAAATAAGGAGATTGATTCAGTAATCCAAACCTCCCCAAAAGAAAAGAAAGCCCTAGACCAGATGGCTTCATTGGTGACTTCTACCAAATATTTAAAGAAAAATTAACACCAATCTTTCTCAAACTCTTCCAAAAATTGAAGAGGAGGGAATACTTCCAAATTCGTTATATAAGGCCAGCCTTACCCTAACATCAAACCAGACAAAGACACAACAAGAAAAGAAAACTAAAGGCCAATATCACTGATGAATATTGATGGAAAAATCCCCAACAAAATACTAGCAAGCAGAATTCAGCAGCACATTGAAAGAATTATATGCCATGACTAAGGGAGATTTATTCCTGGAATGCAAGGATTGTTTGACAAATGAATATCAATCAAAGTAATACACTACACTAACAAAACAGAATTATGGGGGGAAAAACTCACTTAATGCAGAAAAAGCATTTTACAAAATTCAACACTTTTTCATGATTAAAAAAACACCCAAAAGGGGTTGGCCTGGTAACATAGTGGTTAGGTTTGTGTGCTCCACTTCAGCAGCCCAGGGCTCACAGTTACAAATCCCAGGTGCAGACCTACATGCCACTCATCAAGCCATGCTGAGGTGGGGTCTCACATATAAAGTAGAGGAAGACTAGCACAGACATTAGCTCAGGGACAATCTTCCTCAAGCAAAAAGAAAAAAACTAGGAATAGAAGGAAATCACCTCAATATAATAAAAGCAATACAGGAAAAACCCGTAACTAACATCACACTCAATGGTGAAAGACTGAAAGTTTTTTCTCCAAGATCAAGACAAGGATGCACACTTTCGCCACTTCTATCCAACATAATATTGAAAATTCTAGTGTATTTTTTTAGAGAAATTAGACAAGAAAAAGAAATAAAAGGCATGCAAAGGGGAAACGAAGAAGTAAAATTATTTCTGACCAAAGATGACGTGATCTTATATATACAAAACCCTAAATGTTTTATAAATAAAAAAACAGATTTCAGAATAAATGAATTCAGTAACATCAAAAGATACAAAATCAACACACAAAAATCAGTTGCATTTATATATACTAACAATTAACAATCTAAAAAGGAAATTAAGAAAATAATTCCATTTATAGTAGTACCAAAAATAATAAAATACTTAGTAATAAATTTAACCAAAGAGATAAAAGACTTATACATTGAAAACTAAAAAACACAGCTGAAAGAAAATAAAGACATCAATAAATAGAAATACATCCCATGTTCGCGGATTAGAAGACTGAATAGCATTAAAATGTCGGTACTATCCACATTGATCTACAGATTCTATGCAATCTCTGCAGGAAAAAAATACCTATATAAATCCCAATGACATTTTTTCAGAAATAGGAAAATCCATCCCAAAATTCATATGGAATCTCCAAGACCCTAAATAGGCAAACAATCTTAAAAAAGAACAAATTTGGAGTTCTCACACTACCTGACTTCAAAACTTACTACAAAGCTACAGTAATCAAAATAGTGTGGAACTGGCATAAAAACAGATACATAGACCAATGGAACAAAACTGAGAGCCCAGAAATAAACCCATGCATATATGGTCAAACGATTTTTAACAAGGATGCCAAGACCATTCAATGGAGAAAGGACAGTCTTTTCAACAAATGTTGTTGGGAAAATAGAATATCTACATGCAAAAGAATGAAGATGGACACTTACCTTACACTAAATATAAAAATTAACTCAAAATTTCTTAAAGACCAAAATATAAGAGGTAAAACTAGAATAAAACATAGGGGAAAGGCTTCCTGACGTTGGATTTGGCAATGACTTTTTGGATATGACACTAATAGCACAGGCAACAAAAGAAAAAACAGGTAAGTGGGACATGATCAAAATTTAAAACTTTTATGCATCAAAGCACTCTACTGACAGAGAGAAAAGGCAACTCACAGAACAAGAGAAAATATTTGCAAATCATATATCAAAGAAGGAATTAATATCCAGAATATATAAAGAACTCTAACAACTCAATAACAAAAAACAAGCAGCCCAATTTTAAAATGGGCAAAGGACTTGAATAGATATTTCTCCAAAGAAGATATCCAGGTGATGGATAAGCACATGAAAAGGTATGAGTATCAATAATTATCAGGGAAATGCAAATCAAAACCACAATGAGATACCACTTCACATCCATTAGGGTGGCTATTCTCAAAAACAAACAACTGTTGGCTGAGGATGTGGGAAAATTGGGGCCCTTCTTTATTGCTGGTAGGAATGTAAAATTGTGCAGCCATTGTGAAAAACAGTATGACGGTTCCTCAAAAAATTAAACATAGTATTACCATATGATCCAGCAATTCCACTTCTGGGCATATACACAAAAGAAATGAAAGCAGGGACTATAATAGATATCCATACACACATATTCATAGCAGCATTACTGACAACAGAAAAAGAGGTGGAAGCAGCCCAAGTATCCATCAACGGATGAATGGATAAAGAAAATGTGATATATACATACAATGGAATATTATTAAGCCTTAAAAAAGAAATGAAACTCCGAAACATGCTACAACATGAGTGAACCTTGAAAACGTTATGCTAAGTGAAATAAGACAGACACAAAAGGCAAATATTGTATGATTCCACTTAAATGAGATACCTAGGGTAGTCAAATTCATAAAGATAGAAAACAGAATGGTAGTTGTCAAGTTCTGGGAGGAGGGGAGTTATTGTTTAGAGTTTCTATTTGGGAAGCTGAAAAAGTTCTGGAGATGGATGGTGGTGATGTTCCATAACAATGTGAATATACTTAAAGTCTCTGAGTCATATACCCCAAAGTGGTTAAAATGGTAAATTTTCTATTTATATGTTTTAACACAATTTTTTAAGAAACACAGAAAAACTCTGGCCCCAGCTCCATTCATGCCAGATAAGGCCAAGTGGGGAACTTAGACTTCCACCCTTGCAAGGCTGTAACCAGGTGCCCAACATCCACGTCTGGATGATATCGAAGGCCAATTAGGGATCCGGAATTTACATCCTTGCTGGCTGATAACAAGATTCACGCTCCCACAGTATCAGTAGAGACCAGATGAAGAGCCCAGACTTCCACCCCCAGAGGAAAAATGAGACACTCCTCTTTCTCCCCACTGGAGTGACTTTAGAAGGAGTCTAGTGCAGAGTCATTACATTCACTATCACCTAGCAGTACTGAAACAACTCCCATACTGCACTGTCAGTGGAGACCATGTGAGAAGCTGAACTCCAACTCCTGCCCATTAGCAATGAGGTGTTCCCCCATGGGGTGTCATCAGAAGCCAAATGAGATACCAGTATTTCACCTTCAACTGGCAGTCATAAAGCAGCACACACCTCTCCTTCCTCTGCTGAAGCACTGTTAGAAAACTCAGCTGACACAAAAGATTTAAAGAAGAATCAGGGTCTCAAAACTCAACTTAAAAATGTACAGCTTTCAATCCAAAACCACTCATCACACTAAGAACCAGGAAGATCTCAAACTGAATGAAAAAAAGACAATGAATGGATGCAAATACCAAGATGGCAGAGATGTTAGAATTTTCTAGAAAAGATTTAAAGCAGCTATGATAAAAAAATTCTTCAATGAGAATATGAATATGCTTGAAACAAGTGAAAAAATAGAAATTCTCAACAAAGAAATATAAAATTTCAGGAAAGAAATAGGAGATATAAAGGAAAATCAAATGAAAATTTAAGAACTAAAATATACAATAGCTAAAATAAAAGGCTCACTGAATAGGCTGAATGTAAGAATGGAGGAGACAAAGGAAACAATCAATGAAGTGGAAAGTGGAACAATAGAAGTTATCCAATCTGAACAAGAGAGAAAACACAATAAAAAGAAAAAAATGCACCAAACAACAGAGTTAAAAAATGTGTGAAGCAAAAACTGACAGAACTAAAAAGAGAAATAGAGAAATCTACAATTACAGTGGGAGACTTTTACTTCTCTCAACAATTTACAGAATAGCTAGACAAAAATCAGAAAGTATACAGAAGAACTCAACAACGCCATCAACTAATAGAATCTAATCAACATTTGTAAAGCACTCCTCTCAACACCAGTATAATACGTATTCTTCTCAAATGCTCAGGGAACATAAACCAAGATAGACCATATCCCGGGCCATAAAGCAAACCTACAATTTTTTAAAATATTGAAATCCCACAGAGTGAGTTTTCTGACCACAATGGAATAAAACTAGAACTCAATAGCACAAAAAATAACAGGAAGATATCCAAACACTTAGATACTAAACAACACAATTATTAATAATCTATGGGTAAAGAGAAAGGCTCAACAGAAGTAAAAAATACATTTAATTGACCAAAAAAAACATATATACAACTAAAGCAGTGCTGAGAGGAGAATTTATAACACTAAATGTATACATTAGAATAGAGATAAAGTCTCAAATCAGTAATCTAAACTGCCACCTAAGAACCTAGAAAAAGAAAAGCAAAATAAACCCAAAGCAAACAGAAGGAAGGAAATAATAAAGGTAAGATCAGAAATCATGGGGCCAGCCCAGTGGCACAGCGGTTAAGTTCGCATGTTCCACATCTTGGCAGCCCAGAGTTCGTTGGTTCGGATCCCGGGTGCAGACATGGCACCACTTAGCACGCCATGCTGTGGTAGGCGTTCCACATATAAAGCAGAGGAAGATGGGCATGGATGTTAGCTCAGGGCCAGTCTTCCTCAGCAAAAAGAGAAGGATTGGCAGCAGTTAGCTCAGGGCTAATCTTCCTCAAAAAAAAAAAAAAAACGAGTGGAAATCAATAAAGTTGAAAACAGAAAACAAGACAGAAAATCAATGACAGAAATAGCTAGTTCTTTTTTGTTGTTTGTTTGTTTTACAATTTACATTTTGACCACCTTCACCCATTTCATTCAACCCACTCCTCCTCCCCACCTCTGGCAACCACCAATCTGTTCTTTATTTGTGAGTTTATTGTTTTAGGTTTTTTTAGATTACACATTTAAGTGAGGTCATACAGTATTCATCTTTCTCTGTCTGACTTATTTCACTTAACATAATGCCCTCAAATACCATTCATGTTGTCACAAATGGCAGGACTGCCTTCTTTTTATGGCTGAATAATATTCTGTTTATAGATATCACATTTTCTTTATCTACTCAATCCTCAATGGATACTTACATTGTTTCCATGTCTTGGCTATTAGAAATAAGGCTGCAAGGAACGTGCAAGTGCAGATATCTTTTCAAGACAGTGATTTTGTTTTCTTCAGATAAATACTCAGAAGTGAAGTTACTAGGTCATATGGTAGTGCTATGTTTAATCTTTTGAGGCACCTCCACACTGTTTTCCATAGCAGTTGCATCCATTTACACTCCCATCAACAGTGCATAAGGGTTCCCTTTTCTTCACATCCTCACCAACACTTGTTATTTTAATTTTTTAGTTTTTTTTAAATGATCAATAAAACTGACAAATCTCTGTCAAGACTGACACAGGGAAAAGCGAGAGAAAACACAAATTACCAATATCAGGAATGAAACAGGGTATATCAGAACAGATCCCACAGACATCAAAGAAATAATAAGTAATGCTATGAACAACTCTACACACATAAATTTGACAACTTAGAGGAAACAGACCAATTCCTCAAAAAACAGAAACTACACAACTCACCCAATATGAAATAGATCATGTGAATAGTCCTATAACTATTAAGAAAACTGAAATTCATAACTTTTAAATGCCCAGAAAAAAATCTCCAAGCCTGAATGTTAAAAGTAGAATTAAAGCCAACTCTATATAATCTCCTCCAGAAAACAGAAGAGGAGGAAACACTCCCCGATTCATTTTATGAAGCTAGCATTACTCCGATACCAAACCAAAGACAGCACAAAAGAAAGCTAAAGGCCAATATCCCTCATGAACGTAAACACAAAATTTCTTAACAAAATATTGTCATATAGAATTCATAAATATATTTTAAAAATTATATATCATGATGAAGTGAGGTTTAATCTAGGGATTCAAGGCTAAAGAAGAAATTTGGCCTGATCTCACCAATCAATACAGAAAAAGCATTTGATAAAATTCAACACCCGTTCATGATTAAAAAAAAAAAACTCTTAGAAAATAAGAAATGAGGTGAACTTCCTCAATTTGATAAGGTGTACCTACAAAAAAAACCTACAGCTAACATTATCCTTAATTGTTAAAGATTGAATGCTTTCCCCCTAAAATCAGGAAAAAGGCAAGAATGTCCACTCTCACAGCTCTTACTCAACATAGTGCTGGACATTCTAGCCAATGTAGTAAGGCAAGGAAAAGAAATAAAATCACAGAGATCAGAAAGGAAGAGATAAAGTTGACTGTATTTGCAGATGAAATGATGATTGTCTACAGAGAAAATACCAAGGAGGCCACAATAAAGTGTGAGAACTAATAAGTGAGTTCAGCAAGTTTGCAGGATATAAGATAAATATATAGAAATCAATTATATTTCTGTATACTAGTAATGAACATATGAGCACCAAAATTAAAAATACAATAACACTTATAATCAATACTTAGAGGTAAATGTAACAAAATATGTTCAAGTCTTATATACTGAAAACTACATAATACTGAAGAGAAAAATCAAAGATCTAAACAAATGGAGAGAAATATCATGTTCATGGATTTGAAGACTCAACGTAGTAAAGATATCAATTATCTCCAAATTGATAAACTCTTTTAACCCAATTGCTAGAAAAATGTGAGCAAGATTTTTTAAAGATATAAACAAGATGACTTTAAAATGTATATGGAATGCAAACGAACTAGAAGAGCTAAAACAATTTTGAAACAGAAGGATAAAGTGGGAAGAATCACTCTACCCATTTCAAAACTTATTATATAGCTACAGTATTCAAGACTGTGTGATATTGGTGGAGGAATAGACATACGGATCAATGAAACAGAATAAACAGAATAGAGAACCCAGAAATACACTCACACAAATATGCCCAACAGATTTTTGACAAAGGTGCAAAAATAATTCATGGAGGAAAAAGAGCCTTTTTAACAAATGGTACTGGAGCAATTGAATACCCACAGACTGAAAAAAAAGAACCTCAATGGAAGTCTCACACCTTATATAAAAATTAACTTAAAATAGATCACAGATTAGTTTTTTTTATTTTTTGCTTTACAAAAGACCCTGTTAAAAGGGTGAAAACACAAGCTATAGAACGGTAAAAAACATGTTTGAAAACTACTTATCCAACAAAGACTAGTATCTAGAATATATAAAGAACTCTCAAAACTCAACAGTAGAAAAGGAAACAATTCAATAGATTATGGGCCAAACTCATGAAGAGACATTTCACAGAAAAAGATACACAGACAGCAAAAAAGCCCATGAAAAGATGTTCAACTTTGTTAGCCATTAGGGAGATGCAAATTAAAATCACTATGAGATATCACTACACACCTATCAGGACGGTTAAAATTAAAAATAGTGAGAACATGCTAATGAAGATGTAGAAAAACTAGATCACTCATATGTCTTTGGCGGGAATGTTACAGACACTCTGAAAAACAACTTGCCAATTTCTTTAAAAATTAAATACGCAACTGCCATATGACCCAGCAATTGAACTTCTGGGCATTTATCCCAGAGAAGTGAAAACTTATTTTCACACAAAAATTTATATCAAGTTTAATTTTTAAAGATTTAATTGACTTCTTGATGGTTACACAGAAGTGTAAAAGCAGACACAGGACCAGATCTCTGTCCAGTCTCTGTCTTGTCATTACATCTCTGTCCATTGTATTTGGGATGGCATTTAAGTTTTGTCTGCATCTGATGGATAGTGGCTGCTTGAAATTCTGTGTCGAGAAGGATTCTAAAGCCTTGGAATTCCAAGGCCAGCAAGGAAAGTTTTCACAATTAATTAGAGGTGTCTGCCATGAAAATAACCAGCAAGAATGGCAATATACAAGCTTAACATTTATCAACTCAAAATTGAAATATGCTGCCTCACCATTTGTAGAATACTAAAACCAAAAGAAGTATTAGCAATTACCAAGTATACAACTCATTTATTTTACTGATGAGGAAACCAAATAAGTAAAGTAAGAGAGAGCCAGACCCCAAGTTTATTATCTGACCTCTCCATTTTACCAAGCACATCCTTGCTCTCAGAAGTAATTGACTAGATATTCCAAGTCCGTGAGTTTTCTCTGTGTGAGACAGACTTTACTTGTGCAGTTATTTCTCACAAACTCCTTCTTGATGCTGGAATGGTCCTAGGAAAAATGGGAGATCATTCTAAAAGAGAAAATATCCAACTCCAAAATTTGGAGCAGAACCTCTGTCGTATTTATCCTCTTGATAGTTGGGCTAAAGTTTTCAGAGAAGATCTGGCCTATTTTAAGAAGTATATGTGTTCTTCACTCATGTTGCAGGAAGTGGCAGAGAGACACAAAAATGGGGCATTAAGACCTCCAAGCCCTTTTGTATATGCAAATCATCGCCCCATTGTGCTGGGAATTTACAGAAGTCTTTTCAGCTTCCAGAAACAACAGGTTCCATTTTCCCTATTAGTTCCTTGGCCCTGTTAATATCAAAGAGATCACTAAAAATAAATTGAGTCAAACTAAAATATCCAGGTTTTGATACTCTTAAAGAGGGAAATAAGACAGCTGCTTAAACCATTTGTCCCTAAGAATAAGCTGTGCTAAGAGAATTGAACTCACTACTGGATGCTTTGGTTCCATTGGCTTCAGACCTATAGAATCTCCGTCTGAAGCCTGGTTGTAACTTGCCTGAGTAATCACATATCGATGGTTAATGAATACATAAGGATTTGAGGATCTGGCTGGGGCCAACAGGTCTGACACCTGATCTTTCGAGTAGAACTCATGACGGCAGCTCACAGTGTGCCTTCTGAAAGCTTTCCGCGGCCCTTGCTGCTGCCAGCCTCCCACCTTATCGGCAGGCACCGAAAGCTTCAAATTACAGTAGCTAATTGGATGAAAGCAGAAATGCATCCTTCTAATGGAGTGAGAGATGAATGCCCTGATCTTTTTCCTTCACTTGCTGAGGCAAAACAAAAACACAGATGAAGGTTGTGATGCAGAAAAGCAAATTAGCTCTGCTTCAGAGCCACAAGAGTGGATGTTCCAGCTAAAATCTAAGGTGTTTTAGAGACTCTAGACATACATCAAAAGGACAGAAAACAACCCAAGATAGCAGTTACCAAATTATCCCCGAGACAATCTGCAAATTCCTTGCTCCGAAAAAGTTAGCAGGACAATTTACCTTCGGACATAGATAACTTACTTTGTACCTAAAGATCATCTTATTTATGACCTGGTATTATGACACTTTTATAATTGTGACACCCTATGTGGGTCCCAGGAATAAATAGAGCTGAATAATAAGAGGCATCAAAACAAAGATTTAATGTGAAATTGTCTAATGCAATTGGGACTCACGATCTAGCCAACAGGGCATATTTTTCATGAGCATTCTGTTGCTTCAGTAGATTTCTTATGAACTAATACAGTTTGTACTAAAAACACATTTGCAATTGATTCAGGAAAGAAGACTCTTCTGACATCAACCTATTTTATCTAAAGAGATGCAATTAAAAATGTATACGGAGTAATTTCGTCTTTTTATTAAATTACCCTGAAGCAGAGAGCAATGTTACCATAGGGCAATTGAGACACTAAAATTCAGAGAAGCTTGAGAGTGAGATAAATTGAATCTAAATCATTTAAAAGATAGGTCTGAGATCAAGGTTCTGGGTGATTTTCTTCTGACAATTAATCACCATGTGTGGTATATTTTAATATGTTTTCATACTCCATTTTCGAGGGATGAAATTTGTGAGTGCCTGAAGGCGGTGTCACCATGATGGCAGGGGAACAGTGGAGAGTGAAAAGAGCAAAGATGATAGTAATGAGGCAATTACAGAACTTGGTATTTATTACATTTTTAAATATTAGCCCACCACTCAGTGCAGGGGAAAGGAAAAGAGAAAATTCTGTGAGAGGCACTCAAAATGCCTAATTGTGAGCTAAATTTCCTTTCTGGAGTTCTTACCTTATTGTTTGGGATAAACTTCTAGATCAAGAGATGCCCATCATCTTCTATCATCTGAGGGTTTGCTTCACACTGTGAGCCAACAAACCCACCTCTATTAAGAACCAATTGAAAGTAGAGCCTTGGACTACACACTCCAGGAATGACTAATACGGAACAGACATAATATTCAGATGACATGAAAAACATAGCAATTCCATGATCAAAAAAAGGCTACCCGTCCATTTTATTTTGTCAGCTAAAGGACCTCTAAGTACATCTTTTGGAATAACTCTGTTTCTTGAAAAAGTATATTGCAGAATGTTCATGAACTTTGATCTAAGTCCGGACTCTGCCATGTATTGCTGTGTGAATTTGAATAAGTTACTTGACACCCTGTAACTGTTTTCCCAATTGCAAAAATCAGAATGATAATACTTTCACTTTACAAAGTTGTTTTGAGACTCAAATCACATTACAGCCATCTGTAAAAATGTTTGGAACATAGTAGAAATATATTGAACTATATGGAGAATACAAAGAAAGACAGGAACCTCTAGAACCAGATAATCTAGTAGACAAGATACAACTTGGGAATATCCTAAGGCATCATATCATTCCTAGATATCATACATGACATAAACATAGAGAATATAGATAGCCCACATGAATGGCATAGTTACTCAGAAGCAAGAAAAGGGTCACCATGAGGTAGGTTAGTCAGGGGAAACTTCTGACAGATTTTAGCCCCTGACTAGGGAGTCTGATCTCTCCAAAAAGTCTGAAAGTACAGTACACTGCGGGCATTTCAAAGGCATATACATCTCCAAAGGACTCCTTGAATGCTTTACTCAACTTTCTGACACTTAACAATACAACCTATCCTTCAAGAAACACTTATCAAAAGCCCGTTGATTTCCAGATGTTCCTTCTCCTCGACCTGTCACCATCTGCACAGAAACAAGGCAATCCATCCAGGATCTTCCACCACGTGAGAAAAACAAGTAGTCCCACCGTGATCTCTGCAATCAGCACTCTGAACTGACAGCTTCCTCTTTCAAACGTGCTAATGAAAAAATTGTACATTGTTTGGTTGCATTTTCTCTGATTGTTTATTCACCTCCCTAGGTTCTCCAAATATTGCTTGTTCCTGTATATCATATCTACATGTCTACCACCGCAATTAATTATCCAGGCACATTAATTTTCCAGGTGTGGCTTTAATTTCTATTTTAAAGTATAATGCATTGAATTAGAGGCATCAGCACAAGAAAATGTTACCAATGCTTGTTGCTAATTTTAAATAGAAAATGTTTTAAATTCTAACATTTTTGTAGATATTCAAACACATTTTTATTTATTTGGCAACAGGTTTTTATTAAGGCAGAACATGCTACTTAACATAAACCATTAACTTTGGTAACAGAAGTATAGGCAGGATTCAAATTCATAAATGAGATCCATTCATTGGCTGATTCTGCCAGGCACTGTGCTGGGCACTAGGGGTATAGAGAGAAAAAAATCACCATCTGACCTTCAAGAAACTCAGTCTGCAGGAGACAAACATGTAAACGGAATGTAAAAATCACTGTAAGTCCTTTTATAGACATTGCAGGATAGATTTTACCCATCTTGCTTTGCTCTCCCTGATGTCAGGAGCAAACCAGACTAGGCTAAGAGAAGGTAACAGAAGACACGATATTTGAACAAGGTAATCTACAGAACGTGCCTATGGGATTGCAGGTGCTACACAGTCCAGAACAGCAGGGAGGCCCCTTTCCCTCCACCTGGGGTGGCATCCAGCAGAGGGCTTGACAGCGCTCAAAGATGTACACCTGCAGAGAAGAAGCAGGACTCTGAGTGGGGAACAAAAAATGATGAACATACTAAATCCCACACCCGTGAAAGAAACTGGAGGATCTAATGAAATGTGACAGAAGAGTCACTCCCAAAGTGCCAACTCTTCATTAAAACTCTCAAATGAGCTAGAATGTAGAACTTGAACCAAAAGTCGAAGACTAACAAAGGTTCCCTGTAGCTGTGTGGATGTGCACACAAGTGAGTACGTACACATGGGCTTAACCTATCAACTGTTAAGATCATTTGGGGAAATGAGTTGTATTGCTCCCTCCTTTTCCATGTTGGAGTGTAATCTTGGTGATTACAAAGGAGAAATATACAATGTGTAATAAGGGAAATTAGCCAGCCCTGCTGGTGTAGTGGTTAAGACCTGGTGCTCTCACCACCGTGGCAAGGGTTGTTTCCCAGTGAGGGGACCACACTACCGATCTGTCAGTTGTCACACGGTGGCAGCTGCATGATGCTGAAAGCTATGCCACTGGTATTGCAAGTACCAACAGGGTCACCCATGGTAGATAGGTTTCAGTTGAGCTTACAGACTAAGACAGACTGGGAAGAAGAACGTGGCCACCCAATTCTGAGAAAATTGGCCATGAAAACCCTATGAATAGCAGTGGAGCACTGTCTGATATAGCACGGGAAGGTAAGAGATGGTGCAAAAAGACCGGCAGGGCTCCGCTGTGCTGTATACAGGGTTGCTAGGAGTCGGAATCTACTGGATAGCACTAACAACAAAAAATGAAAGGAAAGAGAGGGTCAGTAATAGCCTTTGAGAATATTAGGGAAGGCTTCACTGAGGAAATATTCTGAGCTGAGTCTTGAAAGATAAATAGGAATTCATCAAGCTAACATTCCAGGCAGAGGAAATAAACCAGTGAACACAAAGATGTGGAGGTATGAAGAAAGTGTACATTGTTCAGGCAACATATAATTCATTTGGTATAGCATAGCACATGGTCATCTGAACAGGGAAGAAGTAAGAGGTGAGGCTGGAGATTCAGGTAAGGGTTATATCAGAGTCTTTATCCCAAAGGAAATGAGTGGTTATTAAAGGATATTAAGCAAGTGAGTGTTTGATTTACAAGAGAAAGGTTTTATTGAGAGACAGGCCCTGTAGTGAGCAGAACATGAAGTTGACACCATATAAACATGTTGGGGAAAGGCTACGCAAAGGTCATCTTAGCTGGAAGGTGGAAGGATGTGAGAAGAGATCCATGGAGCTGCTGAAGTTGGTGAGGTCCTAAACTAAAACAGTGATGGAAGTAGGGAACAGATGTGAATATTAAAGGAGTAGATTACTAAGTGGGATGGATTAATATGGAAAGAGAAGGCAAAGAAGGAATATAGATGATTCTCAGATCCACAATTTTGGTGATTAGACAGATTTATTGGGAAAGATGTTGATTTCCACTCCGTCAAGGTGAGGGGCCTGTGATGCACTTAAGTCAAGTTTCCCAGTGGGCAGTTGAACATATTATGTACTTAATCACGATTAGAAGCAAGGCTTTGAGGAGAAAAAAACGGCAGTTTAGTGATTGTCTCGGGCCAGGAATGGGGGAGTATTGACTGCAAAGGAGAACGAGGGGACTCAGTGGGGTGATATAAATGTTCTATATCTTGATCGTGGTAGTGGATACACAGCCATATATATTTGAAGGAACTCACTGAACTTGAAATAGGTGTGCTGTATTTTATGTAATTACAAATGCAGTAAAGTTAATTTAAAAAAATGTTTTAAGTCATGAGCATCTTAATGATAGTTGAAACTGTGAAGTGGACAAGATAGATAAGAAAGGTTATAGAGTGAGATAAGATGAGGATCGAGGTTAGAACTACATGTAAGAGAGAGGAGAGGAAAACTAGCAAAATCATTAGCTAGCATTTAGTGTTTAGCCATGAAACACAACCATATCACTTTAAGGCTCTTTAGGGGTTTATATGTATGTTGTCTAGTTTCATTTCACTTTACATATGAAGGAACTGGGGTTCATATTTAGATAAAATGCTTTACTCATGGTCATAAAGGTAGTTAACAAAAAATGCAAAACTAGATATAAGCCAGGACTCCTGAGCTTGGGCTGGTTCTGTCTTGAACTGCTCCTTCACTTCGACTTAGCTGTAAAAGGACACCTACTCTACAAAAAGAAGCCCCACTGGTGTCCCACTGGAGTCGACCCATATATATCTGTCTTTTAGGTACTGCTTTCTGTGTACACTACTCATCAAAGAGCCTCATGATCCCACGAGCTTGTAAAAAGCCTTAGAAGAAGACAACACCACCTTATGAGGAAGGAGAGAGGTGCTCCCAGCTGCCACCACCTGAGACTTTGGAAGTAGGAAGGGACAAGGTTAGATCTGGCTGTGCACCACTATGACTGGAAATGGAGGAGGCATTTTGTCCGTCACATGAGTATATACCTACAAAGCAGAGTTTTAAAATTTTGCTTTCTTTTCCTGGATGATACATCTGTGCACATTGCACAGACACTTTCTGACAAATCAAATAAATAAACATGTTCACATACCACTGAAAATTAAGAAAGAAGAAGTGTGGAGAAGGTACTGAACAATTTATCAAGCAGAGCCCCACATTTCAATTTTTACCTTATTTTTTAAAAATGAACTCACATAAGGCTACTTCTACTTATTATGAGAAAAGAGATGAAAAGTTGACTTCGTTGGTGAATATTGAACAGATGGAACCAGAAGCATTTAAGGGAGAGGAAACAGAGACAAACATGGTTGTCATGGTTTCTCTGAGATACAGTAAACAAAGGGACCCAAATGGACAATGAAATGCCTCACTGGGAAAAGCCACATGACGCTACTTTCTTTCTTTCTTAGATAATTGCCAAGCTCACTTTGAACGTCTGGAGTCAGTGGGAGGTGAGAGAACAGCAATGCTGTCACTCACCCCTGGCTATTCTCAAATTATCTTTACCCTGGGACCATCTTATTCTCCTATCTAACCGACTTCAAACAATTAACGTCTACCTCAGATTAATCAATTATCTCAGTGGGCGGTGCCCTGAAGAAATACATGACACATGGAAACATGAGAGAAGCAGTGCACAGCCTGAGCCCAAGTTCTCTCTTTAGTTGGGAAGTAGCAAGTACAAGCAAGGAGAACAACATTTTAAGATTTGTAAATTCTGGTGGACACATCCAGGTTCCCAGTCTCTAGAGTCACTTTCCGTCCATCTCCAAATTAATCTCAATCCAACTCCATTGTGTTCCAGGTAATATCTGAATCGTACAATAGCTTGATAAATTGCATTGTCCCATGTTTCCCCATAATTTATTTGTGGGGGTGTTGGAAAAGGGAGGGAATGGGGGTAGGGAGGCACCTCTACCCAACAGCTTTTTTGAGAGTCAGGTTGAAGCCCAGTGCAATGAAAATTGTCCCTCTATGATGTCAAACAGGCAAATGTCGGAAACATTCAAATGTTTGGCTGGACTCTTGTGTTTTGTCTGGAGGTTCTAATCAAGTTGACACAAGATCTTTTCCAAGGTCATCCCAGAGGCTGCCAGCGCTGAGATCAGACTGCTTAAACCCTGAGTTCTACAGCAGTCCCCCTCCTGCTCCTGCCAAAACAGATTCTTTCTATTCCACACAAGATTAGGGGTTGTTTTCTTTTTGTTTTCCGTGCCCTTCAGGAATGACCCTCCAGTTTGCTAAGGATTGTGCAACTTGAGCAGAGGTGCTGTGAAGAGGTGAGGAACGTGGCTGTGTTTATGAAACACTGGTCCTGGGGTGATGGGTGGTAGGACCGTGGGCACTTGAGCCAGCTGCACGTAGAGGGAGGAAGGAAGGATGGCTTCACCTTGGCTCCGTTATGTGTCCTCAGAACCCAAGAAGTCACTGCACAATTTTTAGGTTGTTGAAATTTATTCCTCTCATGAGTCTGTCCCCAAAGCCCAAAGCCTACAACATCTTATTTCCTGTTTGGGGATTTCCTGAAACTGAAGCTGAGACTTTGGCCTCTATAAAGAAACCCCTAGGAAGCGTTTTTCTCTGGATCCATGACTGTGTGCATCAGCTTCACCATATAGTTTGGCCTCACCAACTTAACACTACTTTCACATCTCCTCAGAAGGTGCATTTTTCACTCTTTTTCTTTATTGTCCATACCCCTCTGTCTCTTGATATTGTCATCCCCTCTACCTTTTTTTGAAAATGTGAAAGCCTCACATAATAAACTTTATTTGGAATGTTGCTTTCTCAAAATACAGGGCAGAATATGAACTTTGGAGAACCATATTATCCTCTACAATTGCAAAAATGGAGGAAATTTTGGATAAGCATCAAATTATAAAGAATCACAAACTTGATGAATGCTATCTTTGTTTCTTAGATGTGGGACTTGTGTTGGGGGCGCATACTAAGAAAGGCATAGGAAATGACATCTTGTGCTATTTTCTTCGAACTTTAAAGCTGGTTTTCCATAACTGTGATCGTGGTTTACTATAGTGTCACTTCCAAGATGCTAACATTATTTTTCTGAGTTTTTGTTGTTCTCATAAACTTATCATTACTTCACAGTCCTTTGTGAACTTTGCTCTGCCAGCTCTCACAATGGGGAAGTGGAAGTATTTGTGTATACAGAATTACATGAGTACTCTGCAAACAAGTCAGGTGAGATACCACCAAATCAGGCCTTCCCGAAGATGGGAGTATCTCTTAATGTTGACACAGCTGTCATGGGCTTTCCCAAGCATTTAATACATTCAAACCAAATTATTTATAATTCCAATATCACATGAAATTTCCTGAAGAAGAAATAGTTGACTTATGAGCCCTGACACAGGCTCCTTTCCACTAGTAAAGAATTTTATACTTATTTTAAAGGTTTTTGAGAGTAGAACTGGATTTTCCCAGATCAGTGGGAAAAGGGACTTTTATTTTTTCAAGGGTACTGCACAGAATCGCAGCAACCTCCATCTCTCCCCATAGGAGAAAATGGAGCATGGCGGAAAACACATAGACAAACAGAACAATCCTGGGTTTGAAATTTGGATCTGTCTATTAGTTATAGGACATTGGAGAAGCTATGTATATAATTGATATGTCTTGCTTCACAATCTTAGGTAATAAAATAAAATCTAATTTTTTTAAATATGAACTTCCAACTTTCCTATCTCAAAAAGGGTTTAATATCCCATTCTAATTATTCTAATAAATCTAAGAACTTTAGGGCTCTATTAATCCAAGGAGTTGTTCTTAGATTTAATTGCTTTACAGATAGAAAATTGTAAAAATTAATTTATGGACCAGAAGTCCTCACTCTCTGCCACCATTACTGCTCGTTTCCATATTTATTATTCTCTTTATATATCTCTTTAGTTTACCTTTTCTTCCCCCTCCTCCACTTCGTCCTTCCCTTCATTCTCTCAATCTCAGACATTCACATACATACAGTAACACACACACAGATACATACACACACCCCTTACTGTACAAAACTACCTATCCCCCAGACCTGGGTGTCAAGCCTGAGTCACCACCCAAGACTCCCTTTTCTCATATAGTGAGTCTCTACTCAGGGGCCACTGTTGTCTTCTCTGATAGCTGCCTCAGTTAGGGTCTCTTAGTGCACCAGAAATGTTCTAATAACGTTGAACCTCACAAAAGAAGGGGTCTATCAATCTAATCATGAGAAAGCAATCAGATAAATCCAGATTACAGAATATTCTATTAGACAAATGGGCTTGAGTTCAAAAATGTCAGTGTCACAAAAGACCAAAAACAAAGCAAAGCAAGATAAAACAAGACAACTCTTCTAAATTAAAAGAGACTAAAGATATATAAGAAATAAATGCAACGTGTGATTCTCAATTGAATCTTAGATTGAAAAGAAAAAAGTAACAGCTATAATTACTCATCATTGGTGCGGTTGGGAAACTGTGACTATGGACTGTGTATTAAACAATACGATTGCATCAGTGTTTGATTTCTTGGGTATAATCATGGTGTTGTGCTGATTTAGAAGAATGCCCTTCATGGAAAATGGAGGGGTGAAGTCTGCAACTTACTTTCAAATGGCAAAAAAATTAAAAGAAAAAAAGATAAAGCAAATGTGGCAAAATGTTATGAATTGGTGAATCTAACTGGAGAAAAGTGTTAATTATATTATTCTTGCAATCTTTTGCAGTTCCAAAAGTTTTTCAAAATAAGATGTGTGGGAAAGGAGGTTCTATAAGGTGCGGAGGAAGGATCCCTGAGTCCCAATGATTTTCAAGAGAGTTCATGGCACCTATTCTACTCAAAGTTTTACTTCTTCCTAGAATCGGTTTTTGACTTTTCCATAACTAAGGTGTTTAAAGGCGCTACCCTTTCCAAGCACAAAAAAATTCCTCCCTTCCTCAAGGACATGGGGAACCCAGGTACCTTCCATCGCCATATGCAAAGGGATTGATCAAGAGGCTCTTGCTGGAGCACAGATCATGTCTACTCAGGACACTTGGAGAAATCTACCGCCAGAAAAACAAGCTGTTGGCAAATCTTAAATAACGGCTTCTCTCAATTAAAAGCAAAAGTTTAAAATGTCAGCCCCACCATGGTTAAACTGAGGTTTATTTTGTTTTGCATTATAAAAGCAGGGGGAAAAATTATCTACCTCAAATGGCTATTGTGACAACTAAGTGCCACTGTACATGGCAGTCTCCAGCACAGTGCCCACCGTTAATAAACATGAGGAACGTTTTCCTTATCCCAGCACCCTCTGCTCACAGACTGTTCCAGAACTCAATGGCGCTGAAACCCCCTGTCTTCCCCTACAGTCCCTATAGCTAGGGCAACCACACATCCCAGTTTATGTCTATTGTCCTGGCGTAATTAAGAGCTTCCCCTTTCACCTTCAAAAGTGTGTCCCAGTTTGGACGATAAATTATAACGTCATCCTACTTATTGTCACAGTCTTTCCAGAGAACACATCCTGCTAAAAGTCACAGAGAGTTGCAGCATCTTTCTGATTAAAGGCTGCCAAAATGCGTTCTCAGTGGCATTCCTAGAGCTACTGCAAAAATAAACAAACAAAGAGGGACACGTTTCCTTTTCGTCGTTTCTGCTCCATTACCTCCAGGCTAACTGCACACTGAAGTGGGGATTTTAGATCATGACAACAGGAAGTAGAAGACGTCTGATTACACTTCGCTACTTAAAGATCTCATCTAAGTGACCTGTGTTCTCTCAGACTAGCAGATAATATTTTTTCAGTGGTGAAATGAGTCTTCTTATTAATGGCGTGTGATCTGTATACACGATGAGTGAACGCAGCTTGCAAGAGAAAACTTTTGCAGGCGCTATGACTAAGTAAACACTGACTCTAACCCTAACCCTAACCCTAACGCCCCAGCCCCTGTACTTCAGGTGACAGATGTAGTTTAGCTGGAGCGGAACTGCCTGCCCAGTGGTCTCACCATTGCTATTGCTATTCCCCAAGTCAGAGTTCTGATTCTTGCCAGAAATCACCCAATGTTGACAGAAGAAATGTCTCCTCTTCGGGGGAACAGAAATAAAATAACAAGCAAAGAATGAAAAGGACAGGGGCCATCCTGATGGCGTAGTGGTTAAGTTTGCACTCCACTTCGGTGGCCTGGTGCTCACAGGTTTGGATCCTGGCTGTGCACCTACACACTGCTCATCAAGCCATGCTGCGGTGGCATCCCACAAAAAGTAGAGGCAGATTGGCACAGATGTTAGCTCAGGGACATGTTCTTCAAGGAAAAAGAGAAGGAAAAGAGATGTCAGCTCAGGGCCAATGTTTCGCACACACACAAAAAAATGGAAAGGACAGAGAAAGGATTTGCTTCTCAACCTGCCAGCTCATTTCAAATGTGAACTCTCAGTACTTTTAATATATCTTGTAAATACAGCACGTTTAATACACTCTATCAATATAACCCGTTTATATCACAGTTCATGTTTCACATAGAGTGGTAGGGACGCAGGAGGAAAATTCCATCTCACAGAGCCCTTACAAAATGAAGGAATAAAAGCTTTCTGGAGATGGTTTATATTTTGCTAGAGTATTTCCATTTTCATTTCCCTACCAGAATAAGAGTGTAAGCTCTATGGGGGTAGGGGTTTTGCCAGTTCCATTCACAGCTGTAACCCGCTGGCCCAGAATAATTACCCGTACACAGTAAGTGCTCAAGAAAACTTTATTAAATTCATTAATAAACTCCAGACAGCCTGATATTCTGAGTGACCCAAATAATGATAACTTCCTTGATATATTTTAAAAATATTTTTCTTGTTCTTTAATACTTTCTTGTTGTTGTTTCCAAATTAAGAAACCAAGGCTTTCCTTTCCCTCATTGAAAGCTGACTACCGGGGCTGGCCCGGGGCCTAGTGGTTGTTTGCACACTCTGCTTTGGTGGCCTGGGGTTTGCAGGCCCAGATGGTGGGCACAGATCTAGCACTCCGTGTCAAGCCATGCTGTGGCGGCATCCCACATAAAATAGAGGAAGATTGGCACAGACGTTAGCTCAGCAACAATCTTCCTTACAAAAAAAAAAAAGAAAGCTGACTACCTTCTATCTTACCCTAATTTTCAAGTCATCAATAATTTTTAAAATCCCCCATTGGAAGTTCCATTTTCACTGGAACTTAATTAAAAAAGTCTATGTAAACTAAAAACACTGCTACACATCACCATCTCTATTTTCATTCAACGTCAAAAGTAACATTTGTTAATACCACCACTAATCTCATCAGCAAAGTCTCTCAGTATCACGAGATTGTCAAGCTCAAGGTGGTGGAAATCAGTTTTCCAAAATTTTAATTTTCATTTGAAAGCTGAAATTTTTACAATGGGCAACAACTTCTATCAGTTCTCTTAAAGTGACAGGCTCACTTTGTTTTCACTAAGAGACTGACAAAAACCCAAGACTGAACGCCCACTGTTTGCCAAATGTTCTTCTGAGGAACAACGGTATTCCATGGAAGAGCTGCTAGTTCAGCTCGCAACTCAGACAACCACATGAGTGCTCTTCCTCGAGATTCCCCTTGTGCTCTGGTGTGCAGCAGAGTGCTGTAAGCATACTCCCCACTTATCACACAGAATAGCAAAAGGACATGCACTCAAAGGTCAAAGTTCAATAAAACCAATCATTTTTATTGTTTCATCAAGGACATTCTTAAGTAAAACTAGCTTTTTTTCCTGTGACCGTGACTTATCAGGTGAGTCTCCACAGTCATGCTTACTCTGTGTCTATAAGAAGCAACTCATGCTAGGCTCCAGAATGTCCCTGCCTTAAAACCATTAATATCACCCCCTACCTCCACTGATGGCCTCTAAATTTCTTTAATTACCTTCTCAATCAGTTTTTTAAAATTAAGGAGTTTGTGGCAGTAAAATTTCAAATATTCATAATGGCCTATTTGGGCTGGTTGTGTAACATTCTCTGGAGAGCTCATTGGATGATGTGGTCATAGTTTTCATGGGAACTAAAATAGGGAATAAAGTTTTGACCTAATGCCTAAAATGCCCTTGGAAGCATTAATCAATATCCAGTTCTGATTCATTTCAGAAGCTTCAGAGACAACAGCTGAACTGCTCCTGCCACTGGTTCCAAGGGGCTACAAAGGAGCAAGGGGAGATAGCAGGAAGGTGAAAAGAGGCCTCTGCCCTTATAGACTGGTCACACCCTCTCAGGGATACAGCCACGCCTCCAACTGACCACAGGCTTGGCTGTTAAGCCCAATGAGTTGAGAGGACAAAAATCATGGAGGGCCTCTTCCGCCTCTGCCTCTCACCATCTCCTTAATAACTGCCACCACCAGCACCAATAGAGTCACTAATTTAATGGGCTGGGCTCAGGATATTGACGGGCCACATGTTATTAGCAGAGAGGTTACTGTGATTAAAAAGTGAGCTCCCATGCATTGCAGGCCATGTTCTTGCATCCATACCATGTGGAGAGCAAACAGGGCTTGTCTCCTAAGAGAATGCCTGACCAGGTTCCATTTCTTTTCTTCCTTTTTTAATTTTCAGCTAATAAGTAAGTAGGGTCTGGATCTACAGACCTGTTCATCTTTCTCTCCTCTCTCTTGGTATAGACACTCTGAACAGGCCAGTCACAAGATTGAGAATTGGAAAATGAAAGGGCAACAAAAGATCCCACTTAGGCTTCAAGTCTAAATAAGATGTTCAAATCCAGCTTTTACCAGATATCATTGCACTGGGTTTATTTGGGTTTGCACAGCTGCTATAAAAAGGTTGTTTGATTTCCATTATGCTATTGGGAGCTTTGTGTAAAACTCCATCAGAAATCCCATGGAGGGGAGAGACAGAGTACAATTTGAGTATTCCTCAGTCCTGATTTTAATACCATCATATATCACAAAGCCCTACCCAGAAACCTACACATCTCTCTCTCCCATGACTCATACATATCTGCTATAGTGCCTGGCACAATGCTTATCTCATAACAATAGATATGTACCAAATAACTAAATGAAGAACAAAAGGGTACCATCCCTGGTACTACCATTAGTCATTCCTTTTTTCTGGACCAGTCGCAATCAAGGTCTTCACAAACAAAAATGTGATGCCCATAGATAGCTGTAACAACTACAGCTAGCATTTACTGAGTTAAGTATGCACATTAATTTATTTAACATCCAATTTCACAGGGAGGTTGGCTATTATAATAATGGATATTATAATGCCCATTTCATAGATAAGCAAACTGAGGCTCATAAAGCCCAAATAACTTGACCAAAGTAACAAAAACCATACATTGGAGAGTGGGGACTAAAACCAGGTTTTTCTTATTCTAGACTCATAGCTCATAATTCTATATTCTGTCTGAGTTTTTCAAGCATTTTTTATTCCTGTAATCAGAAGAAAATAAAGATATATGTTGATATTAGGATGATGCAGAAAAGATGGTATCACTAATGACAACAAAAAATGAAAACAAAAGAAAGAAATTTCCTAAAGGGTAAGAAAGCCCTCCATAAAATATTCAGGATTGCAAAGTCACTTGAAACATAAACTAACCACCGTTATTCTTGGCCTGTGAACTTCTATATTGTATACTTTGAGGGTAACAAGAAAGACATATGTCACTTATGCAGAGTTGTACCCATGTCGCTTTAGATAATCAGCATCATTCACTGAAAATTAACTCTACACTGGATTCCCCTAATGAACTGTCATCTTTAGCAGGAATCACGTGTAGTAATGATTTTTAAAAATGCATAATATTACACTGGGCGTTTCAAGTTCAGCTCTGTACTGTGCTTGCATTGATAGTGTTCTATAGATAGAGATACTGAGCTAGTTCTCCTATGTGTAATATGCAGTGTGTGACTCTGAAGGAACGATGCTCATTTTGCTTGTCTTTTATTTCCGAGTAGCGCATAGAACACTGCATGCATTCAGTCTGTTACTAATAATGATAATGACCTCAACAGATATTATAGTTACTAGAATCTAGTCCTTAATAGTAACAACTAAGCCAGTCAGCACTCAGATTCTGAAATATTATACTTGCTACATGATCAAAGGTCAAAGCTCCCTCCAGTTTCAGATGAAGAAGTGAGGGGTATTGACTAGCACTAGTAATCATTTTCTTCAACATTTCTTTCTTTTGTTTTTTTAAAGATTGGCACCTGAGCTAACATCTGTTGCCAATCTTCTTTTTTTTTCTTATTTTTATCCCCAAAGCCCCCCCCAGTACATAGTTGTATTTTGTAGTTGTAGTCCTGCTGGTTGTGCTATGTGGGACGCCGCCTCAGCATGGTCTGATGAGCAGTGCTGGGTCCATGCTCAGGATTCAAACCGGAAAAACCCTGGGCTGTGGAAGTGGAGTGCGTGAACTTGACCACTCGGCCATGGGCCAGCCCCTCAACATTTCCGAAAAGGTTTCTGTCCACCTTGTCGCATCACTTTGAAAATTATCCTTTGAGAAGAATCCAAGTGAAACGTACTGAAACACTAAACAGAATGTTCATTGCACAAACTCCTTCACAGCCATGAGTCCTTCCTCACAACAGCCCTGTGAGGTAGAACACTTTCTTAATCATATTTCAAAAGTGGAGACGGTGAGGTACAGAAAGGTGTGGTATGATGGGATTAACACAGATAAAACGTACTGAGGTCCTTACACAGAATTCAAAAAGCATAGCTCCCATTGTTCTGGTAAGAATCCTGCTCCAGTGGGGAATGCCTCTCCCTCCACGACAGCACTTACCATGGACAAGATGGCATCATCTTACTAATGAAAATCCTATCACAGAAGATGTATATGCTAAGCCAAAAATTAAATAAAGTCTCAGATCTATGGCTACTCAAAGAGTCCCAAAGAATCCATAATTGATTTTGTTTGAGATACACCTCATTTCCAATCCTAGGAAATTTCCTCTCCTCCATCTCTTCCTCTACAAAATTTTTATACCACACTAAATGATCAGTAATTTTATTTCACTAAATTTGTCCAGAGCTACATTCTTTAGAAAAGTTTAGGGAGAATTTCATCTATGGACTCTTGATGAAGAACCAAGATACAACAAAACAACATGAACTGTTGAGGTTTAAGGCACATGTGTGGCCTATAAGCAGCTATCTGATAATATCTCACCACAGGCACAATTCATATCTTGGGCTTTCTTTTAAGAGTACAACCACCATGAAAAACACACACAAAAAACAAAAAACCTCATTTAATATACAATTTAAAATCTGGTCTTTAACAAGCAATCTCCCCTCCAAATCCTTTCCCTTTTGATATTATCAGATAAAATGGAAGAGAGATAAATTCCTTTTTATCCCCACACTACCCAATAAGCATGCTTCTTCCACCAAAGGAGTGTGCTTCCTTTGAAAAATAGTGGCTCTGAAATGGTTTGTTACTGTCTTACTAAAAACACCTATAAAATTAAACTTCTTAAATTTTGATAAGCAATTAAAGAGTGTTACACAGAAAAGAACTTCAAAGACCAGTCCAGTCACTTCTCTTTAGGTACAAAAACTACAGGAGGTTAAGAGATTTCTACAAAATCTTATGTAGTTAATGGCAGAGCTGGGATTGGGAAGAACTCGGTCATAGACACGTTCTCCCACCCAGCAATGTGACCTTTCTTGCTTCTAAAAGAAGGCACTGGCTTCAGTCCTCATTTCTCCGGCACAGCCACAGAAAGCACCGCTTAAGGAAGAGATTGCTCATGGCAAGCACAGAAAGGCACTGGCTTGTGATACAGGGGAACCAGTGCCACGGGAGCTCCCATAAGTTTTCCCTTTCTGCCACATCAGGGACATGAGCATCAGGGACTTTTCCTGTCCCCTGGAGCTTATGTCTTTCCACAATAAAGAATACCAAAGCCAGGATATCAGGAGGCAACAGGCTTTGGTACCATCTGGAAGCCTTCTCACTCTCACATGGGAAGAAAATGGGAGCCAGTGTTGTTTCTTCTTCTATTTTCTGGAGCTCCAGCAGATGCTCCAGACAAGAGAGCTGAACCTTCTCTGTGACAGGAACAGAAATGACAAGGAATGCTCACAGATCAGTGGGGCCGCCTCCCACTACAGGCTGTACATCACCCTGAGAAAAGACAAATCACCTTCAACACAATTGGAGTTCCTGGGGGTATTCACTTCCATTCTCACACGGATCAAAACGAACAGGCTGTCCAGCCCAAATCATATCATTATTATTCTGGTCAGCAGTGTCAGAGACAATTGGGAACATCTCACTGATCAAAACACACAAGGAAGAGGCACGTCTTCACAAGACATTCCACTCTGGAGGGAATGGGGAGAAGACGCAGGGCGAGATGAAAATAAGAAGAGTCAGAGAGGTAGCTGAGAGTATAGAGAAAAAGATACAAACACGCATATGTTCTTTTGACTCGAAGAGTAAATAGCAGATCAACTTCACATAGCTTTTATTACTCACTTAAATCCTTGGAAACCAACAGATGGAATCTCTCATTGCCAAGTTCTAATGCGTTTCATGTTCATGCTCCGCATCAGGACACTGTACTTGCCAAATACCAATAACGGCAGAGAGTGAGGTGAGTATCAAGAGTCCACAGCTCCAGCCCCTGCCTCCCTGGAACGAGGACAGCAGGCGCTACATCAGGTGAATTTCCACAAAAGGCAGGTGCATGGGTTCAGACATGTAAACTGAAGGTGACCAGTGTCCGCAGCAGACAGTTACTTTTTTAATATAAAAAAATAGAGAGGTGACCCCTAGGGGTAATTCATATCTATTATCTGATAGGGTTCATTATCAGTACCGCAGCAACTGACCCTTATCCTAAAGGATAGTCAACAAAGTAGCTATTGTATTCATATATGAAGGCAACCTAGAAAATAAACAGCAAGACGGCCTTAGTCTATATCACTCTGACACTTTTTGAAACTAGTCCTCGAATACTAGGGCCCAAAACTCTTGAACTGAAAAGTTTTGATTCCTGTCGACCAGCCACCTCAGGGCCCGGGCTTCTTTCTTGGATTGTTCAAAGCTTGGTATCCACATCTGTCGCAAAGAGCTCCTAGGTGGGGCTGGAGGTGAGAAAGTAAACACTGTAGGCTCTGGGCAGCTCAGGTGAGTAACTTCCGCCCTCCATCTTTTGGGTGGTAAGCCCTGCATGGAGAGAAGAGAAAAAAAGAATGAAAAACACATGCTAAGGGGGCTGGCCCGGTTGCATAGTGGTTAAGTTCGTACACTCTGCTTCAGAGGCCTGGGGTTGTGGGTTCAGATCCTGGGTGCAGACCTACACACCATTCATCAGGCCATACTGTGGCAGTGTCCCACATACAAAATAGAGGAAGACTGGCACAGATGTTAGCTCAGGGACAATCTTCCTCACCAAAAAATACCAATAATAATAATGCTAAGGAAGGACAAGTCCCATGTTCCTGCTTCACGATGATAGAATGGAGCTCTCCCTAAAGCAAATATCTTCAACCCATAGTCTCTCAATAGTCACACTGTGGCAGAGTTGAAGGAGAAAGAATATTCTATGCTTGAGACACTTTGCTAGCACTTTACATCGATTGTCCCATTTAATTCTTATTGCAAATATACTAAACATATACGTCTACTCCATTTTACAGAGGGGGGAACTGAGGCTCCAAAAAGTTATGTAAATTGTCCCCAACAGCATACCTAAGATTGAACCTAGCTCTCTCCAGGTTCTAAAGCTATCGCCTTTTTTTGTCTGTTTATCACCTGGTATTTGTCTGGCACTTCATTTCTTTCTTTCTCTCCTTTTCTCTTACATTCCACTGCCATCACCCTCCTTGCAGAGGCACACATTTGAAAGTGTTTAATACAGTTCTTTGTTTTAAATGTCTTCTTAGAAAATGTGTTCTTATTTTCTGGGCATTTGTTTTTAATTTACTTACATGGTCTTGTATTGTATATCTCATTCTGTTTGTTCCTTTCTCACCGAGCACTGTTTTTGCATGTACTGATGTTGTCACATGTACATCGAATCCCGTTTTTAATGGATTCGTACTGCCTCAACTGTCCCCTACACCAAGATGTGTCCACCAAACAACGGTAACATCTGACATTTGCACAGGACCTCCTAGCTTTCAAAACGCTTTCACACAGACCTACACTGCTACGAGCTTGGTCCAAGCTCTCTCCTGGTTTATTTTCATGGTCTCCTGACGAGGCTCCCTGATTCCACCCTCGATACACTGCAGGCTAACCTCAGCAGCTGTCTGCATTGCAAGTTAAAGTCAACGTCTTTACAGTGGCTTCTAAGACCCTTTCAGGATTTGGCCCTGCAATAATTTTCCAAGAGAAGAAAGAAGGAAGACAGAAAAGAAAGAAAGAAGAGAGGGAAAGATGGAGGAAGACAGACAGACAGACAAACTCCAGAATGGCAGATGGGACACACAGATCTAATTTCAGCCCCTCCTGAAGCACCATTAAAATGAGAGTCAAAGAATTGTTCCAAAAAGATAGTCATCTATAAGAACTAGCAGAATGGAAGAGGGTAGAGGAGTAACAAATTGTAGAGACTAGAAAGCAGAAGGAAAAGTAGTAAATCCCTAAACAGATTTTTTTAAAACACCAATCACAAGGCAGCAGTAGGATGAGCCGGGAGCCAGTCCATTTTGCACTGCAGAGCTCCTAAAGGCTCAGGAGGACCAGATGCTCCTGCAAGTGGGAGAGGGGGCAAGAAGCTAAGAATGAAGAGAAAGTCTGTTTACAAAGCAGTCAGATACTCAGATTCCTTCATCTTCTCCTCATGACCAGGTGTCTTCCTCTCCCTTACCCGACAAAGACTTGAGGTTTATTATCTGCAGAAGTAAAATACAAGATCTTTGACCTGGAGAACGAGAGGCAAAGTTGAGGGCAGTGGCATGGTACAGTAAACAGAAGGATTCAGTGAGCATATGAACACCAAATATTGAGACCTTCTTGCCGTCTTCCTACAATCTATTCCCACAATGCTGGCACCCAAGCCTCACAATCCAAGCAGGAAAAGAAAAGGTCCTTCTCTGAGGAATGTGATATGTCGAGGAGGATGTAAGTCAGAACTCCTTAAGGAAACCACCCAGCTGAATCACCTTACAATGAATATGAATAGCCAGTATGCCCCACTCATACTCAGAGCTTCCAATAGAATCACCCTAATATGAACAGGTTACGAAGTTTACAAAACATCTGAGGAAAGGTACCAATGTGAAAAACAGAGGCAAGGCATGAACAAAATTTTAGAAAACTTCACAAAAAAGACGTAAAAGAACATCAATGATTAAAAGAATCAGATACCAGAAAAGGAAATATTAAGAGAACCAAAAAAATAAGATAGTAGAAATTAGATATATAACAGCTGAAATGAAACAATTAATAGCATTGAAAGACAAAGTTGAGATACATTCCATAAATTAAAAGAAAAAGAGAAAGAAATGGGAAAAGCATTTGAATACTGGACTTCCTGGATTGGTTCTTTAACATTAAAGAGCCAGTCTCAGAGGACAAATACACAAATATTCAGAGTTCCAGAAAAGAGAGAGAGAGAGAAAAAGAAATATGCACGGAAATAATTCAAAAACCTTTCTTCAACTTGAAGGATCTAAGTTTCAGATAGACAGGGACCACTGAGAGCTCAGCACAATACAGTCTTTTGCTAAAACATGTTTTTATGAAATTTCAGAACACAAGGAAGAAGGAAGAGATTCTACAACCTTCTTGAGAAAATTCAATTCTGAGGATCAGAAGTTAAGATGATGTTGGATTTCTTGACAGTAACACTGGAAGTTAAAAAGCAATGGTGAGAGCCAGCACTGACAGCCTAGTGGTTAAACTTTGGCACACTCCACTTCGGCAGCCCGAGTTCAGTTCCCAGGCATGGAACCACACCACTTGTCTGTCAGTAGCCATGCTGTGGTGGCGGCTCACACAGAAGAACTAGAAGGACCTATAACTATGTACTGGGGCTTTGGAGAGAAAAAAACAGAAAGGGAGAGGAAGACTGACAACAGATGTTAGCTCAGGGTGAATCTCACCAGCAAAAAGAAAAAAAAAACCAATGGTGAGATTCATTGCTGAATGTTAACATTAGCGGGTAAAACTCTAAGGAGAAAATGGTACTTGCATAGCCTCAAAATATCTCCCCCAAATATTTATTAATCATTGTTGTGTTTTTAAAATATGTCCCAAATTATTTGATATTCCTCCTTCAAAAGTGAAGCTTAATTCCCCTTCCTTTGAGTGTGGGCTGGATTTAGTGACTCATACAGAGGAAAGGGAAAATTAGTAACCTCACAGTGGAAAAACCTACTGGATACCACCTTAACCAAGTGATCAAAGTTAACATCACCAGTACATGTCATGTTGACATCATACATCCCCTGATATGATGACATGAGCAGGGCCCTTTCACCTCTGTGGTATTATTCCCCAAAATCCACAGCCCAAGTCTTAACATGAGGAAACATCAGACAAGCCCTACAGAGAGACATTCTACAAAAATGCTGACCATACGCTTCAAAAGTATGAAAGTTATTAAAAATAAGGAAAGACTAAACAACTGTTACAGATTGAAGGATTCTGAAGAGGCAGGGTGACTAACTACAATCTGGTGTCCTGGATTTTACCCTGGAACAGACAAAAGATGTTAGTGGGCAAGCTGGTGAAATATGACCAAAGTCTGTAGTTCAGCTAACAGTAGTGTACCAATAGTAATTTCTTAGTATTGACAATCATGCCACGGTTATGAAAAATGTTAACATTAGGGGAAGCCAGGTAAAGAGTATACGGGAACTCTGGGCCATCTTTGTAGCTCTTCTGTGAATCTAAAATCACTTCGAAATTAAAATTTTTTTAAGGGAATGGCAAAATACCTTCAAAATTCTGAGAAAAACTGATGCCCATTTCAGTAATTTACACTCAGCCAAACTATTGCTCAAATGTTAGAGCAAAATGAAGACATTTCACACTTTTCCCCATATACTCCTTCTCAGGAAGCTATATGAGGTCATGACCAATGAAAACAAGAGAGCAAAGGAGGCAAGAGGAAGAAAAGCAAACAAGAAACAGATGTGAAGAGGATAAGACAACACCAAGCACAGAAAACCAGAACACAAATCCGAATAGCAAACCATTAGCAAAATCTAAGACCTAAAATCTGGGAAGCCCAAATACCAATACAAAGTTCAAAAGACCAGAGGTAGGCTCAAAATGGGGTCACTTTAGCAAGAGTTCATGGGGAGGTGGAAACTGTATTTAGAGCAAGAGCAGAACAGAATTAAGCAAGGAGGGCCCAAAGTGATCACCACGAAACAACTTTGGAGAGGCCACAGCTCACCTTTGTTGACTGATGCGTACAGATGTAAGGCTTTATCCCGCTGAATTAAAGAATCAGAAGCAGGTAGTTCAGAATGGACTATAGAAAGGAAAGTTTGGGTTCAATATAATGAACAATATAACTGTCAAAACTAACAAAAGATAAAAATGGGCTATCTTAAAAAATAATGAAATCACTGGCACTGGAAATGTTCCAACATAAATTAGCAGATGACTTGTTCATGATGCTTGAATCCAGTCAGCCGATAGCTATGCTGACCACATAACCTCCGATGGCCTTCTCAACGCTGACTTAGATAACTGTTTATACGAGAAAGACAGTAATACTCTATTTCCTTGTCTCTGCACTCAGGAGTCCATTTAATGGTGTAGGATAAAGTTCCATCTGAGGTGACAAAACAAAGAATCTTATGAAATGGACTCTTAACTCTAGTGTTCTTCCAGAAATATTTCACAGTATGACCTAAAGTAAGTGTGTCTGATGAAATAGTTATGATATTTTTGGAAGTAACTAACTTTCAGCATCTCATAATGCCTTTCCAGCTGAGGTCCTAGGCAGAAAAACAGGCTGTTTCTAAAGTACTATTAACAAATATTTTGCTTCCACAGGGAACGTGGCTCCTATTCTAACAATAAGAAAAAAGTCAGATAATCTACGAATTCATAACTTCTCTTGAGTCCATCAGAGAACTGAGATCACACAGCAACCAAGTAAACTGAATTCCAAAGAGGGACAAGCCCCTCCAAGGAGAGATGCATACATGATCTGTTCCATCTTTGGCTAAACACAAGACAAACAGGTAAACATAATATAAGAAGGTAACAAGAAATCAGTTAACATTTTAACAAATTCTTAAAGACGAAGAATGGGCTACCATGTCAGTTTGGAATACCGGGGAGCCCCAGACACAAAAGAGTTCAAACTCACTTAAAAGCTCTTTTTCATGGACCTCCATCAGAGGCCCTATAGGAAGATTGGGGGCACGGCAGGAGATGGGAACGAGTCCCCCTCCCTGGAGCAGTGCAGGGAGGGTGATCACCTGCTTCAGAAAGCCCCACCAACCTCCCCAGATCATTCCTTCAGAAAGAGAAAGAGCCTTAAGCCACTGAGGAAGCAGTACCAAACCTTCTGTCCCCAGATCCAAGAGAAAAATCCACCACCCCTGAGGAGGGGTAGAAGCAAAACTCATGTGTCTCATGGTTGTGGGGGAGGCTGGCAACTAGAATGCTATAATGTAGTCTAGGATGCTACAATGGTACGAGAGGTCACCTACCACTGGGGAGGGACACAAAACGCTTTCCCATTCAAACCTACCACAGACACAGGGTAGAGTTGGTTGCCACGGAAAGGAGAGGCAGGAACACTGAGAAAACTTCACCACTGGGGCACAGGAATGCAAAGCCTGCCTAAGTCTGAGGCTGCCAAGACCACAAAGAACCCACCCCGCCCTCACCAAGTAACAAGAAAGAGTAGTTTATTACTGCAGAAGGAGTAAGAGCTTGGAGAGAGATCCTCTCTGTGGCCCTGCAATGTAGGATCTGCCAAAAGCTGAGGGTGGAGGAGAAATATTGAGAAAAACTACTTAGTCCCCACTTCCCACTTTAAGCATAGATAATAGCAGCTCTTAGTTAGTGGATAATTATTATTACTGGAATAATCTGAAGCTCTGGAGCACTAAAGGCAACAGGAGCAACACAAACCCAAATTTAGCTCAACTCCCGACTAGACCGACTCAACCCCACACATACTGATAGCCTGATAGAAAAAGAAGCAAGCTCATTTCTGACCATAAATTTTATTTACCTCAGTTTCTGTATTTCTGTACATGCTGTCCAGCAATCAATTACAAATCATGACAAGCATTAAAAAAAAAAAAAAACTCTGTCAAGAGATAAAGCAATCAACAGAACCAGACTGAGAGAGAACTCAGATGTTGGCACTATCAGGCAGGAACTTTAAAATGACTACCATTCATATGTCAAAGAACAAAGTGGAAAGGTAGACGACATGCATAAATAATATAAAGGGAGTTTCAGCCAAGAAATGTAATATAAAACAAGAGTTAAATGGAAATGCTAGGAATCAGTAGTTGAACGGATGTTGAATTCGGTGATCTCCAAGCTGCTCACAACCCTGGCATTCTATGATTCTAAGATCACCACTTCAAGAAGGTAAGAGAAGAAAAATCAAAATAAAGAAATGGATGGTTTACATGGAGAAAACATGAGGCAATCAATAATGTCCCACTGGAATTTTCCCTCACATCTTCAACTTAAAATATATAAAAGAATGAGGAAGTACTATACCCACCTCTGGCCAAAAAGTAAATTCTGTTAACCTAAAGACATTATCTGTTTTGTTCATTTTACATACAAACAGAAAATCTCTAAATTGTCCTGCCGTTTAGTCATGGCATGCTGAATCTTTCCTTTTTATTAGAAATCCTCCCAACTTTCATACCTTATTTATAATTCTAACTTCAAAGGATCGTCCAAACTACTTACAACATAATGTTTAACTGTTAAGAAGAAAAATATTTATCCAAGCTGTCTGTTGGGTGAATTTTGACAGCTGACATCTATGATACAGGAAGCATAGGTCTTATACTGAGTAGACATTAGATAAAAGTGTGCTCAAAGAAGGAACATGTAAAGCAGCTCTTTATCTCCTGGCAAGTAGCCCTTTGATGACTTAGGGTTATTGCTCCTGGTGGTGACTTAGTACCATCACTCAAATGACAGAAAGGAGTTTTTAATTAAGACATAGACTCAAAGGACAAACAAAATAACGGCAATGAAAGTAACAAAATTTTGGAAGTTGCAAAGTCAGTAGGTGGGTGGCAAAAGACTTAGTTGACCTGAGAAAGCTGAGTTCTAAAGAGCAGTGGGAAAGCAGTCAGTCAACTCAATCTATACTGCAGAGTCCCCAAGACATTCAGGAATTTGGTGGCATAAAGAATTTTTGGAAATGGGTGTAAAGATGGGGCTGAAAACAGAAGAGTTGGTTGTCATTTTGGAAAGAAACAAAGCCCCAGATTATCACACTGCACAAACAGGAAACTAATGTTCCCCCACTCCAGCAAAAGCTGAGGCATATCTTCCAAAGAAAAGTAAACAGTGGGTCTCTGGACTAGGGGACAGTAGGCATAGATGAAGGTAAAGGCATTGTACTCTAGCTGACACCTCTTATGTACCTGAACCTCTCAACCTCCCCTGTCTCTTGTTCCAGCTGTGCGGGGCTCTAACCAACTGCACACCTGACCTCCTCCTGTGTGACTCACACTTCCTTTCCTAGGATTTAACTGATGAAGTCATTGTGGAACTTTTCTTAGCACTCATATCACATATGCGCAACCTGAACTTGAGGGGGAGATGAGCCCAGTGGGGCAAAGTTTTGATCAAAGGAAGGCCGGAACCAGTGGATAATTCTCTACCACTCCTTACCCTAAAGAAACTGGTCCTGAGATGCAGTACATGCTTCTCAGGGGTGGGGTCCTGGGGACTAACCAATCAGCAGTATCCTCATATTGGATCTCATTCTTTCACTGCTTCATTCACCTGTTCCTCTCTCCTCCTCTCTAGGACTGTACTCCCTAATAAGATTGTAGCACAAATGCCTCCACTTCCATTTCTGTTTTCTGTGGATCCAAGGTTATGACAGTTGGTGCCAGAGGTGGCCCTAGAAAGCATTACTCACTTGATGGCAATAAAGGCCCCACTGCTGGTAGTAAATCGCCATTATAATGAATAAGACTATCACCTGTTTTATCACCAGCCCTCAGCACATAAGAGAGAAAGGAGAGTCCCTGTTCAAAGAGGAAGCAGCTTATATGCCAAAATGAAGACCTAGAGGACTTGGCTACGATGTACTGGCAAGAATTGGGGAAGCATGTGTAGGACAGCATCTTGAGGGGTTGGACCGGGGTGGGAGGAATATAGGGCTAAATAGGAATTCATGACCTAGAGGGACTCACTTATGATATGGAATTCAATGTTCTGGCAAGAATAACTGAATCTGGTCCTAATAGTTTGTTGGATGGCTTCTTGAATCTTAGACATGACAGTCTATTGTAAATGAGACAGAGATGCCAGAGTTTCTTTGGCATAATATTGAGGGGGGAGGTCAGAAGGTTCATGGGTTGGGAAAGTTAGAATGGATTTATATGTAAGAACCAGCCACCTGATTATGTTCCCTGAGAGGGCCAAGGGGACACTTGCTTCATGATGTCAATAGGGAAAACACTGATGAGAGAAGTGGATGGGGACTATCTTCTGAAGGCTGGGGCTGAAAGTAAGAGATGTTCCTAGGGAACTGAGGTCCTTAGAATAACAAGGATTCCCAAATGGGTAAAAACCACTTATGAACACTTAACCATAACAGGTAAGGAGGAAGGAACTACCACAAAGAGTGAAAACACCAGACTGTCATTGCTTCCACCATTGGGGATCACGGCATTTCTAAAGATGAGATAGATGGTCACAGAAACTAGATTGTTGCTCAAATTGTATAATCAAGATGGAGAGGGAGACAGAGAGGGCACAAAGAGAAAATTGATGGCAGCTGCCACAAAGGAAACTCAAGTGCCTCACTCTGTTTCAAAAACGAAATCAGTTCACAAACCAAAGCTGAGTGATCCAAAGTGCCATTGCCATGTAATTTTTCACTGGAGAAAGTAAACAGAATTTTATTCAGATTTTCAAAGACTGTTGGATATAGGATCTAGTTGACATTGTCACTAGAGGCTTAAATTCTATCATGGTTCCCAGGTTAGGGTGATAGCACATGATGGCCATGTGACAAAGGGAGGTTTTCCCTATGTCCAGCAGCTTCAATGCATCTGCAAATTCAACTTGTATTTATTTCCTTGGGTCTCAAGTGAGTATGTGGGATAGTTATACTTAGCGGCTCAGAGAAACCTCACATGGGTTCCCCTGATCTGTGGAATAAAAGGCATTATGGTAAGAAAAATGAAGTTAAATCCCTTAAAACTGCCCCATAAGCCACGACAGTAAATGTTTTTTGCTGAGGAAGAGTCATTCTGAGCTAACACCTGTTGCTAATCTTCCTCCATTTTGTATGTGGGTCACCACCACAGCATGGCCACTGACGAGTGGTGTAGGTCCACACCTGGGAACTGAACCCAGACCACCAAAGCAGAGCATGCTGAACCTAAACACTAGGCTGCCAGGGCTGGCCCAGTGAATCTTTTTTTTTTTACATATATTGATAATACATTTATTGAAAAATTAGGACAGAAAAATATAAGTGAAGAAAAGAGAAAGGAAAAAATATTAACAATCATTATCTCTAGAGTCTGGGAACCTAGGATATTTTGTAGTTTATCCTTTATACATTTCAACACTTTCCAAATTTACGAGAATAAATTTGTATTACTTCTATAACTGAGGGGGAAGCACATATATGTGTGGTGTGGTGTGTATATGTGGGCACATATACGTGGGTGTGTATATAAATATATACATTCCCAATTCTATTAACTATTCACACACAATCATTTAATTTTTTGCTGAAATTAAATCCATTCAACAAATATAGCAGCTTCCTAATAGTAAAGTCTGCAATTTTATGCTTTCTTACATTAAAGATTTGTACTACTATGCCTAAAATTTCCCTTTAAGTTTCTTTTTTTTAATTGAGGAATAATTGGCATGCAACATTATATTAGTTTTAGGTGTACAACATAATGATTTGATATTTGTATATATTATGAAATGATCACCACAATTAATTAACATCTGTCATGATACACACAGAATTTTTTTCTCGTGATGAGAACTTTTAAGATTTACTTTCTTACCAACTTTTAAATATGCAATATAGTATATTAACCATAGTCACCATGCTGTACACCACATCCCCATGACTCATTTATTTTATAACTGGAAGTTTGTCTCTCTTAACTCCTTTCACCTATTTCACCCACCCTCCACCCACCGCCTCTGCAAACCACCAATCCATTCTCTACATCTATGAGCTTGGATTTTTGGTGGCGGTTGTTGTTGTTGTTGTTGTTAGATTCCACACATAAATGAGATCATACAGTATTTGTCTTTCTCTGTTTGACTTATTTCACTTAGCATAATGCCCTCAAAGTCCATCCATGTTGTTGCAAGTGGCAAGACTTTATTCATTTTTAAGGCTAAATAATATTCCATTGTATATATATACAACTTTTCTTTACCCATTCATCTGTCAATGGACACAGGTTGTTTCCATATCTTGGCTATCACAAATAATGCCACAATGAACATGGGGGTGCATATATCTTTTCAAGTTAGTGGGTTTTTTTATTCAGATAAATACCCAAAAGTGGAATAGTTGGATCTTATGGTAGGTCTATTCTCAGTTTTTTGAGGAACCTCCATACTGTTTTCCAAAGTTGGCTACATCAATTTACATTCCTACCAACAGTGCACAAGGGTTCCCTTTCCTCCACATACTCACCAATACTTGTTATTTCTTGTCTTCCTGACAATAGCAATTCTAACAAGTCTGAAGGAATATCTCATTGTGGTTTTGATTTGCATTCTGATAATTAGAGATGTTGAGCATCTTTTCATGTACCTGTTGGCCATCTGTATGTCTTCTTTGGAAAAACGTCTATTCAACTTCTCTCACCATTTTTTACTAAGATTTTTTGTTTTTCTGCTATTGAGTTGCATGAGTTCTTTATATACTTTGGATATTAACCCCTTATCAAATATATTATTTGCAAATGTTTTCTCCCATTCAGTAGACTCCCTTTTCATTCTGTTGATGGTTTCCTTTGCTGTGCAGAGGCTTTTTAGTTTGATGTAATCCCACTTGTTTATTTTTGCTTTTGGTGTCAGATTGAAAAATCATCACCAAGACCCACGTCAGGGAGCTTACTGCCTATGTTTTCTTCTAAGAGTTTCATGGTTTCAGATCTTACATTCAAGTCTTTCATCCATTTTGAGTTAATTTTCGTGTACTGTGTAAAATAGCAGTCCAGTTTCATTCTTTTGCATGTGGCTGTCCAGTTTTTCCAATGCCATTTATTGAAGACTTTGTCCTTTCTCCATTGTATATTCTTGGATCCGTTGTCATAAATTAATTGAACATATACGTGTGCATTTTTTTCTCGGCTCTCTATTGTGTTCCATTGATTTCTCTGTGTGTTTTTATGCCAATAGCATACTGTTTTGACTACTAAAGCTTTGTAATATAGTTTGAAGTCGGAGAGGTTTGTTCTTCTTTCTCCAGCTTTGTCCTTCTTTCTCAAGATTGCTTCAATTATTTGGGGTGTCAAGGTAGTAAATCTTGAAGCAATACCATATCCTTCGAAAAGCTCAGAGATCCATGCCCCCATCAGACAGAGGGACTGTCCCCACACCATAGCTCGCCCTCCCCGTTTAATTCACCTTTGACCCTTGACAAAAACAAGATAAATCATGGAAGATGGTGGAAATTACCATGAACTTAACCTAACAGTAGACCCAACTGCAGCTGCCTTGCTAAATTTGGTATCTATAGAGGAGCAGATCCACATTGCCCCAATCAACATTTTACGTTAATACCCACAATAAGCATCCACTGAGAAGAAGCTCACAAGCAACAGGTGGACAGTAATGACTTATCTTTGGATGTCAGACAACCTTTCTCCTTTTTCATTCCAATACTGGTTCCTGGGGCCCATGAACAGAGAAGACATCATGGCAATGATAGAGGCTATGCATGGACCCCAAAGCTTTACTCCCACTCCAAAAGGCAGAATTAATTACTGCCACTGTTGAATACCTAACCTACCAGCACCAATGACCAATACCGAGCCTTTTGATAAGGCACCATTCCTCGAGGAGACCATCTAGGCACTTAGTGATAAGCTGAATACAGTGAAACCCTTTAACCCTAGAAGGAAGAGCAATTTATCCTTACTGAAACTGACACTTACTCTACCCATGTTTGACTTCCTTATCCCCCATCTCTCTGCCAGCACTATCATCCAGGGGTTATAGAATACCTTCTTTCACAACAAGAAATCTTCTACAACACTGACTCAGACCTAGGGACCCACTATATCAGGGGAAAGAGGTATTGAAATGGACAGATGACACTAGGACAATGGACAATATGAGAGGGGATATAGGATTTACTGGTTTTACAAGTACCCCATCACTCAGAGGAAGTTGGCCCAAAAGAAATTTGGAACAGCCTGTTAAAGGCTCAACTCAAATACCAGCTCAGGGACGATACTCTACAGGTTTGTTAAACTAGTGGTCCAAATACAAGACCGTACTCCAAATAGCTGGACTACACAATTATGGGAACCAAAGAGTAGAAGTAGGATTGACTAATCTCACCATTATTCCCAGTGACCTATTTGCTTATTTTGTGCTTCTTATCTCTGCAACTTAGGCTTTCATAGGTTCCTGGTTCCTGATCAGTCACGGGAGGCGCAATCTTTTCCACTAGGGCCCTAGGAAGGTTCTCACCAAACTTGATTATATGTAACTTTCAATACTGCATGCTGGCAGATGGCTTTCTTCTTCCCCTTCAGCAAACAGAACACTTACAACCAAGCCAATACTGTCCAGGAACGAATTTAGAAGAACAAAATGATAAATAGGCCAATTCACCAAAACAACGCAGTAATACTAGATACATATATAACAGAGCTTGAAAATAGTTGAAGCAAACATTGATACAACTGAAAGAAGACAAAGACAAATGCACAATTACAGTTGGAGATTTCAATATTCCTCTCAATGAAGAGCAGAGGTAAACAGAAAATCACAAAAGATATAGAAGACTTTAACAACACTATCAACCACCTTAACCAAATTGACATTTATAGAACACTCTCGCCAACAACTGCAGAATACACATTCTTTCCAAGTGCACATAAAACTTTACCAAGATAGATCACAGTCTGGGCCATAAAACAAGTCACAGTAAACTTAAAATGATTCAAGTCATATAACATATTTGTAATAACACAATGGAAAAGACCAGTATCAGAAAGGCATTTAGGAAATCTCCAAAGATGTGAAATCTGAAAAACATACTAATAAATAACTCATGGGTCAAACAAAAAATCACAATGGAAATTTTAAAATATTTTAAACTGAATTAGTATTAACATGATAATCTAAATTGGTAGGGTGTAGCTAAGGTGATGACTAGAGAAAAATTCTTGGCATTAAACATGTATATTAGAAAAACATAAAAGTTTAAAACTAACGACCCACGTTTCCACCTTAAGAAATTTGGAAAAGAGCAAATTAAGCCCAAATTAAAAAGAATAGAAATAATGAAGAGCAAAAGTAATTAAAATATAAAACAGAAAAGTAAGAAAAGAAACCAGGGGCTGGGCTGGGGCATAGTGGTTAAGTTTGCACACTCCGCTTTGGCAGCCCAGGGTTCACCAGTTCTGATCCTGGACACAGACCTACACACTGCTCATCAAGCCATGCTGTGGTGGCATCTCACACAGAACTAGAAGGACTTACACCTAGTATATTAAACTATGTACTGGGGCTTTGGGGAGAAAAAAGAAAAAAAACCAGGAAACCAAAATCTTATTATTTGGATAGATCAATGAAATGGATAAAACTGTATTCAGATTGATCATGAAAAAAAGAGAGAGGACAAAAATTAATATCAGATATGACAGAAGTGACATACAGATTCTACAGGCATTAAAAGGATAAAGGAATAGTAATAACAATGGTATGCCAATCAATTTGACAGCTTAGACAAAATGAAAAAAAAGTCTTCGGAAGACACAGTCTACTGAAGCTCACTCAAAGTGAAATTAATGCCATGAATAGCTCTGTATCTATTAAAACAAGTTAATTTATAGTTAAAACCTTCCCACAAACAAAAGTCTAGGTACTGATGGCTTACTGGTAAATTCAACAAAATATTTAAGGAAGAAATTATATCAATTCTACACAAACTCCTCCAGAAACATGAGAGGAGTGGGCATGAAGCCAGCATTACCACATATGAAAACTAGACAAAGCCATCAGAAGAAAAATATAGAAAAGATCATCCCATGAACATAATGCAAAAATTCTTAACAAAAGTTTTAGCAATTCAAATCCAACAATAAATAAGGATAATACATTATGACCAAATGAGGTTTATCTCAGGAAAGCAAGGTCTGTTTAACCTTCAAAAAACATCACTATAATTCACCATTAAAGAAACTAAAAAAAAGAACCATATGATCATTTCAATGGATGAAGAAAATTATTTGGCAAACTTCCACATCCACTTATGATAAAAATTCTCATCAAATTAAGAATAGAAGGAAACTTCCTCAACCTGATAACAGGCATCAACTAAAATCCTCCAGCTAACTCATAAATGATGAAAGACTGAACTTTTTCTCCCTATGACTAGAACGAGGTGAAGACATATGGTCTCAACAATACTATTCAAAATTGTAATGGAGGTCTTCGTCAATGCAGTGAGGGGAAAAAGGGAAGAAATGAAAAACAAATAGATTGGGGCAGAGGAAGAAAAATGGCCTTTATTTGTAAATTACATGATCATTTATACAGAAAAGTTCTAAGAAATCTACAAAACAGATACCAGAACTAATCAGTGAGTTTAACAAGAATGCAGTATACAAGGTCAATAAACAAAATCAATTTTATTTCTATATACTAGCAACAAACAATCAAAAAATAGAGTTTAAAAAAATACGATTTATTATAGTATCAAAAAACATTAACTACTTAGGGATAAATTTAACCAAAAAGTTATAAAACTTGTACATAAGAAACTACAAAACATTGTCTACAGAAGTTAAAGAAGACCTAAATAAATGGACAGATACATCATTCTTATGTATTAAATGTCTCAATATTGTTATCAATTCTCCAAACTGATAGATAGATTAAACACAGTCTCAACAGAAATCCCGTCAAGAATTTTCATATAATTTGACAAACTGAATCTAAAATTTATACAGAAAAGCAAAAGATCTAAAATAGTGAAAATAATTTTGAAAAAAAACAAAGTTGGATGATTGAGACTACCTCATTTCAAGACTTCTTATAAAGCTACAGTACTCAAATACAGGCATATTCATCAGTTCAGAAACTGACCCATACATATATGGCCAACTGATTTTTGAAAAAGAAGCCAAGGTAATTCAGTCAGGAAAGAATAATCTTTCCAACAAATGGTGCTGATACAATTGAATACGAAAATAAACAAACCTCAACTCTTACATCACACTACACTACAAAAATTAACTCTAAGTGGATTATAGATCTAAATGTAAAAGTTCAAACTACAAAACTTCTAGAATAAAATAAAAGCAACTCTTAGTGACTTCGGGTTAGACAAAGTTTTTTTTCTTTGAGGAAGATTAGCCCTGAGCTAACATCTGCTGCCAATCCTCCTCTTTTTGCTGAAGAATACAAAGATTTTTAAACAGAACACAAAAAAGAGAAACTATGAGAGAAAAAAAATGTATTGGCTTCATTAACTCAAATGAAAAATTGATTTGAGTCAAATCAAAAATTGATTTGAGTCAAAATCAAAATTGATTTGACTTCATCAAATTTAAAAACTTTACATGTCAAAAGATACTGTTAAGTAAATGAAAAGACAACCCAGACTAGAAGAAAACATTTGTTCACTTTGTAATTAACAAAGGACATGTATTCAAAATATACAAAGGATTCTTACCACTCAAGATTAACAACAACCCAATTTTTTAAAAATGAGCGAAAGATTCGAATAGACAATTCACTAATGACGATATCTATGGGAAATAAGCCATTAAAAGATACTCAAAATCATTAGTTACTAGAGAAATGTAAATTAAAACACAGTGAGATACCACTAGACACCCACCAGAATGGCACAAATTCAAAGACTGACCACATCAAATTGGCCATGAATAGACTTTCATACAATGCTGGTGGGAATGTAAGACAGAACAACTCTGGGAAACAGTTTGGTCGTTTCTCAAAATGTTAAACATATATCTACCATATGACCTAGCTATTCCATTCCTTGGTATTTACAAGAGAGAAATGAAAGCTCATATCCATACAAAGACTTGTACATGAATGTTCATGTCAGTTTCATTTGTAATAGCCATAAACTGGAAGCAACTCAGATGTCCATCAATAGATGGGTGGATAAGGAAATTTCGGTATGTCCAAACTTCACCAATAAAGAGAAATGAAGTCCTGATACACACAACATTGTGGATAAATGTCAACATTATCATGCAGAGTGAAAGAAGCCAGACACAAAAGAGAACACACTACATGATTCCATTTATAGAAAACTCTAGAAAACTGCCTTAGTCTTTGTCAAAAGTGACAAAAAGCAGACAGGTGGTTGCCTGAGGAAGCACATGGAGAAGGGATAGATTACAAAGGGACATAAGGAAACCTTTGGAGGATGATAGAAATGCTTGTCGTCTTGACTGTGGCCATGGTTTCACAGGTATATGTCCTAACTAATCAAATTGTACACTTTAAATATGTGCAGTTTACTGTATGTCAATTATACCTCAATACAGCTAATATTTTAAAAACTTATCCGAGTTCCATGAAGTTATATTTCTGAGGATTCCCTGCTGTCTCCCCTGCTCTACCTTCTTTACAGACACAATTATTTATCAATAAATGCTCCTTGACTAAAATTAACTCATGAGGTGGCCTCTTCAATACTGAAAGACTTTCCCTGACATAAACAAAGCAGACGACACAACGAACAAGCCTACTCAGATTCACTTGGTGTAGTGGACACAGTAAAAACGGCCCCCATGGTTCCCGGCTCTTGGTATTCATGCCCTTGTGTAACTCCTCCCCTTGAGTGTGGGTGTTACTTGTCACTTGCTTCTAACCAGTGGAAAACAGCAAAGGTGAGAGGATGTATGTGATTACGTCAGATGATTACATACCTAAGACTGGAGCACTGGTCTTGCTGGAATCTCACTCTCCCTTGCTGGCTTTGAGGAAGTAAGCAGCCACGGTGGGAAGCCCACAGGACAACGAGCTGTGAACCGCCTCTAGAAGCTGAGGGCAGCCCTCAGCCTCCAGCCAGCAGGAAACTGAAGCCCTCAGTCCTACAACCTCAAGAAACTGAGTCTGCCAACAAGTGTGTGAGTTGAGAAGCAGACCTGCCCCCAGTGGAGCCTCCAGATGAGAACCCAGCCCTGAGAGACACGTTGATTGCAGCCTTGAGGGGACCCAGCTCAGCCATGACCTAGCCCACAGAAATGGGGAGGGGACAAAGGTATGTTCTTTCAAGCCACCAAGTTTGTGATAATAGTGTGTACACAGCAGTAGATAATACACTAGGTCTGTGTGTTTGTAAGAGGGAGAGGAGCAGATGGAGAGTAGAGAAAGGGGAAATGAATTTAATTTTCTAATAGTATTTTCTATACCTAAATACAACGACTTAAACTATTACCAACTGCGAGATAAAAAATACCCAGAGTTAGAGGAAATCATATTATTTCTTTCAGCTTTCCTTTGGCTGAAAGAGAAAAAGTGAAGAAACTTATATTTAAGTAGCTTACATTAAGGTATACTATATATAAGCTATAACAAATCTTGTAAAATGAATGCAAATGAAAACAACTGGTCTAAACCCCTTTAATTTCCTTTCATGGTATGTTTTGTTCTGCTTTTCAATAATGAGCACATTAGCATTTGAGAAGTGTAACAGGTTCACTGAAACCAAGCAAAGCCTTCTAACCATCTTCCTGGCCCACCTCTCTGGGAGGAATCAGAGCACACCGCAGGACAGGCTACTCCCTCTATTTTATTCAGACTCCAAAGAGAAGGACATTCAATGACACCGCCTTCAGGCACTCTGAAATACCACAGTTAGCTGTTTCTGTTGGAAATGCCGGAAAGTATGTATTCTCCTGTATCTTTTAAAAAGCTATTTATCAAGGTCATTATACCCTCTTTCCCAGGCCCCAGGAGTCCTTCCAGTAGGGCTTCTGTGACGGGCAGGGGCAGGCAGGGTTTGTGTAGTTCTCTGAGTTTTCTGTAAATATAATCTCCAAGCCTGGAAAGGATTGTGAAAGATGACCCAGGCAGATCGTTACCCTCAGAAGTTCTGTTTTTAGCTTTGATGTATTTTCAGAATAAATAACTGGTAAAGCACAGGCAATTAATGTGGTCTCTACTTTCTTATGTGTCTTTGCAGTAGCATGTGTATTTTGGTTTTTGCTGTAATGTGGCCCTTTAAATTAGGTCATAAAGGAAGTCACTAGAAATCAGGATGCATTCTCTGAGAATGATGTAATCTTTAGTGTTCCTGTTGCTGACCAAGACACTCAGCTTAAAATAAATGATTTTATGAGTAAAAATTTGTTATACGAAAGCAGACAAAAGAATTTAAATTTTCATAATAATTAAAATGAGGAAAATAATCTTTCAAATATTTTAAATTTGTCTAAACATTATTTAGCAAATGAAAGTCTTAGATAGTATACATGCAATACATAAAAATAATTCCATATACTGTTTAGGTTTATGTTTTAACTGAAATTAATATGCTATCCAAAATAAACATTTAAATATTTAACAAAAATTATCTGCCTTCAGAGAATTTAGGTAAAACATTATGTGTATATAGGAGTCAGGCCAGGGAATGATGTATGTGTGGGCCATCTCATTTTTTAAAAATTTCAAAGGTAGTTGAAACTAACCTTCCTTTTTCTTTCAATAAATTACCTTTAACGAATTCAGTGATACACAAAGTGGGACCATTCCTGGGATAAATAAATAAAGTCAGCAAATAAACAAACGTTAAGGGCATCAAGAAATTTAAAGACATTACTAAGAACTTCATTAACAATAATTTCAGGAAAAGAAGCCTTGTAGGATTATCCTCACTATTATTTAAACAGTTTCTAGATATTAATAAGCATATGTGTGTATGCCAGAAAGAGAAAGAGCAGGAATCAGAGAGGTTAATTGATTGTGTATGTGAAACGAAAATAAGTTTCAAAATGGCAGCCGTGGGGCATGAGTGTGAGGGGTCTGGCAGAAACCACAGCATTGAAGAGAGGTTGAAGGACTGACTATGTGGATGAGATTCAGAACTTTCAATTTTTTAAATTTTTGGCCTTCTTCCCTCCTGTGCAGCCTCCTTGTCTCACTGCCCAGCATCTGCAGCATGGTGTCCTCCAGAAGAAATAAAAAGAGAATTTAAGGCCTTCAGGAAGAAGGGCCTGACCAGCAGACTTTATGACAGTCCTCAAAAGATAGTGATGAAACCTTCAAGCTTCCTGCAGAGCCTGCCTCTCTGATAGGAATGAGGAGCAGTGATGAGGCAACAGAAGGGTACAGAATGGCAGAGACCACCAGGATGGCCATCCTAGCACCTCTTTGCCAAACCTTGATTTGCTTACCTTTTCCTGAAGCCTAATATTCTCCCACACCTTGTTGCACACCATACACTCGAATGCATCGACGTAGTTGTCCTGGTTGATGTCTTGCACGCCCCATTTCCGTTCCCTGAGAGCTGTGAGAAGTCGCTGATTAGAGATCTCACCCTTCAGCTTCCACTCTATGTAGGCCTCGTACAGTCTGTCATCATGATCCAGTTGTCTGATGTAAGTTGCCAGTTCTCTGGGGTGAGAAAATTCTGATACGAGAATAGCACTTCTATTACTTGGAAGCCAGTCTGCGATGCTGGGGGATCCATAATACACAGGGACTACCCCCAGTTTCAGAGGTCTCCAGAGCTTCTCAGTGATGTAGTCATCACAGATCGCATTCTCAAAAGCAAGGATAAACTTATACTGAGCAATGATCCTGTGAAAGCCATCAGCGTCCATAGAGGCTGGGTTTTTCAGCTGTTGAGGGAGATCTTTGTTCCGCAAACACTCACCATAGGAATCGACCTCGATGTAAGTCATCAGCTCTCGAACATAGCTGTCTCTGTCTGATGGGGGGTCACAGTCTGACTGAACATACACCAGCGGAGCCAGTCTTTTTCGAAGGCTGTTTTTGGACCTCAAAGGGACAAGGTATTGGAGTGACTTCAGGACTTCTATGCCCTCCAAGTACTGGGTAGTTAGCGGCAAGTGGGAATGCCGGCTGAACGTGGCAGTGTAGTTGAACAAGGCGATGACTGGCTCATGAAAGAGCTTGTAATTGTTTTTTGGAGACTCTTCATGGAAAAGGGCCCAGTCATGATGGGCTTTGCGAGGCAGAGGTAAACTGTCTATGTTAAAGTCAGTACCTAGGAGAAGAAAAGACAGTATTAGTATGTCCAAAAGAATTGTGGTGTTTGAGTTTGAGTCCACCTGGTAAGAGGAGTTTGGGGCTATAAATAAGAAGCACGTTACAGTGTCTGCAAAGTACCTGGCTGTCCGTCATGAAGCTTTCACCCGAGAACCTGCTCAGGGAGAGAATCCCCAAGGAGAGGGACCCTCTTTCTCATTTAATGAAAAGGCCAATGGGAGTAGTGTCTAGCCTGGTTCTAAAAGAAGAATTTATCCCACTGCCTTTGCAATTGGCTTTTCTTCCCAGAGGTTTGCCTAAGAGGGGGCAGGAGAATTAAAGAGATTGACAGATCTTAACAAAAGAAAAGAGCAGAAGAAACGAAGCCAAAACGGGAAAAGTGACCACCTTAGTAGATTGATTAACTGGAAAAAAAGTGAAATCATGCAAAAGTAGCCAGAACAAATATACAGGATAGATTTTTTTTTTAATCCAAAATGATCGATTTCAACAAAGTACAGTGAATCAATCTTAGTCAAAATGGTAGACAAGAGGCTTTTAGGGACGAAAGAGCTGATAATAGCACTATGTTACAGACCGCTGCAGGATGGACATGAATTAACAAGCACATCAAGAAATAAAGAAGGCATAACAGGATTACAATTATGAGTGATTCTAGCTTCCACAGGATTAATTGGGAAACCTCTGAAACATGATAATGTGCAGACAGAAGTGATGGATGTGGTAAGCAACTGTTTCCTGACTGTGTGGGTGGAGACCCAATCAGGAAGAAGTTATTTCTATAACCGAGAAAGAAGAATTAAAACAATATCACAATACACAATACAGAATTTCTAAAGCGTTCCTGATACTGATAATTTTGTGGCCTCTGATTTGAGTTTTTAACTATAAGGAAATGGCAAAAAGACAAAATCCATCTTACAGCATCCACTGGGAAGAAACGCACCAAATAAATGCTTCCAGCAGAATAAAACATTTTCTCTAGTAGAATTCATAAAAATGATTTAATGCCAGTGCACACTCTTTCAAATAAATATATACTCTTTGGTGCCAACTGTACATCAATGAGAAATCAATTAACCAAGAAAGACTTTTAAACAATTAAAGATCAAATAAGATCATATTGGAGGACATACATTGAGCCCAGAGAAATTGCTGAAGAAAGTACTACTCTCTTCATAATAGGCTTTTATTCTCAATGATCAGGAATGAAAGACTAACATCTAAAAATGGTTATATATTTGTTTACCTGGCACTTGCTATATTTAACCTTTAGCATCAAAAAGAATGCTCATCCACACACGTGAAATTTAATGGCATATACAGTTGGATGGTCAGCAAAGGTTAATAGACAAACTGAGGACACGAAAGAGAAGAGAATTTGAGAAGAAAGGCAATTTAATGCATTGAAGCGGTTGCTACTCAAAAAGATTCTAAGCTGGTCAAGTGGCCAATGATGTGAGCTGGAACCCACAAACATGAGTTAGAACAAAGTTTCCACTGAAGGCGTACAGGGCACCAAGGCCATTTGCCCGGGAGAGGGAAAACTGGAGTCCAACCCATAGGCGTCAGAGGCAGGGGTCAAGAGGTAAGATTAGAGATTAGAGGAGATATAATTAAAAGTGTGTTTAGGGGGCTGGCCTGGTGGTGTAGTGGTTAAGTTTGTGCACTCTGCTTTGGCACCCCAGGGTTCACAGGTTCAGATCCTGGGCACGGACCTAGCACCACTGGTCAAGGACATGCTGAGGTGGCGTCCCACATAAAATAGAGAAAGACTGGTACAGATGTTAGCTCAGTGACAATCTTTCTCAAGCATAAAGAGGAATATTGGCAACAGATGTTAGCTCAGGGCCAATCTTCCTCACCAAAAAAAAAAAAAAAAAAAAGGTGGGTCTAGAATTAACTGAGGGATCAGGCACAGGTGTCTTGAGTGAGTGACTCAAGTCGGCTGCTGTTATGTGGCACATAGGTGATTCGTAACCTGCCTCACACTGGGTGTGCCACAGCACATCCAAAACACAGAACAGAGAAGCAGAAAGACACAAAGCCTGCCTCCAGTGCTCCAGAGACTGGAGGGCCTCAGTTTTACCGCTGAGGCCTACATTAGTCAAGTGTAAGAGGAATTAAAAATGACTATGTCTAGACCTTATTTTGATCAATACCTAGGTCCGCTTAGGTTGTGCTGGTAAAAGGAGTAGGACTTGAAACTGGTATCAATTATAATGACCATTTCACTCATTATAACCAGGAGATGAGGCTTACAGGCTCATTATACGTTCTGCCAAGTTGCTCCTGGAACCTCGATGTTGGAAAGAAGGGGAGAAGCGCAGCGGGTCCCTCGCAAATGCAGTCTATAGTAGCAAAAAAAGCCCGCAGAATCTAGGCAAGAAACATTTGTTTATATGCATGCTCTAAAAAGCAACATGGCTTTTTAAAAATGAGAGCATGAGATTCTCATACATCCATCTGAATTCTATTTAGTTTGTAGGAGTAGGGCTATCTTTAACAGTGGGGGAATGCCTCTCTAACAGACAGGGAAGTTAAAGGGACCTAACTTTCCAGAAACACTTCCCATTATTTGCTACCTTAAAAAGTAGTTCCTAGTAACTTCCCCAAGATACACACACACAACACACACACACACACAACGCACACAACAAAATCACATTAGGGGTTTTTTTCCTCCAGTTTTATTGAGATGTAATTGACATATTTTTGTTGTTCTTGTTCCATTTCTTTTTTTTATTATTTAATTTTTACTGAGTTAATGATAGCTTACAATCTTGTGAAATTTCAGTTGTACATTATTGTTTGTCAGTCGTGTTGTAGAGGCACCCCTTTACTCTTTGTGCACACCCCCCACCCCACCTTTCCCCTAGTAGCCACTAGTCTGTTCTCTTTGTCTGCATTTTTAAATTCCTCATATGAGTGGGGTCATACAGAGATTCTCCTTCTCTATCTGGCTTATTTCACTTAACGTAATTCCCTCAAGGTCCATCCATGTTGTTGCAAATGGGATGCTTTTGTTCTTTTTTATGGCTGAGTAGTATTCCATTGTGTATATATACCACATCTTCTTTATCCAATCATCAGTTGATGGGCACTTAGGTTGCTTCCACATCTTGGCTATTGTAAGTAATGCTGCAATGAACATTGGGGTGCATGGGACTTTTGGAATTGCTGATTTCAAGCTCTTTGGCTAGATACCCAGTAGTTGGATAGCTGGATCATATGGTAGTTCTCTTTTTAATTTTTTGAGGACTCTCCACAGTGTTTTCCATAGTGGCTGCACCAGTTTGCATTCCCACCAACAGTGTATGAGGGTTCCTTTTTCTCCACAACCTCTCCAATATTTGTTACTATTGGTTTTGGTTATCTTTGTCATAGAATAGGTTTTTTAATCAAATTCTTCCAAACCAAAATTTTCTGGGGAAGATTAAAAAATATATGTTATTTCATTCAGTGAGCTCCTCCCCTAAATCTAGAGTGTCTGACGGTAAACACTCAACTTTTAGAAATTAGAACTAGATAGACCTAAAATACTCCAAGGATAGCATGGCCTAGAATACAAGTGGCGATATTAAACAATTTCTAAAAGGTATTTGATGTGACTCAGGAAACGACTGAGTTACTTTGCTCTCTCTGACTCCAGGGCAATGCTCACTATAACAAGATTTGGAACTGGGATATTTAAAGAAATGAAAATCAACTGAACTATGGTAAATCCATAAAAATGTGGCTAACTTGCAAGTGATTGGTTCACTAGTTTTATACGGTCATCTTCACTGGCTCTTCCATTTAATAACTTTGGATTCAAACTTTCAATTCCCTGGGTTATTTCGTGTTTACTGAATACTGACAAATTTATTCGTTCCTTTAAGTAACAGCTCACAAATAGATCTTGAGCACTAAAGTGCACTGTAAAGGGAATTGCAACATGGAATAAAATTAATGCCGGCAAATGATGCCAGATTTCTGACTATAGGGACTGAATTAGAAATAGCAGACAAGCAGAAAAGCAACAATACTTTACAATACATGTTACGAGCTCCTTTTCTCCTGCAGGGGCATATATTCTTCTTTTAGTATTCCCAAACAAATTGGTGAAAACAGAACGCAACAGGTATTATTAACCCCACTCTACTAACAACGTGTGAGACATTTATCTGGAGCTAAAACCCCTGCTGGGGACCAGAATTTCCAGACTGGCTGATAGTCAAGGACCAGAAAGATCCCTGGCCCCGCTATAACGTTGATTCTGTTGAATAACTTACTCCTGGCACTCCCAAATACAGCCACAAAAATATTACCCAGCTTAAGTCCAGTCTGCCCGGGAAGACAGGCATGCCGTCATTCAGAAAAGAGAAATGCTCCCACAAAATATCCTCCAAAGGTAATCTCTCTTTTTAAAAAGAACCTCTACCATAAAACTGTGTGTCGCATAAAATGGGGTCCCACAAAAAATACCCCAACAGAGGGAACTAAAACTTCTTAGAAAAAACAATTTAGGCCAAGGAGCTGCCTTATATATATATTATCATCTAGCATATGCATAGTTCATGGCTATTTTTCATGCCATTCCACATGACTTTCCTCCACTTACCCACACAACCCCATCAGATTATTTATTTTTCTCTAAGGTTCTGAGGGTTAACTAAAAATGAAAAAATGGTGCTGGTAATTGAGAAACGCCCCCATTACCTCAGGCTAAATTCTAACCAAGGCACCACACAGGCCCCTCTGCAGACAGTCCAGCTCTAGTCAACTCAGAGGGATCCTGGCAGGCCACTCAACTCAAAATGCTCTCACACTAACTTCTAGACCCATATTCTTCCCTCTTCTCCCATCACTTCTCTTCATGAGTCCTTTTACCTGAGCTTAATCGACTCTATGTCATGTAGCCCTCTCTCGATTATAGATGCTGCAGCCCTCTCTCAATCAACCACATTCAATTAGGCAGCTGTCCATGCTACCCCCTGGGCATGGAAATTTCCCAAGCCCCCTTAATGAGCCTGTGTTGTAGGCCAGTCAATAACTTTGCATCTCCCTCCTACCAGGGCAGAGCCTGAGGCAAGAGTATAAATAGTGTCTTGCATACCATATGCCTAAATATTTAAGGCTATAAATCAGTCTAACAAGCTGTTCAATGTTTTATCCTTCTACCTTAACATATATATACTCACGATTTTTTTAAAAAAGTGCAGAGCCACAGTTCGCATTGAATGCGTATAACATGTATTCAAAATTAACATCGTCTCCTACCACAAATCATGATTCTCTTTGGGGCCTGGCAGGGGGTGAAAAGAGGAGAAGGGAGAGGATGCCCCCTATCTTGCTGACTCACCCTCACCTAATCCCGAAAACCTTCCCTTTCATTCACTCAGGACCACCACAGGGGAAACACCCCTTTTCTCCTCCTCTCTGGGGTCTTGGCCCTCTCTGCCTTCACTGTCCAGGTGCGTCCCGAAGCATCCGAGTGCGTTGTCTCTAACGTTTCTCCTCAGCAGCTGAAAGAGTCCCCACCAGACAATCTCTTCCCCCACCCCTGCTGGCATCAAGTCCCTCAAAGGGACCTGCGGCTGGAAGGCCACATTCCCATTCAGAGCTTGCAGATCCCTGAGAGTTCCAAGCTCAAATGCAGTGGGGCCTGGCCTCCTTTTCCTTCCACCCCTGGCTCTGTCCCATGCTGCAAAGGACCCTGTGTACATGGACTTGGACCCTCTACCTGCAAGTGCAAGTTCCGTCCTGACAAAGACTCCTTCCCCGACCAAACTTCAATCAGGCTCCGCTGGGCCCTCTTCTCACTACAACCTCCGCCTGTGGCCTGCAGAGCCCAGTGTCAGCAAAGAATCCCCCTACACTGCTTTAGTGAGAATCCCCCCCGCCCCTGACATCTGATCAAGTTCCTCATCCCCATGCTTGATGTCTAAGTCCTTGGCCTGCCTTTAGCAAGAATCCTGTTTAGCCGGTTTAGCAAGAATCCTCCTACCCTTGATATCCTCTTAGTAATTTTCCATCCACTGACCCCCTCACTCTGCTTGTTGGCTATAAATCCTCAGCTGTCTTCGTTGCATTCAGAGTTGAGCTCAGTTCTATACCGAAGTCTCTCTCCTCTACTATAGTAGCTCAAATAAAATCTATCCTGCCATTTTTAACAAGTGTCCAGTGCAAAATTTTTCCTTTACACTCCATGCCTTTGTAGTCACCCCCTGGCCAACCTTCAAGCCGTGGGTGCATACTAGCAGCCCAGTTTGCCCTTGGGAGGACACACTAGGGAAATGACCAGTACAGGGTCTGGAAGTGGGCTCCACTGCGGCCTTTGGGGCAGGGAATTCTGGGGCCCTGGTACTTGGAGTGTGATGTCTAAGGGGGAAGGCATGGGCCACACATGGCCACAGGTGGGCTTGTAACCTTGGCCTGTGGACTCCTCACACTGTATGTGAAGGAGACAGCTGGAGGAAGGCCAAAGCAGACCCCTCTTGGCCAAGTCTAAGGTTCCATTGTCCAAATTTAAGTTGCCACTCATCTTCCCCAAGCACCGTTACCTGGAGGTTGGAATTCACGATCTTAACTAAACAGGGGCCTAATGTACCTGTTGTGATTCCTTCAACCAAGGACACAAATTCAGATTTAAAACCTCTGACAACATCCAATATGGTTGGGCAGGAAGAGGGGTAAGAGGGATGATTACTTATTTTTAGCACATTCCCCCAAAGTGACTCTTTTCCAATGATTTAGTCTAAAAGATGCCAACACGACTGTTGTTCCATCCCCACTCAGGATTTAACTAAACCTAGTTAGTCCTAGATTAACTAAATTTGTACTATATCCAGAGTATTCCCTGAGCTTCAACCAGATATCTAACAGCATGCTAGAAATGTCCACTTGCATAGCCCACAGATAAGTACAAATCACCATGTTCAGACTAAGCTAGTCATCTTTCCCCTAAACCCAATCCTTTTCAGGTCTTCTATTTCACATTGATTTCACCATCAACGTTGATTTGAACCTTTTGGAGTAAGCTACGTGATCTACCTTTGGGCATAACTCTTCCTTTGTTTTTTCTTTTTTTTAAATAGATCTCAGGTGCACAGAATTGGGGCAGTTATAATCCTTGGTACATGACATACTCATTTCAATGAGCCAAGTGTAAACCTATAGAAACTCCTGTCACATATCTCTTCTTAACTCCAACACACGACTCCAGAACATACACAAGAGCTGCCACTCAGAGCACACTACCCAGAGATCTGAGCAGTTCTTAGAGCTTTCACATGATGGACCAACACTATATACAATGAGACAAAGTTGCTTTTCATATTCATTTTTTCCCTGCAATGACCTGAAATATACTGATTACAAATTCCTACTAAAAAGAGAATATCATAGACTTGGAAGATTTTTCCCTGTTTAATTTTTTAAACAATTTCCACCAAAATGGGTCCATGGGTCAATGCTTTATGTTGCCAATCCGTGCATGAAAGCAGAGAATCTAAAGCAGGGTCTCTCTGGTGGAGACTAATTTCTTCCAGATACAACAAGGTCCCCCAACAGACCATGCCTTCCACTGGGATTTCAAACAGCAAGCTTTGTATTAAAATGGTCTTTTGCCCAAGATTACAGTGCTCAGCTAAACCTGGGTTCAAAGCTATTTTTTCTAAAAGGAGGTTGCATTAGTCATTGGCTTCTTAGCTTCTGAGCTCCATTCCCACCTTCATATGTTACGCTTTGTGCTGCACAGGGCGGAGACCCTGCAAACTTCATTTCTCAGGTTCCCTGGCAACTGGCTTGCAATTAGGTCCCACCAATGGGAGCACTATAGGGAGACCAGAAGGTGGGAGGGGGAGAAGGAACTCTTCCTAAAAGCCTTCTCGTGTCATGGAGAGAGCAGCAGCACTGGGGACGGTGATCACATGTGTTGTGGCAGAGACACTGGCATTGTAGACCATGGTGACACTGACAGGTGCAGAGGCAATGACCCAGGAGTGCTGGCTCATGGGTTCCTGCTCGCCCTCACCAGCGGAGCTCAGAGACAAGCCATCCTGCGCTTTAGGTAAAGCTTTCCAACCCCCCCACCCCCACCCCCGCCCCACCATGCTTCTCCAGCCCAGGGGGTGGCAGTGGTTTCCAGTTAATCATTTTGCATAAACTTCCCCCTGCCTTCTTTTGCTCCACCAGCCCTTCAACCCCTTTGTAACCAATTCCCATAATAAATTCCCACTTATTGAAATACCTAAAACAATTTCTGTTCTCCTATCAGACTATGATTCACACAGAAGCCCATTTCAAAAGCTTGGAACTTCCATCTGACTGCAACTTCTTATTCCAAGTTCTGTTGCAAGTTTTCTCTTGCTCTCTTGCTCCTTGATATTTCTAAAAATACTATGTTTCTTCACCATCCCAGGCTTCTATTTTCCCCTCAGAGAACTACCTTTCTGTTTATTTCTCTCTTAGTCCATGTGGTGAGAATGTGGAAGCAGAAAAAGTACAAGCATCCTATCTAAGAAGGAAAAATATAAAATCAGAAAATGAGACTCCCTTTAAGAAAGGAACCATCAAACTACTTGAAATCAAAAGCACATCCCTCATCCAGGTACTGTGTTGTAAATTCCTTCTCTGGGCTGCTAATTAAAATATCCAGAATACTGATGACCCAGGTAGCTACACAGAATGATGAGATAAAAGTAAAGGTCTCCAGTAAAACTGTTGACCACATTCTAAGTTTTATCACAAATTACAAATCCTCTCCATTGTGTTTCTTGACATTTAAGGTAAAAAGAGATAAAGATTTTCTTCTTGCTAAAAGATTTTACTACAGAACCTTGTACCCATCGGAAATGTAAACCTCTAAGGCCAAAAGATGTTAAAGCTTATGAAAGGATGGGCAAGACACAACTGTAGGAGAAAGCAATAGTTCATAAATCACACCTATTGTTAATCACCTTAGCTGTACCTAAACTCACAGTGACCTCACCGAGTGTGTTCTCATTTCCTGCCTTGGATTAAATCATTTGTTTCATAAAGCTCAAACAATTTCCAGTGTTCAAGATAACTGTTAGAATTTCTACCTCCCTGTTACAGCTGTCTGCAATAAGCTGAATAGCAAATTAAAGTACTTGACAGTTTCTAGATCTAAAAAGGAAATTCAGTTTCTTCCACAGTAATAATTAGAAAAGGGAAAAGGAAGTATTGTGAAGACCAAGAAGCAACGAGCAGGAGTAACAGTTTGCAGTGCAGCCTAAGGCACTCCTCCCCGCACCCCACGCCCTCCCACCTCAGGGAGACAGGAGCTGATGTCACCAAGGCCTTGTTGGCAAAGCCACTTCAGAGAGTTCTAGAATGTTCTGCTGAACTCCAAAATGAAACTTTCACGGTAAGGCTACATAACTCTGGATTGGGGTTTGTGATATCTCTCGAGGCATGTGAAGAATTGATTCTTTGTTAGGAAAAGCCACATTAGGGTGTTTCTATGTCTCACATTCTGATTCTCCTGATTTTCTCTATCGCGGCCCACACACCTGGGGACAGGAGACACCACCACTAACTCAGAGAAGCACAGCCACTCCTAAAAAGCAAGGTTTTACTGAGCTCTCCTATTTGGAAAGCCTTAAGCCAGGAACTCTGGGGCTTCAAAGATGAACAAAATGAGCCCCAAGGGATCTTACCATTATGAAAGTAAACTTTAACCATTAGCTGAAATTCAAAGTAGAATGACACAAATGCAAATAGCCCTGGCAGGAGAAAGAAAGGAATAATCATTTCTGACTGGGCAAAGAGTTTGGGGCTGAATTTCCGATAAGTCTATAAAACAACAAGCAATTAAGAAAAAATAAATAAGACCCAATTATTAACTTAGGACAAACAAGAAAAGTAATGAGTGTACTATGTGGTGCATCTATGAAAATCATTTGCATAGTCCTAATAATGTAAAGAGTGAATATTGATCGATCATATGCGATAACATAAGTGGAGGGTGGTGATATGGGAAGGTGAGAGTGTGTGTTGAGCAAAAGAGTAAATCTTCCAAGATAGATAGTAAATAGATAATGCCTAATACTGAAAAATCCTGAAATAGTAATATCAGCATGTTATTTAGAAATCCAGTGATACAACCAAAAGAGTCAGATAAAAGTCTTGCAAGTGGTAACCTCAGGAGATAGCTATTTGCCGTCTAAACTTGGAGTATGTATAGCTTTGAGAAAAACAAAGTGAACAAAAGATTAAATAGCAAAAGTAGGTCTCCTTACCCCATGCCCAGACACCCGGGTCCTTCTCCTCTGTTAACAGTTTCTGGTAAGTTCTTCATTTTTTAAAAAACGGATGGATAGATGAAAGGAACAAAGGAAGGATAGAAGGAAGAGTAAGAGGGAGGGAAATGAGGATAGATACCACATTTCACTGAAGCTAGGAAAAATAAATGATTAAGATGTACTGTTATTTTTTTGTCGCTAAGAAAAGTATTTCCAATTAAACTATGATAGAACGCTTTCTTATACTTAGAATTTTTATTTATACTTACTGAAAGAGCTCTTTTAGATTTGCTTATAGAGTTTTATCATTTATCACTCTTGTGAATACTAAGAAAAAATTTAAGTTAAATTGGTTAAAGTATCTAAAATGTCTTCACAGAGTCCAACTCTTCCAAATCACTTTTGAATCTTTGATGTCCGTGTGTTTCTGTACAATGTTTTGCTCTGCGCCTTTAAGACTGTTAGCAATACATCATTGTTTAAAAGAGGACTCCACTATCGTCCCTTAGACTTTCCTCCAAACCAGTGACACCCAGTTTTGATGACGATGCTTTCTTGGATTACCAGAAGGTGTCAACGAAAGTTTTCAGATAACAACTTGACTCATATTCTTTCCTCAAATGGTCCCTAAATGGTTTGTTGATGGAAACATCAAAAGGCTCAGTTGTCCCACCATGCCAGATGGAAGGACAACCCAGTTGGTGCCCACACAGACAATCGCAACTACAACACTGCTGCTGCCTGGCTGACAATGACTGCAAGGCACATGCTGATTTCAGAGACGTTAAAATATGAAAAAGAAAAATGCTTTTTAGAACTAAGGAAAATTTTTAACATAAATGAAAACATACAATGCACACTTTTGTGAACCTGGCATTATCTGTGAAACTGCCATGGAGATAGTTCCATATCAGTGCACAGAGAGCTGCCTCATTCTTTTTAATGATCATGTAGCATTATTCCATTGAGTGTACGCACTCACTCCAATGTGCTTCCAATTTTTCCACTTTGTGGGACAAAAATCTAAACTTTAAAAACTGGGTCAAGAAAGAGCTATTTTCATAAGGCGGGTGCATTGTATCCTAAGGCATTTGGTACTGCTGACATCTTCAAAAGCAACTAAAATTCAGCGCACACTGTCCATGTATCTTAGACTCCTGGCCAGAGGGACATTTTACAAAAGTCAATCTTGAAGACAGCAATCAATCTCCAAGCTAATTATATCCTGTGAAACCAATGATCAAGACACCAACTGAGTGCTGTTTCCAAAGCAAGTCTATCCACCAGGCAGAAATGGAACCGCCAAATCATTATACTCCACTTAGCTTTGGGCCACGTTTGACCTTAGTCAGAAGCTATGACCTGGAGAAATAAACTCTCCTTATACTGAAAACATCAGTGTCCCACTCCGTATAATCATCTTAGAGTCTCTCTAACAAAGAGAGAAACTGTGCAGAAGAAAGCACTTCTTCCAAAGCTGATCATGTCTAGGATATTCCAGCTTGATTTTCTAATGTACGTGCCTCATCACAGAAATAGCAAAACAACAACAAACTTGGGCAAGGATTTTAGACCCACCTTAACAATCATTAGTAATACCATGTATAAATCATTCATTATAGGCCCAAGTTTAATACTATAAACAAGTAAGGTCCACCTCTCTTATTTAGAGAATAAATAAATGCATTTTAGGTCTTATTTTGCGGAAGTCAGGCCTTAGCTTATTTTGGCAGTAAAAGGTAGAAAGAGAGCAAGAAGTAAGAGTAGAAACTGGATGCTAACAGCAAGTATCTGTCAAAGGGACAAAGCTCGATGTGGAGCCACTAGGAATTCTAAAAAAGTCTTAAAATTAACTCAAAGCACTGAAAGCCTTTCATACAAGTGTCATCTGAAAATAATATCAGCTCCATCACAAATAAACAGGACTTTCAGTTCATAGTTCTAGCTGTTTGACTTCATACTTCCATCTCCACCCAATGAGGTCACTAGGTTTCTGTCAACATGAAAGGATATACTAAGTTAGGGAGAAATGGGTGAAATGAATTGATGAGAAAATCGCTACATCATCTTAGGAACTTTCTCCTGCCTCATTCACTCTGACAAGTATAGCAGTTTTATTTTAATTACTTGTGATAATACTCAAGGTAGACTAGTAAGTAATACTCCCACCTCATAGAAAAATAATGAAGTCTTAGCAACACTTGGTATCCAGTTATTAGTTCTTCGCAAAAAAAATTTTTTGACAAAGTCAATGATTTGACAAAGAACCAGTGAGTTATAAGAATAGAAAATGGGAATTAAGGAAATGCTAAAGAATTGGACTCTTAACTTGAGCTTTAGCATGGGAGATCTTTTAGGTAGAGGTAATTTCTTGACTATTCCATGCTGACCACATTTTCATTAGTGTTTATTATATGGAAACATCTTTGCCATCAGTCATGGAAAATATTAAAATTCATTCTAATTCTGAGCTCATATGAAGTCCACGAAATTATAACTGGCAAATAAATCAATAAGCCAAGTGTCTTAAGTTTTTCTGAGACGGTTCATACAAATCAAATGTATAAGTAAGCAATAAATTAGATTTTATTAAAAGCAGAGCAAATTCCCAATTTGCTGTTGGAGCTTGCAAAATATAATTATCCATTTTTATTTCTGTTTCAAAAGAATTCAAACTGTGAGGGAAAACTGGTACGGTATTTTCAAGGCCAATTTGGCAGTATTTAACAAAATTTGAATTTAATTTATCCATTGACACCACAACTCCATTCTCAGATATCTAAAGAAATAAGCACATATGAGCAGAGACATGGAAATATGTTCACCATAACACAACAAAAACACAGGAACCTACATAACCATTGACAGGAATGGTTAAGTAAATTTAGGTACCTTCCTACTACTGAATCAATGTGGCTTCAAAAATAATGAAGTAAATTGATATATTCTAACATGAAAAAAATCTTTAAAACATGTTTAAATGGAAAAACCAATATATATCTATGGTATGATTCAGTTTAAGAAAAAAACAGACAAGGGGCTGGCCGGGTGGCATAGTGGTTAAGTTCACCCACTCCACTTCTGTGGCCGGGGGTTCACAGGTTCAGATCCCGGGCTCGGACCTAGCACCACTCATCAAGCCGTGCTGTGGCAGCATCCCACATAAAATAGAGAAAGACTGGCACAGATGTTAGCTCAACAACAATCTTCCTCAAACAAAAGGAGGAAGATTGGCAACAGATGTTAGCTCAGAGCCAATCTTCCTCACACACAAAAAAAAAGAAAAGAAAACACTAACAAAATCATAGGCTGTATTCAATTATACATAAAAATTCTAGAAGGATAGCTATTTCATCTGACTGGAACAGGGATTGAGAAAGTAAAAATAAAATTTCATTTTTTGCTTGGTAGACTTCTTTATTCTTTAAATTGCCTTAGTGATATATTTATGCATTACCTGTGTAATTTTTAAAAATCAAAAAATTAAAGGAAAAAATGAGATACCTCTCTGAAGAGAAGTGTAAAAAAGTCTCACAGACTTTGTACAACATGTAAAAGCTCACAGATACACTCCAAAATGGCCATGTCGTCCCCAGTGCCACTTAGGAAACATTGCTCTAGGAATCCTGCATGCTTATCCAGTATCATATTTCAGAATTTATGTGGAAAATTATGCGGCACAGTTAACTGCCAGGAATTTCATCCGCCCCAAAAAGAAAGCTGGCAGAGTATAGCTTACACGAACATGAACAGGTGAATGTGTTCTGCTAACATCCAGCTAATGAATTATTTCCGATATAAATCAGAAATCCGATATAAATCACATCCTCAGAAAAGCCACGTTAGCATAATGCCCTGTAATTCAGTTGAAAAATTAGTTGTATTTTCAAAATTAAACACATCAAAATAATCAAGCTGCAGTCTATCAAACAAAGCACCTTGGAACAATTATTATTAATTTATTTTGTTAATCTTAGTGCTTTCAAATATGTACTTCATAATCTTGATTACATTTAAAAGTATTAACAGTTGGCAATGTTAGAGCTCTTAAAAGAGTATTCTGGAAAGTTGAAAAGTAATAAAACATAATGTGTCTTTAATAAAATAGCAGACCAAACTATAAAAAATGTTAAAACTAAATCCTCAGTTGAAATCAGGTAAGTGATAAGTGATGCAAGCCCAGCCAACCCTCCAGCTGGAGAAGGCTCTAGAAGGATTCTCCCAGAGGTCCGTCCCTTACAGCTGAGAAGCTCCAGGCGAAGAAACATAAAATGCCCACTTTTCTTGCTCTTCCCCTCTTGTTTAGCTCATACACCTGGTACCCTACTGCTCTTTCCAGCACCTACTAGAGGAGGCTAAGTTGAGCCAAGCAGCTCCATTCGCCTGACTTGTTCCGTTTTACCACTGACAACCCCACATCTAAGCATTTCCCTGGTCCTGGACACGTAAGGACAGTTAGTTACTCCCCAGGCCACACGCCTATCAAAGAAAAAAGGTTCAAGTCCTCAACAGCCTCAGCGCAGGCAGAAGACGCATGAATTATGTTCAGCCAAGTCTTATTTCTTATCATCTAAGTCTACGATGGGGGCTAAAAGTCAGAGCTTCATCTCTTCTTGATTGGAAAATAGAGGAATCTCAAAAATACACTGTGCAGGGGCTGGCCCCGTGGCCGAGTGGTTAAGTTCGCGTGCTTCGCTGCAGGCGGCCCAGTGTTTTGTTGGTTTAAATCCTGGGCGTGGACATGGCACTGCTCATCAAATCACGCTGAGGCGGCGTCCCACATGCCACAACTAGAGGGACCCACAATGAAGAATATACAACTATGTACCAGAGGGGCTTTGGGGAGAAAAAGGAAAAAAATAAAATCTTAAAAAAAAAAAATACACTGTGCAACAGAAGGCAGACAAGAGAGTCTGCAGTGTACAATTCGATTTATTGACGTCTCTAAACTAGCAAACCCAACCTCTGGTGATAGAAATGAGATCAGTGGTTCCTGAGGTGGCAGAGAGCAGGGAGTAAAAGAAGACTGACTTACAGAGGGACACAAGGGCACCTTCTGGAGTGGGTAAATGCTCTGGATCTTGATCGATAAATCGTCATGAACAGCTGACTTAAAATGTGTGCATTTATTCTATGTAAACTTCACCTTTCAAGAATCGATTTTAAAAAGCAGAGTGAGGGCAGATTGGAGCAATATCTTTTGGGGATGCCAGTGGAGGGATTCCGAGTTAGACAGAGGCTTGGGACAGATCAAAGAGCATGGTCACTTTCAACTCTACACTCACAGGATCCTAAGGGAGTGAGCGGCACATTACCCCACTCCCCATGTAAAATAAATTCAAAATTCACTCAGAATTTGTGCAGACTTTCATCACAGAAAACTGTACACATTCCTTCTCTGCAAATAGCCAAAGAAAAGCAGAGCTAATGTTCTCCCATTTTATGCTGTTTTGTTGTTGTTATAACTATGAACTCATCCGAAGACTAGAGGACCAGAGGCTCGACAGAGAGGGAGGTGGTGTAGATTTCAGTACCTCTGAATAATGCAACAGAGCAGCCCAACATAAACAGCTTCTAGCACAGAGATAATCCCAGCTGTGGGAACCTAATCTAACAAAAACGTGTGAAGTGGCTTTGGTTCAGAACGCAGTCTCCGATCTGACCTTGATGCCTTATATATTTACTTCGAGGAAACGTCTGAGAGTTGGCTAGATACTAGGGAATAGAATCAAAGACTTCCTAGATGAAAGGATGGAGGGGACCAGAGGACCCAAACAGATGTCCTTCAATCCACCACTAAATGACCCTTCCACAGGGAAACAGTCCTTGAATATTTGGTTTTTAGAGTGTTATCTTGCCCTGATCCAAGGAAGCCATCACTTTTCAGTTCCCCGCCACTTCTGTAATTCTAATGCTGCCCAGAGGATTGGTAGGCACTGCAAATAGTTGGCATCTGAGGCTGGAATTGATCAATCTCCTGTGTTGCTAAGCAGCCCTGAGATAGCTGTGATCCTGTAGCATCCACAGAACGGGAGGTTCTGCCTACTGATGGTGACTGTGGGAGAAAAAAGCAGTCCAACCTCTGAAAGTCCTGTAGGGATGCTCCCATGAACTTGCACTGGAAATTTCTCAAGTGAAAAGTCAGGAGTCTCCCATTTGATACATATTTGGCAAGGGATAAGACTCAGGAGCCTTTGGGTGTGTGCATGAGTGTACGTTTCCATGTGCCAAACGTCTGCTGGTTCCTCTTAGCCAGTAAAGCAGCTCTCTGCACTGCACCAACAGAGCCAAACAGCTTCCCGGAATTATTTCCCAGTTGGGAAATGGAAACTTATCGGGTTGACTCTCCCATCTGATGATATGTACTGGAGTCTAGTACATAGCTGAGATTCTGGACCAGTGAAACATCAGAGCCAATTCTTTCCCCTGCAATCTGAGAGCTGAGCTGGCATGCAGGCGCCCCAGTGCAGTGCTGTCTGCACAAGCCAGATCCTTCAGGCAAGCTGCCTGTTCCAGATGACCACCTAACAGCCATCTCACTCAGATTTCCGATCATAGTGTCAAGTCCCCTCTGTCTAATAAGGAGCAGTGGATAGCCATTGGGTGTTATGGTCCCGGCCATTCAGATGCCAAGCCTTGAAAACAAATCCTCCCCCAGTAACTTGGAGCTAGTGCTCAGGAAAAATAATGGCACCAGAGAGATATCTCTGAGCTTGCATGAAAGGAATTAGAGGATTAGAATTGGTGAATGACGTTATGAGAAAAACAGCACATTCACTGATCCAAGGTACATAAGAAAATTAAGATAGAATAACACAAAATCAGGATGAAGGAGCGAGACAGGGAAATGCTGAAGTAGTTTTAATCTACAGCACAGCTGGAACGAGGCCAAAATGAGCCATGGAGTAATATTTTTATTTTCTATTAATCTGTTCCCTAGCAGATATGCTGAAGAGGATGTGCTGGGTCCAACTTTACTGAATGGCTCTATCTCAAAATGAAAAATCGCATAGCTACCATCAGTTAAGAAGAGAAAGAATCTTAAAATTTTTTCATTTTGGATTTAAAGCCACAGTATGTCACACTAAGAGGGAATAATCTGGAACACCATTTTGGGATCAGCTCTAAATAGAGCACATGTGAATTTCAATTGGGTAGCATCAGAGAACTCTGAAACTCAAAAATTCAATGTACTTGCCAAGGCATTCACCATTCTCAGCTCAGAATAGGCATCTGACAATTCCTGAGTTCTCATTCACTGGCTGGACATCAAGAGTCACATCCCCTCACACGCATCATACAGACAACACAAACCATTTTGACAGAGTTAACCTATGAGCATTGATTAAATAACAACGCACTCTACTTAAAACCCATCCTCACTGAAGACACATTTTCATCCTCCTCAGTCTAAAGAACTGGGACAGTAAGATTCTCAATAGTAAAATTCATAACCTTTGAAATCAACATTACCAAGTTACTTTTTTGAATAAGGCCTCAAAATGTCTTCAAAGACATTAAACATAGGGCCAAGGAAAACGAAAGTGAAGCATAGTAAATAGTAAGCCAGTGTGACAACATAAAAAGGCCTCAAAAACTGACACTCAGCAATGACTATATAACTGGAACTGCAATTTGATCCAATTGATTCACTCAACTACAAAGCCATGCAAGAGGCAAGATTTCTGAAAATACTGGGCCTGTCTTTCACAGGCATCCGTGGGGCTGCAGTAGCAGAGCATGGGGAGCTGCTGAGGCCCAGGCCATTATTTTTGCTCCAGTCTGAGTAGATCCACTGGCCTGAAGCCCATCAAGCTAACCACTAGGAAGTATGCTTCATTCAAATGACAACTTCTCCCCATGTCACTCATCGTATCCCTGCTCTGCCGTCTTAGGAGACTCTGGGCATTGGTGGAAGGAGTCCATGCGTAAAGGAATGGCAGAGCACAAAACAAAAAACATTTTACTTCCTAGGTACATAAGACCATGATAGTTTTGTTTATTTTAGTTATTCATTTGTTTACCCACTTAAATTTATTTTCGAAAATAAAAGTGCTGGCACTCATATCTTGGAAAACTATCAAACGTCTCTCTTCTTCTCCAGCATCTCTGTCCTTCTCTAGTCACTCTGGCAAACGTGCTAATCGCATCAAATAAGTGCAGAAGAATTTAAGTGAACAATGTTACAATGATGCTATGAAAGGCATTAGTACACTCTGATCAAGCAAGCTCTAAGACTCATAATCAATACGTATATATTGTAAGTAGATTGTGCCCTCTAAAATGAGCCAAACAGAATGAATTGATATATTTAGTAACTATCTTTCCTTCAAAGGGCATAAGCTCTGTAGCTACTAATTAAACCTAACAAACTAGTCTTCCTTAATTTAGCTATAGTCTTCCTTCTTTTATTCCCAAACAATACATTATTTCCTTCTCTATTCAAAAAAAAAATCCCCAAAAGTTGACTAGGACACTGACAAAGATTCTCTCTTTGACCAAACTCCAATCAGACTCCTCCAAGCTCTTCTTAAAATAGACCATGACTTCTGAGCTTCCATATTTGCCTCTGCATTTTCCAATTTTAGCGAGAATCCTGTCAGTTTCGCCAGAATCTTCCATCCCCTATCACCCTTGACATCTGATTGTGTTCCTCACCCTCCACTCCACCCCCAGGTAAAGACTGATCACCCTGGCTGGACTTCAGCAGGAATCCTATTAGGTCGGTTTAGCCAGAACCCCATCGTCCGTGATGTTCCCTCTTAGGAATTTCCATCCACTGACCCCTGCCCCGCTCCCTGGCTATAAATTCCCACTTGCCCATGCTGTATTTGGAGTTGAGCCCAATCTCTGCCCCCTACTGCAAGACCCCATGCCCTGGTCCCTACACCTATCTCAACAGTCCTCCCCTGAATAAAGCCTTCCTCACCATCTTTAGCAAGTGTCATGAATAATCTTTTCTTTAGCAACACCTAAGCACACATGCACGATAAGGACAGCGCGAGCTCAGAGCCTGGCTCATTATGTTCAGCCTCCCTAACCTCCTAGCTCAATATAGTCCATCTCTTCCCCACTCCCAAAGCCCACTAAAATGACCACACATAAAGAGATACAAACCTACAAGGACAAAGAAGTGGAGAAAGGGTTGAATCAGATGAGGGATTTAAATGCATTTTGAAAGATGTGGAGCTGGCGGACTCAATGGAGGAAGGTGCCCTGGAGAAGGAGGAGGGAACTGACTGAGCCCGGGACACTGGAAACACAGGACCGGGAAGAGACAGGGACTGCGGAAGGCAAGGATGAGGGATGAAAAGATTGGGATTAACGAAAAAATCTAACTACGGAACGGTAATATCTTCTCAGGTTCCCTCACTCTTACACGTAGCCTATGACCAATGGACTCTCAGCCAGGAGACTGGAGGACTACTCTCTCGATATTTTTGAAATGAGAGTGTCCACACTTGGTCGCATTGGGCACAATAGAGGGCAGGGTGGCATCCAGAGCTATAAATGAGAGCATTAGATGAAAACAGGGAAGTAAAGCCCCAAGATCCAGCCCCACCAGCTCAGAATGTTGACAGCCAGGTCTATGTTACTCAAACACTTCCCTCCAGAAACTGAGCAGCTCCAGAGAAATGCTCCACATCTACTGCACTGACATTTAGTCATCACCAAGGGGAAGGCAGGTTCCATCAGCCTCCTGGAAAGTCCTCAGGTCTTCTAAGCATCTCCCCCTCAAAGTTTCCAGTCAGTGGTTTAATGCTGGACTCTAAAATAACAACAAATCTCATCAGACAATGTAAGATAAACCTCTAACACAAACTAGAGAGAATTAAACAAAAATGAAATCCTCAAAAAATGGAAAATATAGGATATAACTTTCTTAAGTATTATCATTTATTTAATCAAAGAGATGTTACATTATTGCACCTACAAAACAAAAATAGTAAAAGAAAAAGATGAAATTAAAAGCAATATAACAAAATTTTTAAGTGTAGTAGAAGAGTTAGAAAATAAAACAGAAATCTCCTAGAAAACAGAATAAAATGACAAGTGATAGAAAAGAGAAAAAATTTTAAACATAGAAAATTAATCTAGGAGGTCCAATACCTACTTACTAGTAGTTTCAAACACAGCGATCAGAGAAGATGACACGATGAATAGTATGAGATAAATTTTCAGAGATGGAATGACACAAGCCCCCGAAAGAAAAAGACCCACAGCGAGGCATGTCATGAATCATGAGTTTTCAGAAAACTGGTTATCTGCAAAGTAATTGGAAGCAAAACACTGTCAGATACAAAGAGTAACAATCTGCTCTAAAGAGAAACCCAATTCCAGACACCAGTATTCTTCAGTTAGTATATACGGTACCTTTTCTTCAAAGACACGAAGCCGGATTGTCACTAACCAAAATCAGCAATCTAACATCCCTAAATTAATCTGGCCTGTGTGACTGACTGGTCACAAAGTTCATGTACAAAGGAAAAGGAATCAGAATGACATCAGACTTCTAGAAGACAAAGGGGCAAACCCTTCAAAATTCTGAAGGAAGAAGATGTTCAGCCTCAGATCCCAAACTTCTCTATACTCTTCTGAGGGAACAACGAGAAAACAGGCTGCAGCCACTCAAGAGAGTAAGTCAAGAAAGCAGATGGGAAGTAGGGCATTTATCATAAAGCAGCAAAAAAAAAGAAATCCCTCAGGATATCTGAGGCTCCAGAATGAGAATATGCAGCAGGATGAGTGAGCAACAAGTCCAGGTTAAAGCAGGAGGCGAGCTGCAGAACAAACGTTCCTGGGGGGAGAAATAAAACTGATACCTAGAGAGCAAGAATATCCCAGGTCCCCTGCCTCTTACACGCAGCCTGTGACCAAGACACTCCCAGCCCGGAGGCTGGAGGTCTGATATGTCAGACCACTTATTTACATCTTATTTACGGACCTAAAACGTCTTTATTTTATACACATAAAAATTCTGTACACATATATAGGCATTTGATATATCTGATGGAATACTGTTAAAATAAAATTAATGATAAATTATTAATAAAAACTAGGCAATATTTAAAAGACAATTATTAGCTCTAGATAAGTAAAATATCCAAAAAGGAAATGTAATCACTAGCTCTATGTTGAGCACTGTTTCACAGTCATAATAATGTGAACGATGCTGGTGAGATGATATGATGTTGAGAAATTGTTAAAATAATTAGAAGGGGGCAGAGCTTGAAGGAGGGTTAATCAAACAAGAGAAGATCGATGGTTGTTGATGGCTGAAGAGTGCCATGATGAAAACCTAAAATTATAACAAGCATATAGTAAACAATGATTTCTAACATAATAAAACTTGACTGTATTACATAGATTCTGGGAGATAGTAAACACATGCATCTGGGGAAATTCATTAAAAATAAATCAATAACAACTTGCCTCAAGAAATACAAGTATGCATGTATTATTTGGAAATATGAACATAAATTCCAGAAGAAACTACAGGAAAGAGAGGTATCGAGGAGAGGGGATGCTAACTGCCTTTTTAAAAAATCAAAACAAAACCTTTTAATTCTATTTGATTTTTTTTAATTAAGAGCTAATTTAATAAAAATTAACAAAATTCTTCATCCTCTTAAGATACTTTTTGTTATCATGGTATGTAATTCCAATGTCTTTTTCCTCTTATCTATGTAGTGGAATGAAAAGAATTAAGGGATGATATTTAAACATTAAAAAAAAAAACCTAATTGGAAATGGTAAGAATTCAGCAGCCTGTTCCAACTATGAGGTTTTACTGTACATACTGCCCTCTGGTGTCACCTCGTGGGAACGCACCTAATATTTTGTCAACTAAAAACAATCTTCAAATGTCACATTCTCTCTTCGTCCTGGATCTTCTATCGTCTCCATGTAGTCAGTCTCCTGTTTCTAGCACCCAGAATTCAGGCTTGGACTATTATTTCTAGAGTATCGTTTCACTATGGATTCAAAAGGTGTGGATGGGATTGCCTTTGGAACGTGTCATGATTATGAGGAATTGTGTTCTGAGTTCTAAACGACCGTTTATTCATTTGGGGGGAAGAATCCACTTGTTTGCCATTTTCTCAATTCCTTGAGCGTATACACTACAAAATCAAATATAGTGCCGGAGAGAAGGTTGACACGTTTTTGATGCTCAAAAAACGCAAGGTGAGTCTAGCAAGTGACTGATACTGATTCTGGAACTCATTTTCCCACCTGTGGGCAATCTGAAGTATTCTTCTAAGTGATGAAGTGTCATACAGGAAAGCCATCACTGTTGTCATTAATATCCTCTTAAACCAAATTATTTAACAAATATAGACAAGGCAACACAGAGGATATAATCTAAATAATTCCTGGAGGAGAAAATAGAGACAGTAAGTGACGATAGGTCCACCTTCCATCCCCTTCCAAGAAGAAAAAACAAACACAAATAAACACTCGCTGTTCACCGCACTTCTTTCTTTGCAATGAGAATGGCTTTTCTTCCTAAGCATTACTTACTAGTTGATTAAATCACACATTTCTCCCTGCCAAAACTTGGACACACGTCCAGTTCCAAGATTTTTTCCTCTGCTATTAGATAACAGGGAGAGAGCCCCGTGCTGCCCTGACTTCAGTGGTCTTCCGTTCCCAGAGTGGTTACTCCTCTCCCCTGAGGCCCTGGGCCTCAGGTCCCACCCTTGCTTTGCTAATCACGAAGAGATGGGCTTCGACCGCGGTGTTCAACTTACGATGGAGTCAACACTCCAATACTGTGGATTGTGTTCTATTGAGAAGTGCTCTCTTAAGGGTTTCATAAGACTTTTCCTTCTCTGGTAGTTATATTCAAGGCTAGAAATCCTGTAAGCAGCTCTGAGGTCATTCTAATTTTGGCTCATGACGTGTGAGCAGCGACCCTACTTCCTGCATTCACTTGACTAACACTTTGACCAAGAAAACCTCACAATTAGTTCATATCCTTCAATATAAAATCAGGATGACAATTCTTACAATTTTTGACCCTCACAAACATGCCATCTAGAACTTGGACATTTCAAATTCTGAGCCTTGTTGGCAATCGGAGATTATAAACTGTCAGCTAAATTTCAATGTTTTATAGTTATGGTACACTTAATTTCCCAAGAGTCGACAAGCCCGTAAACAGGGATAATAGTAACTGGTAAAAATTCTGAATCTACCAATATGGCACATAATTTAAAAGGGTATATTTCTCTTTAGGCACAGCAAGTAAGAAACAGCCAATACCAAGATCTGTAAGAAGTCTCTAGAGTATCTGAGAAAGAACATGAGTTTTTTAGCCAAGAGAGTTAGGCCTAAAAACTCAGTTTACCACATGACCATGACTTAGGGCAAATTATTGTAACCCTCAGAGCCACAGCACCCTCATCTTTCAAACGAGGAAGATATTGACCTTATAGGACTATTTTGAGCCTGTAACACAGAGGGTACTTAGCATATATTAGTTTCCTTCTCTCCCCTTCTTCCCAGGGTCCCACAGCCCCACTGTCAGTCCCATACCCCATGCAGGGGACAGAACTACCAACCCCTTCTGTGCCTCAAGCTTCCAAAACAAAGCTGTGGCCAGCAAGAAGAAACTGGCTTCTCCCCTCCTTTACCGCCCTGTCTGCATCATCCTGGCTTTCCCATACCCTGGGGCAGGATTCTTCCCAACCTCAGGGAAGCCCTGTGACAAGTAACTGCCAGGGCACAGACTGCTGCCCAGCTCGTTCCAGCCGCCTCTACCAACTCCAGCTACAAGTTCCCACTCTGGCTCCACTTTTCTTCTGGATAATCTGTGCTTCTGCTTCTCAGTTTCCACTCTGACATTTCTCCCTCCTTTTCCCCCCTCGTGATTAAACAGCCTGAAAAACGGGATTTTCTAACCTAAGAGACAAACCAGAGGTCTCTTCTCTGGCAGCTCTCTGCTGCCCCCTCTTGTCAAAAAATGGAACAGGTCACTCTCTGGCCACAGGAATCTCATTTCAGGTTTCAGGAACACTCAGCATTTATTTAGGGCCTACTGTGTGCCAGGCACCATGCTAGGTATTGAAGATATAATAGTGAGCAAAACCAGAAAATGCCGCTGTTCTCACGGAGTGTACAGTACAGTAGAAAAGGCAGGCATTAATCAACTAATCAAAAAAGTAAATCTGGGGCCAGCCCAGTAGAGTAGTGGTTAAGTCTGCACGCTCCACTTCAGTGGCCCAGGGTTCACGGGTTCAGATTCCCGGCATGGAGCTACATATTGCTCATCAAGCTAAGCTATGCTGTGGCGGCATCCCACATGCAAAATAGAGGAAGACTGGCACAGATGTTAGCTCAGGGAAAATCTTCCTCACCAAAAAAAAAAAAAAAAGTAAATGTAACACCAGAACTCAGACATGTGTTATGAAATGCAATAAGAGCCCATAAGAGGGGATTTGATTTTGTCAGAGATGTCAAGGAAGGCTTCCTGGAGGTAGTGACACAGCCTGAGATTGAAGGATGAGTGGAATAAACAGAATGAAGAGGGAGGAGGAACACTCCAGAGGAGAGGCAGCATGTGTTATAAGGTCTGTGGTAGAAGGCAGCATGGTAACCAGGAGGGACCAGAGGAAAATCAGTGCAGCCAGAGGAAGAGGGAGAGTAGAAGGAAGGCCAGAGAAGAGGCTGACTGGGTGGAGCTGGGTGAGCCAGAGGCCACTGTGGTGGTCCAGGTATGAGGTTATGTTAGTTTAGAGTAAAGATGTTACGGTAGAGCCTGGGAGAGTGAGGAGCTCCGAAAAACCACTTAGAAAGTATTTTCAGTACTTAGGAAATATAATCAAAGTATTTTTTGATGGAGTGGATACCCATGGAGGGTAAAGGGGAGGAAGGCTCCAAGGATGCCACCTAGTTACCTGACCCGTAGAAACGTACAGATACTGCAGCCAGGGTTTGGAGGTGACTTTGTGATCCATAAATTGGATACCAAGCAGACAATAGGTTATTTGGATATGGAGCTCGGAAGAGCGGTCTGGAGTGGAGATATAAGTGCGTGTGTTGTCTGCAAATGGGCTGCAGCCCCAGCCATGGAGGAGACTGCCCAGGGAAGTAGTTCTCAACTACTGGGTAGGACCGCTAAGGGGACATTTGGAATTTTCCAGAGGTGGGGAGATGGGGACAAGTGTCTTACAGTGATGTGGGATTACTACTGCCATTCAATGGGAGGGGCAATGGGAGGTCCAGGGATGCTAGACACCTTCCAAGGCACAGCACAGCTCACAGAGCAGCAATGCCCCATGTCCCACACATCATGAAACTTAAAAACCTGTTTTTAATTATCTGACCCTGGAATCTAACTTCATCTTCCATATAAACAGTAAGGCTTGTATTTCTTGCCTAGTTTCAATTTACACTGAATTTCCAAGAATGTAAGAACCATGTCACTTAAGGGAAAAGTGCACTGTTGTTTAGTATTTACCCAGAGCTACTCACTATTTTGGAAAATCGCATCACTGTTCATGGTAACCGAGTGCCAGTGAAACATTCCTCTATCCGTCTACAATGCAGACTCTGCATAAAGAATACTCACATTCACAATCAACGATTCCACACAGAGGCACAGCATTTGGCTACTTCATTATGCCTTCCATATGGCCAAGCACGCACATACTGAAATACTAAATATAAATTATTTTCCTTTAGATTACAGATAGGGCAGTCTATGTTTTTTTAATTACATATTGTTATAAGAAGCAAGCCTTCAGGCTGATGGGATTGGGAACCACCAGCCCAGAGAGAGAGTCCAGAGTGAGAAACAGAGAAGTCCATGGATCGAGTCTTGATGGACTCCAACATTTAATGGCCACCTAGAGAAGGGTCGGCTTTGCAAGGGCAGACAAAGGAGGAGAAAAGCCAGAAATGCTGGGCTGGAGAGGCAAAGAACAGAGGATATTTCAGGAAGGAAGACATAGTTAACAACGTCAAAGGTTGCTGAGAAGTCAAACAGGATGAGGACTAGAAAAGGCCTTCATCTTACTTAGCAATGTGGAGGATTTGGCCGCAGGGACGTCACTGTTAATTTAACAAGAGCTGTTTCAGTGGAGGGATGGGGCCAGAGCAGAGAGTTGAGAAGTAAGTTGGCAGCGGGGTGGGCAGTGGCGGTGACAGGGGCAATGAGAAGATGGAGATGGCTCTGATATCTTTCTTGGAGAATAAGACTGTAAAGGGAGAAGAGAGAAGGTGATAAGAAGATGAGTAGACGGGGGGTTTTCTGTCTAAGGCAAAGACTTGTATACATATATTTGCTAACATGACCTTTGTCCCTCCAGTGGACACTGATGATGTGGTCTCCCTCCACTCAGGGGAGCTTAGATTGGTTTAAGTTGGCAGGAGAAGAAGGGGAAAAAGGTGGGACCACGGGCTACACATGGTGTTGGAGCCCGAGTTCAGACTGGTCCCCCTCTCACCATGTAGAACATTTTAGAGAGCCCATAACATTCACTTTATTGGGTTTCATGAAATTAAGTTCAACTCTGTAAATTCTGAATTAATCCCTCACATTCTAGCTTCCTATAAGCAGATGAAGAGGGAAAGGAGTAGCAGTGACTCCCTAACTCATCCTGTTGTCTGAGACAGACACTATATAGAAACTCAGATTCATAAAGCTAATCATAATCTTAAGCCATAAGGTTAGCGGAATTCATGAAAGTTATACCTCAATTAAAATGTGTTTTTAAAACCACACTATCTCCAAGCATTCCCCAATTTTAGATACACTGTGCCCTGAAGACCACTTCTTAACGGGACTGCAGATATAAGGTGAACTCCAACCACACATGAACTACCGCCTGCATCTGTGGACAGTATTGAATGAGAAGGAAAATGTGAAGTAGTCAAAAATGGGGACTGTGTCTATTTCATTTTGGTGCTAAATATTTCTTTGAAAGTTTTGACCACTAGCTACGAGCTTACAGCGATCTTGTCTAAACAGCTTGAGAGAGCGTGGGACAGAAAGCATAGCAAAGATGCAAAGGAGCTGTAAGAAAAGGCAATTAATTCTTCAGCGACCAGGTTGCAAAATTTGCTCACGTAGTGCAGTTCAGATATTACAGAGGGAACGAAATGCATCTTCTGTGTAACTAATCCAATTTTTCTGATGAATCCTCATCCCCGGGTATAAAGGAAAAACCAATAGATTCAATCCAATCTAATGCAAAACCTTAACACAGTCCTCAAGTCTCTCTGGGTGAAAATGTCCGTCTGTCAGATTTCTCAGATTCTACCTCCCTCTTTACATCGTCTCCATGAGCATGCGTACCATTGGAAAAGTTGTCCTGGAGCCTGTGTGGTGTCCTCTGAGTTCTCTTACCTTGGGAGTGAACATTCTGCTGCTTTTGCAGCTAAAGTCGGCACCTGGTGCAACTTAGGGGCCCTATCAGAGCCTGGGGATGCTCTGTTGATGACCCAACCCCCCTCAGTGCTCACTGGGGGCATACCTCTCTGAGGATAACCACGTCATTTATGGTACAATTGGGACACTTTTAAGACTAATAGAGAACATTACCTGGAGAGGATGCTGCGACGGCAGGTGAAAACAGGGCTGTCCTGGGTAAACTGGAGCACACAATCACCTTGTATCTAAGTCTCTGCCATATACCCTACCAGACCGTGGCTAGGCGTTCACCTCCATTTGCTGTGGACACTTTGCACCTTCACATTAAGCAGACATCCAACTCAAGAACACAGAAGCTTGGAGAGCAGACAAGAAGCCCCCTGCCTGGCCATGCCAGTCTGACCAATTAACTAAGTTGGACCCCACATTTTAGCTTAAGATTTGCCTGCGTTGGGCTTCCTCAACACATCAAGATATTTATAAAGTCTCCCCTTCAAAACCTGACCCCAAGGCAGGAGTTGGGTCTAGCATGGGCCTCTACCTTCCTCCTCTTCTCTCTCTTGGTTCCCTTCCCAACAATGCCTAGGACTAGAGAATAGAGAGCAAGAGGCTTCCTCTCCTACCTTCTACGATGGAGTAGCAAGGCTTGTGACCAAGCTGTCACAGCAGGAGAGAGTGTCTTCTCAAGAGCAGAACCAATCAGCTGAGTTCCCTAGTCTTTAGTTCCTGTTATGTTAAAGCAGGATCTAAAGAAATTTAGAAAATCCCCTCAAAAGTCTGACATTAGAAGGCTGTTATTATCGTACAGGAAATATCCTATTATCAATGTCAAAGTTGAATACAAATGTCAAACCTTGCTTCTGTAACAGTCCTATTCTCTCGCCAAATCAGATGGATGCCTTGCACCAGCAAGGAAGACAGTAACTTACTCAAAAGGAAAGAAATCTACTTTCCCCAAAAACTATCTCTATTAGTTTAGTTTTTAAACCTATTACAATCCTATTATCATTGCTGTTTAACTTTATATTAGTTCATCTGAATATAAACATGATTAACAATCCTGAACATGTAGATACCTATCATCAGACTGTCAAACTATGGTGAGGCAAAAATTGATAGAACTGCAAGGAGAAATAGACAAATCAACTATTATAGTTGGAGACTTCAACACCCCTCTATCAGAAATGGACAGATCCAGCAGGCAGAAAATCAGTAAAGACATAGTTGAACTCAACAGTACCATCAATCAACTGGATATAATTGACACCTATACAGTACTTCATCCAACAACAGAATACACATTCTTCCCAAGCTCACATGGAACATTCATCAAGATAGACCACATTCTGGCCATAAAACACACCTTAACAAATTTAAAAGAACAGAAATCATACAATGTCTGCTCTCAGACCACAATGGAGTTAAACTAGAAATCAAGATCAGAAAGATAACTGGAAAATCCCAAAATATATGGAGATTAAACACCACACTTCTAAATAACCCATAAGTCAAGGAAGAAATCTTAAGAGAAACTTAAAAATTTTTGAACCAATGAAAATGAAAACACTACTTATCAAAATTTGTGGGATACAGAGAAAGCAGTGCTTAGAGGTAAATTTATAGCATTGAATGCATATCTTAGGAAAGAAGAAAGATCTAAAATCAGTAACATAAGTCTCTACCTTCAGAAACTATAAAAAGAAGAGCAAATTAAATCCAAAGTAAGCAAAGATATAAAAAGAATCAGAGTAGAAATCAATGATCTTGAAAACAGGAAATCAACAGAAAAAAATCAATGAAAGCCAAAGCTGGTTCTTTGAAAATATAAATAAAATTAATAAGCCTCTAGCCAGGCTAAGAAAAAAAAAGAGTGGTCACAAACTACTAACATCAGAAATGAAAAAGGAGGGGATGGGCCAGTGGCATATCTGTTAAGTCTGCGCACTCTGCTTTGGCTGCACAAGGTTTGTCGGTTCGGATCCCAGGCACAGATCTACACACCACAAATCAAGCCACACTGTGGCAGGCGTCCCACATATAAAGTAGAGGAAGATGGGCACCAATGTTAGCTCAGGGCCAGTCTTCCTCAGCAAAAAGAGAAGGATTAGTGGTAGATGTTAGCTCAGGGCTAATTTTCCTCAAAAATAAAGAAACGAGAAAGGAGATATCACCACAGATCCCATGGATGTTAAAAGGATAATAAAGGAATATTGTGAACATAAACATTACATAACTCTCAGGTTACATTAATAACTCTGTCATTATTTATTCAGGATCTACCATGCCCCAGGCAATATGTTGTGTACCTTACATGAATTGTCTTAAAACTTCACAAAAACCTTAAAGAAACCAGAACTATCCTCATATTACACATGAAAGAAGCTTAAAGAGATTCAGTAGTGGTGCTAATTTTACAGATCTAACAAGTGGTGGAGATGAATTTCAGCCCAGCTCTTACTGACTCTCAGACCTCAGGTCTTTCTATTACATCACAGAGCTTCTCAAGCAATTCGGGGTACATAGTTTGGTTACGATACGGCTCACCCTACCCTCTCTCTGCCAAAAGGTGCTACCATTATCTCAATGCTAAGTGTGGAAATGCATAAAATTAGACCTGCCTTTGTTCATGAAGAGAGAAGTTCTTTCTATCAGTCTGAGTATTTAATAATAGTCTGGCTAATGTAAAAAAAACTTTTCTTCCAAGAAATAAAGTGATATAAAATAGCATATGATGAGATGTTACAAAGAAGATATGTACTTTCTATAATTCATAACAAAAATACATGCAGCAATTGAGGAGGAGGGGAAGACAACATCAAAAATGCTGACCAGTAAATAATGCAGAAGAGGTATGAGTGCAGGAAGCAAGGAAAAACACTTGATCCTAAGAAAAATGAAAAGAAATAACCAAGTTCATATTTAAGCCTAGCAAACACTTCCTATGTGCCAAAACTCACCACCACCCTCCACACCACCACCAGCATTACCAACCACCATTTCATACGCTAACTGTAACTGGGAAAACCAGCTACTTATATGAGCATAATGCTCTCCTGGTACCAAATGTCAGTAAGAAGACAGAGCACTGGCTAAGGGGATCAGCGTCAGAGGATAAGCAAAACAGAAGTACCTTGGTTGCCATGAAAAACAAAAAGCTCATTTCGTCTCCATGCTTTCAACTCCTCTCCATTCACTGGTGACCCAACCAAGGAGTGTTGGAAAACTGAATTTAGAGGCTGAAAGTGGGCAACTTAGGAAATTAGAGAGCGAGCATTCGCCTTCCCTTCAAACCATGGGACAACTCAACCAGGAAGCTTGCAAACTGCTTGATGTCACACAAGAAAACAAAAACTAGAGTTTCCTTGCCTTGAGAATAAAGAGAACACGTGCCACCCTAGCCAATCATGTATCACAGATTTGAGTCTCTCACAGTAGGAGTTTCACAGTCATTGATCATAGGGGAACTTAAAGGGACTGTTTTAAAGGAATATAGGAACACATGCACTGCGGCAGACTGTTAAGTCAAATGACCGTGAAGCCCCCTTCAGCCTCAATTGTTTTACAGTTTTATGGCAACACATGCAACCCCCCCAGCGAATGCGCACTCTGGGTCTGTGCACTGCTGGGTGGAGACAGTAGAGAAGGATTTCTATCTCATCCCTATGCTTTTGTTTCGATCCCCCGCTTTTGTTCAGCATCAGCTAAATAATAAGAATCTTATTCTAAGTGGAGGCCCCTGTTTCTGACACTTTCAGACGTCACCAGATGCTGTCTTGGTCCAATAAGTGCTCGTGAAAGAGTAAATTGTTGCCTATGTGGCTAAAAGAATATGCTAATTGCATAATTCCCTTGAAAGAAGCATCAAAATTCACATTTTCAATTACAAACCGTTTTCCAATTTCAACATAAAACATTTCTGGAAACTTTCTCACAAGGCAAACGTCTTAAAGGCGATTTTATTATCTCAAAGGCATAATGTCATAATTGGTTATTCTGTTATCAAAGACTAAGCATCCAATAAATCATAGGCAATATATAAGCAACAACAGGATATAAAACTAAAGATACATCCTCAAATTCCCATGATGGAACTTAGAGATTTTACATCAAGTCATAAAACATTAGTGTAGTGGAAGCCAGCTAAGAGATCATCTAGGAGGTGCTCCCAATACTCCCCTCTTCTCCGACAGACTGGCGACATCATTATTTCCTGGGAAGGCTGATAAAGAGTACAGATTCCCAGACCTCATTTCCAGAGACGTTGATTTGGTATGGAGTGGGAAACAAAATGGTGTATTTTTCTTTTAATTTTTCCAGGTGATTCAAACGACTCTTAGAGGGGTCGGGGGAATGACCCATATAAATGACACTGGCTGTTTTTTCTCCTAGATTTACTGATTAAATGCCAATGGCGTCATCAGTAAATGAATGAGTCTGAGGAATCTGTATTTACACTTTTAGACATTAAAGGTTTTGGCAGTGGATTATAGGACTACCACTGCACACTTAGGTTTTAATCTCTGCTCCTCACACCCAACTGAAATATAGAGTTACCAGTGACTTGGATATCAAATTTAGATGTCTGCACTCAGGAAAGTAAAATATGCAGATGTCGATAACCTTAAGGATTAAATATTTATGTGCCTGTGGAAGCAAAATATTTGGTGATCAATAATTTACTGACATATTTTTTTTCACCTGTCAGGGAGGAAATGAATAGCTGCATTCACATTTTTTATGCATCACAATTGTGGGAAATTGATAACGTGAGGTTGAACAAAGTGTCTGAGAGGCCAACGAGTTATATGAATATGCACGGTTCATTTTTCCCTTTGGACACCTGCATAGATGAAAATAGATACCACTAAGAAATCAAGACATCAATTCTACTTTCAAATCACATCTCAAATCTACCCACTTCTTTCTGCACTGCCTCCCACCCTAATCCAGGGCACCATCATTTCCACTTATTTTGTAGAAACTGTGTCTTGCTTCCACTTTCACATTCCAATCCATTCTACGTGGAGAAGCCACAGGGATCTTTCAAAACTTAAATCAGGAGAGAACAAAATGAAAATCAGACCACATCACCCCTGCTTAAGACCTTCTGATCTTTTCCCTTTGCACTTAGACTATATCGGAACCTCTTCAGGAGCCCTTTATCACTTGGTCCCTGCCTCTCATTTGAATCTCCTCTCGCACTATCTTCCTTAGCACCCATGGTCTTCCTGCCACAGTGACCTTCTTTCTGGACTTCCAGCCATCAAACTCCTTCCCACTCATTTCCATCAGTTGTTCCCTATACCTGAAGTTAATTCCTTCTATTGTCACAGGACTGTCTCCTCCTATCTTCCAACTCTCAGCCTCAAAACTTATGCCCTTGGAGAGGCCTCCCTGATCACTCTGTCTGAAGCCAAAATGCACATTCCTACTTGGTAGCATCCTATTTACAGACTTCATAAGCTCCATGAGGGCAGATCCTGTGTGTTTACCACGGTAACCCCAGCACCCGGCTCAGGGCTGCACACAAAATAAATGTCTCTTAGATGCTAGTTGTATTCACAATGAAGAACAGATCCTGACATCAGTGAGACATTCTTGCTGATCCTGAGACATTCCCAAATTCTCCCAAAACACAAATATCGTAGCACATTTCCTCAAAAAATGGACTTATGTGGACTATTTCACAAGATCCAAACGATAAATTAGTCCAAGGTTCGACTCTTTATTTAAACAGCAATCTTCTGCCTAATAACCATGGTTTCTTAAAACACTTTGCTTTGTCTTCATTTCCATTATCAGCACTAGTAATTTACTTCCTTCAGAGAGGTTGTTTTTTCACTATTGAAGTGATTTCCAGCATATGCAACAAGAATATAACACAAAGCCAGTTGAGACACGGCTGATGGCTATTCTTGTCCAGCAGGCACATGACTCTCCCTGGCGCCACCATCTCTCAAAGGCCAGGAGACTCGAATCTGTGCCCTAGAACTGTCTAGATGGGGCAGATCAAACTGTGCCTGTAAAATCTATGAAAACAAAGGGTCTGCTGTACTCACTCCTCAGTTTACATTGTTTTTGTTTCGTTTGTTTTTAAAACTTTAAGAGCAAAGAGAAGGCATCGATTAACGCTGCATGGTTTTTTTTGGGGGGTGCCTGTGAGAGACGTGGTTGTCTGCTCTGACGAATGGAACTGCCAGCTTGTCTCGGAGGATTTCTGGGTATCAGAGAATCTGCCAGGCATGGGATGGGTGCCAGCATGTCCACTGGCCCAGATGGCTGAGACTGCAGAAATGAAACCTGCCCACTGCCTCCTGACCCAGCCAGAAGGAAGGGCCTGACTCTTGGCACTAGTCACTTTTTGTGCCTTCTTTCAGATTGTTAAGGTTAACCTGAGAAATGCTTTCAGATTTCCAGCCACTTTTGCTCCTCTTTTCATCTCTACATTATCACATGCTACCGAAAAACAGAGAGGGTTGAAAAGGAAAGGAGAGGCTGAGTCAGAAACAAGGCTAAGAGAAGTCCTAGTCCTGACTGAATAACTTAAAACTAAACGTTACAAGGCTCACTAAAGCCTTTGTCCTTGTACCAAACTAACTGTGGCAAAACTCAGTTGATTTTTTTTTAGCTGGAAAGACTGAAAATCAAGTAATATTATTACACGATTCTTTCATGAAAGGAAATGAATACTTTGGCTAGGAAAAATATTAATGTCTTTGCATTATTAACACTCTTCCAAAAAGGTATCTTAATAAAGCAAAAAAGTCTAGGAATTGGATAATTTATTAATAACTGTTCTTACTGTCTTTGTATTTGACTAGTCCAATCTTTCTTAATTTTTTTTTTTTTTTTTTGTGAGGAAGATTGGCTCTGAGCTAACATCTGTTGCCAATCTTCCTCTTTTTGCTCGAGAAAAATTATCCCTGAGTAACAGCTGTGCCAGTCTTCCTCTATTTTGTATGGAGGATGCCACCACAGCATGGCTTGATGAGCGGTGTCTAGGTCCACACCCAGGATCCGAACCCATGAACGCTGGGCCACTGAAGCAGAGTGCACCAACTTAACCACTACAACACTGGGCCAGTCTCTAAATTTTTATTTGTATCAAATTAATACCTACATATAGCTTTCAAAGTGAAAGCGTGGTGTCCTGCCCCACGCCCACTCCCTGTTTCCACATGCCAGAAGTCACCAGTCCAATTCTTTCCAGTGTTTCTTCTGCATTTACAGTTCAAAAATATCTAAATAATAGGTTTAATGTGCTATGTCATGATTTTTCAGTTTTAGATAATACCCATCCTCTTGCTGCTATGGAAAAAGCAGATTTAACTCTCCTAGAACACCCCTTTCCCCTACACATTTGTCTTCCCTCCTCATCCATTTTTGATTAAGTGTATATCCAGTGCTTTCATTATTACAAGTATAAACATTACTTACGGTTGTGCCAAACCAGTGCATTATGGTTACATGTCCTTTCTTGAAAGTTTGCTTTGTTTTGTTTGCAAATCTCTAGCCAACTCTTCCACACCTTCTAAAAGCCTTGCAAAATGCCTCTCAAGCCAATCTTCCACATGGACCAGCTGGCACACAGCTGACAGATTATGAGCCTTCAACACAAGAGATTATGAGGTAGTCTGGGGAGGGCCCAGGGAATCAGGGTTTTGTTTGTTCATTTATCTATGATCTTAGGATGAGTTAGGTTTTGGAACCACTCATCTACAGCAACATAAGTAAGTTCTAAAACTCAAGTTTTAGAAATTGAAGTGGCAGAGAATTTTGGTTCAGTTCTCCGTTACTAGCATTACTTGTAGAAACTTTCTAGAAACAGAAATGAATTTAACACAAGTTGAAAGAATGACCCACACTTGATATTACACGGATGATCAACAAAATTATCACAACTCCCATTAAAAGTGCCAAAGTTTTGGTTTTTTCACTTTCCAACCAGGGACCTTGACACTTGCACGCTGGGCATTTACAGTAAGACTGAATGCCTCTGTTCTCATGACAGCCATGTGCTCGTGTTATTGACCTTGGCTGCCAGCTCTTATCTATTTAAAGTGATAATCAGTCATATCCAACTGACATGATAGAGGTTACAACACAACTGTCCCCCAGGTGGCCATGCTGACTTTCTGCAGCTCAGCGCCTGGCGTGTGCCTGGCGGTGGGTGGCCAGAGCAAATTTTCTTCATCCTTTGGCAAGACTTAAAGAGTCAATTCATACTCTCAGCTCTTTTCTCTGTCAAGCAAATCAATGAATAAATCTAAGTTTGGAGTTAAAGATGGTGGATTAACTAGTCAGTAATAGTCAAGAGATATCTTTTTAGGGCATAAACCCAAAGAGACAAAGAGATAAATAGCAATCATGTGGAAAGGAGAGTGATGAGAGTCGCTGACTTAGACTCGAGAAGGATGAATCTAAAGTCTGCACTGCAGAAGGCCAGTGAGCAACCTAATTTACCCACAAGCCCCCCAAAACGTTCAAGAATTTGACAGCATCAGATACATCCAAAAGAAGAGGTGAAGATGGGACTAAATGCAAAGGATTGCTTAAAAGTCAGCTTAAGAGACAGTTAAAAACCCAGATCCCTTTATTCTGTGGAATAGAGCAACTGTCCCTTCCCCACCGTGATGGAGTCCTAGAGGTTTTCACTCTTTGGAGGTCAAAAGAAAGGGTCTCTGGGCTGGGGGTATAAGGTCTAGCTAAGGTCAGGGGTATCACACTGAAAAGAGAAATAAGCGATAGTTTACAATCTGAGTATTAAGAATCTCAGTCTTCTTCTTCCCCACTGAGCTCCCAGAAGGTTAGCATCCCTGTTACACCCTGCAGGTGTAGAACCGAAAGAATCCTCTCTGGGAAATCCGACCAGCCCAAGAGAAAACCCCTAGAAATAGTGCCCTGGAAGGTAGCCATACTCCATAGCTGAGCTGTGAACTGCAATTATGTGAGTCATAATAACGTAAAGGCTGAATAACCACCTAGCTGAAGTCCTTCTGCTCCTTCTTGGGAAGTCAACGGATAATGCCTAAAACTACAAATTACAAAATTAGGAAGTAACAATATAAGTGTCATTAAGAAAAGAGAGAGCTAAATCAGCTAAAAGTGATTGCTTCTAAGATCTGGAAAATGAAGGCAGATTCTGCTGTTTCTTTGAAATAAGCCTCGTACCGGAGTGTTTAATTCAACTATGTACACGAATAAATTTGATACAATGTAATTTAAATAAAACAGAGTTTTAATCATAGGGTCTACTGAACTCATTCAAGAAGAGTGTCAAGCACAACTTGGGTACGTTTTATAACATCTCAAGACCCAATGAAGATAATAACACCAGTGTTTTCAGTTCCTCCCCGACTATGTGAGGATCAGGCCAGTTTCACTTATTCGCTCATTCATTCAACAATGTTTACTGACGCCTGCTGTGTGCCTGGCACTGTTCTAAGCAGTGGGACCACAGCAGTGAACAAAACAAAGTCCCCGCTCTTTCATACTTAGATTCCAACATGGGGAGACACTTGATAACTGGCCCAAAAATGAGTAAGAGAACTTCAGCAGGGTAATTAGTGCTATGAAAAGAAAGTAAAGCCAGGCGAGGGTTTACGCCATCAGAGAGTGGTGTGGGAGGGGAACACTATTGGAGAAAGAAGATGAGGAAAGAGGCCTTTCTCAGAAAACATCACGTAGGCAGAGATCTGACTGGTGTGAAGGAATAAGTGAGGGAAGAGCATCCCAGGTGGAAGAGCAAGTGCAAGGTTCTGAGGCTGGAAAGGCTTTCACTGTTTCAGAGACCCAAGCAGCCCAGTGTAGAGAGGAGTGAGCAAGGGTGAACGATGGTAAGACACGAACCCGAAGAAGTGAGCCTAGCAGGGCAGGCATTCTGCTGGGCCATGGAAAGGATTTGGAATTTTAATGAGATGTAAAGTCACTGGGGAAATCTGAACAGAGCTCTGCAACTGGGTTTACCTCCTGTAAAGTATGGTACAAACAACTATTTGTTTAAATAAAAATGAAATGTATCTTTATAATAAGGGTTTGATTATAGCAAAGCTATATACACATAGACAGAGATACATACACCTCTACATATATATACATATATTGTATATACTGTACAATCTATCACTCAGTTATGAGTTTCTTTTTCATGTTCAACTTTGTTACTGCTCCAAGAGTCCAGTGAAGTCCATTTCTTTGCCATCTCCCAAGTAAGTCTTAATCCAGCATGTTGTTAGCAATTACCTACTATCTGCATTCAATGCACAGGGCCTGAGATAAAGTCAGCCTCTCGAGAGAAAAACTAGTAAGAATCAACAGGAAATGGATGAGATCACCAGAACTCTCTACCCTCTGAGAATGGTTCACAGATATGTCACTCATGAGTCTCAGGAGATGCTCAACACAATCAAGACGACCAGGGATGGCCGTACAAGGAAATCTATCAAGGGTGTCAACACATACATCAACTGTGATAGAATCATGTTAAGGGGACAACTTGTTGGTTTCCTATGCTTCTCCAGCAGGTGGCCAGGGGCCTGGCAAATGGTAACTCTCCACAGAGTCACCAAATAACTGAACATTGGGATGCAACCGATAGGATACACATCAAGATTCAAAGCAATCATGAGACAGAAATCCACACCTGTCCCCATTTTCAGGATTTACAGAGGGAATGAAGGAGAACCTATTCTATGACACTTGGATTCTTCAACAGGGTCAAGAAGATAGAAAGGTGAGAGAAGAGCCTGGGAGAAGACTTGAAGAGTTTCTATGGTGAAGGCTGTTGCTCTGTTCTAAATCTCCTGCTTCAAAGGGGCAACCTAGAGAACTCTGAAATATGTTCTTGCAATTTAGAGACACAGAGGACTAGTGCCCACCTCATGTCTGAGGAAGTTCAGGAGGACTGTGGGCCAGGGTCCGACTCCCCCAACCCATCTCACCAGGAAAATCTAGAGGGTGAGGGCACGGTGAGCTGCCTGTATGACAGGAGGGCTGCTGTGCTGTGATCTGCCTGCAGTCCCAAAGCTGGTCAAGGCAAGACGTGGGTGAGTGCTTCCAACAGACAGATGTGAGCAGGTGGGAGTTTGGGTCCTCCTAATAGAGCCCTAGGAGGGACAAGGAGACTTCAGAAGGATGAAGTTGGATGTGTTCTGCAGGGTGCCAGGAGCTGGGAGCCATCCCATGTGACTACCCAGAGCAGAGATGCAGCCTCCTAGGAAGGGAAAGTGTAAAAGCCAGAAGACCATCAGGGAAACTCCATATGCCATGAAAATGCCCCAGAATGGAAAAAGTACACTTTAATCATCTGCCAGGCCCACTCAAGGACACCAGCTCTATCCATGTGCCAGGCTGTGAGGACATGAAGCCACACAGCCCAGTAAGAAAAGCCCTATCTCCTTAATTCTCCTCACTCTCCCCACTGCAACTCTGACAGGCTCCAAAGAGCAGCTGGTGAAGGTGGGAGAAGGGGAGCAAGGAGGGCATAGAGAGCAGAAAGACCACAGGCCCCTTCCCACCGCAGGCTTGCAGCAGGAAAGTGGTCCAAGCTGGGGAATGCAAAAAACTACAACACGAGGCACGTTCAGAGTTAGGATTCTACATGAGACCGAATATTCCACTTACTAACTTTGACAGGGTATTCGCAACTTAAAGTGGCCATAAAATTGTCAATTCCCTAAGACTGAGCACAAAAGCTGGAGACCTGTCAGAGTTGTCAGTTAAGGGATGGTGAAAATTAACCCCTTGAATAAGATTTTAAAGGGACAATGAGAAACATAAATAAATAAAGTGTGTTCATCTCATTCCATATATCATGCTTTTCATCATATAGGGCATGAATGAACGAATGAACAAATGAAATGTCTAAAAGGGAATGAGTAAACGAGAGTAAATGCTTGCATGAAACCAGGAAGATGCAGAGACGAATGGTCACAGGATCCACTGTTCAGCATTTCTAAAGGAGAAAGACACTGGATCTGGTGTGCATGCTTATGGCATCTAGTGTAGACGGTGTGCTAAAATATTAATAAACAGAGAACGAGTTGTAGAATCTGGTATCGAGGTTTGGGTACAGGCTCAGGCACTTACCATCCATGAGACCTTGGGCAAGTCACTTACATCCTCTGAGCCTGTTTCCTCATGTCTAAAGTGGTAAGAATGCCTTGGGTAATACACAGCGTTACAGTGATTTTAAATAAGAGAACACATGGAGAGTGCCTCTCAGGTGCCTGGCACAGAGCAGGTACCAATAACGACAGTGATCATTGCTACTGCCAATCTGTTAGGGACAGAGGAAGATAATCAAGTTATCTCCTCTACCCTTCAAGACCATCAAAATGTTTACTGTTATTCCGAGCTCACTAACCAACCTTGTCATTCTCATTCCATTTTCTGGCTAACAATCTTTGGGAGGAGGTACCCTGAATAAGGAGCAGCAGCACTCCTGTTACTGTGAAGACAGCACACTTGCTATCAGCATGAATCTCCTATTTAGATTGACATCTTCAGTTGTTAAAGCCTGACTAATGCTTGGTGAACTGAAAAAAGGGACCAGACATTGAAGAATGAGGATTCCATCATGGTACTGACCCCTGAGAGGCCCTGTCCAAACAGCTGGGCTCCCGCCCCTTGTCGGTGTCGCAATCCAATGTACACATCAGGATAGATGCGGAGAGGGCTGATGGCCACTCTGAGTTTACTGTAACCAGCGTTTCAATATATTCATAGCTTACAGCTGTTAGACATACACAGGTGTTCTGGATGAAATAATTAGTGAATGCCAAGAATTCTTAGTGATTTCTCAAGGAGCCCTTCCTGGGCCTCTGTTTTGATATTATCATGTTATTGCTGTGCTCGTATATTTTTATCTCAGAGCAGGCAAGGTCTCTTAGGCAACGGTCCCTCCTGCTCCCGATATTGATATCGTGTCTCCATCTATGCCCCGGGCGGCCGATGCCTGTCTTAGGTTGCCTCCCCCTGGAGGTCTTACCTGTCATTGGCTAACCGGCCTTCTCACCTCCGAGTCACAGTTTGTTGGCAAGCTTTTTCCAGTGATTATTAACCCTTCCTGTGTCAGGGGTGGCTACACCCCTACATCCCTCTCTTTTCAATTATACATGACCACACCGAGCCTAAGAAATCCCAAAGTGGCCCCTGAAACAAAGGAAGTGTCTACTGTGTTTGCTTTCGTTCGTTCCAAATGTATTTCATTACAACTCTCTGAGAATGGTAATCCATAGATGGTGTAGAAAGAGACACATACACTCAGGAGGCCTTTTGAAAACCAGAACAGCCTGTTCACTACCGTGTGAGGCCGGCGTTTACTATGCTGATTTCAGTTGCTGTGCTCATGATATCCTCATGTCTGAATCTCTCCATACTCTCCTCTCGTATCCACATCTTCTTTTCTAAAAACTTTCCTTTTATCCTTCAAGAAAGTTTCCTGAATGATACTACCCATTTCTGATTATTCCTTTACTCCATGTCTTCTCCAAGGTCAGAAATATAATTCGGACTGTACTGCCTCATAATTTTCCACTAGGAGAAAGTCCTGGTTCCTACCACCCACATAAGTGACCTAGGACAAGCCCTTTAATTCTGTGCTTTAGTTTCCTCTTCACTAAAATAGATAAAATTCCTACCTTTGGGACTGTTTTTTTAAAAAAATTGACGTCACATTGGTTTATAACATTATATAAATTTCAGATGTACGTCACTATATTTCACCTTCTGTATAGACTGCATCATGTGAGGCTGTTTTGAAAAGAAATGAAATCAAATTCAAGAAAGGGTTTTGAAAACCATGAGTGAGGGAACAAGGAGCCTGTGGCTGGGGGTGGAGGCACTAGGCCTCCCACCAATTCCTCAGGACCCAGTCCTAGAGAGCTGGATTGCAGGTCTCCGCTGAGGATGACCAACCCCATGTCCTTCCTCTTCACAACCTCCAGACTTCATCAAGTGTGTTAATACTCATATTCCTGAGGAAGTGAAGTATTTCAGTAGCCTACTTTTTTTTTTGCTTTCCATACACCTATATTTACTAACAATTCTATTTAAAAGCTCACCTAATGCATAAGCTGCTCCCTACTGCAGCTTCATTCCCATCAAGGGCACTCCAATCCTCCTTCATGAGAGACACCTTTCAAGAGAACTGCTCAGAGGCCAGCCTGGTGGCATAGTGGTTAAGTACAAGTGCCCCACTTTGGCAGCCCGGGGTTGGCCAGTTTGGATCCTGGACGCAGACCTACACACTGCTCATCAAGCCGTGCTGTGGCAGCATCCCACACAGAAAAACTAGAAGGACATAAAACTAGGATACACAACTATGTACTGGGGCTTTGGGGAGAAAAAAAAAAAAGAGGAGGATTGGCAACAGATGTCAGCTCAGGGCCAATCTTCCTCACCAAAAAAGCACACTTTAAAAAAAAAAAGAGAGAGCTGCTTAAATATGCACTGTTGTGTTTTTAAATCACTACACTGACAGTTTCTAAGACTAAGTTCCGTAACTCTATGGACTGTTGGTTAAAAAAGATTATTCATTCACTTGTGACTCCTTGCTTTTTGTTTCAGAGAACTGTTAATGTAGCTAAATCCTTGCATTTCTCAAATGGCTCAAACCAGACACAAGATTCACTGTATTTCACTGGTAAAAGTCCTGAACTATTACCTCCAGAAATGTGTTTATACTAAGTAAATGAATCATCTCTAGAAAGCAGAAAAAGTAGGCCACAAAGGTAACAAACAGAATGAAAAATATTCTGCTTTACAAAAGCTTTGAGGTCACATAATCCTTTGAGTTTCCATTTCCCTTAATTAGGTCAGCTTTTGATACTTGAATCATTTTTCCTGCTGTTTCTTTTTCGATCCTGCTACACCAGAGTCCCGTCTGCAGTTGTAAATGACCTACTTAATTAGGATTTGGAACCCTCAGACAGAAAAGCGTGCTGTCTTCTTTCTTTTCTGCTCAACAGACCTTATTAATGAACTGAATTTCTGATTCAGTTTGTTAAAAACCATATACCTTCAGCAATCCCAAAACCCAAACATCCAGGTTTAATCATACTCATGAGTGTACACTCAAATGTGGTACAGGCGAGACAGCACTGGATCAGGGGTGAGGGTACCTTGGCTCTCGGCCCAACTCTGCTGCTAAGCGCAATGTAATCTTGGCACATCTCTAACCTTCCTGAGCCTCGGCCTTCTCACCTTTATGGAGAGAAGGTTAGACTCTTAAGGTCCTTTATGGCTCCAAGTCTCTATGAATATTTCCTGAGCTCCTAATATGTACAAGGCACTGTGCTGATGGAGGGGGTGGGGGAGGTACAAAGATGAATTGAGAACTTTATACTCTCCTTGAGAAGAGAAGATCATACAGGACAAAGCTAAATGGCCCAGTTACCTTATCTGTCTTATTTATTCCTCATGATTGGCATTATGCCTGGCATACAGTAGATGCTCAAGTAAATGACACAAAAGAGATATAAAATGTCTGTGGACATTTAGAGAACAGAGGCTACATCTGATGGAGGGGAATCAGGAATGGTTCATAGGTGTTAATTTGAGTTGGTTTTTAAAAAGCCATTCAACTTTCAGTGGCTCCCTGACAACATCTTCTAACATGATGCAAAATCTTAAGCCGATATTCAAGGTTCTCCATGCCCTGGACCCAATATATCCCTCAATCTTTACCTGTCTCTTATATAAAATTGTGCTATAGCCAACTAACGTCTTTGCTGTGCCTCAGATATTACCCATAATTTTCTACCTCCATGTCCCCATTCATGCTGTTCTTCACACTGAAATGTCCTCCAATCCCAATATAATCCGACTCCATTATCCTTCAAGGGCCACTTCAAATTTCTCCTATTTTATGAAGGAGGTCTTATGAAGCCTTTCCTGATCCCTCCAAGTGTATGTGCTCTCTCTCGTCTTTGAAATCCCTCAAGATTTGTTGACATCTCTCTTACAGTATATATGCACTTTAGCCCTGCATTACAGTTGGGTAATATCTGTGTCTCAAGACAATAATCTTTGACATCAGAAACTATATTATTCATCCACATTGCCAAACAAATAGTAGGAATTCAGTAAATTATTTTGACAGGACAAATATAAAAAGGATGCTCTGGGACATAGAAACTGAAAGAACAATGGTGAGAAGTTAGAAGCATCAGAGGGCTTAAGTTTAGAAGGCAGGTCACAGTCAGGTTACACAGTGTTGAATGCCAGGATAATAACAATGGCGTATACAGTTCTGAGTGAGAATCACTGATGGTTTTAGGAGCTGAATGAAGAGTGACAAGATTTGAGATCTGAGAATCAAACCAGAAGCATTCTGGTTGACACATCAGTCTCCTGGGAATCTGGCTGGAGTCAAATCCATCCCTGAGAGAAGAATCGAGTCTCACTCACCATACCCGTAAATGAAGTGTTTCATCTGCAGATCTGTGAGTCCTGGAAAAGTCACTAAGCTAAACGCTGCTTTGTAAACTTCCCAGTAACCAGATATTTGAGTGCCTGCCTCAGTGGAAGGAAACAGATCCACGCCAAAGCCATCATTTCTGAATTTCCAAACTGGTGAAAAAAGAAGGTTCTGTACTTCTCCAAAGAAGAAAGAGAGGGAAAAAAAGCACACTACACAGAAAGGATGGGGAATCAAAGTAGCTTTGGATTCCTCAGCAGTAAGAGTGGAAGCTAGAAGACAGTGGGAAAAATACCTCAAAAATTCAGAAAGAAAAGAATTTCCAGCCTAGATAATTAGATAGATAACTCTATGCTGAGCCAAACCATCAATGAGAAAGGTGAAATGAACACATTTTCACACATACAAAGTCTTTAAGAAACTTACCTTCCATGAACCTTTCTCAGAACACACCAAATAAAGACACAAACCAAGAAAGGAAAACAATGCATAACAGAAATGGGAGGGGCCGGCCCGGTGGCATAGTGGTTAAGTTTGCACGTTCCGCTTTAGCCGTCTGGGATTCTCCGGTTCGGATCCCTGGTGCCGACATGGCACCGCTTGGCAAGCCATGTTGTGGCAGGCATCCCATGTATAAAGTAGAGGAAGATGGGCATGAATGTTAGCTCAGGGCCAGTCTTCCTCAGCCAAAAGAGAAGGACTGGCAGCAGTTCGCTCAGGGTTAATCTTCCTCAAAATAAAATAAAATAAAAAATAACAGAAATGGGAAATTCAACACAAGAGTGAGGCACAGGGAATGCCCAGAGTGATGGGGAGGCAGGACGGTGTCTGTGCAACAGGCAAAGAGAACAATCCCTCTAGACTGGAGCAGGTCATAAAACTCTGGGAGACATTCTTTAAAAATACGTAATGTCCACACATCCATGGACAGCTAATCTTCAACAAAGGAGCCAAGAACATACCATGGAGAGAGGAAAGTCTCTTCAATAAATGGTGCCGGGAAAAGTGGACGGTCACATGCAAAAGAATGAAAGTAGACCATTATCTGACACCATAGACAAAAATTAACTCAAAATGGATTAAAGACTTGAATCTAAGACCTGAAGCCATAAAACTCCTAGAAGAAAACATAGGCAATTCGCTCTTCGACATTGGTCTGAGTGGCATCTTTTTGAATATGTCTCTTTAGGCAAGGGAAACAAAAGAAAAAATAAACAAATGGGGCTCATCAAACTAAAAAGGAGAAAGGCAAAGCCCTACTTATACACGCACACACTTGCCAACTTCAGGGGTCTTCTTCAGATGGATTCCCTCTGGGGTAGGAGGGAAGGCAACGGGCTGGGGTCAGGGAGGGACTCACAGAGGGTTTCAATTTTGCTTGTAATATTTTATTTCCTAAGCCAAGTAGTAGGTACATCATACCCATCATATTATCTATACTTTTGTGTGTATAACTGACATATTTCTAGGGGCTTCTGTTAAAATTTGGGAAATTAAACTCACATATTTAGTTTTGCTCCATCTCAAAACCAACTAGAGGATCATAATCCCTTACACAAACTCTCAGAGCTTTACGTGTTTCAGAATTCACAATTCTTTAGATTTTAGAAAGTTACTGTGATACAATTCCATATATTACATCACACTTTCAGTGGGACCTACAATCAAATGATGTTCAAAATTAGCATTTGACACTACTCAGCTGGTTGTTCTCCCTCAGGACCAATTAGCAGCCAGCCTGGCCCTAAACAAACAGCCCTCACTCCTCAAACTTGTGCTGATTCCCTTTTAAGAGAAGAGGTGGAAAGCAAGTGGCTGGGGACATCAGCAGGCCCTTGGGAAGGATCTGGACTCAATTATATCTGGATTTTTAAGTACCTGGAATTTCCCTGACTCCTTACCTATACCAGGGCACTAGTGCCCATTGCTCTGTAGCCCTGACCAACTGTGGGGCATATATACCACCTGATTCCTACTGAACCCATTTTCTGCTTTATTTAAGTTGTTGTCCAGCAGAACACTGTGCTTCATATCGCAGGTTCAGTCCCACCTCTCAAAAGCCAGCCCTGGACTTACACACACACACAAATACATACACACATTCACACCAGTCTAGAGTAGATTTCCTTCCACTGACTTCCTGACTCAAATGATGTACCTTGCCTATATTTGGTTGAGTTTGCTCCTCTGTATTCCCCCTTCCCCCAACTACTCATCACCCCGGAGTTCTGTCTTTCTAACTGCTGTTGGCATCTTGCTAACTCCACCTTGCTAGGGTTGGTTGCCCTTCAACCCCAGCATGACATGTAAACAGCCTCAGGAAGTAATCAACACCAACTTGCTCTTGAAAGTCAATGCTGAGCAATCTCTCTATTTTTAGTGCTGATTAATCTGACTAATGAAATAAAGCACATTGTGCTTAGCTTATGTCCAATTAAACATCTGTTATGGTAATCAAAGTCTCCTGGCAATTATCACAGGTGACATTCTGAATTGATATCAGCAATATAATCAATGCCCAATTGCCTGAATACCAAATTCAGTAAGCACAGTGCCCAAATGTGAAAGGTCAGAGGAGATATCTCTTCTCCACCATAAAGACCAAGTGGTCCAGCCAACCACCTCTATGTTGGTCAAGCTTGTTTATTTATTGGCTTTGCTAAATGCTCAGGCCCCCATAGAGCAAATGCAAAGGAAATCAGGCATGCCATGGTGTTTTCAAGGAGACCTCCACCATCTCTTCCTTGGGAGGTAAGCAGTAACTCATCTTTGGAGCAGGATGTCAGCAAACAAAAGGAGAAAGGCAAAGACCCTACCTACCGTAGAAGAGGAACGCTTTGGTCATGTGATGATGTAGGAAGGTCCGGTTGATGGTGAAGAAACAAGCATCTGCTCCACACTGGCCGAGCCTTCCAGTTTCCCCAGTCAGTGGGGACCACCAGAGCATAATGGGGTAGCTCTCAGTTTCCAATTTTCTTTTCCTATTCAGGGTCAGTGCTTCCTTCTCAAGGAATGGATAGAGATGTGTAGGCTCTCTCTCCATTTCTGCATGTGCATCTCGCAAATTGGAATTTTTAAACTTCTTCCTTTCAAATTTTCCCAGCTCAACCACTACCTAAAAGAGAAGACAATTATGACCAGGGTCAGACTCTTTCATTGCCTTTTGCACATCTCCCATTCATCTTGATGATTTAGCCCCTTAGTTTTCTATTACTGCTGTGACAAATTACCACAAACTTAGCAATTTAAAACAACATACGTTTACTGTTGTACAGTTCTGGAGGCCATAAATCTGAAATGGGTCTCAATGGGCTAAAACATCAACATCGAGGTGTTGGCAGGGCTACATTCCTCTCTGGAAATTTTCGGAGAGAATCCGTTTTCTTGCTTTTCTATCTTTTAGAGCCACCCACAATTCTTGGCTCCTGGTCCCCTTCCTCCAGCTTTAAAGGCAGCAACATTGCATCTCTCTGACCCTCCTGTTGTCACATTGCTCTCTGACCAAAATATCTATGAACAACGATGCTTAATACTACTAAACACATAACAGATTCATCTTTCCTCCATTTCATATAACCAGAAGTGGTTTCGTCTCCGTGAAATCTGTGTAAGTCAGGGTTATAATCTGGCTATTACTAGAGATTACACTCTAGGGGAAATGAGTTATAAAGTACCAATTCATTTCTTTTTATTACAATTAAAGAAGTGGTAACACGGGTCTTATATTTCTAATAATATCCACTACAGCATCAAGATGGTGAAGTAGACCATGAGTACTGGCTCTCTCCCAAGTAAAACCACATTTTTTATTTTTTTCATGATAGTCTGGGTCACTGGACAGCCAGGCCATCAGTGACAATAATCTGGAGGGCAGGGTGGGCAGAGAGGAAACAGACGGGCAGTTGTTCTCCAAAAGTGCTGCCTTTTCATCAAACTTTAAGGTTTGGTATTGACATGGCATTATAAAAATATGTTAGAGAAAGCAGCACAAAAGTAGGGGCTGGTCTGTTTCAAATATAACTGAAACATTACTAGTCAGACTATGCAACAAACAAAGCAGTTAAAAGAAAGCACATTTTTCTGTATTAACTCCTCTACCAGTCGACAGAGGACACGACCCGTGAGGCCCTCAGGCCCCACTCTCAACAGTCAAGGATGGTGCCTTCTTTATATGCTTGGTACCCCTGGTGTCAGAAAAGGGCTACTACCCACTGATGGAGTACAGAGTCTCTAACTCCCTGGGGAGGGTCTGTAATTTTCACTGGATTATTTGAGGGATCCAAGGCCAAAAAAATATTAACTACCACGGAGTGGAAGCCAAGTAGTATTCCAAAAAGAGTAAAGAGTTATTTCGCTTTAAAAAATCATGTATCAACTGTGACACCAAATTCAGCATTAGAACAGTAAAACAACCACCAAAAACTGAAGAATAACCTAACCCTTGCCAATGGCTTTCTCAGCATTTTTATGATAACATAATAATGTGGCTGTTCCCCAATAGCTTGATGGAATGGAGTTGACTTGTAGCCACAAACTCTCTATCTTTTCACCCAACCTTTCCTTGCAAATGTACAACCAACAACTTTAAAGAAAGGCTTTTGGAAAGCCATGGATGTAACTTCAAAGACAGATTTTGCTCCACATTTCTGATTAATGTCTATTACGTGAGGTCTAAGTTCATTTCAAATAACAGGGATTGCTTTAAGGAGAGATTTTTCTGCCAAAAAACTTTTTAAAAAATATTTAGCCTCAGATAGCACTACCAGATGGTGGGAAATATGGGGGATAGAGGAACACTCTAAACAAAACCATGAGGACAGAATCACCCAAATCCAAAGTCTGGGAAACTCAAAAGGACAAATGACCCAGTTTCTGCAACAAACCCATGACATGGAATAAAAGGTGGGGCAGGAGAAACTTACAGCAAGAAAAACTGAAAAATCCACAAAACTTAAAACACAGGCACTAATTGCAACATGTGAGATTTGTTTACTCTAGATTCAAAACAACCAATTATAAAAGACTTTTTGAGGGGCTGGCCCCGTGGCCGAGTGGTTAAGTTCGCGCGCTCCGCTGCAGGCGGCCCAGTGTTTCGTTGGTTCGAATCCTGGGCGCGGACATGGCACTGCTCATCAAACCACGCTGAGGCAGCGTCCCATATGCCACAACTAGAAGAACCCACAACGAAGAATACACAACTATGTACCAGGGGGCTTTGGGGAGAAAAAGGAAAAAATAAAATCTTTAAAAAAAAAAAAAAAAAGACTTTTTGAGATAATGAAGAAAAATTTAACATGGCCTGGGATATAGATGGCACTGAGTAATTTTGTTAATTTTGTTGAGTGTGACAATAGTTAAATGCTTACATTAAATTTTTAAGGGGCCGGCTCCATGGCCAAGTGGTTAAGTTCATGTGCTCCGCTGCGGTGGCCCAGGGTTCGGATCCTGGGCGCAGACATGGCACCGCTAGTCAGGCCACGTTGACGCGGCGTCCCACATCCCACAACTAGAAGGACATGCGACTAAGATATACAATTGTATACATGGGGTGTTTGGGGAGATAAAGCAGAAAAAAAAAAAAAAAGATTGGCAACAGTTGTTAGCCCAGGTGCCAATCCTTAAAAAAAAAAAAAAAAAAAAAATTTAAAAGTCCCCATCTGTTAGAGAATCATACGAAAGTAAATCCAGGTGAAATTATATGATGTCTGGGATTCATTTTAAAATACTACAGATTTATTCATGAATTATTTGTGCAACTAAAAAGTAAGCAAAATTCAAAAATAAATGAAGATATGTATACACTAAAAGAATTTACAGATAGTATATACAAAATACAGTTAAATATGGAAAAGGATGCCTCAAATGAATGATTTCCTCCAGTGGGTCAACATAACATTTTCATGTTTATTTATTAATTATGTTATAAGATCTGCTATGGGCTGAAGTGGTTCCCCCCAAAAATTCATATGTGAAGCCCTAACCCCCCCATACCTGAATATGGGACTGCATTTGGAGATAGGGTCTTTAAGAAGGTAATTAAGTTAAAATGAGATCATTATGGTAGGCCCTAGTCCAATATGACTGGTATCCTTATTAGAAGCGGACAGTAGGGCACAGACAAGTACAGAAGGAAGACCATGTGAAGACACAGGGGAAGATGGCCATCCAGAAGGACAAGGAGAAAGGCCTCAGAAGAAACGACCCTGCTGACATCTTGATCTCAGACTTCCAGCCTCCAGAACTGTGAGAAAATAAATTTCTCCGCGTAGCCTACAAACCTGTAAAAATGGGGATGGTCCTAAATGCATAGGCATTCCATTTTTTCATTCATAACGTTGTTTAAAAAAATAGCATTGCCGCAATTCTGAACACTGAAGCATTCAACGCATCAGTGAGGACTGGGAAATAGCCCAAACCATACTATTGGTGGAAAACTGAAACCAAGATCCAGATGAAGGTTTAGTTCCAGCAATTACACCATCTCTCATAATCTGGAAGCTTAAAAATGTCACACATATCAAAAACATAGCAATTTATTCTGACATCAAAAGGAAAGCTCTTAGCTTAGACACAGGCGTTCCTCATAACTGGAAAAAGTGCCAAAGTACATGCATAGTGAGATCACAGCTCTCTCATAACTTCCATAGAAAGAAGCAGAGAACTCCAGCCCTTGCTTCACAAGCAGATTGTGGACATTCAAGATAGACCAGGAGGGAGTTAAGTGTTTCCTCCAACCAGAGGGCAGCAGAAGGCGGTAGTACAGGGCCAGACTGGCTGCCAGAGTGCTTTTGTAAATTTTATCTCATTCCATCTCAATCAAGGGGAAGGAAGATACTCTAGAAGAAGAAAGCCCAGAGACCACCTTCCTCTCCACCAGCCCCACAAAGACTCTTCAAAAGTCCTGTGGCTTTTGAAATGGATAGCTGGTAGTTGAATGGGTGCTAAACATATCTGAACTCATATCTATACTTTTACTATCACTGCGAAATTTTTATTTTAATTTGAAATCAGCAAATGAAGTTCAGAATAACCAGCTACGGTCATGCATCGCTTAACGATGGGGATACATTCTGACAAATGCTTCGCTAGACGATTCTTTTGCTGTTCAAACGTCATAGAGTGGACTTACACAAACCTACGTGGTATAATCCACTACACATCTAGTTATATGGTACTAATTTTATGGGACTACCATCATATATGCAGTCCGTCATTGACCGAAACATCGTTATTCGATGCATGACTATAAACGAAATAAATGGGAGGGCTAAAGAAATGTTTTAGTTCATTCACCCCAACACAGTCCTTGGTCTAGTCACATATGTCAAGAATGACAAATTTATTAGTGCAGATGTTTGCGTTCTGCAGAACAGACTATCTTGTTCCTAGAATAGTCATTGCTTCTTCAAAAATGCCATCGTTCAGAAGTGATCATGACAGGGGACTGACTTTGAGGAAACCATTCAATTTCGACCCAATAAGACAGACTGGGCTTTACTTCCGGTTCCTTTAAATCCAGGACCCTACAAGAGTCACAAATGATCCTCTATCTCACTGATTTTGTTTCTACCTGACACACCCACTCACTAAACCGCAGTCTCATCTGTTAATAAAAAAAGTACTTCCCCTGCCTTAGACAGAAAACCTCTAATCCTGAGAGATTAAGCAAAAAGTAAAGCACTTGGAGACAACAGGGTGGGGGCAGGGGTGGGGGCAAAGGCCCAAGAATCAACACTACACAACCCAAATTCTTGGTACCTGGAGTGTGACAAGCAGAAAGACAGTAGCTGTGATGCACAGGCAAGAGGCCAAAAGCTTCCTCCTCTGAATCCGCGCCATGCTGCCCTGCCCTGGGTGACTGACACAGGGCTGGTCTGGTTACCAGGTGTTCTCGAGTCGGCCCATAGCCCCGGACAACTTCATGTGGAGGAACCATCTGGGTGCCAATTTCCTCCACTGCCATTCCTGCTGAGACCTGGTCTCCATGAAGGACTGAGCTCTGAGGTTCTGAGTGGGCTGGGCTTGGCATCGAGAGGGCACAGCATGCAGTCTTCTTAAGCTATCATCAGAGCAGCTGGAGATTCTTCAAACCAGAAGGCATCAAAAAATTCTGTAACAAATGAATAATCTTTTAGCCACAGTGCAGAACATTTAATAAATGTAGCCTTATTTATACAGTGACAGATGGAAACTAGACTTTTGGTTGTGAACATGATGTAGCATATACAGAATTTGAAATATAATGATGTACAACTGAAATTTATATGTTATAAACCAATGTTACCTCAATAAAAATAAATAAATAATGTGGTCCTGCAGGGTTATCATGCGGAAAACCAAAATTTTAAAAGTAAAAGGAGGAGCTGGCCCCATGGCCGAGTGGTTAAACTTGCACACTCTGCTCCGGCAGCCTGGGGTTCCCCGCTTCGGATCCTGGGCATTGACCCACACACTGCTCATCCAGCCATATGCTGTGGAGGCATCCCACATAGAAGAACTAGAAGGGCCTACAACTAAGATATATAGCTATGCACTGGGGTTCTGGGGAGAAAAAAATAAAAAGAGGAAAATTGACAACAGACGTTAGCTCAGGGCCAATCTTCCTCAGCAAAAAAAGCATATCTTAAAAACAAACAAAAACTAAAACGAACCTCTGACCATATGAACCCTATCATATAGTCCTAATACCTCACTCACAGATGAGGAAACCAAAACCGGAGAGGTGATGTGACTTGCTCAAGGTCATAGAGCCTCTTAGAAGAGAGTGACAGATGTACAATCAGTCTAAAATTCTCTTTCCACTTAATTTTCTCTGCCATCAGAGATTAAATTCCACAAGTCACTTATATATAGTAACTTCCTTCTGTCCAAGTTTGAAAGGAGTAGAGAAGTGGAGTAGAAATTACCAGGACTGTCCACCCACTCCTGTAAAAATTAGGGAAAAAATAAATAAAAGGTTCAGACTTTGATCAAAAATGGATAATGACCAACTGGCCCCAACTCTTCTCAAGGAAAACAGCTTCAGCCAGAACATAAGGAATTCTGATTACCAATTTATTCGTTTAGTCTTTTATGGCAAGTGTAATAAAGCAGTGAGTTGTCTGGGCATAAGATTCTTTGGAAGTTTTGAAATAAGATCTTCATCTACCTGTAATGGATGATCTTTTCAAAAAGTTTTTAAAATAAACTAAATAGTCCCATAGAATGTCTTTTATTCCCAGGGTTCTATGAAGTCAAAGGTCTTGGGCAAATGACACTGCAGAGTTCAGAACCAAGCAAGGATCAACATTCCAGAGGGAGGGCAGTGTTGTCTCACAGCACTCCAAGGATCTGACTTTAGTCAGAGCTACATGTCTCTAGGATATAGAACTAAAGATACAATCAGAAATATAAAAAACAGATGCAGAATTCTAGCTAAAAACCTAGGTCTTAAAGCTATGCTTCCCTCTTACGGATCTACCTTGATTTACTTGTAAGTCCAGGATATTTTTTTCCCTCAGCAACAAAATGACTCTTGGTCTCAGAAATCACCAAAAGTGCATTTTTCTTCTTTCGTTCATGAATTCCCACATTCCACACTGATTAACAGCACCAGCTCTATGGGCCAGCCCCAGTGGCCTAGTAGTTAAGTTTGGCATACTCTGCTTCGACGGCCCAGGTTCAGTTCCTGGGCGCAGACCTACACCACTTGTCTGTCAGTGGCCATGCTGTGGCAGTGGCTCACTTACAAAAAAGAGGAACATTAGCAACAGATGTTAGCTGAGGGCAAATCTTCCTTAGCAACAAAAAGAGTACCTGTTCTAGAGTCTGTCAAGATTCAAATCTCAACTCCCCAGCCGGTTTAACCTAGCTTCTCCATAATTGAATTTCCAAAATACAGATAATAACGGTACCTAATCAGAGACTTATTGTGAGAATTATATAAGATTGGTAAAACATTTATTTTGGAGTCCAGCACATAAATGTCCAATAACTATTTGCTATCTTATTTTTAAATATTGTTATAATTTTTATTATAACTTTAAGTGGAAAAAGAAGTTGACTTCACATAAAGTATGTTGCTGCCCAATCAATTGGAATTTCAAAAGGAGGAATACTTCCCCAAAGAAAAGATCACTAGTATTTGTCGAGCGACTTATTATGAGCAAGGCCCTTCACTACTCAGCACGCATGGGCTCATTTATCTTCCCAACAATTCCGTGAAATAGTAGTCACCATCTCATCTCAAAGGGAGAGCAAACTGAATTTGAACAAAGTAAAGTAACTTGTCCAAGACTATAATATTGATAAGTACTACAACCAGAAACTAGTCAGACTCTGAAGTTCATGCATTCTTTTAAGATTTTTAACACTAAGACCAAAAAAATTCCCATTTGGGGGATAATACTAATACTCACAGATTATCTGCCTGATTCAGACAAAACCTGTGCAGAATAGCTGTCGGCTGGTACAGCAAAGAAAAAAGTAACACAAATCTTCAAGAACTTGAAAGGCACCTTTCCTTCTACTCAGTAAATGCTAGTTGCTATTAATCACATAAACGTGGAGCTGGCACTTTAGGTTCCAATCCTGGCTCTGTCATTTATATAAATCTGCACAAGTTACTAAATCTTTCTAAGCCTCAGTTTCTTGAAAGTAAGCAATAAATGTTAAGTATCATTATTTCTTTCCCTTGTGTAACAGAAAGATTATCCAATTGTCATTTTATATGCAAAAGCAATTCATTATAACTATAATTAACGGAACCCAGATTAGGTAATGAAATAACATTACCATTTTAAATGGGTATAAAACTAGATCATTTTCAAAAGATTTTTAGATACATCACTCCACTCAATCTTATCCATAGCCACTTCGTAAAGCAGGCAAGGTAGGTATTATTATTATTCTCAGTTCCCACAAATAAGGAAACTAAGCCTTGGTGAATTTAAGTGATTTGCCAGAGATCACATTTCTTTAAAGGTTGAAGTGCATCTGAAAATCAGGTCAGCTGCCTCCGAGATCAGTGGAAAGGAAAGAGACGGGGAAAATAGTGATAGTTAAGAATACAAGAGTCAGGACTAAAGGAAAGCAAAAAATGGAGCGAGAAGGTAAGGCCATAGTTCGGGATATCTTTACAGCTACCACACGGCTCAAGCTGTCCGAGGGCCTTTTGAGTCTTCACATGGCTGTACGAACTGTGACCGAAGAACTTAAGGTTACAAATTCCCTTCCATGCAAAAAATCTCAATTCAGCTTATATTCCCAAAGCCAGAAGTAACGTGGGGTCTCAGGGATCGCGCTGTGGTTAAACACCCATCACTAAAGAATAGAGCCAGCTGGTGTAGATGGTGTTATGATTTATAACATGAAGCAACCAATCAGGCCTCCAGGCACGTCACTCTAATATGTGGTATTAATTACCCGGGAGCTTGTCATCAAGTCAGCACTCTCCCAACTGGTGAGACAGACGGGCCTGCAGAGAGCACTGTGAAGGCCAGCAAGCTCCAATGTGATGGGCCTCCAAGAGGAAAGCTCCCTTCTGTTTCATCACTGCCCTCAGGGTGAATCCCAGAGTCCTCCAAGAGGGCGCCCAGAACCCTCCTTGCCGGGATGGAGCAATGTGCGTGTGTTCAGACAACCATGGCAGATAATATCAGAAATGGACTCTCACTAACCCACCCTCTGGACCCTGGAGCTGACTTCTGCCCTGCCTAGGGCGGGCCATCTGCTGCCCAGAGAGGGGTCTGGAGCTGGGCATGACAACCTCACACTCCCACAAGTGCTATTCCATCAAAACCAGGAACATTTTCACGCTAAAATAAGTTCAAATTTCTCCACTTTATTTTGAATTAAAACAGACGGAAGAGAAACTGAGTATCTTAGAGCCAACTAGCCTGAGGATGCCAGCTTCAAACATCAGCCACGCAGCGCCAACCCAAGGCGTAGGTTAAGGGTCTCCGAAATGGGACTGAGATGACTTCTGCCCTGCACCTCTGAGTGTTAAGATGAGAAACCAATGCTAGGCGCCACAGAGAGCTTTCTAGCCCTGAGGGTTTGTGAGTCTCTACCTTTTCCTCCCTCTCCCCTCTGGCAGGGGAAAGAGGTGAGGCAGAAAGCAGGGAGCCCTGGGAAGACTCCTTTGATCAGTCTCTCCTCCAGTAACTGGTGAGTCAGTTGGGCTAATAAGCGACTATCTTAACTGAGCTTAAGGTTACACATACCAGGGAGAGTCTTTAGAAGGAATGTATCTAATTACCATACTTAAATTATTCCTATTAAAGTGTAATTTCTCAAATAGGTTTGACTCTCCCAAGAAACATTTTCATTTTATAATGTATAAATCCTCAGAGCATCCCTTAAATGGCGGCTGTCCTGGGAAAAACATGATGTGGTTGGCTGATGGGAAGGTGTCAGGGCCTTTTGGACAACTCTCCAGGCACTTTTCCACTAACACCCTTCAACCCTACTTATCCTCATCAACACTCCTTATTCATTCCTACTTGGCTTCTCCAAAAGCCCCAGAACTGCTCTTCTTACCAGTCTGACCCCTTACACTCTCCACTCAGCTGTAGAGCTGTTTCTGCAATATGGATTGGATATCCTTCCTCTGATTAAACTCCATCAATGGTTTCCCAAAGATTTCAAGATAAAGATCAAACTCGTTAGCTTAGAAAACAAGACTCCCTGGACCCCACCCTACTTCTCCAACTTCCACCACCGGTACCCTTTGTTCCTGCTCTTCCCAGAATGTAGCTTCCTCTTCTGTGCTCTGGTCCCTACCTACCACATCCATACCTCTTTCACTATCCCAGCCATTCTCCTAGACTTTCAAGGCTACCTGCTTTGGGAAGCCTTACTCCTCCGCAATGCCAAGTCGGGAGATCTACGCCCACATCATTGTGCTTGTTCCTATCACAGCAGTGAAGAGAAGGCAGGAGGCTGGGGAATTTTAGGAAACCTTCTAAAGCTGCTTTATTAGGTGCATATAAAGTAACTGTGGAACACTAAAAAGTTGACCTATTTTGTTAATTTACAGAAGTCTTCCTTAGTACCTGCCACTCGCCCTGGGGCACCTGACGAATGTGGCACAATGGTTCCAGTTTCCACTTTTACCCAATGTTCTTTATTAATATTTATTTGTGTTAAAGTGTTCCTCATTCTTTTTTAATGGACTTCATATTTTGCTGAGCATTTATTTTTATGTAAAGAGTGCTTTGGGGTGGATTTTTATCCGGAGAGGTCATCCTCTTGGACACATTTCAGGTGAGACAAATAGAGAATAATGAGAGAGACAGGGATACTGGCAGCCATGTGAATCAAGACGGGTGATTAATGAGGGGACAGAAGTTGTAGCCTGAGCTCCCTCACATTTCTGTTGCAGAACTGAAGGTGACGCCATTCTTCAATTCTAGACACATACTGAAGCACTCAAATTATACAATCTCACTTGGTGGGTCTACTTAACATAGAAACTAAATAAAAACATACCCAGATTAAAAAAAATAATAATGAGATAAAACCCCAAATAGAAGCATTCAAAAGGAACAGGTTTTTTAAGTGGAAGTGAGGACACGAGACTGAAGATTCTGTATCATACTACGAACTGAGCCAGCTCCTCAAGAGCAGGACTCTTTCTCATCTTTTTCCTTACAAGGTTGTCTTAGTAACTGATCTCTCCCCATGAAGGGCCTACTGGTTACTCTGCAACAATGTTCCTGCCTGGCAGAAGATCTGAATTAAATATCGTCATCTGCTTTGCTCATTTATGTAATCATGAATGAGGAACTGGTTCAATAACACTGACAAAATGTGGCTAATACTTCACACGCCTAAAGATCAAGAGCCGGACCAGACTATCTTCTGAGTTTTCATCCCAGAATTAAGCTCTTCAATCCCATGAACAGTGTCCAGGAGCAAAAACTCTCCAAAGAAGAAAGTTTAATCAAGAGACACGAATTGAGACAATTTGAATCGTCATGAACAAGAAATATTTCTATATAACAAGTTTAGGATTATCTTATCTTCATTTTCCTTTTTAGTAATTCAGCATTAACTTTTGAAAACTCAAATTTTATTCTCAAAGAAATAAATATCTGAAAAACATTGTAAATAAAATTAACAAGTTTTTTTAATGTTTAAAAACCCATATTCACAAACACCATAACAAATGTTTACTGTAGGATACCGGTAATTGAGTTAGATGTTGCAGTTCTTGCTGAAATCAACTCTTTACATTCCAAATTTAGAAAGCATTTAAATATGGGTTGGCAACAGCTGCATACTGAGCAATACTTACACAAATATGAATAACATTGTTTGTCCAAACTATGTTCTTTTTTCTATTTCCTAAACTTAACCCTAGTTTGAATTTGTTTTCAGAAATGCAGTTTGTAAAACTATTAATTTTAAAATTGAAGAATAAAAGATGAGCCATAATAACAGTAACAGTTGAGACTGTGTATTTGATCCACTGTTACACACTGCCATCTAGCTGGAAGCCAGCAAACGAAGAGTTACCACAGCAATTTCAAACATGGAGCAGACTTTAATGATCCCCTGATGCTAGGACCTTGCCTCTGGCGCCCAGGCAGGAGGAGAAAGTTCTAAAATTGAGGCTAGGATGCTGTCTAGATGGGCGTCTCTGCCACCTTACTGTACAAATACCTGGGCTGCTTATTCAGTGCAGATGGCCAGGACTGACCCGAAAGCTGGCGGTCTGAGAGACCACGGTGGACCAGGGAGAAACAATGCCCTCACTGTAGTGTGACATCATTAACAAGCCCAAGATTGGTCACGAGCCCATGGGTGTCTCATCTTGAGAGATCGAAGAATATAAAAGAGGAATGAGGCCCTGAAGACCAACTTGCCATATTCAAAACTGCACCCAGCCAGAGTGCATGCATTCCACAAACGTAATTAACAATCCAAGTCACGACACGCATAACACTACCCAACTATTTCAAGGAAATGTGGCAGTGAGTAGGGGGCACGTGTCGGAGCTGTGACGTTAAGAAAAAGTCATTTTGCGCGGCATTTGCTATATAGTAAAGAATCATTAAAAGATCCCCAGAAAATGTCTTATAATCGCACCGATGTTATTTCTATATCATACAAACTGAGTTCTATTCTGAGGGCGGTAATCGGGTACAAAATACCCAGGAAATGGCTTGCGTATTGACAACCAAACCCTGCTGTTCTGGGCATTTTCTCCATTAAATACACAACGTTCTCAACAGCTGAAAAGTCAGACTCGCTGCTACTTCAGCACAGGATTCTAGCAACAAGTGATTCGAAGTGAAGGCACAGAGAAAGAAGGAAGGAATTCACAGTACACAAAGGCAGAGCTTGGTTCTGAATTGGGGGGCGGGGAAGTCCGTGGCAGAGGCGAGGTCCGTGGGAACCTCCGGCCCCTGGCGGCGGCGGGACCCCGCGCGCCTCCCCCGGGCTCCGGCGGAGTTCCTGCGGTCACCTGCTCCCACCTGTGCTTTTTCAGCATCCAGACAGGTTGACATCTCAGGCAGTGTCACTGGAAATCGCTGCCCAAGGTTTCCCAAAAGACTTGGATTGTTTCGGAGCACACAACTCCATTTTTCTCTTACACACACTCCCTTCTGGGCACAAAGAGGAGGTTTCTTTCGGCTCTGAGTCCGGCGGGCAGCGTCCCGGCCTCCACGGTCACCGGAAAAGTCTCTCTTTGTCTCTCAGCACCAAGATCCTGCCCCCACCAAGCTGTCACTCAAGCCAGAAAAGACCCAGAGCGCGCACTCACCTCGCCCGGGTGGAGGAGGCTGCTCCGCCCGCCGCCGCCGCGCCGGTTTTCACTTTCAGTTTGCGCCCCCCCTGAGCTGCGGCGAAGACTCGGCGAGGAGATTTGGGACAGGCGGGATCACACTCAGCGCGTCCAGGCCGAGGCATCCTGGATCCAGGTTTTCACTGGTGCCCCATTTAAAAGCAAGCGGGACCCGGGTTCCAGGGAACCCGGGCCGCCCCTCGCTGGCGAGCCTGGGGCGCCCAGCCCTTTTTGAAAGTTCCTGGGAGGCTCCTGAGCAAGTCACAGGACACTTTCTGCTTGCATTAGTGGCAGTCCCTAGTCACTTAGAGATACGTTCTGAGAAATGCATCATCAGGCAAATTCGTCGCGCAAACGTCTGGAGTGTACTTAAACCTAGACGGTACAGCCTTCTCTACACACCTAGGCTCTGTGGTACTAATCCTGTGGGACCATGGTCATATATGCGGTTTGTCCTTGACCAAAGTGTCCTTATGCCATACACGTACTAAGACTCGAGCACGTTCAAAGTCACCTATTCAGGAAAATTGAGAACACTTTAAGCACAGCAGAGGCCTCTGTACCTTTAATCGGGTACCAGTGTTTGGTAGACTGGGCAGGATGATCATTTACTTTTATTTTACTGACGGAAAACGAACTGACTTCAAGCTACTGAGTTCCAAATTCAGATAACCCAATTAAAATTATTTTGCCCTGGTCTAGGCAGGAGGTGATAAACCTAGGGAGGGACTTCAAGACCATGGGAGGGCCGGGCCCGAGAGTGATTGCTGCCTTAGGCCTGCTCACTTGAGTCCTGGCCCAGAGAGCTCCCTGGCCAAGCCCCTCTATAAACCTCTCTGGAAAACGGGTTGATAATAATGGCGTCTACTTCTAGAAAACATCAAACACAAATGAAAAGATTGACAAATTGGGTATCATTAAAAGTAAGAAATTCTGTTCATCAAAAGACACGGTTAAGGGGCCAGCTCCGTGGCAGAGTGGTTAAGTTCGGGCAGTCCGCTGCAGCGGCCCAGGTTTCGGATCCTGGGCGCGGACATGGCACCGCTCTCGTCAGGCTACGTTGAGGCTGCGTCCCACATCCCACAACTAGAAGGATCTGCAACTAAGATATACAACTGTGTACGGGGGGGTTTGGGGAGATAAAGCAGGAAAAAAAAAAAAAAAAGATTGGCATCAGTTGTTAGCCCAGGTGCCAATCTTTAAAAAAAAATGACACGATTGAGAATGAAAAACAATCCACAGAGTAGAAGATATTTGGAATAGATTTATCTAATAAAGTATTCGTACCCAGAATATAGCAAGAACTACGATGCAGATGCAATAAGAAACAATCCAATAAAAAGAAGGAGGGAAGGGACCATACACTCCTACAGCACTTCACCAAGCGGAATCCAAATAGCCAATAAGCATGTGAAAAGACGCTTAGCTTCTTTAGTCATCAGTGAAATGCAAATTAACAAGACAGTGATATACTACCGCAGACCCACCGAAATGGCTACAGAGTTTAGACTGACAGTACAAAGCAAAGGCAAAGCTGTGGAGCATGTGGAAATTTATGCACTGTTGGTGGGGGTGTAATTTTTACAGGCACTTTGGAAAACTGTCCGTCAGTATCTATCAGAGCTAAATATATGCATGTTTTATGACCCACAAATTCCACTCCTAGGTATATGCCTAAGAGACGTACATACATATGTACATCAACAGACAGGTGTACTAGGCCATAAAAATACACCTTAACAAATTGAAAAGAATAGACATCATACAAAATATGCTATCAGACCACAGTGGAATAAAACCAATTAAATCAATATCAGAAATATCCCAAAATATTTGGAGACTAAATGACAGACTTCTGAATAACACATGGGTCAAAGAAGAATTTTCAAAAGAAATCAAAAAACATTTTGAACTAAATGAAAATGAAAATACAACCTATCAAAATTTGTGGAATGCAGTGGAAGCAATGCTTAGAGGGGAAATTATAGCATTGATATATATCATGAATGTCAGAAAAGAAGACAGATCTAAAATTTATAATCTAAGTTTCCACTGTAGGAAAATAGAGAAAGAGGAGGAAAGTAAATGCAAAGTAAGCAGAAGAAAAGAAATGATAAAAATTAGAATAGAAATCAACGAAATTGAAAGCAGAGAACTAACAGAAAATAATCAATGAAATCAAAAGCTGGTTCTTTGAAAAGCTCAATAAAATTGATAAATCATTAGCTAGGCTAACCAATGAAAAAGCAAGAAGACTCAAATTACTAATATCAGAAATAAAAGAGGGGCCATCACTACTGATCCCATGGACATTAAAAGGATAATAAAGGTCAAAAGAATGAGACAAGCCACTGACTAGGAGAAAATATTTGCAGAAGACATATCTAATAAAGGCCTGCTATCCAAAATATACAAAGAACTCTAAAAACTCAACACTAAGAAAGCGAACGACCCTATGAAAAAAGTAGGCAAAATACCTGAACAGACACCTCATCAAAGAAGATATACAGACGGCAAATAAGCATATGAAAAGATGCAAATTAAAACAACAATGAGGCACCGTTATACTCCTATTAGAATGGCCAAAATACAGAACAAAACAATGTCAAATGTCCATGAGGAAGCGGAGTGACAGAAGCTCTCATTCCTTGCTGGTGGAAATGCAAAATGTACAGCACTTTGCGGGGCCAGCCCGGTGGTGCAACGGTTAACTCCACACATTCCACTTCTCAGCAGCCCACAGTTTGCTGGTTCTGACCCTGGGTTCGCACACTGCACCGTTTGGCAAAAGCCATGCTGTGGTAGTCATCCCACGTATAAAGTAGAGGAAGATGGGCACAGATGTTAGCTCAGGGCCAGTCTTTCTCAGCAAAAGGAGGAGGATTGACAGTAGTTAGCTCAGGGCTAATCTTCTTCTTTAAAAAAAAAAATGCACATCACTTTGGAAGATTTTGACAGATTCTGGATTTCCCTCAGAGGGAATTGCTCCATGTACAGCTGTATATTCAGCGTGTCCATGGGAAGAAGGAAATTCAGGAGACTCGTGCCACCATCCTTGTGACATCTTCCATTAGCTCTTTTTAAAGCATTATTCACTGGTGGTCTTGTGTCATCACCAGATGTTCCTAATCCCAGATCTGTGATATTTGAATTGACACATTCAGGATAAAGATAAAAATATTCGGGATAAAGATAAAAATTAGGGAGGATTAAATAATTTACATCATCTTTGTTGTTTGACAGTGATCTGAATTACATGTGTGAAGACAGAAAGCAAAAGTAATAGTTTCCCTTACACTAGAATTTTCTTAGGAGCTGCATGGCTACTTATCATGGATGTTGTAAAATGCATTAATGCACAAGATTAGGTGAGACCCAATAATTTCTAAAGTGTCCCCTAATTGAAAATCTATAAATCAACAAAGGGACTTAGTTAAACACAAAGACCCAAACTATATAACAAGTGGTTGCTCTAACTATATAGATTGATTACAGAAATGGTCCTGATTCTCCATCCCTTTCTGTATCCACTACCTTTGCAATGTGACTTTGAAGTTCCCCATCAAGAAGTGGAGTGTATTTCCCCATCCCTGAATCCTGGCTGGCTTTGGGACTTGCTTTGGCCACAGAGTGTGAAAGAAGTGACAGGGTGCCAGTTCTGACCCCAGGCCTCAAGAGGCCTTGCGTGTTCCCATTCCTCTTGTTAGAACCCTGCGCAGCTGCCAACAGAACAATCCCATGATGCCTTCTGGACAATGAGGGACAATGATTCAGTCACTCCTGTTACGCCAGTCAATAGCCAGCCACCTGTAAGACATGTGAGTGAGGCTACCCTAGACCAGCCAGCCACAAGCCAGGCCACGAGCTGACTGCAGACACGTGGTGAGCCAGCCCAGGTCAGATCAGCCAAGTCTGGCCCAGGTCAGCAGTACTGCCCATCTGACTTGTAGAAACATGAGCAATAATAAATGTGTACTGTTTTAAGCCACTGAGTTAACACAGAGAGGTGTGTTACACAGCAATGGCTAACTGATACAGAAATTGACATCTAAAAGTGGGCTGCTGCTGTGGGAAAAAAAAGTCTGAAATATGTGGCATTGGCCTTGGGACCAGGTGGTAGGCAAGGACTGAAAAAGCAATGAGAAAACTACTGTAGCAAACTGGAAAAAAGATGACACGTTATGTAGTAGCAAAATATTTGGTAAAAGTATCACCTATAGTAACTTGGAAGGTATAAAACATACCTAATGAACTTGTGTACCTGGGTAAAATGACTTCCAGGCAGAATGCTAAAAGTGTCAGTTTGCATTTTTTAGCTACATATTATAAAGTACTGACAGAAAGAAATAAGCTAAAGGAAAAAAAAGAAAGGCCACTTTACAGGCAGAATTTAGAGGGAATATAAAGCAATCAAAATTTAGCAGACTGGAGAATAAAACTGGTTCTCACCTCCAGTCTCCCCAACCAGTAAAAGATCCTCAAGGTGAGACAGGAAGATTTTTAGTCAAGACCTCTGAAAGAGTTAAGATGATACCTGGTAGATCTTTTCAGCCAAACAAAGGAGCTAGTAAAAATCGTAAAGATGTCCTTCCACAGCAGTATGACACACCCAAAGTAGCCAGGATTAAGGTTGTAGAGAGAAGCTTGTCGAAAAAAAATTATGTGTATGGCTTTTGTCCAATGAAGTGGACTTAAATCAGATTCCACATAGAAAGCTCACAAAGTTTTTAAAATTGTACATGGTGAAAGTGCTCTTAACTTGGACTAGAAGTGGGTGGAATTGTTCTAATTACAAACAATGCTTCTGGCCCCCAAGCTCCTCTGGGCAGGACACAGACTGAGAAGGGTACTCAACTACCGACATGCGTCATGTCTTCAGAAGTAGTCAAGAAGGAGGATGGAAAACGAACGCGCCTTAGAAAGTCGAGGAAAGAGCTTTGGAAAGCAAGAGACTGTTCTGGAAACACTGTTTCCTAGAAAGCAGAACCCGTGCCTGGTCAGGGAACGTTGCCCGCCCCTGGAGTAGAGGGACTGGGCAACGTTCGCCAGCCGGGATTTCAGTATCACTGTGGGGCAGGGATTGCTCTGTGCTTACTGCTAGGTACGAACATCTATAACTGAACATATAGTGAGTAAATAAAAATTAATATGACCAAAATTCGACTCTTGCCTCCTCTAAACTCTGCTCCTCATTCAGCTTTCTCTGTCTTAACAAAGATACCACTCTTTAGCCCATAGCTCAAGCCAAAATCCTTGGAGTCATCTTGATTCCTCTCTCTCTCACTTCTCCCATCTAATAGATGAGGGAATGCTGGCTCTGTCTTCAAAATATATCCATAATTCCACCACCTCTCATGACTTCCAGTGTCACACCGCAGCCCCGATCCATGTCATCTTGACGACTGCAGTACCTTCCCAGCAGCTCCCCCTGCCTCCACGTGTGCCTCCACATGACAGTCAGAGTGATCTTTTCAAATCATAAATCAGATCATGCCAATATTCCATTCAAAAATAGCCGTTTAAAATAAAATCATGAACTATAAGGTCTCATATGATCTGGCTGTTGGCTACTTCTCCAGCTTCATTTCCCAGCACTCTCCAGCTCATTCTTTGCTCTCCACCCACAATGGCCTCCTAGCTGTTCCTCACATCCACCAAGCGTGCCCACATTCAGGGGCTTTGGATTTGTCTGTTCATGTGCTTGGAATGGTCCTTCCCCGGGCATTTGCATGGCCCACTTTTTACCGTGTTATACTCAATAAATTGCAGTGGTATGTGTTTTTTGAGGAATTGGCCCATTTCATCAAACTTGTCAAATTTATATATGTAAAGTTGTTCCTAATATTCCCTTATTATCCATTTGATATCTGCAAGGTTTGTAGTGCTCTCCCCTGTTTCATTCCTCATATTGGAAATTTGTGTCTTCTTTCTTTTTTAATTTGTCTGTCTCGCTGGAAGTTTCTCAAGTGATCTTTCCAAAGCACCAGCTCTTTGCTTCACTGATTTTCTCTACTGTTTTCCTGTTTTCAATTTCAATGATTTCTGTTCATATCTTTACTATTCCTTCCTTCTGCTTGCTTGGGGTTGATTTTGCTCTTCTTTCTCTTGGTTCTTGAGTTGGAAGCTTAGATTATTGGGAGTTTTTCTCTTTTCTAATGTATGTAATTAATGCCATAAATTTCCCTCTCAGCACTTCATTAGCTGTGTCCCACAAATTTTAATATGTTGTATTTTAATTTTCATTCAGTTCAATGTAGTTTCTCTTGAGACTTCCTCTTTGATTATTTAGAAGTGTATTATTTAGTTTTGAAGTGTTTGGAAATTTTCCTGTTATTGTTCAGTTATTAATTTATAGTTTGACTCCATTGTAATCAAATATACTCTGTATGATTTCAATTCTTTTTAAATTTGTTGAGGTTTGTTTTATGGCTCAGGATATGGTTTATCTTGGCATGTGTTCCATACATACTTGAAAAGAATGTGTATTCTACTGGTGTTGAATGGAGTAGTCTATAAATGTTGATTAGATCCTGTTGATTTGTGGTGTCGTTGAGGTTTTCTATTTCTTTGCTGCTTTTCTGTCTAGTTGTTCTATCAGTGGTCAAAAGAGGGGTGTTGAAGTTTCCAGCTGTAATTGTGGATTTCTCTATTTCTCCTTTCAGTTCTATCAGTTTTTTCTTCATATATTTTACAGCTCTCTTGTCCAGTGTGTATGCATTTAGGTTTTCTGTGACTTCTTAGTGGATCAACCCTTTTAATATTATATAATGTCCCTCTTCTTTTCTCTGAAGTCTATTTTATCTCATATTAATGTCCTACTCCTGTTTTTCTTTAATTGTTGTGTGATGTATTTTTTCCTATACTTTGACATTCAATCTACATATATCATTATATTTGAAGAGAGTTCCTTATAGACTGCATATAATTGGCACATTTTTAAATCCTCTCTGCCAAGCTCTGCTTTTAATTAGTATAGTTAGAGCATTTACATTTAATGTAATTATTGATATGTTAGGGCTTAAGTCTGCCTTTTGTTTTTCTGTTTGTTCTCTCTGCTTTTTTGTTTCTCTGTTTCCTTTCCCTTCAGGAAGATTGTCCCTTAGCCAACATCTGTGCCAATGTTCCTCTATTTTATATGTGGGATGCCACCACAGCATGGCCTGATGTGTAGTTTTGCACCCAGGATCTGAACACTTGAACCCCAGGCCACCGAAGCAGAGCATGTGAACTTAAACACTATGCTACGGGGCTGGTCCCATTTCTCTGCTTTCTTTTTCCTCCCTTCTTCTGGGTTACTTGAATATTTTTTTAGAACTCCATTTTAATTTATCTATAATTTACCTATCTATATATTGAGTATATTGCTTCGTATATCTTTTTTTTTTTTTTAAAGATTTTATTTTTTCCTTTTTCTTCCCAAAGCCCCCCGGTACATAGTTGTGTATTCTTCGTTGTGGGTTCTTCTAGTTATGGCATGTGGGACGCTGCCTCAGCATGGTTTGATGAGCAGTGCCATGTCCGCGCCCAGGATTCAAACTAACGAAATACTGGGCCGCCTGCAGCGGAGCGCGCGAACTTAACCACTCGGCCACGGGGCCAGCCCCGCTTCGTATATCTTTTTTAATGGTTGCTCTAGGTATTATATTTTATATATACATAACTTATCACAGTCTACTGATATTGTCATTCTACCAGTTTTAGTGAAGTGTAGCAACATTATCTCCCTTTACATTTCTCTACTCTCACCATAAGTATTTCGTCTACATACATTTAGAACCACACTAAATAGTGTTATAATTTTTATTTTAACTGTCAAACATAATTTAAAACATTCAAAGGGAGAAAGAAAACCTATTGTATTTATCCATAATTCTTCTTACCATGTTCTTTCTGCCCTCCTGATATTCTGAGGTTGATCCTTTCTGTTTAGAGAACTTCCTTTTACACATTCTTTTAGGATAGGTTTTCCAGCAACAAATTCTCTAATTTTCCTTCATCTGAGTATGCCTTGATTTCTTCTTCATTACTAAAGGAAATTTTTGCTGGTTATGAGATACTAGGTAGATAGTTCTGCTCTTTCAGCACTTGAAAAATATTGTGCCACTTCCTTCTGACCTCCATGGTTTCTGATGAGAAATCTGTCATTTGAATTTTCCCTCCCTATAGGTAAGGTATCATTTTCCTTGGCTGCTTTCAAGGTTTTTTTCTTTCACTTTAGCTTCCAGATGTTTAATTTTGATGTGCCTTGGTATATATTTCTTTGGGTTTATCCTGTTTATGGTTTGCTCAGCTTCTGCAAACTATAGGTTTATGTTTCTTGACCAATTTGGGAAGTTTTCTACCATTATTTCTTTGGGTACTTTTTTAGCCCTGCCCTCTTTCTCCTCTTTCCCTGACTCTGATGAAATGTCACATCTTTTCTTATAGTCCCACATGTCCCTGAGGCTTTGCCTCTCTCTCTCTTTTTAAAATTTTCTCTCTGTTGCTCAAATCGGGTAATTTCTATAGGTCTATCTTCCACTTCACTGGTTCTTTTCTCTGTCTCCTCCATTATTCTATCGTGCCCATCCACTGAGCTTTTTATTTCGATTATTGTATTTTTCATTTGGTGCTTCTTTATATCATCTATTTCTTTGCTGGAGCTTTCTATTTTTGACATTTTTTCCCAAACATTTAAACATTTTTATCATGTATGCTTCACACTTTCTGTCAGATAATTCTAACATCTCTGTATTCTACGCGTTGGCACCTATGGATTGTCCTTTTTTGTTTAGTTTGAGATCTTTTTTGTTCTGGCTATGATGAGTGATTTTTTTTAATGAAATCTGGATAATTTCATATTATGTTATGAAACTCTGGTTCTTATTTAAACCTCTTGTTTTAGCTGCCTTGTCATACACCTCTCCTTACTTGGCCTTTTCTGACACCACCCCACTGAGCTTTGGGGGCATCTCAGGACAGCCTTGCAAGGACGAAAGTCTAGAATTGCCATTTGGCCTTTCCTAGCATGGGTGGGGTTGTTCTAGTTTTTTGTGTGGTGTTTACTTGGAGTAGAGCGGTTGTTATCTAAAAGTTTTCTATCTTGCCAGACTGCCCCTTTCCTGGTCCTTTGGCTAAGAAGAATAAGCTTTTGTTAGGGCTTTTTGTTGCTTGCACTCATTGCATTTCTGAGATGCCAGCTTCTTCAGCTCCAAATTTGAGATATATGAGGCAAAAAGAAAACCCAAAGAGCTCACCACCACATTGTTCCTCAGGCCCCCAAGAACGTAGGCAGTCTGCCTTCTCTCCACCTGTCAGAGTCTTCTTATGCTTGTTTTTATATGTGATGTCCAGCATTTTTATCCTTACTTAGTAGGAGGTATAGGGAAAAGCATGTCTACTGCATCCTCCTAGAAGCAGAAGTCCCCCAAGAAGACACTTTTTAAAATGATAATCACAATATCATCAGACTTAAAAATTAAAAATACTACCCTAATATCATCAAATACCCATTTACCGTGCAACATTTCCAAGAGTATTTCTTTTATATTATTTTAACCTTTCAATCTACCTTTTTTCCCTCTTGCTTCTTTCTCTTGTAATACATTTGTTGAAGAAATCTATTTTTTTGTTCTGAAAATTGCCCATGTTCTGGATTTTGCTGATGGCATGGCTATGATGTCATCTAACATATTCCCGCGTCCCCCACGATTTCATGCAAAGTGATATTTAAATCATGAAGCTTGATCAGATTCAGGGTTGATTTTTGGTAAGTATACTTCACAAGTGGAGTTGTATATATTGTATTATATCAGCATAAAAAGGTGCCCTAGCATCTAGAAATGTATCTGGCATATAACAGGTGCTCCAAAATTATTTGATGAATTATTAAAGGCTTTTGGAAGGAGTGACAATGAAAGGCTCACTTTTTTATGCTTTTAAACACAAACTAGCCTGTAATCATGTATTATTTGTAACTAAAAATATATGTATTTCTCACTTTAAGGATGTTTCTACATTCTGCATTTCCATTTGAAGTTCCCACTCTTCAGGGGAAAAACTTGCTAAGAGCCATTTCTAAAATGTGGTAGCAAGTCAAGGTTATTCACCAAAAAACTGTTAGAACAAACGAATTCAGTAAAGTTGCAGGATACGAAAACGTGTTGCATTTCTATACACTAATAACGAACTATCAGAAAGAGAAATTAAGAAAATGATCACATTTATAATTGCATCAAAAAGAATAAAATACCTAGGAATAAATTTAACCAAGGAGGTGAAAGACCTGTGTACACTGGAAACTGTAAGACACTGATGAAAGAAATTGAAGAAGATACAAATAAATGGAAAGATATTCCATGCTCGTGGATTGGAAGAATTAATATTGCTAAATTGTCCATACTACCCAAAGCAAACTACAGAGTCAATGCAGCTCCTGTCAAAATTCCAGTGGCATTTTTCACAGAAATAGAACAAATAAACCTAAAATTTGTATGGAACCACAAAAGATTCTGAATAGTCAAAGCAATCTTGAGAAAGAAGAATAAAGCTGGAGGTATCATGCTCCTTGATTTCAAACTATATTACAAAGCTATAGTAATCAAAACAGTATGGTACTGACATAAAAACAGAAACATAGATCAATGCAACAGAATAGAGAACCCAGAAATAAACCCACATATATATAAACAATTAATTTATGACAAAGGAGCCAAGAATAATCAATGGGGAAAGGACAATCACTTCAATAAACAGTGTTGGGAAAATTGGACAGCTAATGCAAAAGAATGAAACTAGACTACTATATTACACCGTATACAAAAATTAACTCCAAAATGGATTAAAGACTTGAATTTAAGACCCTGAAACCATAAAACTTCTAGAAGAAAATATAGGCAGTAAAGTCCTTGACATAGCTCCTGGCAATGATGTTTTTGGTTCTGACATCAAAAACAAAAACAAAGAAGTGGGAGTACATCAAACTAAAAAGCTTCTGCACAGTAAAGGAAACCATCAACAAAATGAAAAGGCAACATATTAAATGGAAGGAAATATTTGCATATCACATACCTGATAAGAGGTTAATATCCAAAATATGAATATATAAAAATATATAAAGAATATATATAATGTAGTATATATTTATATTAAATATTATATATGACAGTAATATAGTTATATATTATGTGTATTTTGTATACTGTGTTTTATATATGTAAAATACAAAGAACTCATATAACTCAAAGCACACTAGAATATTATTCAGCCATTAAAAAAGGAATGAAATTTTGCCATTTGTGACAACATGAATTGACCATGAGGGCATCATGCTAAGTGAAATACGTCAGACAGAGAAATGCAAATATTGTATGATCTCACTTATAAGTTGAACTAAAAAGGAAAAAACCCAGCTCATACATACACAGAATAGACTGGTGTTGCCAAGGGTGGGAAGAGATGGGGTTGTGAAATGGGTGGGTGGGAGGTAAAAAAGGTGAAGGGAGGGGTCAAAAGGTACTAGCCTCCAGTTGTAAATAAATAAAGTCATGAGGATGTAATGTGCAGCATGGTGACTAGTTAATAATACTGTATTGCATATTTGAAAGTTGCTAAGAGAGTAGATCTTCAAAGTTCTCATCAAAAGAAGAAAATTGTAACTATGTGTAGCAACAGATATTAACTAGACTTATTGCCATGATCCTTTTGCAACATATACAAACACTGAATCATTATGTTGTACTCCTGAAACTAACATAATGTTATATGTCAATGACACCTCAATTTTTTTAAAAAGATTATTCACAGGACCCAGCTGTCGGTGGAGAGCAGGGACTAAATCAATACTAAATCAAACAAAAAATACACCACTTCGCCTCCTTAAAACAATTCAGGGAGTGTGGTGAGTGGCAGGCGGTGAGTATTGTCCAGCTTTTGATTTCTTCCACATTGTTTTAAATTTGATTTTACTAACATAAAAGGGCATGTGTAATGGACAAAGAGAACAAATTAGTGGTTACCAGAGGGGAAGGGGGTTGGGCGGTGGGGATAAGGGGTAAAGGGGGCACATTTATATGGTGACTGACAATAACAATGTACAACTGAAATTTCACAATGTTATAAACTATTATGACTTTAATAAAACAGAAAGGAACAATGTTGAAAGACCAAAAAGAAAAGAAAAAGGCATGTGTACGTATATGACTTTCGTCTAGGTCTCTAAATCAGCCTTGTATAGGGCTGTAGGCTAGTGAGAACAATCACAACTATTTGCCATTTGAAGCAAAATAAACTATGCATTTAATATACCTCTAGTCCTCCCATACCCGCATTTTTCAAATGGGAAACAGTGTGATAAAGATTAAGTGACTTGCCCAAAGATATTTAGTAAACCACAGTTGGTTTTTATAACCTAAATTTGGCTCCAAAAACCAGTGCTAAATCAGTGCTTTCCACCAGGGTGGTTCTAATTCGTAGTTTTCACCTGCATGCAGCAAAATTACATTTATGATGTACTGAATTATTTTATAATGTGATATGCAAATTAAGGGTCCATCCTTATTCTGAGATTGTGCCTCTCTTACTCTTTTGGTATTAAATAAAGTCGCCTTTCTTTTGAAAAACGATATGAGCTAGTAAAGGTTTTCTTTTTCCCCTGTCAAAATAAGAAGCAGGAAAAAGCTGTCAGTCTTTCAGAAAGTCTTTTGAAATATTATCTGATGGACGAAGTTCAAAAGCCAGGACCCAACACTGCACAAACACGAGTGTCTGCGGTGGGTGGGGGGAGGAGCGGGGCGGGAGCTGGGGGCCCGGGTTAGAAGGGACCGAGTCTGGGCGGCACCGACCGGCCGCGGGAGCCAAGCCGCGCCGCCCCGCGCGCCCCGCCCGGCAGGGAAGAGGCCGCCGGGAGGGCCAGGCCGCCAGTACACAGGGACCGTCACCGGCCACACCGGCGTCCTCGGCCTCGGGGCTCCGGGACTCAGCCGACTCCGCGCGGGGCCGTACGGCACCATCAACCGGGTGTACACTCCCAGAATGAGCTCGGGGACAAGCCCCACGCTGTGCGGGAGCCCAGGGACTGCCCGGACTTGGCGGAAAACGCGGAGGCGCGGCGGGAGTTAGACCGCCAGGAGGCGCTGTGCACGGCTGGGCAATCAGAACTCTCGCGATAGGTGAGACGAGGCTTCCCGGAAGTGATTCTCCGGAAGAAGCATGGCTGTTCCCGGAACCTGGCTCGGAGCTGCACGCTGAAGCGCCGACAGCATGCAGTCTGATGATGTGAGTCTCTTCCTTTTGCTCTGCCACCCGGGGTTTACGCAGAGTGTCTCGCCCGCTTAGGCGGCTCAGGAGCCACATACTCAGCTGGTCATTTGCCTCGTGTCGCTCCGGAAGCGAGGCTTCCAGAACCCCGAGCGTGGGGCTCTCACGTGTCTCCCCGGGCCCTCCAGCCCGCTGCCCGAGCGGGGCTCAGGGGCCAGCCCACCGCCACCTCCGTGACAGGGTCGGCGTGTCCAGTCCTTCGTGCCTGGCAGTGAGGGACTTTGAATGTGGACTTGGGGACTCGGGAGGCGGGGGTGGGGGCGGTACGGCGAGATTTAGACGTCAAATTAAGGATCCTTTTCATCCATTTGCACGTTACTTTTCTATCTGCTTTTTCTGTTAGATTTTTCTTTACGTTTGCTCTGCTGTCTGCCCCAGTCAAAATTTCAGAAGCATCTTAGATTCCTTCACTAAGTTATTTGTTGGAGAAATATTTAAGTGCTTACAGTGTGCATCGTGGTAATCACTGGAGATTAGGTTGTTAATAAGCCGGACCAAAGACCTCTGCTTTCCTGGAGCGCTCTCGTGGGGAGACAGATAGTAAACAAGTGAACAGATAAAAACAATGGCACTTTGTAATAATACTGTAAAGGAAAGACCAGAGGTGATGACAGAGAGTAATTGGGAGACACCCCTTCAGATGGGGCTGATCAGGGAAGGCTTCTCCGAATACAAGTTATTTGAGCTGACCTAGATGATGAGAACGAATCAGCCACTGAGGGGCTGAGGGAAAAGCAGTCAATCCTGTCAGGAAGAGTAAAGTACAAAGATCTGGAGGTAAGAGAGGAAGGAATATGATAGAAGACACCAGTGTGGCTGTGCTAGAGGAATCAAGGGAAGAGAGAGAGGTAATGAAGTTGGATGTGCTTGCCAGGGCAAGGTCATGTAGACTACGGGAAGCGTTTTTAGGGCTTTTAATGGGAAATGACATCTGATTTATGTTTGTGAAAAGTTCTATAGTTGTGTGAGAGGCTTCTGAAGGAGAGGAAGGATGAAAGCAAGGAGACTAGAGGATGATGAAAGTAGCTTCAGCTAAGGTGTAATGGTGGAGATGAAAAGCAGTGGATGGTTAGTGGTCTGTTTTATCAGGATCACCAACAAGACGTGGTGACGGATTAAGTGAAGATGAAAAAGGAGAAATCAAAGGATTTTGGGTTTGAACAAATAGTCCAAAGGTGGTTTCATTAATTGAGACGGGAATACTGGGGGAGGAACACGGTATTCTTTGGAGAGGTGTGAAGTTGAGGACTCCGTTTGGACGTGTTAATGTGCATGGTGCCTTTTAGACATCCAAGTGGAGATGTCAAGTAGTCCTCTAGGTGTGTATACACGAGCCTAGTGCTCGGGAGATGACAGTTTGGGAGTCATCAACGTAGAGATGAGATTTAAAGCTGCAAGCCAGAATGAGCTCCTGCTTTTCCCGTTTCATTTCCTCTTAGCTATTTCCTACCATCCTCCACCCCATTACCCCCCCAACACATATCTTACAAAATTCCCAAAATGCTGCCCCATTTTTCACACTTCTGTGTATTTTTCCCTTTAACTGCTTGAAAGCCTCTCCTGGTTCCTCGAAGCAGCTGTCTCAAAGGCTCTCGGACTCTTACATGCCTCTGTTGTGGCACTTAGACTGCTGCTTTGCAATGCTTTGCTTACGTATTTTTCTCCTTAACCAGACAGATAAAACTCTTTAAGGACTATACCTTCCTTCATTCAACAAATACTTGGGTGCCTCTTGTGTGTCAGGACTTAGGGATGTCAGTGCCTTACATAAATTAAGTTAGAATAAGTGCTAAATAAATAGAGCATATTGGTTAGTGGAGGATAGCAATAGTTGATTTTCCTTGCCCTTAATGAGATAAAATTATGGTATGTATATCCAAAAATCTAGTACTGCGTGTAGCCTTCAACAATGGATAATGAAAATAGTAAGTAAAAAAGGAAAGTTAGAAAATGTATATAATATGATCTCATTTTTGCTAAAAATATTCACAGGCATACTGGTGGAACGTACCTACGTATCAAAAAATATTTACAAAACACTAATGAAATTTTATCTTTGGGTAATGGGGGTTATGGTTATTGCTAATTTGTATTTACTTTTTCTACAAGAATCTGTTATTTGTAAAGAAAGGAAAACATGTCATACTGTTTACAAAACGTTTCTTCCTTGTCTCATTCCTCAAAGACTCCTTCCTTCAGTAAAGCAGGGCACTGCCCTAGGGCATTATTTTCTTGGATTAATATGCCAGTTTGCGTCAGAGCAATTGAAGTGTGTTTTTCCTTTGTCTTGCAGGTTATCTGGGATACACTAGGAAACAAGCAATTTTGTTCCTTCAAAATAAGGCGAGTCTAAATATGCATCTTGGACAAAGAGTTCTTCAGTTGCCCTCTTGGTAACCCATCTTAGAATTTTTGCTTTTTTCCTCCCATTCTAGAACCAAGACTCAGGGCTTTTGCAGAAATGAATACAGCCTGACTGGACTGTGTAATCGGTCATCCTGTCCCCTGGCAAACAGTCAGTATGCTACTGTCAAAGAAGAGAAAGGTAACTCCCCAGTTTTAACTTGCATGGGAACTACTCAACAGCTTTTAAAAGGATATTCTTTGGTCTCTCTGTAAATAATAATAAAGGTATTTACTTCATCCTCCAGGACAGTGCTACTTGTATATGAAGGTTATAGAACGAGCAGCTTTTCCTAGGCGTCTCTGGGAACGGGTAAGACTTGGGACATACAACTACATGTCCATACAATGGTTATATTGATCAGGAGCACAAATGCCACATGCTCTTCTCTCCTCCTTGACCACATGTAGATTAAACTGTGGAAGGCATCCTCATAAGGCCCCATAGGTGTCGTTAACAGTGAAGACCTAATCATTTACCCTCGCCCTTCAAGCTTCCTTTTTCCATTTGATAGGTCCGGCTTCATAAAAACTATGAGAAAGCACTGGAGCAAATAGATGAAAATCTGATTTATTGGCCTCGTTTCATTCGACACAAATGTAAGCAAAGATTCACCAAGATCACCCAGTACCTAATTCGAATTCGAAAACTTACACTAAAGCGACAGTAAGTATTTAGATCATTCATTTATTTCTAAATCTATCTTTCTATGGATCATGTTATGAAGCTGAGAGATTGTGAAACCTCTAGTAATGCTTTCTGTTAAATTCAATTTTGGATAATCTTTCATGACATGCTAAGAAGAAACTTTTTTGATTAAAGTCGTGCCCTTTGATTTTCCAGGATTTTTAAAACAGTTTAGTACAACTTGATTTTCCCTCCCTGTCTGAAAATCAGCTTCAGAAAATTTCATTTATAACCCCCTGAAGGAATCTTAAAATTAGGGATCTGAAAATGACCTATAAAATGTGAATAAACAGGAATGTAAGAACTTTACTCTAGGTTCATTGAAAGCTAATTTTTAAAAATGGTAAGAAATCCACAGAATTAATTAAATACCTTCTTGAGGAGCATTAGGCTCTAATATTTTCCATTGTGACCTGCACAGAATGCTAAAGATGTCAGTCTTCTAGAAAACGTTCGTTTTTCGTAGTTCACTGAAGCATTCCTCTTAGCATAATGGATGCCCTCGCAAGTCTCAGAATGACCAAAGAAAATGAAACCAGCCACGTTAAAATATATGTAAGAATGTCTGACTGCTTATAGCATTAAATTTCTAGAAAATTTTAAATATATAATCTTGCTGTATTGAGCCCTACAAAATCGATTACAATCCTTTCTTCATCTAGTTTTTTTTAAAGGAACACAAAGCACATGTACTTGGATTCTCTGATGATGTGTTTTATTTCCCATAGGAGGAAACTCGTTCCTTTGAGTAAAAAGGTGGAGCGGAGGGAAAAAAGAAGAGAGGTAACTTACTCTGATATTTATAGCGTCTCTGTTTTCATTGAGGGTAAAGCTGGTAGGCAGGGCCAATGAGAAAGACTCAGTCACCATTGTCTATGAACTGCTCTGGCCCTGGGTAGCGGTTCACTAATGGTTAACTAATGGATAAGATATCTAATTTTCCATATCTTAAGATTATGACTTTCAGGGCAGGTTAAAATACGGGTGTTTTAGGGATATATGTAATAGAGAGCAGAAAAAATACCTTAAATAGAGATCCACAGCTCCTTGTCTGAAATTCTGGAGGTCAGATGTTTCAGAATTCAGATTTAATGTGTTGCCTATGTTACATATTATGTATTACCCTCAGCAGAGTCTGAGCATTCTAATCAAACACGCTAGTAGTTCCTCAGTGAAATACAAGAATGTTCACACTAGATGGAATTTTTAAAAACTGTTTTTAAGTAGCCTCATGTCAATTCAGGTCATACTCGCCACTAAACTGAGTTTTTTGGATTTTGAAGTAGCTGGTAAGGAATTGATCAGGATCATTTGTTTCTTTAAGTAAACTGGGTGGTGGTGTTACTAAAGTAATGAATAGTGTGCTAATATTGTGCTATCCCTGGAAAATCTTGTGAGGAAACTCCAGCCCTTGTCTCAGAAAGCAAGCCTGCCTCTCTGCCTCACTGGGACCTCACTTAACCTGAACTTTCTTATGCTTTTCAAGACCCAGGAATTAGCTATTCCTGACAAGTTCAGATTTTCAGTCATAGATTCTAGGGATTTGCTTTGCTTATCTCCCTTCCACCAACAGACATCTGCGTGACCATTTGTCATATTCTATCAAGAAGTGGCCTTAATAATCTTGATGCTTTTGTTCCCATTAATCACATAGATTTCTGTATTGTAAATCTGTTATATCATTGGTCTTGAAACTTTTTTGAAACTCCACAATCAATAAAATTTTTAGACATATTCCCCGATATATTATTTATAAATGTTATTATACATGTCTACTTGCACTAATAGGTATACTATAAATAATAATTTGTGATGTGAAATGAACATTTTGTTTTTGCCGAGTATAAATTTCTCTTTAAGGGCCATCATAAGTGACAGATGTCTGAGATACATAGAGCAGTGCACTGTGGAGTGTTTGCATTAAGCACTTGCTTTTCATTTTTCCTTCTCCACCACCAGTTACACAGATGTTTTTGTTCAAATCTGCCTAGTGAGTTTTCATCTTCCTTGACTGTCAAGCTGCTGTTCTTCCAAACCTTTCAGAAGAAATTAAATTTTTTATTTTTACCAAATAAGTTTGAAGCCCTCTGAAAAATGTAGATTTGTGCCACGGTTAAGTTTGCATGTTCTGCTTTGGTCCAGGGTTTGCTGGTTCGGATCCCAGGTGCAGACCTATGCACCACTTGTCAAGCCGTGCTGTGGCAGGCGTCCCACACATAAAGTAGAGGAAGATGGGCACAGATGTTAGCTCAGGGCCAGTCTTCCTCAGCAAAAAGAGGAGGATTGGCAGCAGATGTTAGTTCAGGGCTAATCTTCCTCAAAAAAAAAAAAGTAGATTTGGAAGATTTTTAAATGGGTTGGAAAATTCTATTTCCAAATCGTTTCAGTGTGTGATTGCAGTTTTACAGGAGACGCGCGTTCTCAGCAGTGTCACACACAGATGTAATCACTTGCTCCTAAAATGTTCTATCCATAGAACAGGGCTTTTTTTTTTTTCTTCAAAAAAACAATTGCTTTCAGCCTATTAAAATATTGTCTCTCTCTTGAAAGAACAGAGTATTTATTTTTTAAAACTTCTGCTATATTACATACCACTGACATCGATTTGTCATCTTAGAAGAGGGTGGCAAATATGGAACATTTTTCGTGAAAAATGGATGGTTCTTTAAGTTCACAGCTGTTTTTAATTACTAAACCATTAAATAACCAGCACACCTTTATAACTACTCCCTATCTTATTACAAACTATTCAGTATCATCTCTAAATCCACATAAACAAGGAAACAAACAGCTACATGTTGTAATATTCTGAATAAAGGAGTGAGATCACCATTGTCAAACTTGGTGCACTATTTCTCCCTCGGGATATCTTGGTCACTGTATCTGACACACAACTATTGGCTTTATGGACAGAGTCAAGGCACCACTGTCAGTAGGCATAAAAAATATATGTAACACTTAATTTCTAAAGGAAAAAGTAGTTTTGAGTATTTTCTTGCTAAATCTCAGTGGATGACCGTTGAGGGTAAGCACCCACTTCAGAGAATAATGAACATCGCAGTAGCCTTTTAACTGATCTGTGTGCCCCATCTCCCTGCACTGCGACTTAGCCCACACACTGTTCATCATTCTCAGGTAGCTTCAACGTGTAGCACTGTAAAATCCTCTAGGATTTTCACTATCAAATTGCTGCACAATCTTAGGCTAGAAAGGTATAGATTTTTATGTTTTGGTTGTGGGTGGTACAGGTTGATGCCATGGGTCATCTCCCATGAGAGATCATTGAAGGAAGAGATTTTTCCTCTATCACATGGAATCTAATGGTTTTAGAAAATATAAATGAGTAAAAGTCTCTGCTCCCTTTTCTCAGCTTTTACAAAGTCTGCTTCAGGATTGCTACTTTTCTGAGACACTTAAATGTATATAGGCCTACCTGCTTTGTATGTCGATCAAAGGCTTTGTTAGAAGTTAATTTAGAATGCTGTTTATAAAACCATAGGGATCTTTAAAATTCAAAGCTTCACAACAAAGTTTGAGGGGGGGAAAAGAAATATATCTGGTTGGAGAGGCAGAAGCCCAAGAGCAGGAGGGAAAAGGTGATTATATTTTCTTTCTTATCAAAACTTGGTTTCTTTCACTTAAACAGGCCAAAACATGAGTCCTAATGAAGTAAATGGGTTTGCTCTTTTTTGTCTTGTAGGAAAAGGCATTAATCGCTGCTCAGCTGGACAATGCCATTGAGAAGGAATTGCTGGAGAGGCTGAAACAAGATACGGTGAGAAAGTTAGGAGCCTTAGGGTACAAATTTTATTTTTTAGGTGGTAGTATCATGCTAAGAAATGTGGAATAGTGGGAAATGTGTTTTATTCTTAAAGATCTTCACCTTGATTTTATTTCTGGAATAAAATAACTATCATATAGGCCCTGGCTTCCTCACATTGCTTCACTGGTGCAAGCACCTGACTTGCCTTGGCTGCCCTGTTACTCCATTCAGTATAGGAGACCTTGCCCTTTTGCCCTTATTCCCAGCTCCTGTCCCCAAAGGGAGCAATTCCAGATGTCTGTATAAAAGCCATACAGTTTTGATCCTCCTATTATCCTAGTCTTTTAAGTTTCTTTAAAGTAAGTTTTATTCTAAGAATGTGTCCTTTACAGAGAAAACATGAATAAAATTTACTTTTTCCTTATTGTTTCCTCTTCGTCAGCAAAATTGTATTTGTTCCAATCCACGGGTTTTATAGACTGCTAAATTTTAAGTGATCTGTTTCTATCCTTCATAGAAGTTACCTGTTTGGTGTTAACCAGTAACAACTAAATGTCAAAATGGGCTTTTTAAGACATTGCCAGCTCTAGGCTTGAAAACAATATAGAAATATTACTCATCAATTTAACTATTCTCATTTAATCACTGAGGTAAAAGTAATATGCTTGTCAGACAGTGGACTTTAAGTGTAAGATCCAAATGTAGTTAAAGCCAGTCTCTGTTTACATTCTTCAGTATGGCGACATCTACAACTTCCCCATTCATGCCTTCGACAAGGCCCTGGAACAGCAGGAGGCAGGGAGTGACTCTTCAGATGCTGAGGAAAAAGATGATGAAGATGATGATGAAGTAAGCCTTGTTTGTGTTTTGCTTTGTCAAGCAGTAATCTATAAGACTGGATCTATTTTTATGTAATTGAGACAATATCATTTTCTGTCCCCTAACCAAAAATAATTAATTGGTCATTTTTTCCTATCATGAGATTAATTTTGGTTCAGTAGTGGCTGCTTTGTTCTCCACGTTCAGCCAACAAACTATGCATTGACAATTTTAATCTTATTTATTGGCATTCTAAAATTTTTCCTGCAAGATGGCAAATGAAGACTCCTCATTGGCTGATGGAATATACTATAAGGAACCTACTGAAATTTACAAAGAGTTTAATCTTACTATTAATATAGGAGAAGTACCTGAGTGATAGTATTTTTAGGAAAAGGGCAGATTTAGTAAGTAGGTACTTAATCAACGTGGTATACTCACATAGGTGCATAGGTGTAGTTGTCCTATTAGTAAACTATTTTCGATTTTTAAAATTATAGTTTTAGTTGAATTTACAAAGAACTGTTTATAAATCCCTTCCTGTATACTGATTTTAACCAATTAAAATGAAGGCGTCTTACCTGCAATGATTTAAATCAGGCATGAGAACTGATATCCCTACAATGTTTTTAATTCAACAGTATTAAACTTGGAAATAAGTAGATTTTAGTTGCCTTGTAAGTAGACTCTGATTCTGTTTGTGTTACTTATGCACTTATTTATCAAAGAATAGAACCCTATGTCTAAGCTGAATTCATTAGGTGTTTTGAACCTAACAATATGTTTTATTTTAGGAGGTGGGGAAGAGAGAGTTTGTGGAAGATGATGAGGTTGATGAGAGTGACCTAAGTGATTTTGAGGTGAGATTTATGGGTAAAAAATTGTCCTTTGGCCTTCAGCAAAAAAACTAAAACACCCCAAAATAATGAGGGTTTCTGAACACAGACAGGCAGATAAATTCTCTAGTTTGTTCTAAATTGAGAGGATAATGAGGTTTGGGGGATGAATCTAGCATCTTCTCCTGTTTTATTTTTTCCCTCCCCACATTAGGATATGGATAAACTGGATGCCAGCAGTGATGAAGATCAGGATGATAAATCCTCCAGTGAGGAAGAAGAAAAGGCCCTTGATGCCAAACACAAAGGCAAAATGCCTTTGAAAGGACCTTTGCGGAGAAAACGAGCATACGTAGAGATAGAGTATGAACAGGAGACAGAGCCTGTGGACAAGGCCAAAACCACGTGATTTCCTGTCAGACATTTATAAACAGGACTGAACATTTTGAACTTCTTCCTTTCTTTTATCTTAAGCACATACACACCTCCAGATTTTGCTCTTTATGTTGTATTTAACACAGTATTTGTGTTTTTAATATTTATGCCACTTCTGGCAAGAAACCTGGAAGAGTGGAGGAAAGCCTTAAATTGTGAACACAGTATTTTTATAGCATTGGCATATGTGTTGAAGTAACAGCTTGAACCCAAGCAGCTTAACAGATGAGTTTGTGGGTGTAAATATTTTTAAATTTTAAATGCTACCCACTCCCCCTCTTTCTTGCTGTCTTCTCCCCGAACTTTATTTAGAAATGTCTAGATTTCAATTTTTTCTTGTTCTCCTTTCCCTACTTTTTTGAGAGTAAAAGGAAAAAAGGACAGAGATCTAAATTATACTGTTTGTATAAAAATACCTTTTCCTTAAATAATCACATTTATACAACTGGAATACAAAGAAAATCCTTTCCTCTTCAGGAAATTCGTACAAATGTTAAGTTCCATCGCCGGGAGCGCCTTCCGAAGCCTGCTGCACTTTTCTGAGACAGGTCACCACCTTACTGTCCTCACAGCTTTGGAGAATTTTGGCCAGGAGACCCTGAAACATGAAACCAAGCAGGGTTTGATTGTTGTTTTGCTACTTCCTTCCCTTTTACCTCGGTTCTTCTTTCTTGGTACCATACTCAAAAGAAGGACAGAATACATGACACTAGGGGACAGCTCACAGAACAGCTGTAACTTTAAAAACTACTGGCATGCTTGGAAATGTCCTGCTGGTTCATGAAGCAGCAGCTCAATACCAGCCAAAGTGGATGAGAGAGGATTTAGGGCCTGAAAACTGCCTGAGATTCAAGAGCCAAGATGAAATAATTTGAATAAACTAATAACACAACAAACTATATTATCTCAAAATATTTTGAAGATATGAATTTCTTTTCATGCTGCTTTATAACTTTCAATTGAAGATTTCTCAGTGGGATAAGAAATGTGGCAATAGTTTATTAAGTATATATAAATACACACATAGCTATTATATGCGATGGCTTTGAGAAGTTAACTTTTGTGGCATATGAGACCAAAGGAAGAATTCTCATATGAACAAAAAAAAATATGGGAAAACATAGTTGCCCCTGAAAAACAGGAAACATTTCTGGTATCTGAGCTAATCTTATATTGTTACTCCTTGGTGGCTTATAGCCCATTATTTCATCTTTTTATTATTATTATTATTCAGACAACTAGAACAGAACTTAAATTTTATAAACTCTTGATCATAATCCTTTCGCCCATTCTCTGTCCTCTCCTCAGAGACATCTGCTGCTCCTCTTGCCCTTTGGTCTAAATGGTTCTGAATAGCTTTAAAGGAAGAATAGGTATTGATCGAACTTCTGAACGGTAGAGGGCTCAGGGGTGGAGACCTGAACCCTCCATGTTCATTTACAGACTTGGTCAGGCACATAAAGAGTAAATTATAATCAATCGTAAGAATCACCTAAGAATAATGAGACCTGACGAGAATGGAGCTGCAGACTGGCCCTTACCTTCACCCGCCCTTGAGAGCAGTGGTCGAGGAGAATCAGGCAGTCTGTGGCCTCCTCTAACAAGGTGCTCTTAATAGGCTCAGGTGTGAGACTTGGATCCCTTGCTACATCACATAGCAGTTTCAAGAGAGCCTTCAATAAGACCACAAGTCTACAGGAAACTCTGGAATCAAAAAGAAAAACTATTCAAACTCTAAATCAGGATATTAAGAGACTTCAAAGGCCATCTAGTATAAAAGTCCTCATTTCATAAATGAAGGAACTGAAGACCACAGAGCTGAAAGCAGAACTAGAGACCAGACTCCAGATTTCTTAGTTTCAAGCCCTCTATGTTTTTCTACAAGATTACCCACATACACAACCACTGGCCTGTCAAGGAATACAGTGCTTCCCTCCAGAAGCTTGGTTCTACTGGAAGGAAACAGTCTCCCCTGGAAAGGGAGAACTGGGACTTTCCCTTACCAGGGGCCTGCCTGTACTTTCAGCCAAAGAACAGGAGATGGCCATAGTCCTTCAACTTTTATGCAGTCTCAGGCCTGGAAGTTAAAAATAGAGTGAGGGAAATAACCGTGGCTTCTGGGACTTAACTGTCAATTTGAATTTTCTGTCATTTTAATTCCAGATCCTAGATTACCATCAGTTAAGCCCAGCCTGTTCTACTTAGTCTTTCTAAAAGTTTCTATATGGATGAAAAAGTTCTGGAAATGGACTTTTTCAGAATCAAAATAGGGGTGATTGTTGCACAAAATTGTGAATGTACTTAATGCCACAGAACTGTATACTTTAAAATGGTAAATTTTGTATTTTTTTAATCACAATAAAAAACAAAGCCTTAATAGAAGATGAAAAATAACTTGTAATGTGAAAATATACATAATAAACCACATTTCTGGACAGAAATGTGACTGGGAAAAGTTGGCGTCCTTTATCTTGATCTAAAAGATACCAAGCAGCATTCTATAATTTGTGTGCCACTAAGCCCTCTACCTGTCATCATTCAACATACAATCCACTGTTTCCCACTCCCTAGGCCCCGCCCCCTCCATAGATGACATCCATCTTCTAACCTCCCTACATTTGCTCACTGATCTGTACTTGGAATCTTCGTCTCTGCTCTTAAAGGACTGACAGTATTAATCAGAATCAATTTCATTCATCCATCTATTCGTTCTAATCCAGTCTATTCATTTCCCAAATATTTGTGTACTTAATACCAGGTACTGAGTAAACTTCAGTATTCTCAGTATACCAATGTGGTCTTCCATCCTCCTGGAGCATATGGTTCAGTAGGGGAGAAAGACAGTAACTAACTAAATGCAACCTAGTTACAAATGTGACTGTCAGGTACATTATAAGGAAATGAGAGAATACAGTTAAGAACAGATATGTAGATCTTCCTCAACTTAGAATGGAGTTACAGCTTGATAAATCCATTGAACTGAAAATATCAAGTTGAACATGCATTTAATACACCTAGCCTACCTTGGATGATCTCAGAATGTTTACATTAGCCTACAGTTGGGCAAAATAATCTACCACAAAGCCTATTTATAAAAAGTGTTGAATATCATGTAATTTATTGACTACTGTACTGACGGTGAAAAACAGAATGGTGGTGTGGGTACAGAATGCTTCCAAGTGTATGGGTTGTTCACCCTTGTGATCATGGGGCTGACTAAGGGCTGCAGCTCACTGCCCAGCCTCACGAGATAGGATCCTATTGCACAGCACTAGCCCGGAAAAAGATCAAGCTTCAAAATTCGAAATACAGTTTCTAGTGAATGTGCACAGCTTTTGCACCACTGCAAAGTCAAAAAATCGTTAAGTCAAACCATAGTAAGTCGGGGACTATTTGTGTATGTATGTTGTTGAGGCACTGGACTCTCCAGCTGAATTAGACTTCGTTATTTCATGCAAGAAAGCCTTTTGCTGACTCAATACGTTTGGGTTCCAGTTTACTGATCCTGACACCTACCTCAAGCCAGAGCTGACATGCTTTCTAAGCAATCATACCCTAAATTAGTACTCTCCTAATCAGTGCTCTGCAGATGTTCAATAATGTGCTATAAAGTATTCCATTCTCAATCAGATTGAAGAAACACTGGGATGAACGAAGTTAAGCAAGTCTATGGTAACTCTCCTAAATGTCCTTTAAAATGCTAATATGTATTACAAATCTAGAGCGATATACACCTGAAGTAACTACAGGTATATTTTATCATTTAAATGCCACTTTCTATTCAAAATCTAACAGGTGTGTAAAAATAGGAGGTATTCAAATATATGGCATGTCCTTAATACTTTGTACTGAAAGTATATCTGGGCAAGTTCTGAAGAGAAAATTGGCTGAGTTTTGCTCCTCTTAGCACAACTCTCTGCTTGGTTGGTATACCTGGGCCATGTATACTGCATGAGAAGTTTTAGGGTTTCCAGTATCTTCAATCTAGCCTCCTCCTCTGGTCCATCATAAACCTCCAGATAACCAATGATGACTCGTTGCAGCCTCTTCAAGTGCCGGACAGTTAGGATCCCCAACCTAGAAACCACAGAGAAAATGTAATCCCAAAGAGATGAAGTTGAGGAGTACAGCCAGACCAGCAGCCCAGGGACTCGCCTCTTCACAAAGGCTGGTAGGTTTCTCGCGTAGGTCCTGCGTAAGAGGAGGCGGTGCTCTGGCTCCATGTGGGTCAGGATCAGCTGCAGTACCTCATCACAGTGTGTGGTGGGTCGAGCTGCATCTCCCTTCCAGTGGAGGCCTTTCTCCAGGACAGGGAATAAATCCAACAGACACAGGAGCACAGCCTAGGAGGAAGTAATGGCAGGGAACTGTAGTCATCGATTTGTATTCACAACACTTACTGATTTTTCCAGTAACTTCGTTAATCTACTCTCCTTGGGGTCCATGTCATAGAATTCTAAAAGATACTCACAATAATGACTGTATATTACTTTATATTTTCAATTTTCCTTTTCCATTCTTTATCTCCATCTGACAGTCTCAAGTAAGTTAATACCTTCTCCTCCAGACTGTTCTTTGCTAATCTTTACAATGGGAAGAGTGGCAGAGCTGAAACTTTAACTCAAATTTTAGGAGTCTAAGAATTACTAAATCTAAGTGATATTTACATGTACTTACAATAAAACTGCTCCCAAATAGTCTAAGAGGGTCCTAATTTGTATCCAATCTGACCATCCTATCTGAAGCTTCAGAGTGTAGGTGATCCCCGTTAGCTCTCCTGAGATCTTTGGGTTTTCTCTTAGTTTTTTTTTTTTAAATTACCATCTCAAGAGCCCTAACCCTTTGGCTCTTAGTACCTGGATACTCAAACCTAAAATATTATTTAAAAAAGGAAGGTGGCAGGGTGAGGTGTGGGAGAGGCAGGCATAAAATAAGAATGAAGGTTATTTCTACCTCTAATTTTATATAACTTGTTTCTTCTGTCTTCAGAATGTTCTTTCTCCTCCTAAGAAACTCCTTTTCATCCTTCATAAGCAAATATCACCTCCTTCCCGAATCCTCCTAAAACCACCCCAACACCAAAGCTGGTTACATGCCTACTGCTGGACACCCACCGCACTGACACAACCCTCTTTCTACAGACCTATCACTCCATACTGTATTTACATATACAGTACACATATTTACATAAATGTCTCTCCAAGGGGTTTCTTAAAGGCAGAAACCTTGTCTGATTCATTCACTCTTGGAACCTAAAATGGTTACTGGCACACAGTAGGTACTCAATGTCTACTGGATGAAAGAATACATGACACTAAAATATCCAACACACAAGGAGTTTTAAGTGTGTTTTTCAATAGAAAGCAGCCCAGAAAGGACACTTAAATAAAAATAGAAGTTTTCCAGACATAAAGCTGCCCCTGAGTGATACATAACTGACCCAGATGAGGACAAAACACTGGCTTTTCTGTGGAGACGCGAGAATGTGGATGCCTGCTTGGTACTGAGATATCTTCACTAGTCACTTGCCACCTCCACAGTTTCAGCTTGGCAAGGGCTTTTAGTTGTCAGCCTCACTTTCCAAGAGAGGAAAAGGTTTCTCAAATATTCTGATTCACATAATGCCACCTTCTACTCAAACATGAGAACTCAGACTCACAGTCATGAACGGATCCGACAATTACCTGGATGAGGTGGTGCTCCGGTGTGTACAGGTGGTTGAAAAGGGCATGGTATACGACCTGGGCCCTGTTATACTGAAGCAAATCAGCAGCTGGCTGCAATCAGACAAATCGCCCAATGAAAAGAAAGTTTCCTAAGGTTGGCAAAATGTTGAGTAATTTCTGAAATTGAATTATGGGCACATGGGATTTATTATACCATTCTCTCTACTTCTCTGTATATTTTAAAAACTCCGTAATACACAGTTAAAAAAAAAGTTTCCTTGAGTAACAGCTTGGACATTTGGGTATAATCCCTTTCAGTTTCTGATTTTTTTTTTTTTTTGCTCCTTGAAGGTCAATTGTTAATTACTCAAGGTCGAATTATTCAGTTTGACAATGCCCCATGCCTTATGTACATAATAATGGCCCATGTTTCTCATATGTATTACCTATGAGATACAACCTCTACCAGGTTGGCAGAGGAAAAATATAAAGAGAAAAAAACATAAGTAAGTGAATTTAGTTACACAACAGCATGAAGAGAAAGCTAGTTAATAAAAGATATTAACATAGGCAACAATAAAATAGTGATATCATGAATGAGAACAGCCCTGATGAGGCAGTTTGTCCCATCCATCCAGATGACAGAGAGCAGAGGCTGCTCACCACGTTAAGCACAATGTGATGGAGGCAGTGTACACCCAGGATTTTGTTCTCAGTTTGATAGTCATCTGAGATGAGCAATGATGGGGGAAGTATCCTTTCCAGATGCTGGTTCAGCCAGGGTCGAGAGACCTGTTGCAGAGTCCACGAGAAAACATGTTTTGTGGCAGGATTATTCTTCCAGGTTTCCCTAAATGGAAATGTGAAACTATATTAAGTGACACGGTGTTAACTAGCAAAGAAAATTAACCAGTTGAAGCTTAACAGAGTACTTTTGTATCCTTGAAAAACAACACATCCCACATAAGATAACTCGATGTTATAACATAGATTTTGAGATTTAGATCAAAATAATTCAAAGAACTTACACTAAATGCACTTAAGAATCACCCAGGGCTCTGTCTTAAGCTCATCCAGTGAGAAGTAGCAATTTATAACCACAGCTATGTAAAGGATCTGTGGTGCTGGTAGTGGTGGTTACAGTGAGGACACGTTGAGGAAGGAGAGAGGAGTAAAGGAAATGCCTTCAGTATTATTATTATCAAGAGAGCAAATGAATCAATATTTGAAGAGCAATTTACAGCTTATAAAGTGAGTTTACACACATTACTCAATCTTCAAAATAACTGTGTAATAGGTAAAATTATCTTCATATTACAAATAATGAAACTGAGGTTCAGAGAGGCTGTCTGACCCGGTCCTCCTCAGAAGCAATAACAAGAAGCCCCAGACTGCCACAAAACTGAGCCTTAAATTTTAACTCCAAGTTCCCGGTAAAATGCCAGTAAGTACACGTTTTTTTTCTAATCACTCCAGCGTTACAAATACTAACAAAGTAGCAAGTGGAAACTCACAGAAAATACTTTAGCTGACAGCAATCTAAAGGGCTTTCATTTTTACATCCCAAACATTGCTTCCGTATCTAATAACTATCCCTATCTAATAACTAGCGCTGAGTTTCAAGATCTCTAAGTTTAAATTCAAACCCTGAGTTTAAATCCTCCGGAAAGAGCACTAGAAAATGGAGTCTGAAGCGCCGGGTTCTAATGTCGAATTTGCCATTATCTAGTTGTCACTTACAGCAAATCATAACCTTCTGGGCCTTAAGAGATCAGCTATTAGAACACCTTTATCTTACTCATAAAGAAACTAAGGTTCCTCTGAGCTCTCACATTCCAAAACAGTGGGCTGAAGCTCAAGCCGGTGGCCCTTTCGGCAGGGATACTCACTTATTCAAATCGGGTTTGAGAAGTCCCATTATCAGAGTAAATCTCCCTTTCTCATCCTCATTTTCTCCGTGGAGGAATCCCGCCACAGAAGCACACTCAGTAACTTGAAGCAGTAAGGCGAGCACCTGTCCAGCAACGTCCTGCGATCTTGGGCTGGTCCATGCTTGCTCCAAGCTGTGCGAGACGGCAAAAATATAGATGGGTCCCGCCAAGAGACGGAGGCATGCCTTCCAGGCAGGGCAAACCAAGGAATTCTCGGCAGCCCCAACTTTCCTCAATAGCTTAAGAAACAGTAACCCAACCGCTGCCGCTTTCTCGGCCACTTCAGAGTGACCATCGCTTCCACCTCCCTGCTCTTTGGGTGGGGCTGCATACTTCTCCAGGGCTTTTGCCACCTGCCCCAGCATCTCGGGCATTCCGCGGAGCGATGTGCCACTCCCCCCAAACAGTTCATCACCCTCTGTGGCTTCTATCAGAGCACTGAGGTCCTGAAGAGCTGCATTTCTGGCCTTGCCACGTCGGGAATCCAGGCCGGTAAGATGGTGCAAAATCTGGGACAAGGCCTGTCCGAGGTCGGAGGAAGCCCGCTCTCCAGGCAAGGACGAGCCTTCCCGCGATGGGCACTCCCGACAGCCGTGAGGCTCCATTCCTCAGCCGGCGGCGGTGAGGGCTGGTCTCTCCCAGAGGACGGGGATGGGGGCGGGCGGGGATGCGCGAAGGAAGGAAGGAAAAATAGGGAAGGAAAGCCGGAGGATGGAATCCTCTCAAAGAACAAAACTAAAACCAAACAAAACAGCGAGACGTCTTGGAGGAGGGAGGGCGAGTCTCACCAGCCTAAGAGTAAACTGTGTGCAAGGGAACGCTTGCAAGAAAGAGTCCTCTTCGGGAGTAACGGAATCGCAGCCTTCCAACAGCGAAGCGAAGAAATTACTCTTGCCTTTTTAAGGACTCAAAAAAAAAAAAAAAAGAGTTCAAGAAATAAACCCCTAAAGCATGAAGGCACGACATGAACACGGTCACCGGTTTCCGCAGCCCTTCCCGCACAACGTGCCTAACAACATCCGAACCCCGCTAACGCCGTTGCCGCAAAGCATAAGGCTAGCTTCCGCCAATAGTGGCGGCAACGCTTCGTCATTTCACGACCTAGTGTCGTAAAGCCGTAGAGATCCAGGTTCAAAAAAGGTGGAGCTATGGAGAAAATTTGCATAGACAATAATCCGCTCGCTGATTTTGTTTGTGTTTTCACTTTTAAGGTAGAAACACAAGAGAAATCACAGAATATTGGAGATAGTCTTAAAAATGTACAGGATCTTCTTATACGTGAAGTCTGAATATATATGGACGACATCTGTCACCCTTTCTTAAAAGTCCGTGGGCCATCCCCAGGGTTCTGTGACAACAACCTGACTACGATCCTTTTGTAGTTCATGAGCGTGATGATTGGGTGTTCACGCGGCTGTGTGACATGTGCCACCTACAAACCTTGTTACGACGTGGGCACATTACCCGTCTGACGTGAACTGGAAGGATCATTATCATCGTCGCTTTTTTTCAGTGTTTGTTTTAAGTGGGTTGTTGGTGTTCTTTTTTTGTTGTTGGTTTTGTGTTTTCCTGTTAGCTTTGTCTGTTGGTTTTTTTAACGTCTAGGTTGCCCAGATTTCAGTGGGTTTTCTTTGGAGTTAGCTTCTCTAAGTGTGTAGACGCAGGCATTTAAAGATCCACCAGCGTTAAGCGTCGAATCGCTAACCCGCCTGTGGCCCCTTCGTCGCGGGGTTTCCCGGGAGGTGGTGGGCGCTCGGGGCTGGAGAGCCGCCTGGGGCCACGTGTTCCCGGGCAGCCGCGCGGGGCTGAGGCTGCGGCCCCGTTGCCCCAGCCCGTCTCCTGCGGGTTCCCTGAGGGTGGAGCTGGGTCAAACGACCTTGGGTTCCCCAGGGGCCGGTCACGGTGGCTGGCCACCTGTGGGACTGTGTCCGTGACTTCACATAGCTTCGACTGCGTCGTGGGAGCCCGGGAAGCACGCTCCCTTCGTGTCAAGGCGTGGGCAGGAGCGCAGAGCAATGCGCGTCCGGCGCGGGGAGGGTCGGAGAGCCGGCGTCTCGGGGAGGGACCCTCAGCCGGAAGCCCCGCGCCTCCTCGCCGCCGCCGCTCAGACCTGCGCTGCCGGGCGGGCTCAGCCCGACGGTGCGTTCAGCCGGTCGCCTCCTGGCTTGGGGATTCCTCCGGTCTCAGGGTCCCCAGGAGTCAAGAGAAAGCCCTGCGGGAATCTCCTCATTTTGGCGTGCGCGCGCATGTGTGTGCGTAAGGAGGGAGATGTCAGGAGTAGGGTCTCCTCCCAGGGGTGGTGGTTCACGGTGCAGGGAGACATACAGCACTTCGTCCCATCTTCAAGATGTACCCTTTCAAGTATCCTATCTGCGTATCCTACTGCGATTCCTTCCTTGCCCCCTCCCTCCCTCGTTCGCTGTGTGACCTTGGGCAAAAAAGTTCGGTAACCTCTCTGTGCTTTCCTTTCTTTAACGGTAAAATGTAGGTAATAATAGTTCCTAGCTAGGATTGCTATGAGAAATAAAGGAGTTAAATATATGTAAACTGCTTAGAGCTATCTGGTCAGTGGGAAGTTCTATACAGGTGTTAGCTCTTGTTGTTAATTCGTAGTTTCTGTATTAACTTAGAGTTCCTCTTTTCGGAGGAATTTTGTGGTTAGGACCCTTCCTCTCTGCCGGTTTCATTTGGTCTTCCCTTCCTTGACCAATTGGTGGCACTCATGATTTTCTAAGCAATTTCAAACATTGATAAAAACCGTTTTCTCCCAAGGATATTCTCCCATATTAAGGCCCGTGTGGGAGCATAGATGCCAATCCACAGACAGTTATTGTATCCCTCCTGTGTGTGAGCCTGTCTTTCCTGTTCCACGTGCCCCTTGTGCTAAGTGGATCCAAGATCTCTCTCCCTTATGAGGAAAGTACTTGTATTACCGAGGTCTCGCCCCCTTCCCTAGGAGTTTCCTGAGGCGGGAGGCCATGTCTTTATCCCCATTGCCTGGCACACTTAAGTCATGTAATAAATGTTTGTTGGGCCACATGCCCATCCACAGAGGGCTGGCTGAATAAACCAGGGTACACCACACAATGCAGTTCTGTGCAGCTGGACAAAGCAATGAAGACCATCTCTGTGGAGGCCGTGGAACTCCAGGATGTATTGTTAAGTGAAAAAAGCAAGGCTGAGACCGTGTATGTGTCGCCTTTCTTCTAAGAAAGATGTGTGCCTTTGCTTACATTTTAAAGCAGCAGCAATGGAAGTATAAATTACAAACTAATAAAAATGGCTACCCATAAAAAAGAACAGGATGAAAGAAAGGGGGATGGAATCTAGACTTCTTTTCATATACTGTGTTTTGTATTTTCGACTTTGGAATCATGTAACTGTTTTACATAATTATTCTTTTAAAGAAAATAGCAAAGCATTTCCTCAGAGAAAAAAAGCCATTGATCAAAGTATATATTGAGTTACTGGCATAACCACAAGGAGCAATAAGAAACTGACTTTAAAACGCATTATTTTGACTGTATATCCTTAATGTGACGTATCCTAAGGACAAAAAGGAATGGTAAAGAAATCAAACTGCATTTAGTAATAATATGTGTTAGTAATAACACTGCTATTGTTATTTAGATGCTGTTGTACGTATTATGTATATAAAAGAGCAAATAACTATCTTAATGTTAGAAACCAGGGTCTTCAATGAAAGATAAAAGAGATACAAGTATGCAGTCAATGAAGTTAGGTCTATAATTGAAAATTTGAATTGGCAATGGTAGTATGAGTTCATGATTAATTTTTATTTTTTCTCCAAAATATATACATATATCCTAGCTGTGTTCACCAAAAAGGCCAAGAAGCAATGACAATCCAATGGCAATGAGCAACGCTCGTGTCCAAATTCATGATCTAAATGCCGTTGCCCACTAAGAGGAACCAGGACTCCTTTAGGAAATGACTGATTTCAGAACTGGGGCAGAGATTGTGTAAGATGAGCCTGTGGCATTTTATTATGCCAGAAAGCAAGTGGCTTTCAAACACTACTGAGGTTATGTCAAAAGAACCCAAGAGCAAAAATGAAGGGACACCCTTTGGCCAAAGATGAAACGATTTCAACTTAAAAATGAATAACTAGTGGATTGAAACGTGTCAAATACATGCAAATCCATGAATTCATGGTAATACTAAAAGAAAAAAATCCCTCATCATTCACTCTTGGATCACCTAAGGAAGCAACTCTTCACTTTGAAAACTGGTAAATAAGAGGAAAAAGTCAAGTATCTTCTCTGCTATATATTTCAGGGGACCCAAGTAGTTTGTTGGGGTGACAAATACAACAGATCTGGTAGAATTGGAAAGACACTATTCACAACTTCTAATGAAGTGCTGAGACCAGGCCACTATCATCCAGGGCTATTCAAATTATGGGGTGGAATGTTGATGGGAAATTTTATAATGGTTGGATGGAGCTAACAAAACCCGAACCCACTAATTCATCTTACCGCTAAAAGTGAGACAAGCAGATATCATGTGCTTCCTGACGCACAGCAATAGGAAGTACACACCATCTATGAAATATTCTTGCACAAAAATTGACCCCAAATCTAATCAAACTTCTAGATCTAACTACCAAATGGTGAGAAATATGGAGGACAAAGAAACAGATTAAAAGACACCAAGGCAGCATAATCAGCCAAGCTAAGCATGTGGGAAATTCCACAAATTACCCAGTTTTTTCGATAAATAACTAGCATGAAAGAAATGGAGTGGCGAGAGAACTAATATAAAGTTTTTAACAACATCTCAATCAAATGCAATGTTGGATCTTGTTTTCAGTAAACAAATGGTAAAAAGATATATTTAAGGTAATTGGGGAAATTTGAACATAGATCTATTATTAGGGTGTTCACATAATTTGGCATCTAAACAGGGCATGTTCAGTGTTAAAGGAGACACTATTAATAATGATGCTGATACAAAGGTGTAAATTGGACTGCCTCAGGCAAACTTGATTACCCTGGTATTACACAACTTTGTAGAATTATTGTTAATTTGATAATGTTATTGTTTAGTTTTTTACATTACATTAGTGTTAGGTGTACAGCCTAATGATTCAATATATGTATATGTTGCGAAATGATCAACACGATGTCTAGTTAACATCCATCACCACACAGTTACAAATTTTTTTGCTTGTGATGAGAAATTTTAAGATCTACTCTTTTAGCAACTTTCAAGTGTACAACACAGTATTATTAATTATAGTCACCATGCCGTACATGACATCCCCAGGGTGCATTTATTTTATGCGTTTGTACTTTTTGACCACCTTCACCCATTTCACCCCTCCCTCTACTCCCTCATCCCCCAGTCTGTAGCAACCACCAATTTGTCCTCTGTATCTCTGAGTGCTCTCTCTTTTTTTAATGTTTTTATGTTTTTTTAATGTTTATATTTGTAACCTATTAATTAGAAAAGCAATTCTCAAACTTTTTAGCCTCAAAACTTTTTACACTCTTAAATATTATTGAGTCATACAAGGATAGCTAGAATCAAGAACACCGAAAGTAGCGAATTTTGGCAAGGATATGGAGAAACTGGAACACTCCTACTTTGGCGGCTGAAATGTGAAATGGTGCAGCTGCTGTGGAAAACAGTTTGACAGTTTCTCAAAAAGGTAAACATAGAGTAACACAGAGTTAAACATATGACCCAGCGATTCTATTCCTAGGTATATAGCCAAGAGAACTAAAAACACATTTCATACAAAAAGTTGGACACAAACGTTCATAGCAGCATTATTCATAATAGTCAAAAGTGAAACAACCTGAAAGCCCGTCAACTGATGAATGGATAAACAAAATGTGGTCCGTAGGTACAATAGAGTATTGTTCAACCATAAAAAGGAATGAGATTCTGATATATGCTACAGTATGTGTGAACCTTAACAACATTATGCCAAATGAGATAGGTCAGACACAAAAGATTCCATTTATATGAAATGTCCAGAATAGCAAATCAGTGGAGTCTGAAAGGGCATAGGGAGAGAGGAGAAGTGGGAGTGACTGCGAACTGGTGTGGGGTTTCTTTTCCAGGTGATAAAAACGATTGGGAACGAGCTAGTGGTGATGGTTACCCAACTTGTAAATATATGAAAACCTGCTGAATTGTATACTTTAAAATGGTGAATCCTATGGTATGTAAATTAAATCTCAATTAAAAAACTAATTTACAAAAGGATTGAGGACCCCAGAGAGCGTTTCCTTACATGAGATAGATATTTAGATAGATAGATTTTTTTCTATATTAGGTTTTAAAACTGACAGATTTTTTTAAATATCCATTAAATTCTTTTAAACATGGTGACAATAAACTCATTGCACATTAACTAAAAACTTATTTTTCTTTGTAAAGATTTTATTTTCCCTTCTTTTCTCCTAAAGTGCCCTGCTACATAGTTGTGTGTTTCTAGCTGTGGGTCCTTCTAGTTGTGGCATGTGGGATGCCGCCACAGCATGGCTTGATGAGCAGTGCCATGTCCACACCCAGGAATCGAACTGGTGAAACCCTGGGCTGCCAAAGCAGAGCCAGCAAACTTAACCACTCGGCCACGGCGCTGGCCCCCTAAAAACTTATTTTTATGACAACTATATTTTCCAAGACAAAAAAATTAAAGAAGAATGGCATTGTTTTACATTTTTGTAAACAGATTTGTGAAAATTTGTAACTCCCTTTCGTATGTGGTTTAGTAGGAGACAGCTGGATTCTCAGATCTGCTGCCGCATTCAATCTGTGTTGGAAAGCTCCATGGTCCATTCATGAAAGAACAAGAATGAAAAGGACAAGCAATATATTAATATTATTATAAAAATAGTTTTGATCTGGCAGACCTCCTGATAGGGTCTTGGAAACTGTCAGGGTCCCAGACCACACTTTGAGAACTGCTACAAGAAATTCACTCAACATATATATACATTTTAAAGCTTGGCACCTGAGCTAACAACTGTTGCCAATCTTCTCTTTTTTTTTCCTGCTTTTTTCTCCCCAAATAACCCCAGTATATAGTTGTATATTTTAGTTGTGGGCCTCTCTAGTTGTGGCATGTGGGATGCTGCCTCACCATGGCCTGATGAGCGCCCAGGATCTGAACCGGCGAAACCCTGGGCCACCAAAGCGGAGTGCGCCAACTTAACCACTTGGCCATGGGGCCGGCCCCGATCACACAATGTTAACAATTGACGTGATATCTGGGATTCACTTTAAGATACTCCATGGCAGGGGTGGTGGGAAGGAGTGATAGAGGATGGATGAAATAAAATTATGATCATGTTGACAATATTGAATCTGGGTAGTCGATCATGGATGTTCTTTATATTAGTCTATTTTACTGTAAGTCCAAAATTTTCCATAATAAAAAATAGTTTCTCTTCTTACTTTTAATCAACCCTAGTTTGAGCAAAATGCCTTGTGGGAGTTGGCAGGCGGGAAAACCGATTTAGGGATTAGATATATAAAGATGCAAAGATGAATTAGATATAGTTCCTACCTTCAACAGGTTTTCATCTGCCAGGGGACACAGTGATAGGGCGTTGTTGGGAAGGAGGCTAGTGTCATTATCTCCAATCTGCAGATGAGGAAACCGAAGCTCTGAGAAGTTGAGTAACGTGCCCAAGAGCTGACAGCAGAAAGTGGTAGAGCTGCGACTTAAAGCTCAGTGCGTCTGACTCCCCAAGCCTGTGCTCTTCACAGCTCTACCCTTCCTTTCCAAATCCTCCAGGTACACAATCCCAGAATGTCACTCTCACTGATACCTTGTGAATGGCCCCCCTCAACAGAGGCCCAGGCAGTGACCTAGGAGAGCCGACAGTCTTTAAAAATTATGTCAACTGCATTGGTCTCCACCCTGCACCTGTCCCCTCCTTCAATCCACATAATTTAAATTGCCGGAGCAGACATCTTATCCATATTTGCCTTTCTCTCCTTGACTCTTTGTCTTCCTCCAGTTTTTGGAAAGCAATCTGGCAACACCTCTTAAAAGAATAGATGAATTCAGTGACAACTGTACTCCTGAGAATCTATCAAATACAAATAACCGTGTGTAAAGATACAGGTTCAAGACCACAAGGATAAACAAGTGGATTCATTGCGTGAGTGCTCACAGGGCAAACACCTGAAAACGAAGTGAAGGTTCGTCAATGGCACATCCATACAGGGGAATTCACCAGCCATTTATCAAAAGAATGAAGTGGAGCTAAACCAGGGGCTAAGGAGGGGTTTCCACAAGATGTTGTTCAATGGTGAATCTAAGATGCAAGAGAAGCTATGATCTCCTGTTTATAAGACAATGCTTTAAAAAAACGAACGTTTGTATATTTGGAGCCATACATACATATGTATGTAGGTCTAAGAATACTTGAGTAAGGAGGAAATATGGGAGGATACGTTCCAGATTCTCAGATGATCTTGGGTGCTGATGTGGGGAAAAGGAGGAAGAGAGGAAGATGGAGGAGCTTAGCAAACAAAAAAAATGGAAAGAAAAAATGACAATACCTTTTTACAAAGCAGACATATGATTATATTTATATACTTATGTATGAATGTGGTTATGTATAAAGAGATTAAATTTTAAAATATTTCCTTTAAGGAGAAATGGAAGAATGCAATAAATTCCAGAGATTTTGAGGCTAAACTTTTAGCAATACTTCTCAGTTTTCCAAAGACCATGTTATTAACGATTTGGGGTAGAAACCTCTTTATAAGGAAAAACAAAAGTGCGAGAAAGTAAAAAAAAAGTGTTTGTTCCCTTTCATTCTCCTGAAAGTAAAAACTAATGTGATTAAGCATCAAAGTATTCCAGCTATGTCTTCCCATTCATATGGTCTAAACGTGGTTAATAATAAGATTTTGAAACACACTGTAAGATAATTACTGCTTGCAGCAGAGCTATTTTTCTGATTACAGGCCAAATGGAAAAATGGTAGTACAATATTTACAACCCTTGAATGTCTGTGGAAAATGAGGCAAGCACTATATCCTTTTGCATACGAGGCTACAAATTTTTTTTAACATTGATTATGAAGGCTAGTTTGGGCTAAAGAGTATACTAATTATTTTGAAGGTTCACATGTTCATAAAATTTGTACAACAAGCACCAAAGGGCTCTTAATAGAATTCTTTGAAAGAGTATAAAGAGAGCTATAAACAAAAGAATCTTGTTAACATGGAATATACATCAATATAACAAGAGTCATAGTAACGTTGAAAATTTGACTAAACAGTCAGTTTTCACTATGATATAAGTCCACTATGTCTCCAATATACCTTTCTCCCATCTAAAATTCTAGGTTCGCTTAGCTTCCTTTTCATGTCTGTGTCTTCAGTGTAATATTTATACATGTATTTTTTATTAAGGTAGTATATGATCTAAGAACGTCTTACCCAAGGGGTGGGTCCTGCTCACATTTTTTCCTTGAGGACCGTCATTCAATGGCATTCCCATTAGCTCTCCGAAATTCTCCCTCTATTCCACCCTTAAAATGTTCTTCCTGATGCCATATTCGTCAGCAGCAATCATCCTATTTCTCTGCTCAGCAAAAGCTTTTAAAACAAAACAAACCCATACGTGTTGTCTCCAACTCCCCATCTATCATTCACTTAGAATATTTTTTATTACAGAAACTTTGCATCTGATTCTCTCTTTTAAGCTTTTAAAACTTTCTTATAGCTTCCCTTTTTGAAAATGCCAATGAAGAAACAAGGCCATTTGTCCTGTAAAACAACTAAAACTCTGGATTTCACAGAGTGCTTCTTCTCAGTGTCATTTAATTTGTTCCTCTATCCACCCATTTCCTGTACAGAGCTAGTTCATTCTAGAGGCAGGATGAAATTTAGCATCTACCTTAGAGGACGGGGCTGTGTACTTCTGACTGTATCCCAGGAGGCACGTGTTTTCCCACTGTTATTGATGAGAAGAGAGATATTTCTGATACAAAGTTCCCCACTGATCTTTCTCCTGGTGGCTTTAGCAGCCACAGATGGTCATTGCTTAATTGTGTTAGTTCATTAAGGATTACAAATGACAATTTTCTAATTCTGTTATTTCTTTTCACATCTTTTACCTGGAACTCTGCTTTAAAAAGAACATTCCATCAATGACTAGTTATTTGATCATCCTGTACAAGTATAGTCTGTACAAGAAAAGCAGGAAGTGCGCTTGAATCTTCCCCTTTATGTACCAATTTTTAGAATAATGAGTTTAGCGCCCTAGCAGCCTTCGATGAATACCTGATATTCTGCTGCTGTTCTTGTTAGTTTCATACCATCTCAAGGAATTTTATAGATTTGATGAGCTTTATTCCACTGTCATTCTTTTCATACTCAAATTGTCCTATCTTTTGCAAATGGGAGTCCTAAAAAAATTTTTGTTAAATACAATTTATTTTTTAGAGCAGTTTTAGACTCACAACAAAATTGAGTGGAAGGTACGGAGGTTTCCCATATATTGCCTGCTCCCACACATGTGTAGCTCAACGGGAGTCTTTTCATTTTGGCTCCTGTGTCTTTTTGACATGACCCTGTAGGCTTGGATTGCTTCCTTGCTTTCTAGAATGGCAAGATTGAATCAACCGTTTCTCCAAAGGCCCCTGGTTTCTTCTAAGGGGAAATGTTATTTAAAGGCTACAGTCCAAACAGTGGGATGCCATTGCTCCTGAGTTTTTATTGATTCTAGGCTTCCAGGCTCAGCAGGCACATCTAGGAAATATGTGTTCCTTAGAAAGAAAAAATAAACCATAAATTCATATGGATATTTCCAATTCAAATGTAAGATTTCAGGCTTATACTTTTTAAATCTTCCTCTCTTCTCTTTCAGGGAAAATCTTACTTCCTAACAACATTAACATAATTTCTTATATTCTTTATCATAAATATACACATAAGGGTATTAAAATATCAATTGTGTTGTTGTTTATGATGAGGATTTTAGGCCGGTTAATTTTAAAACTGCAGATGAGAAGCAGGCTCCAAGGAGCAGAGTTTGCTTGCCCTTTGAGAGACATTTGCATTTGTGAAGGAAATCTCCATGCCTCTCCCTCTGCACCGGGAGGAAGGCAGGATGGCCTTATCTCTGGAAACTCTTAATGCGGAAGGCAAGGACTTAAGTTGGTTACTGTCTGGCAACCTCATGTAACTGATTTAGGGTGGTGGCTTCTGGCCTTTACTTAATCCGATTTGATTCTTATCTAAAAGTTGTGGGACCACCCAATGGCCAGACCCCACCTGCACTGATACCATTTTAACTTTTTTACATGTTCTCTCCTTTGTCTTGTAAAGAGATGGCTCACATACCTATGCCTTAAATTTAGCCTTACTCCACCCATGTTTGCAGCAGAAGCGGTGGCAGCAGCACCTCCTCCTGCCCGTGGGCCCTGTCCCCACGCAGCAGCTCTGACTGCCCATGGGTCCTGTCCCCATGCTATTCCACACTATTCTCTAAATAAAAGAGCACTACTGCCAGATCTTGAGAGCCCAAGAAATCTTTCTTTCGACTCCTCGGCTCACCGACCCCGCATCAATTATTAAATACTATAAGATTACTGAACACAATTGAAGATTTCTTTGCTGTTCTTTTTTGTCTTTAGGATATATCTGGTAAATAATTACAATCAAATGCTACGTTTCAAGTCACTTGAAATATTTTTTGTTTTTCTTTATGGCTATGTAACTAACTTGATATACATTTAGACTCACTTATTTTTGTTTCTTTTCAGTTTTTTAGGCATGGCTTCTTTCTCTCTTCTCATTCACTTTTCAACACACTCAACTCTGCCTCCACCCCACCAATCCAGCTAACCCGCTCTTGTTCAGGCCACCAAAAGCCTCCTTATTGCCAAATTCAGTGGACACTTTTAAGTTCCTCTTATTTACTCTCTAAGGAACATCTGACTCTTGATCTTTCCTTAAAACCTCTTCTCTGCTTGTGGTGAGCCCACCCTCCCTTGTTCTCCTCCCACCTCTTTGTCATTCCTTCTCTTTTCCCAGATCCTCTGCTTTCTCCTGGTCTTGAAAGGTTGTAGTTCCTCAGGACTAGTCATGGATCCTGTTCTCACTGCCAGCCTTCTCTCTCAAGATGACCTCTTGCTTCCCATGGCCTTTAACGCCATCAAGATGTTCAGCCCACTGTGGATGTCCAGCTCATACCCAATACTGAGTTTCAGAATCATACATTCGAATTCCTACCTATCTCCTTTTGTATGTTCCATGGGTAAATTTAATATTTCTGAACTGAAATGTAAATATTCCCCTCCAAAACATTTCTTTCTATAATCTCATTATTATTGAATAATCCTTTCATTCACCAAGACATTTAGCCATAAACCTGACTGTCATCCTTGCTATTCCTTCCCAGCCCACATGCAATCTATTAGCAAGTCCTACTGATTTTACGGCAAAAATATATCTTGAATTCTTCCATTTTTCTTTGCTGCCGTTATCACCATTTCAGTCCAAGTCCACCTCACCTGAACCACTCCATTGTCCTAACTGGCCTCTTGTTTCTTCCATTCTGGTTCACCATCCCATCTCCATTAAACAGTTAATTCAAATAATGTCCCTTCTCTTGTTAAACCCCATTGTTATAAATTAAAACTCCTTACAATGGCTACTAGGCTCTATATGATCCAATCCCTGTGTCCCTTCAACCTCATCATGTACCACTCTTTCACCTCTCTCACTAACTCCAGTCACACGAGATTTGTTCGCCAATAAACCAAGCTCTATCTTGCCTCGAAGAACTCACGTATGCTCTTCTGTCTGGTCTTCCCCCAACTCTGGTCATCTTCTGGTCTCAGCTTAAATGCGTCTTGCTCAGAAAGGCCTTTCTTGCCTACCCCCAAGTTTAATTTAGCTAGGCACTGCTTTGTCACGGTTGGTACACGTATATGTTATGTTTGTTTAGTATCTGTCTCTCTCATTGGACTATAAACATCTTGGGAGTAGGGACCATATTGACACAGTGGTTGGAACATAGTAGGCACTTAATTAATATGCATTGGCTGATGAATAAATTCAAAAAGTTTTAGATATGTATTTTTCAATATTTGACTCTAAGTAGAATTGTTCATATCAGACTTCTCTACAAATGGCAAATTCAATGGATATCAGCTATGCTCAATAAAGTAAAGCAAATCCTGAGTGCAGCACTTGTGACATACTGTATGCTCAATAAAGGATGCTGTATTGATTAGGATGATTGGGGGAAATATACAAGCTTTCTTATTTATTACAGACTTCTCATGTAGTCCCCTTATTGGGGGGACTAAATCCCTATGACCTTAGAAACAAAAACAGCCTATATTTGAATATGGCTTTGAGTTTTTATCATACATTCTTTTATGTACTCTTCTTAACCATTCTCTGGTTAAGGCAGTTACCATTATCTCCATTTTACAGCGGAGAAGAGTGAGGCCAAGGCCACGGTGTCCCAACTAATTAGATGCAAACTGGACATAAAGCCCATTGTTTGGATTCCAGTGCTAGTTTTGTTTATTCCAGTATACAAATTAATCTCATAATGAGGAGCAGAAGGGAAAGTGCCCATGATTTCCTAAAACACAGCCACAGTTCATCGCTGACTCTTGCCAACAAAACTTTTGTTTCTCAAATACTGAGCCCTTCCCCCTTTTAAAACTAATAACTACAAACAAAAATCATTCATTCAAACTGCTCTTTCTTCAACTGTGCTAGCTTCATGCATTTCTCTTTGCAAATCAGACTTTAAAGAAATTGCTTCTAATGGTTTTAGTCTACAGGCACAGCTCACTTTAAGAAAAACTGGTTTTATACAAAGATTTTAGCATGTCAAAGTTTATAAATTAAAAAGTGAAAAGTCCTTAGATCTCATTTAAAAGACTTCTTTAGTCATAAAAAGACCCAGCACAGAATTCCTTTAAATAATGAAATCCACCTGGCACAGTTAAGGCAATTATTCAATTCAATGTGCAGGATTACCAGAACACAGAAAGCAGGGATGTCTGTAATGCATGGCCTGTTTCTCAATCTGAATGTAGAAGTTTTTAATTTTACAAATCTGTAATGCATTTGCTGGATTACTGTCTTTGCTATATGCTCAATATATAATAAAGGAGGAATCTGCTTCTTTGCAGAATAATCAAATTGAGGACATTGCATTCTAACCACAAAGAAATGCAGATTTCCCCCTCATAGGCATTCTTCCTTTCAAAAAAGTTTGCTTAAATTGGTGCTTAAAAGATAATTCTAGCTTGCTAAATTTAGGGTGTGGAAAAAGTCCAAAAGGAGAATATTCCATGGGTAATTGTGCGAGAAATGTTAATATGTGTAGTAAGGGGAGGATGTCCTACACTCCTGATGCATCTCTCTCTTTCTTTCTCTCTTTCTCTTTGCCTCGACACACAACATATAATTTAGCGAGGTTAAAAGTTACCTGAAACAGTGAAGAACCCCTTTACCACCATCACTACATTTTAAATATAAAATGATTTCACATCTTAGTTATGTCTAAAACCACCCAAAGTCAGAGCTATTCTTCAAAATTTATCCGCAAGTTATCAGAAAATGCTTACTTCATATTCAAGGCAGATTTTTGGTCATTCTCAGTTCACTTGCAAAAAGAGAAGATAGCTGTAAAATTTAATTTAAAAAGTGTACTAGTATCTGAAGCTTGCCTTGAAATGCATTGAAAAATACAGTGATTATGGACAGATGGATAGATATGGGATAAAACAAATACAATCATGCACCGCTTAACGACGGCTTGGTCCTGAGAAACGTGCTGTTAGGCAATTTCATCGTTATGTGAACATCATAGAGTGTACTTACACAAACCTAGATGGTATAGCCTACTATACATCTAGGCTATATGGTACTAATCTTATGGGACCACCATCATATATGCGGTCCAGTCGTTGGCCAAAATGTCCTTATGCGGTGCATGACAGTATAGTAAAATGTTCATTGTAGAATCCAAGTGGTTCACTTTACAACTCTTCAACCTGAAAAGGGTCAAGGAAGCAGGTCCCAAGGTTAGAGGGGACCTGCCCCTTAGCTCCCAGGAAGCATCCAGGAGATGGTCCCAGTGGAGGCAGCTGTGTGGAACCTGGATAAGCTGGGCCCTTGACACCTCAGCAAGCTGCCCCTACTGCACACTAGGCACCAAGGATGATGCAAGAGAACAGATAGCTCAGTGGTTAAGTAGTGTGTACAGAAGGATGGGGGAGAGGGTTGATCTGTATAAGACTCAGACTTGTGAATAATTCTGGGAGAAAGGCAAACACTGCAGATGTGGAGAGAGTTGGCAACTCGGTCAAAGGCAATTTAAAGGGAAGAAAACAATGCATTTCTGGAACGTTTGAGTTTGTGATGGAGATTCGTGCTTGCAACATAACATTGAAGACCATCACTAAGTTCTTGCCCCTTGGTCTTTATCCAGATTTAAAATGCTCCAGTTTTCTTTCTCATGGGAATTTTATAGCTTCTCTAGTTTTCTGCAGACGTAAAATCTGAGTGAAATAATCCAATAGAAATTTGGTCAGTACTGAGGAAGGCAGAGAGAATGACTTTCCGGCTGGGTATAGTTGTGCTGTTGCATTTTGGATTTGTTTGAATTTTTAGACTTATGCCCAAATTGACATGCACTATGGTTCCAAATCAATTTCTCCCACACTGATGCAAACCTAGTTTTCCTTCTTTTGGGTTTGGATTTATTGGCCTCTCCTATATCGCATTGTGTCTTTAATATATCAAAGTCACCATGGATTCTATTCCTGTCTTTGAGGATATTAGCCACCTTCTTGAGAATTTATGAACATATATAATCTTAAACATTCAGAAACTCAGAGCTGGTCTCCGTGGTTGCTTACACAATCATTTGGATGTAAACCCTTAGTAATTGGTGTATATTTTGAACAATTCATGATAATTCTGGTCCATTAGGAGGACTCTGCAATGGCTTCGGTGCTCTCAATAATATTTGAGAGCAGGCTAGGGTGAAGAAAAGAAGGGAAAAGTAAGGACGAGGGGAAAAAGAAGGAATGAGAGAGAAGGGAAGATGGATAAGAAAAGTGTGCCAAGTTATGGCACTGGTGGAGAGGTGATAAAGACTATGAAGAGTGCTCAGGAGCCATCACAAATGTCTTCTTGTGCCTCCTGGTGCTGTTGTTTCTCTCTCATCTACAGAGCACAGCCCCTAGTTTATTGGTGAGACTGTCACATAGAGGCAGAATCAAGTGCCATGCAAAAGCACAAAGGTGACATCGGTCATGTCCTCCCTGTCTACACAGTCTGCCAGTTTATTGGAGAAGGAAACTAAATGGGCATGAGGCTTTAAAAAATGGGATTGGCACTGGTAGCAATCCAATGCTGTTGATAGTCTAGGGCATAGTAAACAGCTTGAGTTTTTCCCCATGAATGGCTTTGTTGTACAAGCCTGCATGACTGGTCATCAGTTTGTCCTTCTTGCTCCAATTTGATCACATCTGTTGCTCTGAATCTGTGCATATGGCTTTAATAGAAGATTCATCTGTGAGTGATACGGTCAAGGGCACCCAAGATGTTATTCTGACACCCAGAGAGACCGACAAGGATGGTAGAAGGGGAGGCAGAGGTTGGGTTATGCTTATCAGGTAAAATATGGCAATACTGGGGAGGCATAAAAGGCCCTGGTGAGAATGGGAAAAGCCCCGGTGGGGCATGGGTGACTTAGAGTTGGGACAGAAGGACTGATGGGAGAGAAGGAGGAATGGGAAGCCACGATTCTTCAAGGCACTCATTCAAGGCACCCAATCTATTGAAGTCAGTGATTTTCAAATTCTGCTCTGAGTTTCTCACCCCCACTTATGGTGGATCCACGTAAGTTTTCTTTAAGAGAAGTAATCCACCATAGAGTTAAAAAAAAAAAAAAAAACAACCCATTGGTTCTAGAAAATGGCAAGCACACAACTCATTTGACAGTTATCTGGGTTTTTTGTCTTCCCAGACTGCATCAACCCACGAGCTGACAAATAGCACCTGCTATTTTGGGTGTCTTCATGGGAAGCAATCTGCCTCCAAAGCTATATGGGGCAATGAAGCCAATGATGAACTTAGATCTGTATGATCTGAGTCGGTGCCTTGGTCCAGACGTTTATTATCTGTGTATCTACCGTTAAGCCATTTTTTTGCTTCTCTCGACCCTCTTTTCTAATCCCAGACTCAGAGTGGTATATACAGAAAGGAAAGCAAACTGTATCTGTGAAAGAACTTGGTGGTAAGTGTTCACTATCTCTCAATGGATCGAACGTATTTTCTTGCCATAGATTAGATCCTTAAAGTTGGAATCCTGGTATGTACGATTATCACACAGCTTCCTTCAGTTTTTTACTCTTTGAAACATACTAAGGGACAAATTCTTCAGTAAAAGGAATAGTACGAAGAACACTGTAGTTGCCTATGAATATTTTATGCACAGAGGAAAAAAGCATTGGCTTAGCTCCCAAATGATGCCCAGATCTTTTAAAAGTACTATCTAAAGAAACGTCAGGATTCGCACTTCACCATAAAATGCCAGGTTCCTGGCACCACACAGGACTATCCCCCTCAGCCTTTCCCCACCTTCACTTCATACTGAATTGTCTACTCCCTGGCACCCGACAGGCCGGTGAATCCTTGAATGTTTTTGTCCGTGTTACTGTCCCAAGACACAGCTCAGGTATCATCTCACTGGAGGCATCCTTGTTGTCGTCACTTCCACACCAGTTGAGCTAAGGGTCTCTCTGCCATACAAGCTTGTGCCCCCAAAATGACAGTGTGTTTACCTTTTCCCAAGGCAAGGCCACCCTGCCTCTCAGCGCCTGGCACAGTGGCTGGCCCAGGTGGAGGGGGAGCGGGGAGTCACTCCAGGAACGCTGCCTTGAGTAACTAGACCACACCAACGACTACAAATCTGGGACTTGTGACTATTTAACTTGTGATCAGCTGGTGCCAATTCACATCTATCAGCTAAAAAATACCGTTTTCCCTTCTCAACGTGCTGTAGTACATTCCACCTAGGTGTACAGAAGCACTGAAATACAAGGCATTTTTACCCTGTCATTTTGACTTCAAGACGATGCTATTCAAGTTTGCATACAGAGATCTTAGAGCCAACATTTTAATGAGAATATGCCAACGCTGATGAATTTTCCTTAAGAGGAAGGGAGATGGGGAGGTAGGAACATGTAGATGTTGAAGCCTACCTGTGGACCACCTGCCTTCCCCACCTCATCCCAGTCATGCATCCACCATATGGTCACAGCAGGAGCTGGAGGGAGGGCTCCTTGTTTTGCTTAGGAAATGCATTTTATTCCCTACACTAAAGCAAGCTGGCAGTACAAGAGGAAGCAGCAGTGCCCCTGATAAAGAAAAGACCAGGCATTGTACGGCTGGCAGCAGCAAGGGGTACAGGCTTTGAGGGGTAGCAGGAGTTATCCCTCAGAGAGTGAAGGAGGAGGTGGTGTCAAGAAGAGGTGCACCCCTAGGCAAAGGACCCCACCGAGACAGGTGCTGACAACTTCACCAGGACCATTAGGTGCCCCAGCTGCACCTCAGGTCTGTCCAGCATGAGTACCAACTGTGATGTCAGCCTCCATGGCACAATTGCAGGGGTGGGAGGGCACCACACCTCCCTGTTAAGCCTGGCTCCTCTGGGTGCACGGGCATCTCTTGTATGTCTGTGACCCACCACTACACTATACTTTGCTCAACAAATGCTCCTCCTGTGCACAGCACCTAGGGCTTGCCCCTGGGATGACCATTGGCACTGCCCTCTTCCACGGAGCAGGGGGCAACCACAGCCCAGACGCTCAGTGCTTATGATGGCCAGGAAAATTGTTCCCGGTGCTCTCAATCCACTTTGCATACCCATCGATTCAGCAGCCCCTTGGGACATTGACAGAGCAAAGCTGGAGGACATGGGTGCAAGATCTGAGTGCACATACGGGCAAAAAATGTTAACAATGCAACACTTCCAGATGTGGCTTAGGAAGGTAGCACGTGTTAGTGATTGTCAGCTAGTATGTAAGAAAAAAATATGAGGGAAAAGATAGCAAGCCTCTGTGGTAGCAACCTGGACCTTCAGTTATGTTAAGAGCACAATTGCTTGAATTACAAGTAGAATTCTATTAACTTCAAGTCTCAGTTAATGGAATGCTGTGGTGGCATACACCAGCTTCCCTTAAAAATATTCTAGAAATCAGATGAATGAGCCTGGCTTAGTCCAGTCTTAGAATACACTGATGTTAGTCTTACCCCATGTTTTACAAGCAATAATCTAATACCAACTTTTCATTTTAGAGATTAGGAACCTTTGTGTGTGTTTGATCTGAGTATGGGGAAGTCGGGAGAGGCAGTTAGAGAACTTTGTTCCCTTTCTTGGCAGAAAAGGGCAGCAGACATGGGCCACAACCAGAGGCAAAGATTAGAGAAACTTGTTATTAAATTTAATTTTCTTAAATACATACCTTTCTCCCACCCTCACCCACTCCAGGGAGGAACGGAAAACCCCCACCCCCTCCACCCAGGGGATCATGTGTATAAAGCCTGAGATGGTGAGGATGCAGTATAAAAATACTATTTACAAAGGGGAAGAAGGTATCTGTTGCTACCTTAACCTTCAGACACCCCCATCCCCAGGCCCCTTTTGCTCCTGGGTATCCACTTGAGTGTAGAACAAGCCCTTCCTCTAGGGGGGCTCTCAAACCCCAACATGGAGTAGGAAGCTCTGAGATTAGCTGAGGAAGACAGGGAATGGATAAGCACCTCAGATCCTAGCAGGGGGAGGGGATCTGCCCTCTATCACCCCGTAGTCAGCAGGCCGGCCGGCCAGCCTTTGTTTCGATAGGTCCCATGTAAACATTGACTTTCCTTGTATATGTCCCTGTTCCTCCTGATTTCCTACCCGGCCTCCCTCACTTCTACTGGAGGCACTTGGTTCCTCCATCTTTCCTTCTTTCCCTTCTAACTTTCTTACGGAAGGAGTGGGGAGGGGAGGGGAGGTCACGGGTGGGGCAGAGCCCATCTCATCCCCTCTTTTAGGTCAGGGCAGCTTGTCCTCACAAGGGGAACTCTCAAGAGGTGTACTCCAAGTTCTTGGCCAGATAGAGGTGGCTTTCTTTCCCCAGAGCAGGGACAAGGCAGGTAGATAGTCCAGTACCAGGATACAGTGGTTTTGAAGGGCAATGCCATCAGTACTGAGTAGCAGGGAAGAAGACTTAGGAGGCAGAAAGGTGGGGCAAGACAGTCTCACCCTGATGGTGGGAGACCAGCCCTGCACTACCTCCCCTTCAGGTGAGCATGACCGTCACCACCCAACAGTCTTGTTCACTGCAGCTATGCAGAGGGACCAGGCATCCATGAGGCAAGAGGTCTTCTGCAGGCCTTGGTGTAGAGACAGCACTCACACCAGCTCATCCAATAGGATCCCGATGCTCTGAGCGGCCTCTGAGGGACCAGCAATGGGCTTGTTACACATAGGGCAGACACAGCGTACTTCCAGCCACTTCACCAGACATCTGCGGGCAAAAGAAGACCTGTTTTTCCCCTAAGAAGATTCCCCAACCTGCTCCAGCTGTCTCTCATTCATAGAGCCCAGCTGCTTCTCAAAACAAGAACATCCCTATCCTTGCCCCCATTTAACCCCTCTGGCTTGCTTGGTGTCTGGACAGGATGCAGGGCATTGCTGGCAAGGGGTAGATGGGAGGGGGTAGGGATTTGGAAGTTCTAGATGCTCCCTGCTTATTGCTTTCAAAAGGCACCCCTGGATACGCATCCCCAGTGTAGACACTTACTTCCGGTGAAAGGCATGTTGGCATGGGAGCACACCTAGCTCGTCCTTCCCCTTGAAGTCTTCCAGACAGACTGCACAGGTCTGCTGTGGAAAGAAAGGGGGCAGTGTGAGAGGAGATGGGGAAGACCCTCCTTCACTCACGCCGAAAGCCATTATCTCCTCCCTATCCAAGAAAAATAACTCTAGCACAATCTCCTTAACAGCCAGAGAAACTTGAGTCATTTCATAAAACTACACTGACAGCATGTTAGCCATTAACCACGTGACTGTTTTAAAGGTAAACTGACCATAATAAGAAGAAATTAAATTTACTTCCTCAATGGCACTAGCCACAATTCAAGTGCTCAGTAGGCACATGTGGCTAGTGGCTTCCATAATGGACAGGGCAGATAGAGAACATTTCTGTCATCACAGAAATTTCCACTGGGCAGTGTTGTTCTAAAAGAATGTTTTTAAATCCTTTCTATCCTAGAACATTTGGCAAGGGGGCATTTATCAGTAACTAGAGGTAAGGATAGCGGTATGGTATATAGTTTACTTTCTTTAAATCCAGCTCTACGTCCCTCTATAGTAATCCCCTCTATCTCAGCTGGATTACTCTTCCAGAGCAGGGCTTAGGAAACATCTGAACTTGTTGAGATGTAATAGCGGACATCAAAAAGAGGCGAAATGAGGCCATGTCTAGGCAGTCTCATGTCTAGCGATACCTGTGCTCCTCAGGCATGCAGACAACCACAAGCACATTGTGCAAGACAGTCGTCTGTGGTTATGGAAGGAAGCCTTGGGAAATGAGTTAGGTGACCTCAAAGGCACAGGTGGGGAAGAGGAAATGGCCTGTTCCTAAAGAGTCAGTGTTGAAGGGACCCAAGGAGTCGGGGTTGGGGTGAGGGTTAGGGGGGAACAGAGAAGACCCACAGCGATAGAGACACGAGTTAGTCCCATAGTCTGCTAGGATAGTGTACATTCAAGGGTAACTTCTTTAGTGAAAAACCAAGACATGGGGTCTGAAATGGGGAAAGTTAGCTGAAATCTGCATGGAGTGGTATGACCATCCTCCTCTTAAATCTTATGCCTAGCAGGCTTCCTGGGGCCCTGTGTCACCACTTACTCAAACACTTCCGTGATCCTGTTTTCTGCCTGAACTGGTTCCAGACACAATGAATTCTACACATTGATCACCTGCTGGGACAAGTCCTTTTATTTGGCTCAAGGAGATACGAAGCAGGGACTTAAAAGGTTCCTGAAAGGGTCCAGGCTGAGAGCTAGAGAAGGTGGCACTTGCCCTACCCCGCTGGGGCCCTCCCACGTGCTGCCCCAGACACTCACCCCATATAACTGTAACTTCTTAGCATCACCTTTAAGCACCACCTGGGAAGAAAGAAGGAGGCATGGTGTCAGAAGGAACCAACCACAGGGGCTAGGTGGTATCAACCAATGAAGGGATCCCCAGGTCCTGCACAGGAGTCCCTCCCTCTCCCTCCAGTGATGGGCAGGGCTTTGGGCACTGCCTGGCTCAAGGCAGCCTTGAGGACGTGAAAGGAGTTAGCCTCAGACAGGGCCAGAGGTGAAGCCAAGGGGGATGCCAGGCCAGGCCAGCTGACGCTTGCTTGCCATCCTTTCCTTTCTTGCAGGGCAAGTGGAAGAGGAGGAAGTCTCAGGGAAAGACGTGACAATTTACCTCCTTATATCCGTATCGTTCACTCTGTGCCTGGTTCCGGAGCTTGCTGGGGGAGAAAGAAAAAGGGGAGAGAAGAGGTTACTGTGCTTCTGTACAAACAGAGCCATTCAAAGTAGGAAAGGCAGGCAGGCTGGCTGCTTGGGGATTCTTCTGGGGGTGGGGAGGGGTGCTCCCACAGGGATGTCTTGCCCTGGATGCTATGGGGTATGGTTTGGACCTATGCAGGCCACCCAGAGTGGATTAAGGACTCAGACTCTTACTCAGGCTCAACCACCTCAAAACTTACTGCCAGGTCCCACGGATTGGGGAATTCAGTGGCAGAGCACCCCAAATAGTTCATTCACTCACCCTGCCATTTCCCAGAAGGTAAATTCCTACAGGCTCCCAATCTACACAGATCGACAGTTGCTTACTGAGTGTACAAAAGAAGTTAGATATTCTTAAAAGGGATACACCATTAAGTCAGGGTAGCAGGATAACTAAGTCTCTGTTGAACCCGGGGAATTTTCCACCCAGAGAACACAAGTATTCTAGAAGCAAAGCACACTCTTCCCTTCACACTGCCAGGCAAGCACAGACGATCCCTTTTTTGTTTTCTTCTTTTCGTTTCAAGCCGGTGGCCTGCATACAGCCTAACTCTCAATAGCCAAAACATGGCATGTTGTTACTAATGGCAACAGGGTACTAGTTATTGAGGACTCGCTATGCATGGACCCCCGCACTAATGTACTCACATACGTTCTCATCGATCCCAAACACTGCTAAGAGGGAGATACTCTCCTTTTCACAGAGGAGGAAAATGAAGTCCAAAGAAGTTAAGTAACCTGCCCAAACATCAGAGCCAGTTGGCAGCAGAGTCTGGATTTGAATCAAAGTCTATCTTATTATAGAGCCTGAGCTCTTTAACACACAATGTGGCTTGCTTCACCAATTAGGTAGAACTAACATCATGGTCCTGAGAATATGACCTGGTCTTGGGAAACACCCTTTCACTCAGCCACTGCAACTCTCTGAATGGCTTGCTATGCAAATGGCTGGGACCACATATGCATACGTATATATAGCTGTCTTATTTTCAGTGAAGTGAAACCTTCTGAATTCTGCAGGCAGCTCTATGGCGTCGCATATGCAGAAGCCAGATGGGGCTTTCTCTCTCACTGACCATTCTATCACAGGTCTGGGATATTGGCCTGAGTACCAAATCCAGCTAACCACTTGTTTTATAGGGCCTGTAAGCTAAGAATGGCTTCTATCCTTAGATGGTTGAAAGCAGAAATCAAAGGACTATTTCATATTATGTGAAAATTACGTGAAACTCAACTTTCAGTGTCCATAAAACTTTATTGCAATACAGCCATGCTCACAATTTACATATTGTCTACAGCTGCTTTTGCACAGTAGGGGTGGGTAGTTGAGATAGAGATCGTACGACCACAAAGCCTAAAGTATCTTGCAGCAAAAGATTGCTGACCTGAGTTAGAGGGGGAAAGTCTCACATCATAAGCCTCAACCAAAGGGAGTGAGATAAGACGCTCCATGGGCATCACAGAGAAGCAGAAACTGCCACCAGAGTGGTAGAAGATGCAGAAGGTGGGGCAGAGCCATGCCCAAAGCACACCCAGGGAGCAGATAAGAAAGATAAGTCTGCCAGCCACCTCCATCGTTCCTAACAGGAAGTCAGGGGACCTGGCAAGGCCATCTATGCCAGGAGCCTCCTAGGAACTCCAGTCCAAGTGGACTCCTGCCGTGAGGTTGAGGCCTGGACAGCACATCCACTGGTCCCCTTCCTCTTCCCTCATTGGAGGGTTTCTGGTCACTGGAGGGTTGGACTAAAGGCCTAACCAGGGCTCCCACTGTCCCATCCTTAACTTGGCACGTTCATAAATACACACACATCTCTGTCCCCACTTTCAAATGAGAGGGGCAGGGAAGGATGCATCCAAAGCTTAAATGAACAACTGTTACCTGACGGACATGGAGTTAAGCTGGGGAAGGAAGAAAGTGTTCTTATTGCTCACAGCTGCCTTCTGAGGGTGACGCTGTTGCTGTTACCAGTATGTACAGAGTAAACAAGGAAGTGGTGAGGAGCCCACTTCTTAACTCAGAGAATGAGCGGATGCCACGCATCTTTTGAGCATCAATAACTACATAGTGTGTGCAGCACCTTTCTGCTTGCTGTCTAGGATGCCAGGGGTGCCCTCCTTCCCCACCCTCATCCTTTTTGTCTGCCTGGCTCCCTTTAATGGTCTTACCCCAGGATCCTCCAGAAGCTTCACTCTCAGAGCCCAGGACTATGGGGACAGTGAAGTGCTTTAGGGCTGCACCTTCACCCTGCATGTAGATTTCCAGATCAGGAAAGTATACATTGTGAAGAAATGCAGCCAAAAAGGTTGCAAGGGAAACAAAGCAAAAAGCAAGGACCCTGGGCCATCCCAGCAGGGGAGGTAGTGCCAACAACTCCGGACAGGTGGCCTTCTCAGCTGCTGGGTGAGCAAAGCAACTAAAAATATCCTGATTTCAATGAGACCATTTCTAGCCACTGCCAGCGGGCTCTCCCTTACTTCTTTTCCCTTTTGGAACAAACAATGCAGCCAGGTCCTGAAAATAATTGTTCCTTTCCTGCCTATTTGTACTTCCCTGGCCCCTCCATCCTGTGTGGGGCAGAGGTCGCCTGTTGGGGGTGGGAGGAGAATGAGCGAGGGGCAGCTGGGGAGTGGAGGCTGGCCTTGGCTGATGAGCTCACGAGGTCAGGAGTGGGGGCCGGTCATGGGCCTATTTTGGCTGAGGAGGAAACCAAGAAGCAGGGAGAGGAAGTGGCTTCTGTGCTTGTGTGTCTTTCTATATATAGACACTCACAGGCTGCCACACACCAGCGAGCCTCTGGAACCATGAAACTCCAGGGTCGACAGGCTTTGGGCAGGCTGCAGAACAGAGGGCAGGGTGGTGAGGGAGCAGGCTACTGCAGAAGGGACAGGTGGTGCCGAGCAGCCCCACCGTGGGGAAGGCTTTTGGCATCATGTGGTTCCCGCTCTGCTCTTTTACTCTGGCCAAACGAAAATAAATCAGCCAGCCTGTCTTTCTGCAGGACCCCAATGTCTAACTGCAAGGGGGTGGCCACAGATGCCACAGCTGCTCCTCCACTTCCCGTTCATGGAATAAGAATCAGAGAAGGCAAATGTATGGAATCTGATAGACTAGCTAATTGTCACCAGACTAGCCCACCTCTCTCTCTTCCTTGATGTATGACCTTGGGCAAATCCTTTAACTGCCTGAGCATGAAGTTCCTCATTTATAAAGTGGCTTAAGACCGAAATGGGAGGGATGTTCTGAGCACTAAGTGAGCTAAATGTTTTACAAAATGCTGACCTCAACGCCTGGCACACAGAGGCACTTGGTAAGAGTAGCTAAAAACTAAAGATTACACGTATTAGTGGCAGATTTAGGAAATGAACCCTGGTCACCCACTTATGGGCCCAGAATGATTTTCTAGATTTTCTTCACTTGACAGGCATGTGTGCCTGTGCATGTGTGTTCCTGAGCGTGTGTGCCTGTGTGTGTGTGTGCATGTGTGTGTGAAAGGACCAAATAGAGTTGGTTTTACAGACTCCTCCCAGCATCACACATAAATCTTTGGTATTTGGTGTGTCTCTATCTTCTGTCTCTGGGAACTGCATAAATTGCTTGAGATGGGGAAATGGGGGCGGTTGGTGGTAGAAGAACCTGAGTTTGAGGAAGAAAACTTAGGCTTGGGGAAGGGGTGCAGGGACACCAGAAATCTACCCTCACCCCTACTTAATATAGATGCAAATTTTAGACTCCACCGTACAAGAGGGAAAAATCAACTACTATCTTCTCTGCAGATTTTTAAGTGGAAATTTCAGTCCTAGGGATTTTTCAAAGTTCTGAAAAAGAAGAGGCCCAAGGCAGTGGCTGGGAGCAGTGGGGAGCAGGGCCTGAGGGCACTTCCTCTTTTTAGAGGGAGTCTTCCAGCCTCAGGAATATGGACAATTGTCTGCCTTCCCTCCGGCCTCCTTCCAGGTGAAGCACTCACACTGACCAGGACATCTCTGTAGGCAGCCAGAACTTCTTTTTCTTTCATCTTCATTTACTTTTCTTAAATGATTTGATCAGACACTAGCCTAGACCCTAGCTGACGTCTACTCAGGCACCAGGTAATATGTGTACGGTGCGGGCTTGGTCATCACGGTGGCTCTAGGGACCACTATATGTTCCACTGGTCAGGAATGCTCAACACTCCCCAACATCCAGGACAGACCCATGCAATGAGGAATTGTTAATACCAACAGCACACCCGAGTCAGAAACACTACCCTAAAGACCAGTCCTGTCCCAAATTTTTGGCAGAAAACAGCACCAGCTCCCATGTCTTTCAACAGGAAGTGAAGAAACAGTTCCTGGAGCTTGGCTGGCCCTGCCAAACTCAAGTCCTTCCCTGGATTCCTACACAGTAAGAATAAGTGATGTTTTTAGACTTTTCACTCTCAAAAATAAGAACTTACAAGGCAGAGTAAACAAGCAGCTCTCCAGATAACAGTTTGCTAATATTAGTATCTGGCGGGCTGACAAAAGGATTTCCCAGAAGGGCAGAAGAACATGCCCCTCACGTAACTGATGCCCATCTATCCCTGGCCACCCAGAGGCGTGAGTGGGGAGTAGAGATGGTTACGGGACAACCAGTGATATTATTTGGTCAGACGGTAATTCTAGGCAACCTCAGAATAACTGGCCGAGGAGTAGGATGTAGCTCAACCCATGGTGACCTTATATGCTCTGGGACAACTTGATAGGCTGATGTAAATAGAAACACCAGGCCTCAGGGGCCCAGGGAAGGGCAGGCTAAGCCCTGTGCCCCAGTGGGAGGCTAGTGACCCTGCTGTGGGAGCCTCACACGGCCCACTCTACCTGTGGCCTGCCCCTTCCTGACTCCCAATCCCAGCTCAGCCAGTGAGCCACCCACCTGATAAAATAGCAGCAGAAGATGAGGCTGAGCATGAAGATAAAGATGCCTGTGCCAAAGATGACCATGTAGATGTTGAGAGGAAGGTCTTGGAAACTGATGGGTGGCATTGAGCAGGACTTGTTGGTACTAACCAGTCCCAGGCCGCAGAAACACCCTGCAAAGAAAGGGGAAGGAAAAATTACATTACGGGTGGAAATTTACCACTGGAGCTGATGGTACCCTGTGGCAGCAAGGATGTAGGGAGAAACGGCAAGTTCTGGGCTCCTAAACTAAACATCTGATTAGGGGCTTAAGTTTATACCCTAGCCCTAACACTTACTACCTATGTGATCTAGGGTAAGTTATTTAACCATCTAAGAAATGGGATACTACACATAGTTCTTAAAACAGTATCCCCTTCTAGATCCAGGATCCAGGCAATGGGCAGAAAATGGAAAACTCAATTCCATCAGGTAGAAGCCCATATAGTGTAGTAGCAAAATGAAGAGGCTGAGGTGAGTAAAAGAATATTTGTGTTCCAACTCCTCCTCTCCCTGGCTATGTGACCTTTTAAGAAATTACCAATCTAAGCCTCACTTTGCGTATGAAAACAAGCAAAACACAGAGACCACTGAAAATGATGGTGTAAGAAACATGCTTTGTAAATTGCAAAGTGGAGTTGCAAAGGTCATTTGTCATTATTAAGCCACCTGCTCAGAAGAAAAGCTGCACTAGGACCAGAATAGAAATTGTTCACTCCAAGGCTGGGCCAGCATTCCAGAGAGTGGCAGGGGAGCTGGGGGGAGGGGCAGCTGCAGCTTACTTTTACTGGCCACCTTCCCTCTTTCTACTCAAAGCCTGGACTACGTGCAGTCCCACAGTGGCAGTGGCATCTCCTGGAACTTGTTAGAAATGCAGAATCTCAGGCCCACCCCTGATGAAAATGAATCAGAATACACATTTTAACAAGGTCCTCAGCAGATTCCTAAGCATTCAGCGTGGGAAGCACTGGCTAGCTACTAGATGCTTTCCTTTCTCACATGAATCAGGGCTTGATCCTGATTGGTCTACCATTCGGGGTAGTCACCTTCCCCTTGCCAGGGTTTGGCATTGAGAAAGGTATGTGACAGGGTTATGGCCAAAGAAACAAAGAGAAGATCTGCTGGAAAAGGAAAGATTTTTCTTTTTTTGTTACATCTCCCTGAAACACCTGGAATGGTGGCAGCCAAGTTTTAGCTGGAAAGAGAGCAGTTCAATATAAAGCCAATGGCTGAGGGTGGCAGAGGGGCCATGGAGAGAGGCGGAAAGAGAAGAGAATATTCCAGTGGAGTTGCTGGATTAACTAATCCTGGAGGCACTCTCCATTTTGGGATTACTAGTTCTAAGACTTAGTAAATTTTCTGTAATGTTTAACAATAAAGAAACAAAAGGATATAAACAATAAACCAGTTGAGTGTTTTTTCCTGCTTGCAGGGAAAAATATCATAGTGACTCAAAAGTAAGCATAAAACTCTTGGACTACAGAAAGTGGTGAGACGAGAAAACTAGAATTTACCATATACCTGCTACATCTCAAGCACATTCTCATGCTACCAATTCAATCTTTGTAATGCCACAGTAAAACGGCACTTCTCCCACCAATGGGAAGACAGGCTCAATCATTAAATAACCCATCTGCAGTCAAACAGCTAAGAAGGCCTGGCTCCAAAGGCCTCTGTATTCAAGGCTTCAGCAGCATGGGTTTTAGGCAGTTTCCTGACATCTTGGTTAGGAGCCAGAACCCATTAACATACTTCGGAATTCTATGTTATAATTCCCAATGCTACCACAACTCAGCAGAAGACTGGGAGTCATCTTTGACAATGTACATCTCATTCCTCTTCATCCCCCAGATCAATCCAGTGGCCGTATAATGAGCCTCCCTCCAAACCTGTTTCAGATTTGGTGCCCAATTCTATTGCCAAGTCCCTATTTCAAACAGATTTTGGGCCCAATTCTATTCCAAGTCCCTATTCCAGACACCTAATTGATATCTGATCCCTCCTCTAATTTAGCCCACATGTCTGACATATCCTCCCACTTGGTTTCCAGGATCTGTTTCCCAAACTCATGACTGGCCTCAAGTCCTCTGAAATAGGCATGAACTGGGTCCCCTCTCTCAACCTCCCCTGCTCAGTGTCCTCCTGCATCACCCCATGTGGACCAGTCTCCTCACTATGTCTTGCCCAACCTTGTCCTCACCTGTCTGTCACCTCTGTTCATGCAGCTTTACCTGCCTGGAACTCTCTCCCTTCCCCATCTCCACCAAGGCTGGTTTTGTGATAACCCAGTGACCTCTTTCTTCCTTGAATTCTATAGTGCTCACAGCCTATACCACATATTCTGGCTCTTGCATAGTCAGCAACTGTCTTACACGGCCTAGGTGTTCCTAGCATTAACTTCATTTAACTCAAACATGCATTAAGCACTGATTATATGACAAGTGCCAAAAGAGACACTGAACACTGCAGATAAAAAAAGCAAAGAAGAATGACTGGCTGATTTTGCCATCTAGAGAAGGCAGACACAAAGGTTTCACCATCTTGAGTGAGGCAGCATAGCAGAGGTGTGACTATAATCCTGAGATCAGAGATGAGAGCCCTAACAAGCCTGAATGCCCCTCAGTCTAAGGACAGCAACTTGGACTTTTCTATATGCTCCAGTGCCTTGCCTAGTATTTGGCTTGTTTTTGATAACTAGTTAACAGATAACTGGTTTTCTCCACACAACCTGATACCCTTGGCAAAGTAAGGAAACTGATGTCGGGGAAAATTGCCTAAAACTGTCCTTGGCTAACGGATGACCAGTCAACTAACAACTGTTGTTGAGGGCCTGACTTATGCACTGACCTAGACATTGTCGGGAAAGAAAAAGTGAAAGTAGCAGTTCTTGTCCTGAAAGACTTTTTGATTAAGTTGAAAAAAATTAAATAACTAGCTACTAAACTTTGCTATGCCTAACAGGAAGCCCTGGCTTCTAGGCTCCAGCAGGGATTAGAAAAAAAGTTTTTACCACCTCTCCACCCTCCGCTCAAATATTTGCTCTCCGTAGGCCAAAGGGGATCAATTTTTCATGAAGACATCATGGTGGCCTGGCTAGAGAGGAACAACTTCCAGTCTGCTCTGGAAAAGGGCCTCATGACTCCCTTCCAGGAACTGTGTCAATGCCTGGGAGGTCTTCCTCCCCACCAGGCACATCTCCCCAACCCCTGCCTCAGCAATATTTGATGCTCCAAGAGGGTCGAACCCCCAAACTGCCTTGGCTCTCCATGCACCTTTCATGAGCTGGAGCCTGGTATCTTCAGGGTCCCAAAGAACCTCATTTGGTTTCCTGTTCTGAGATGTCACAGAGCAGTGACAGTGGGTTTGCAGAGGGTATGTGCACGCATTCTGCAGGCACTATGGCCTCAGCAGTCCTCTGATCAGTTTATCCTGTCCATCTTATCTTGTCTGATAGACGCTTTCCCTGGGGCTCCAGGATAGAGCCAATGAACTTGGGACTTTATGGGATAAAGAAGTGGGAATGAGAGGAGTTTCATAGCCACGAGGAGATGGTCCATTTGCTTGTATTACAATTAAAAAGACATGGCAAAATATATTGGCTAAAAACTGAAAGTGGAGTCTTTCTTCCTCTAAAACTTACAAGGACAGAATACCAACCCCAGGAAAGGGGGGCTCCAGATATTTTTCAGAAAGGGGTGGGGGAGGGATTGCTTCCTCATTTGGAGTCAAGGAACAGGATCTCTTAGTCGCTTTAAGTAGTGAAAACATAAAGCAGCAAGTCCTCTGCTAGTCTAAAAACCTCATGAAAGAGGGCTGCCCAGAAGAAAGGCCAGTGTTTCTGACAGCGGCCTCGGTTCTTCTCCTGAAGTCTCTGTTCCATTGTCTCAGCCGACCTATGAGAGCCTTGACATCAGAACGTCTCCTCTCCGTGAGCCGGCTGGGAGCAGGAATGACGTCAAGAGAAGGGCTGGCCAAAAAAGACCAGTGGATCTGGGAAACGCTTCTCTTTCCCAGTCAACGGGAATCTCTCCCAGATGCTGGGATGCACGGTCCTTCCTCACCCTCCATCCTCCTCCCCCTCCCGCAATGCGGGGCTATCACACACAGCTTGGTTCATTTTCAGGAAATTAGATCCTACCAGCCAAGAGGAAGAAGGGGGGTGGAGGACACTTCATACACATGCTGCCCAAACTCTGCCTTAAAACAAAAGCCTCTTGAAATAATTAATCCAAGATCTGGCAGGAGTCTGCTCTCAAGAATGGATTCTCCCCCCACCCCCAACAGCCAGCCTGCCATACTCGAAGATAAGGCCAGCTGCTTCCCTCCCCCCACCCTCTTCTCCAGAAACTCTCCAGGCGTTAGAACTATGCGGTCAAGACCGTAGAGCCATTGGACGGTCTCAGTACCCAAAGTTTTAAACTGACCAACTCAGAAAGGCACTCCTTTCAGGTAGCCTGGGTGAGGAATCAGACCCAAACCCAACCTGTGTCACCTGAACCGCCAAAAAGCCTCAGGTGAGATGAATTTGGCATCACCCAGGCCGGAGGGAGGGGAGGGAATGGGGTGGGAGTGGTGAATGGGTCTGGAGGTGCTGCTACCACCGACCTCGGGAGCTAGTACTGTAGTCCGGTCTTGGGGTCAGAAAGCACAGCCCCCGCCAGGCGAGCCCTGCACCCAAGGGGAGCCGGGCGCCGAGATATCTGCAAGGCTTTATCAGTTTAATAAAGCCACGCTCTTTAATCCGGCGTCTTCGACAGGCACAAAGCCCCCTAACAGTCAGCACGAAGGCAACAAAGACGCGGGGACGGCGCCCCCACGCCCAGTCCCGTACGCTGCATTGTATACATATTTAAAATAGCCTGCAAAGTTTCAGGCCGGGAACTTGAGCTCCCTCTAGGAGATCCCAGCCCGAGCGCGGATTTAATTCTCCTCCGACAACCACAACAAAGAGCAGAGTTTGAGCGCACAAAGGCAAGGGAAGGGGGTAGAAGAGCGAAGCCGCCACACAAAGGCCGCGGACCCCTCGGCTCCCACGCCCCCCGCCCGCCGCACGTTCAGAGACCCTTTCCGGCCCTGAGTTAAACCTGGATTTTTTTCAAAATTCGCGCTGTGCATAGCACAGTTGGGCGCCAAGGACGCCTTCTCGCCCGTCCCATTTCATGAGAAACTTGGCTCAAGAGGGAGAAAGAGCCCTCAGTCTGATCTTCAGGCTTGCGCACCCCTCCGCCTCTCCAGCCAGCCCAGCGCCCGCTCGCCCTCCCGCCCGGGGACTCACCGTTACACCACTGGAATGGGTGCATCAATGACCTCTCGGCTGGCTTCCTCGGGCGAACGAACGCAGGCAGCGGGTAAGGCGGGCGGGGTGGGCACCGGCTTGTGGGTCCGCGGCAGCCGCCTTTCTCGAGAAGTCGAACTCCCTCCGGAGTGCGGGGCTTCGGCAAGACCGGTTTTAGAGCAACAAAGAGGAAAGAGGAGAAAACAAACAAACAAACCCAAAGTCCCCCTGATCAAAGCAGCACAGAGGAAATGCAGGAGAGACCCCGGGGCTGGGGGAGATGCGGGGCGCCCACAAGCTTTCGCCCCGCGGAGGAGGGAAAAGCCTTGGCGGGCAGCTCCGCTCAGGTCCCAGGGCGCGAAGGTGCGCGGCAGAAGACTCCGAAACTGACACGAGCCGCGCACACCCCCTCCCCGAGAGTCCCCCCGACCCCGGGAAACTCCGCCCCTGCCCGTCACCCGCCCTCTGGCCAATGGGAGCCTTCCTCCTGGCCCCGGGTATTATTTGCAGATCCGCCCCCCTACAGAGGGGGAGCTTCTTTGCTCCGGGGCGCCTCCCTCTTCACCTTCCCAGTCCTCGGGAAACTTAAGTCCGCCCAGGAGCGCGCTGTGCCGGGCGATGGCCGGAGCAGGCGGGGGCCAGCCTCCTCCGCCCAAGACCTGGAGGACGCCGAACAATTAGTTCCACATTGTTTTCCTCCTCCAGATCTTTGACTGCTTAGCATTTCTATAGCTCTTTGAGAAGCCAGTTCTGGGGAGGCGTTCCATTTCTGCTCGGTAGGCAAGGACTTGGTCCTGGGTGGCGGCTAGCACGTGCCTTTGCTCTGTGCGAAAGGGGAAACTGAAGCAAGACGGTAGAGCAGATGAATTACAAAAGTGAGATCTGGAATGAGCGTTAGTTGTCATCTCATTTTTGGCCAGCCCCTCATTTCACAGACAAGGAACTAAGGTCTGACGCTTCAGCTTAAGGTTGACTTGCCAGGCCTCCACGCTCCTGACTAGCAGAATCAAACCCAGAAATCGATACTGGCACCACCTTAAGAGCAGTATCTTCGGCATCTAGCACCGCGAAGGTGTTGAATAGATAGTAGTTGGAAGAAAGACTGAATCTCTTAATTACCCGTCCAAAATGCTTTCTTTTACCTGACGTTGCATCGTTTCCTTATTTCTTTTTCTTTTTGTCTGTTTTTCTGTGTTTCATTTATTAGAATACATTCCCCGCGAGCCTGCTTTGTGTCAAGTACCGTTGCACCGGAGACCCATAAACGTCTCGGAGTCAGCAGTTTCTACTCTCCTGGGGTTTACATTGTGTGAGGAGACAGTAATCAAGCAAGCAAACGAATAAGAATGACTCAGTCTAATCTTCCTGTTAAACTTAACCTGTTAGTTGAAGGTGATAAATACTTTCCCTAACTCTTAAATAAGATTATGCATATGAGTGCTTTGTCACTTAAAAGCGTGATGGTTAAGGCATCAGGTGACTTGCCCAACATCACACAGCAGTCTGCAACAAACTGTTTAGCATTTCATTATGTAATTGTCTTAAAACCATTGTTTTTCTTAGTGAGCTAGTCTGAAAGGGCATCTTGTACAGATCCAACTCATTTCATCTCCTAAGTGGATGATTGCAAAACCTCTTAAGTGGAAGACTGCAAAAGCTTCCTAAGTGGCCTTTCTGATTTTAATCCATGTCTCAGACCTTAGAGCCCACGAGAATGACTGTTACATTAGAGGTGTTACATATGCAAATTCAAGGCCTGGAGCTTAGAGATTCAGATTCAGTATTAAAGGTGAGGCCCAGAAATGTTCATTGAACATGGCTTGTCCTCCAAAATTCTCAGGCAGTTATGCTGAGAGGAATAATGCTCTGATCTTCCTCTCAAGTCCGTCCTCTCTGCTGGCTCCAGACTTATGTTTCTAAAACATCAATTTGATCATTTATTTCCCTTGCTTAATAACTATTGGTCCCTGGTGTTTACAGGGTAAAGTGAAACTCTAGATTGTGGTGTTCAAATCGTTCCAGTCTGGCCTCGGCCTGTTTTCTAACACCAGTGCACTCTTCTACCCTACACGCTGTTCGTCAGCTATGAAGCTTCTGCTGTTGTTTCTTGAACACAGTATATTCCCTCTGGACTGTGATTTTGTACGTAGTATTTCTTATGTTTGGAATGCCCTATTTACTTTCTGTGCCTGACATTTGGTAAGATTCGCCTAAAAATTCACCTCTTCTGAGGCTCACCATTGTCGTCTTTTCCCTCTCTGCATCTCTTTCAACGTGTTGCATGTACAGTGTAGTGTGCTGTGGGATGATAAAGATAATTATGTGATTTCCTGAATTTGATCCCTTCATGAGCCCTCCTCTTAAGTGATTTTTCAAGAGTATGAACCACTTTTGTGGTGGTTCCAGGGTCTGGTTCATTAAGTATTTTTGGAATGGATGTATGTACGTGCCTGTGTATAAATTACCATACAATTGAAGCCATGTTCTAAGTACAGGGTAGAGGATTAAAAAATATGTATAATTATTACTTAGCCAATAGTTCTTTCTATTCATTGGCTCAGGGGAGAGGTGTTGATAGGTGAGCCTAATTGCATTATGGAGTTCCTGCTAGGGACCTGCAGGGCACAACTGCGAAAGAGGGAGAGCCTTTGATGGGAACATTGACAGGAAATGAGGAATACCTCTTCCCTCACCCCTGTACTTAGACTAAGGACCCCAGGTGTGAAGACACCTTGAAGGTAGGAACAATGAAAGTTCTCATGGAGATAGAGCTGATCAATTAGGACACTGAATATCTCGAGTGGCACCTACCTGGACCATGAGGACAGTCATTAGACAGAATGTTCTATAACAATTTATGGGTTGTTTTTTTTTTTTTCTGCTTTATCTCCCCAAATCCCCCCTGGTACATAGTTGTATATCTTAGTTGCATGTCCTTCTAGTTGTGGGATGTGGGACGCCGCCTCAATGTGGCCTGACGAGCCGTGCTGTGTCCGCGCCCAGGATCTGAACCAGCGAAACCCTGGGCCACCGCAGCAGAGCGTGCAAACTTCACCACTCGGCCACAGGGCCGGCCCACAATTTATGTTTTAAGCCCGACATTTTAAGCATTCAGTAGGGTCTCCTGAGGCACTGAAGGACTCTAATTTGGAAAACCCAACGCATCCCTTCCCAATCTCGCACCTTCATCCCTCTTGGCCGTTGTGGCCATAGGGCAGCCCCCGAGAAGACAGCTGAGTTTGGGAGGTAGAGTTTGAAGGACATTGGTCTTGGGCATCCCTGAAAAGGTTCATTCAATCCCAGCATTTTCCTAGGCTGAAGGTGCTATCAAAGACAAGCTGATTTCTCACATTATGTCAATACAGTTCAGATAACTCAACTCCCCCGCCAGTGACATGATGGTTCATACCCCCAGCTTCTTGCTTCCTATGAGTCAGGAAAACGAGTCTGGTTATTTTACTGAGGAAGAAACTGAAACACTAGAGAAATACATTCAAAGCCGCTTGAGAAATCTGAAATAGAATTACGTTCCTACGTCTCCCATGGAAAGAGGGAAAGGTAATACGAGGCATCCAGAAAAACTTCTTGGGAGTCAGGGATTCTCTTTATTTCCACTGCCCCACCCTAACATCCTCTAGTCCACCCCCTGAGGCCCCTCATTTTATGGCTTGCAAACACTAGAGAAACACTTCGGGGAGAGACAGCTAATTCAGTGGAGGAGCGTGGGGCCAGAAGCCTTCATCACCTCATTTCACCTTTAGTAAGAGACTCCCTCTTCCATGGGCCCCAAAATCCTGCCCTAAAATAGGGAAGAGAATGTTATTTCTCTTGTTGTGACATTTCCCCCAACTTTCATTTCTTAAGAGTTTTTATGAGAGGAACATGCAATTCTTTGAAAGGGTTGAAAGTTGTTCATAGTATATTTGGGCAAGTGAGGCCCTTCACTCATTTTAAAATTCTTAAAAGATTTGGCCTTCCTCTCACCATATACCATGGAGGTCTCAGTACCAGGATGCTTTTAGGGAATTGATGTAACTCTTGGCCAAGGGTATTGTTCATTATTTGCCCAGCAAGGCCCCCAGGTTCTGGTCTGTGTTCTCTAAGAAAGAGAGGTAGCAATTTCCCCACTCCCTACCCTAGCTCCCAACCCACATGGGAAGTCCAATAGGAGAAAAAGGCATTGGTGTGACTAGGAGGCAAATCTTTCTCTCTTGCTCCAGAGGTTGGGTCAGTTCTGGGATAATGTCTGGGGCTTTTCCCTGAGTATCTCTTAAGCATCCCCTGATGCTCTCTAAGTATGGGGAACCTGGAAAGAAACAGAGGCTATGGGGTTCAGGCTAACCTAGTTCTCAGGAATTCTTCACAGTCCTGCCGTGTCTTTGGATTTCTGGAATGAAACCAATCCTCAAGGCTGGAGCTGAATGGTTTCATTTATGAGAGTGGAGATTCAAGAAAAAAGCAGAGGAGGGGAGAGAACCGTCTTTTACTGACTGCCCACTGCAGGCCATGCCCTGTGCTCAGCACGTCCCATATTTTCATTTATCCCTCACCATAACCCTTCAGGTGTTATTATTTTCTACCTTCCTGTATGATAAAATGGAAGCCCAAGAAGTTTAGGTCTTCCCCAGAATCACGTAGCTCTTTAAGTGTTGGTGACAGAATTTCAACCAAACTTGGTCTCTTTCCACAAAACATGCTCCCGCTGTAGAGTCTGGCATGGTAATAACAATGTTAAACCTTCGTTTTGCCACCTGAAAAATTAGGGCTTGTACCAATAAATGTTAGTTATAGTTGTCGTTGAACTACATCATGAAGTGTCATGGCTCAGAAGGAGCACAGGACTAGGAGCCAGTAGATCTAATGTATTAATTAGGATACAAGCTAAGCCACTATGGTGGTTTTGGGAACATGCCTACAAGTTCTTTGATATTCCCCCTTCAAGGGGTGAAGCCTAGTTCCCATTCCCTTAAGACTGGGTTGGACTTTCAGACTCCTAACAAATAGAATGGGAGGTGACGGTGCTTGACTCTGAAGACTGGGTCACAAAAATGTCCTGCGGTTTCCTTCTCTCTCTCTCAGATCACTTGCTCTAGGGAAGCCAGGAATTTTGTCACAAAGACACTCACCTTTGGAGAAGCTCGGAAGTGGGTATTTCAGCCTTAGTCATGCTTCAGTGACGAGGCCCTGCCAGCACCCTGGCCGCAACCTCATGAGACCCTGAGACAAAACCACACAGTTAAGCTGCCCCTGAATTCCTGACCCACAGAAACTTGGAGACAACAGATGTTTATTGTTTTAAACCACTGAGTTTTGGGATAATTTGTTATTTAGCAATAGATAAATAATACCGCCACTGCACAAACAGACATAAAAATACAGAGGCTCAGACAATTGAGTTTATTTCTGTCTCATGAATATTCCAAAGGAAGGAGGTGGTTCTGCTTCATGAAGCCACCCAAAGACCCAGGTTCTTTTCTCTGGCTGCTTGGCCCTGTCCTAAGATGTGTTCCTTGTTCATACAGTAGAAGCTGGCTTATCAGTTACATATCTTTTGTTCCAACCCCAAGGGAGTGGGGGACAGCACTTTTTGGTAAGAAATAGAGCATTACTTTTGTTTCCATTCCCCTGGTGAGAACTTAGTCACATGGTCACACCTGTCTGTAGAGGAGGCTGGGGAATGGTCTCTAGCTGGACAGTCATGAGTCGGAATAGGCTGAGGGCAGTTCTATTAATAACAAGAAGAAGTGGAGAATGGAATCTGGTGGACGCCAAGCAGTCTCCCCATTCCTCAGTCCTGTTGTTAGTGCCTCCTCTGTGACTTCCAGTTATTCACCTCTCCAGGGCTCAGTTTTTTCAATTATAAAGTGAAAGATTGGATAAGACTCGTGGTTTCCAAACCTTTTTTTTTTAGTAGCAGAATGTTTTATTAAATAATATTTAAAAACAGAACCTGTGTGTATAAAAGAAATAAAAACAGAGCCGCTCTTTTTGAATCACCGTGGGGTTTGTCACCCCGTGCCCCCTGCACGTCTGTGGCCCCATGAAAGCTATGTGAAATGCTAGGGCTCCGTGAAGCACGATTGGAAAATCACTGAATGAGAAGTTCCTGGATCCCTTCCAGTTCTGGTATTTTTGAGGTTGCAATCATTCACCTGTGCCCTGAGCTGGGCTGGATCACAGCCTTGTCTTGCTTGGCAGCTGAGAGCTTATTTTACCTAACATCTATTGTCAGAGAAAAGTGGAATGAGCCTTTGCCTGGGGTGTCCAGCCTCACCTCACTTCCTTTCACCCCTTTCCTCGTCTTGTGACATAGCTTTCTTTTTTCTTGATGCAAGTGAGGGTCCCTCCATCCCTGGACCAAGGGCCGAGGTGCCGGCATGGGGCCAGGAAGGAGTGTTCTGATTGGCCAGTACAACTTAGACTCATGGTCCACCCCTCAGGTGGGGACGTGGAGATTCTTGGAGCAGACTCCCCAGGTTGATATTTTTACCAACTCTCTTGCTTTGTCCTCTTCTGGGCTGCCACTGGCCTCAACTGGAATTAGGAGCTCAGGCTCTGTCAAGGCCATAGATGGGGAATGTGGACTTGCCCAGTCCTGACCCAGTTTGTGAGTCAACCCCAGGGACCAGGGAGGAGAGGCCTCTCCCCTCTGACTTTTCCCTACCCAAATCAATCTCAGAATTCTCAAAAACACAGACTGTCTCAGGGAAAGTTACCTAGAGGAGAGGGTTCCTTTCTGTGAGTCTGCGGACTGTCAGAAGCTGGCTCCCGCACTGATAAACACCCCCCCTCCCTGCTTCCCGAGGACAGGGCTGGGCCTCTTTCACTTGCTTCCAAGGTTCCTTCCTGAGAGAGTGTGCCAGCCACCTTCTCTCAGGCCAGCTCCAGATGCTGAATAGGAATCTGGCAGAGGGCTTAAGTATCTGCCAAATCAGGGGAACAATCCCAGGTCATTTTGAAGGCCAGTGACCACCGCCCATAAACAGAACATTCTAAGAATGGCCAGGGATGGGGTGGGGATTGGGACAAGATGGAGAAGTGGACTTCTTAGGACTCTGGGCTTCTTAGGATGAGGAGTATGTTACATTTCTGGGTAAGACTTTAGGATACAGTGGTGGGGGGTTGATTTATCCCAGGGCTTGTAGGTAAATAATCTTAAGGAGTGAAGCAGGTCCAGTGTAAGAAAACAGACAGTGATGGGTCGTGATGAACTGGAGAGCAGGCATTACCTTACCTAAATGAGGCAGACCCTACGCAGACTATTGTCATGTGTGAATGTGGACTCACTCTCCCTTTCAATTTTTTAAGAGAAGCTGAAAATGCACATTTTGTTTAACGTTTCCTGGTATCGAAACACTGCAGGAAAACAGAACATGCTCCGCTGGGGAGTTTTGCTCCCAGGTTCCCTGTTTGCTACCCTGATGTAAAGCCCTTGCCAGATGAATCTTCCTCCGTGTGCTGTGCATCACCAGTTCTCAAGTTTTTTCTCCCCATAGTCCCAGCACATAGTTGTATATCCTAGCTGTAAGTCCTTCTAGTTCTTCTGCATGGGATGCTGCAACAGCATGGCTTGACGTAGGTCTGTGCCCGGGATCTGAACCCATGAACTGTAGGTTGCTGAAGTGGAGTGCGCCAACTTAACCACTACACCACTCAGCTAGCCCCAGTTCTCAATTTTTAAAACCACCTTAGAGATTAATTGTGGCATTCTTAGCCAGTGGCTAGATATTCATGGGGAAAGGTCTTCATGGTGAGTCAAGGGGCTTGTATTAGTGATACCAAACCTCTTAATCTCAAATTCATGTGCCCAATTCGCAGTAACCCAATCACTGAGACACTGGTGCTTGGAGGTAGAGAAAGGTTTATTCCAATTGGCCAAAATGAGAAGGCAGGAAGACAGGTTCTCTCAAATCTACCTTAATGAAAGAAGAAAGCAGGGGGTCTTTATAGAGCTGAGGGGTTTGAGAGGAGGAGTTTCAGAGAAACAAAGGGGAAGTCCGTATTTCTTTCACTCCAGATAAGCCCTTGGAGAAGCAGACTTCTGGGTATCATCAGCAGCTGGGGGCTGGTTATCTGGTGGTTGTAGCTTCCTTAAAAGCCTTCTTTTTCTTCTGCAAAACAAGCTCATAAATCCTTGTGACTCTTGAGTCAACCCTCAGGTTAAACAAGAAAATGGCAAGTTAAAAAACTGATAATGATGCATGGATTAACTTCTTTTCATCAGTGTCTGTGTTGGGAACAAGGTCAAAGGGGAAACATGTTCTTACTGAATATTTACAGTACCCCTCAGGAACCTGGCTTCATTAGTTTCCTATCCCTGTTGGGACAAATCACGTAAACTTAATGCCTTAAACAATGGAAATTTATTATCTTGTGTAAATCAGAAATCTGACGTGGGTCTCACTGGGCTAAAAACAAGCCCCGTCAGCAGGGCTGCGTTTCCTTCTGCAGTTTCAAGGGAAGAATCCACTTTCTTGCCTTTTCCAGCTTCTAGAGGCTGCCCGCATTCCTTAGTTCCCGGCCCTCTTCCTTGTCTTGAAAGCCAGCATCCGAGACCAATCGTCACAACAAATCTCTCAGCACAATTTGAAAAGGTTCTCTGCTTTTAGGATTCACATGACTGTGCTCCCCAGAGAATCCAGTGTCACCTCCAATCTCCACGTTGTGGTTTTAATCCCATTTGCAAAATCCCTTTTGCCACATGAGGTAACAGCTTGGGTTCCAGGCATTAGGGTATGAACAGGGCTCTCCCCAAAACTTTTGGATCTTTTGCTCTTCCTCCTTCCTCTGAGGACAGAAACCTATGACAAACAGGGTTTATCTTCCCTTCTCACCTGGCCCACTCTCCCTCTCTTCAGGCTGCCTTTTCTTTAAGGGGTCGTTTCTAGCGGGGGTCCTTGGGTGCAGCCGCCTTGAGCCCTCTCTAGCCAGCAGAATTCTCAGCCACGTCTCTGGTTGCAGCTCCATCTGTTACCTTGGGGCTCAGAGGCGGCAGTCTTCTCTCAGCTGCCTCTCCCTGTGGAACTCCTCAGCCAGGATTAGTTACAGGGATGAAGGGCTGGTGAACATTCCTCCATCTCCCAGAGGTGGCAAGGCTCCCGGGCCTGCCACAAGGGTTTGAGTCAAATCATAGAGCCGAGGCTGGAGGCGGTAAAGGGCAGGAGCAGGGCAGGATGACAAGATTGCTTTGGGTCGCAGCTCCCAAGGGGCGAGGCTCAGCTGGCTGGAAACACAGGCTGCATTTAACAAGAGCACATTTATTCCTCTTCATTTTCAACTCCTTTGCTTGGGTTCAAACAGTCAACTGCCCCAGAGCAAAATGTGGGAGACTGGACTTTCAACCTCGGTTTTGGCGGGTCAGAGCGAGACCCACCTGTGACAGGTGTCACCCTCAGCCCCTTTGGAGGATAGGTCTGATTCTATCTGTGCAATGACCAGGCTGTGGCCCCCCTTCTCTCCCTTGAATCATCTAGGTCCCCGTCATATGCGTGTGTGTGCACACACACGCACACTTACAGTCTCAAATGGTGGAGTTAGAGGGAGGTGAGGCACAGCAGCATGACGGTTACACACACAGATTCTGGAGCCAGAGCATCAGGTTCGGATCCTGGCTCTTCCCCTTACTATTCATGTGTCCTTGGGAAAATTACTTCACTTCAATCGCCCTCTTCCTAAGCAATGGCAATTACACTTATTTCATGGGGTTTTGATGAGGATTCAGTAAGTTGATATCTGTAAAGATGGAAGAGTGCCTGGGCATAGTCATAATATGGCTTTCTTAAATAATAAAAATACAGGGGCTGGCCCAGTGGCATAGTGGTTAAGTTCCTGCACTCCAATTCGGCTGCCTGGGGTTTGTGGGTTTGGATCCTGGGCATGGACCGACACACTGCTCATCAGCCATGCAGTGGTGGCGTCCCACATACAAAATAGAGGAAGACTGGCACGGATGTTAGCTCAGCGACAATCTTCCTTAGGAAAAAGAGGAAGATTGGCAACAGACGGTAACACAGGGAGCATCTACCTCACACACACAAAACACTAAAAATACCTAATCTGCTCTGTGAGGATAATCTGGAAGCCTGTTCTTTGGTCAAATATACTGTAGTAGCAATATCTCTCTACTAGAAGTTAGAATTAAATTCTCAAATTATTCAACTTGAAAGAAGTCTAATGGACGTAGCTGAGGCACATTCAGACCGTGCAAATATGGTTGTGGCTGTAGGTTACATTAGAAGTAATATATTTTCTAGACCGGAAAACGAGAGGTGACAGTTCTACTGTATTCTCTACTGGTCAGATCATTAGCTACGTCAGTCCCTCTAGGAACTTGAGTTATTTTTGTTTCTGTTTTTTCAGTTATACATAAGTGCTCTCCCCTATGGTCTGCACGGGGAAGCAATGCATTTTATTTAGAATCAACAGTCGTAATGAAGACCTCACTCTATCCTTTAGATAAATTTGTCCCTCAACAGTAACCAAAGTTTGAGACTGAAGTCAATAGGTCTTGCTGGCCTTCCATCTTCCATCTGGAAGCGTTAAGACCAGCTCTGGTTGCCACCATGAGAAAGAGCTGCCAATATTGGCAAGACTGGGGAGGAAACTTGGAACATGACAAATGCAGACTCTTGGAAACAGAGCCGTTAGGCTGAAAGTAGGAGGACACAGGAGAGCTGGCTCCCAACCATGGGAAGGGCTGTCATGAGAGCAGGAGCAAGAGGAAGAAGACTTATTAGCTACTGGCTGTGCTCAGAGCTTTATATCTCATGTCTAAGCAAATGCCCGTGGCAACCCTGTAGAAGTAGACAGCACTACTGCATGTAACCATGCAGTGCCCTGACTGCTGTGTACTCCAGCTGGGCCAGGGATCCTAGGCTGCCAGGTCTTTCAGCCTCATCTCACTACCACTGTAACATGACTGCATGATGCACTTGTAACATTAGAGCTTTCCCATATTGAGAGCTGGAAAAATGGTGTGGGAGTTATATAGTGTTCCCTCCCCACAAAGGTGTCCAAGCAAATGCTTGATGACTATCATCAAAGATATTGAAAAGGTGATTTATTTATACCTTGTCAGAGAGTGGACATGGATCATCTAAGAAGGCAGCTTCCAGCTTTGAGATTCTGAGTTTCCGTACTTTGGGATAGGATATAGACTTTAGATATATTAAGTGATTTTCCCCCCGTATTTTTCACTTTCTCTTCCATCCCATCCCCTTCTCCCACTCAGGCAGCTATCCTGTTCTGGGAACATGTCTTGTTTAAAAGGAGGAATGTGGTGTTTGGCAGTTTGGCGGTTGGGTAACAGAAAGACTGTGCTATTCCCTCTGGTCGTTGAGTCGAATTTTTGACTAAGTTTACTAAGGAGATTGTATTACCCTCCTCTGAGGCAAACCTGGAAAGATTAGAAAGAGGAAGCAGTTATAACTACCCTTCTTTCTTCCCCTCCAATTCCTTGGTATTAGGCTAAACCCAACCTCTGATTGTAGGAGTTCGGGCTGGAATTGATTTAAGACAATATTCTGCTATCCCACCAGAATGGGGACTTGACAGAGGAATCAGGTTGACTCTTTGAAAATAAAGTTATATTTCTTACACATCTGAGCTTGTGAACAGAGACTTATTTTAAGCTTGGGAGATGGAGGCTGTCCCTTTTGAGCCACTGCACAAAAGTGGTTGCAAACCTCAAGTTTTTGGTCCTCTGCTGCCCCTGTGTGGACATAGCTGGAAATAACAGTTCAAGATTTCACTTGTCGCAGGAGCGTCAAATTGGACTCGGGAGAAAACTCCCCACAAGCACTGGGGTAGACTTAAAGGTTAGTAGGGGCTTATGACCAACATGAGGGAGTCAGGAACTGTTGCTAACACCAGCAAGGCTGGGGTTCTCCGAAGATAGGTGGGGAACGCATTCAAGCTGTCAATGACTTCAAGAGGCGCCTTCATGTCCACCATCTTTATTTTTCCTTGGAACACTTGGATCTAGCAAGCGAGTGATCATCTAGAGACTCTCAGTCACGCACCTCTGCAGTTTTTGGCCATGACCAGCACCCACAGGCACAGTGCCAACCCTCCCACACCTCCTCTTCCCGGGCTTGGAGTAACAAGTCTGTAGGTTTCTCCCTCTGGTTTCACAGCTTTCACAGCATCTCTGCACCGTCTGTCTCTACACTACTGTCTCCACACAAATCTACACCATCACATTCATGCTGGCCGCATCCCTGACTCCCTTCACAGGCACAGGACAGGGTCGGCCTTTTTGTTTTAATAAGTGAGAGAGGGGAACACTTGAGCACAAAGAGGGGAAGGGACCGTGAACCGCTGGAGCAACCTGGCTGGAATCCAGTGGTGTCCAAATACTGGGACCACTTTGACCTATAGCCTAACTGCTCCTCTCCCTGGTCAGCTCCCTCCTGGGTGCCCACCACCCTGCCTAACCTCACTCCCTATGCCCTCCCGACAAATAGCAACAGTGGCCTGGGGCCGCATCCAAGCCCTCTCGCTCTCCTGCTTACAGGAGAGGAGGGTTATCTGGGCTTCCTACTACCTGCCACCTGAGCCTCCTCTCTCCAGCTGGGGACCAGGGACCCACACACCTGGCCTGACCTCCCTCCCCTCCCCTCATGCTTCCAGACCCTGCCGCAGCCTGCGGTCCAGGGCCAGGAGCTGCCTCAAGAAGCCCCGGTTGGGGATGATGCCTCGGTGGTCCTTGACCTTCTTGATGGCCTCCACGAGGGTGAGGTGGTGGTACAGCATGAGGTAGGCCAGCACCAGGGTGGCAGATCGGCTCACTCCCACAGCACAGTGTACCAGGATCTTCCCTGTGAGGACAGACACAAGAGACAGCTGGGGGACCGTTTGTGGTGGGTTGGAAGAGACTAGGGAGAGGGCTACACAGACAGGTGAGGAAGAAGACAGGTGAGCAGAGGTGCATGGAGATGGGAGGGGGTGCAGTCAAGGGGGATGAGAATGCAGATCCCGGCAAATGGATGAATGAGGTGGAGAACAGGCAGCAGCTTAGCGTCCATGAACCCCCAAAAGGGCTTCAAGAGACTCATCACTAACGTAAAACCGAGCTTCTCCCAGAGCAGGGACTCAGTGTATATTTGCCGAGTGCATCCAGGGAAAACGCCCTGTCTCTAACCTGGCCCTTCCTCATCTCCCCCACCCTTCTATCTTGCTGTTTCTATCAACCATTTATTGGGGTAGTGTTTAATATATTTTTATTTATATATATATATATTTTCTCATCACTGAAGCAAGACATACTCAAGGTAGAAATAATTGGAAAGTATAGAAATATGTAAAGAGGCAAAAAATTGAAAAATATATCACCCATAATCTCACCATCCAGGAGCAACTTGCCCCTCTCTTAACATTTTGGATTATTTCCTTCTCGTCTATTTATGTATTGCCTTTAAAAAATGGTTGAGAGAGTATTTTTCCTGCCCGAGCATTTTGTCATGTCATTAAAGTCTCTCTCTCTCTCTTCGTTCTTAAGCCCTTGGGCTGTTCCCTAACTCAACATCCATCGCTCCTTCCCTCTTTCTTGCTTTCCCTCCTACCTCCCGGCTGGCTCAGCGCCCGGTGGATGAAGTCGGCAGCCGTCTGGAAGTGGATGCTCATGTCGAAGGCTGGCGAGTCATGGGCCTCGACACCCAGGTAGCGGATGCCCAGCCCCTCATAGGCCTCGGGTGTGCCTCGCCACTTGCTGTGTGAGGCATTGAGGACGTGGGTGATGCCCAGGCGGCGGAGCTCGCGGCGGTTGTTAGCTATGTCCCTGCATTGAGTAGAGGTTAGAGGTTAGAGGGAGAGTGGGGAAGTTAGGCCATGGACAGAGAAGCCCTTGTCCCTACCCTGTCCACTGCCTAGCTAATACCATCGGCTCCAGGCCTCTGCTTTCCTTACTGATGACCCATAAGGGAGGAACCAAGATGGGCAATGACCTGGAGTCTGGTCCTTGAGCAAGGGTGGAAAGTACTGGGGAGGTTTTACCTGGAGAAGAAAAGACTAAGGGGGTGGGTGGACAATAGTCATAGTGAAATACTGAAAGAGTGCGCTGAGGCAGCAGAATTTTGCTTGATCTATAGGAAGCATTTGCTGGATCTGTACTTCATGTGAGGAAGTACATTCTAACAGTGGGATCTAGCTGAAGAAAGATTGGAGGACCTTGAGAAAGAGAGTGAGTTCTTGTCCCAGGGTATTCAGGCAGAGAGGAGGTCAATGTGTAGGCATGGATGCAGTGGGGGATGTGGACATCAGCTGGGCTGCTGGACGCATTCACATTTAACATCCCCACGAACCTTGAGATGATACGATTCTGACACTTGTTCCCACGCCTAACTGCCCTGGTACCATATACTCTCTTGGACACCCAGAAGCTTCTTGTGTTTTACCAGTTATTCCTTGCTCACATTTACCCTGTTTGGTGATGTCACCTTCAGGGGTTCATGTGGCCCACACCTCTCAGCTTAGTGGTAGACACCTCTCAGGCAACATGGTCATACTCAGGGCAAACGCCCTGTCCAGTGCAAACTCCTCAAGTAGAAAGAGCACTGAACTTGAACCTTCAAGTCCTGGCTCTGCTACTTACGACCTGTGTGACCTTGGGCCAGTCACAAGTTCTCTGAGCTTCAGTTTCCTCATCTGTAGCCTGGGGGTAGTGGTACCTACCTCACAAGGCTGTTGCGAAGATTAAGAGAGAAAATGCATGTGAAAAACTCCGTGTATACTATAAAGCCCTTGAGAGCGAGAAGTGGGGACCACTCTTCCTTCGACGCTCTTCTTGCCACAGCCCCCTTCTTGCAGAACCTCTGCACACACTGCGGCTTTGCTTGGTCAACCCTTTGGCTTTCTACCCACTGTACCTGGTTCCCAGTGACTACTTTTTTCTGAGCCATAGCACAATAGATGGAAGGTCAGAGAAGTCATCTATTACATCTGGGACATAGCATTAGCACTCAACAATAAATACTTGCTAAATGAATGATATTCTTACTCAAACATAGTCTTTCTGTCAAGAGATGGGTATATCAACCATCGTGCTCAAATTCCCCCAAACCCTCCAGCCTCCATTCTCTGCCCAAGCCCCCTCCACCCCATCCTCAACCTGGAATCAACAACGCAACCCACCCTCTCTGCCACCCTTCTCTTTTCTTCTTGCATGCACACACACATGCACACACATACATGCACACACACACTCAGCCATGGTCCCAGTCTGCCGGGTACATACTGGTCTCCGAGGTAGAGGCCTGGCCAGACCTCATCTGCATGGTTACAGGCTGTCTTGCCTGTGTAGAGGAGCCTCTCCAACTCAAAGACATTGAGAAAGGGATGTTGAACTGTTGGCATCTCCTCCAGGGCCCCTCTAGTGCGGACAGGAGACCTTGAGCTACTCCGGGAGAAGCGAGCCATAAAAGTCATGGAGGCCCAGAGCCAGTTACCAGGGCACATCTTAGAGGCGGCAGAAACCGTGGCAGCTGCAGGGGTGGTTGCGGTGATGGTGGGTCAGTCTCCAGGTAGCTGTTGCTGGAAGAGGCAGGGATGTGAGATACACCTGAGTGAGTCCAGAGTGGCTGCTTCCCTTCCTGCCAACTGGGCTGCACCCTGGGGAGAAGATTCGCAAGGAAGGTACCTCTGGCCCTGGTGGGGCCTTCAGGATTATCTTCTTCAGCTGCGGCAGCTCCTTTCTCCCTGCTCTTGGGCTCTGCCACGCAAGGAGGTGGGAGAGTCACATGTCCTTGTTTACGGGGAGAGGGAGCAGCCCAGCTGCTGGGTTTCTGCTCCACCACCCCACCCCCACTCCCAACATACATGCATAAACACAAACAAACATTTGGTATTTGGGTGGCAGTGCCCACTGCTGGAGCTCTTGCCAGCCCAAGTCTGGGTCTCATCTGCCTGGGGCGACAGGCAGAGAGGCTAGGGAGCTGGGATGGGGGGTGGGGTGGCTTTGGAGCCATCCAGAGAGAATTAGCAGGGAGACTAGCAGCTGAGGCCATGGCCTAGGCCAAGCCTGCCTCCTCAGTGCCAGAGAGATAGGCTGCCTTAACCCCTTCCTGCCCTCCCACCGCCTCAGAGAGAAGCCTGCTGTGGTAAGCGTATGTTGGGGGATGTGGTGAGTGGGGAAGAGCAATACAGAGGAAGCGTAAGTTTTCAAAAAATACTTGCTGAATGCATGAGCTAATGAAAGAAGGTGCCAATCTATGTGCACAACAGGCAACCACCCTCCTTTGATCACATAAAGAAATGATGGCTTAAACCTCATCTTTAATGTGGGGATTTCTGAGTCGAGGCAGGGCTGGAGTATTGTGTCTATGTGTGCCTGTGCAGGCGAGGCAGAGGGTGGGGCACTGGAGAGCGGGGAGGAAGGCAAAGGAGGAGGGATTCTGCCAGGCCCAGGGGCTCGGAGGCTGGAAGTGCCACCCATGTGTTGCTGTTGGAGTCAAGTGACCCTACAAAGCACAAGGGGTTGGCAATGAGGGGTGTAGCAGGAGAATCTCTGACTCTCTGTGGACAGCTGGTCCTTCTGAAAATGGGACCAAGCGTAGAACTGCAGAGCGGGGAAGGGCCAGCCTTGAGACTTGCCCTGGGACCCTCAGGCAGAGAGGGGACTCCAGCAAGAGCACTCCCCCATGCCCTCATGCTATGGTCCTGCATGTCTGAGACGGTGGGCTGGCCAAAGAAACCCGCCCCCCACCCCTCAAGTCTCCTGCCCCTGGGACCTCAACTGAAACTCCAGCAGTGAGAGGCCATCTTTGTCCTGCCCCTACTCTGAGTCCCTGTCCCACTCTCTGAGCCAGGGCGCAGCTCTCCCTTTCCCCCAGGCCAGGAGAGACCCAGCAGTTTATAGAGCTTAAGAAGCGGGGGTATTAGGATCAGCACTGGTGAGGGGAGACTAGATCTTAGGGGGTTTAGGGAGAAATGTTTTTCCAATGGCTAGATCAGAAGGGGCAAAGAAATACAGCACCACAGCCATCCTCCTCCTCCTCCTCATTATCACCACCATCATCATCACCATCATCCTCATCATCTCCCTTGTCTCCTTAGGCCTAAAGATCCCATCACTTTATTCCAAAACAACCTTTTCTGGAAACAGCTTCTGCTGCCTGGGTGATGCTTAAAGGTAAAGGGAAGCGGGAAGAGACTACGTGTAGGAAGGAGATCCGTGGGACAACCTTTCTCTTCGGGGTGGAGAAGCCCCATTCTGTCCCGGGATACACCCCTCGACATTCTCCAATGCCATCCGCCGGCTTTCAGGGGCCCGGGTCTACAGCCCCCCTCCCTCCATCTGTTGTCGCGGTTGTAACAGGTTCATGGCTGTCGCCCCAGCCCTTGCAAACCCAGACAGCCTGGCGCTGAGCGTGGAGGGAGGGAGCCCAGGAGAGCGCAGCTTGCTTGGCTCCCAGGCCCCCGTCCCTGTCCCTGCGCTCCCCACAGCCGCGATCTGCGCGCCTCCCCCCGGGGGAGGGGGTGTAGGGCGCCCACCCGCCGCAGCCCCTCTACCTCTGCGCGCGGTGGGGTCTCAGTCCCGGAGGCGGATCGCGGCGGCCGGCAGCCCCACGGCCATGACTCTCCTGCCGCCGCTGCGCTGTGCTGCCCCCGCCCCGCCGCCGCGCTGCCACCGCCAGACCGGTTGACGGATTAGCATCTATTTTTAAGCCATGACACGCACGTCGAAGCAGGGCTCACATCAGTCGATGACACACAGGGACACAGTCTCACACCCCGGGGTCGGCGTGGACACGCAGCGTGGGCTGGCCCGCCCCGCTCCGAGCCGGCGGTGTTTACAGACCAGACACACCGCGCAGCCGGAGAAGCCCCGCCTCACATGCAGGCTCGTGTGGATGTGTGTTTTCTCGAGCTGCGCCAATAACGAGGCATTTTGCCTAAAGATGACATTATACAAGTCGTCCCAGATAGTGTCTTAAACACACACGCTCCTCCCCGACATTAATTACACAGGCACGATTATGTACACTTACTTGTGTATTTCTCAGTCTCGAGAACACCGTGTCATAAATAACAAAAGTCAGTAATCTTTATTAGTATTTACTGTACACCATGTATTTCACCTATCTTCACTCATCGTATCCTCACTACAAGTCTATGAGGTAGGTAGTATTATTTCCATTTTCGGAGGAGGAGACTGAGGCACAGAGAGGCTTAAATAATTTGCCCAGGACACACCCTAGTCGTTGCCAGATCCAGCTTGAAACCCTGGCAGTCTGGCTCAGAAGTTTGTATCCTTAATGGCTTTGTAAATCAGTGCCTCTCACACAATGGAGAATGATTTCTACCGGGAAGCCATTTTACCAGCTCAGCTCATAGTGAACTCCACTTTCCCCGACTTCTCAAGAAATTCATGTCCATACCTCTTCCCCTCTGCTGCCTTCTAGTGATGTTTAGCTTCACTACTTTTCTACTGTCAGCACCTTGTCAGCTCCAAGACTGTAAACACTTTGAAGGCAAAGGCTATGTTGCCTTCCCCAGTGCCTAGCTCCTCTGATGGGGGAGGTGGCGGCCATAAATCTTATCAGATGATGTTGAGAATCAGGGGGACCTGTACTCCAGGAGAGCTGTCTCCAGGAGAAAGGAGGAAATAGATAAGGTTGGACCTGGTGTAGGATGAGAGATGGCATCAGCTTCGGCTGAAATCAGGATGGACCACATTCCCAGCAGGGGATCCAGATCAGGCTTTGATCTCTGGGTCAGAGAAAGTGACACAATCCCCAGGTCAGCTCTGTGCTGGAGAGGAGGTTCCATCACAGGCTGCCCTCGAAGATTAATTTCTCTCCTCCTAACCTTTTCCTCTCTAGAGAAGCAAATGCAATTCCTTTCCATTTTCCTTGTGCCTTCTTGTTTATATCAGTTATACGAAGACATGAAGTCTTGATAATTCAAAACAAAAAATTTCCCTGGGAAATTAAAAACTTTAGTTGGTAGATCCGGGAAAACCCAGGTGAAAAATTGTCACAAATCAAATTGTGAAAGGGCATGTATCATACTAACCTCATTTTAAGTGACAGAGTCTTAAAGTTTGGTAGTTTGAGAAGACGTAGATGAACTTGATCTCAATCTTTAGCAAGACTCCTGTTTCAACCCTGCCTTGTACTTTTCTCAAAAAGTTGGGAAAATACGCTTTAAAGCATACTGTGGACAATATGGGTAGATGTTTAGGGGTAACCAGGGAAACTGTCCACGGACAACATCTTCATCAGGACCATTCCAGGGGTCAACCTACAACTCAAGTAGCTTCATATTTTTCTTCATAACTAGGAAGTTTATTGTGTTTCCCGGTGACAACAAACTACACTAAGGATGGAGAGGAGGAGGGAGAATGGAGGAAAGAGTTAGCAGGGAGAAGGCAGTAGACAAGGTTGGACAGGAAAGGGGAGGAAGGAAAGAGAAATAGTATGTATTGATAATTTATTATCTGTCAATTCCTTGGGCTTTCAAATTTATCAGCTCATTTAATCCCACCCACCGTTTAGGTGGGCGTTATCATTCTGTTGACGACATGAAGACTGACACTTGACCAGATTAGTTAACCCACCCGCAGCTAGTGAGTGGGAGAGCATGGGTCCAAACCCAGGGCTCTCTGCTTCCAAACTTTCATACTTCAGGATTAGGCTGAAGAGTCACTTCCTCGATAAAGTCTTTCTGGATCCACTCTTATTTGTCCATTTCCTTCTTTGTGCTCATGTAGACTTCTACCAAAGGACCTAGGAGCTATATTTTACTTCACTTATTTCTACATTTATTTAAATCTCTGTTCCCAATACTAGAAGTCATGATGGACACCCTACACTGGAATGAACAGGGCAGAGATGGAAAAATGAGGCTACTGAAAGATAGGAAGGTTTCCAAATGGTATCAAAAGAAGTGCCCCCGCACCAAAATAACTAGGTAGAGACAGAAGGGGAAGAAGTTCAGTAAGAATAGAATGGGGAGAAAACCCTAGGAGAGACCAACAAATATGTGTTAAATGGACTTCTAACTGCTACCATTATCTATGGGCTGGGCACTGTGCTAAGCTCGTTAGGTATATTAGTTACTTTAATCCCGTAAAGTAGGTATTATTAACTTCATTTGACAGTTGAGGTTTAAAGGTTTACAGGCTTAGAGTGGTGGTAAACCCACTTTGCAGCAGCCAAATAGCTAATAAGTGGGATTTGAGCATGAATTTAAATCTAGAACTGTTTTAAATCAAAGCCTGTGCCTCAAACCACTGTAGTAAGTATACTTAAATGAAAATAATAGTAAATAGTTAAAATGTATCAAGCCCTACTATGTGCCAGGCATTTAGCAGAAATTCCATGAATTTTTCACAAGAATCAGGAGAAAGGCATTCGCAAGGCCCCACCCCCCACCTTGTCCCTTAAAGAGTGTGGTAGCTTCTGTGACTTGTGACGTGTGTGTGCTGCTGGTGGTTGGGAGAAGCGGCCTTTCAGAGCCGGGGCGCCTCCTGCTGCTCGGTAATCATTTCCCCTACACAGAGTGACGCAGAAAGAGCAGAGCCTTGTTTCCTCCCAACCTCGCCCTGAGTGCCGCCACGCCCGTCTTTCTCGGGCTAGACTGTCCTTGGACTACTTGGCTGTAGGTTTAAACAGCGCCTTCTCCTAAAGGTTCAAGTAGCAGAGGGCCGACAGTTGTGACTTTATTGAGCATGGGGATGTGGAGACGGGAGGCGGGGCAGAGGAAGACTCAAGTCCTTTGAGGGTGCCCCGTATTGATACTGACTTTTTCTTCTATATCATCATCCTCCCAGTCCTTTAGCTTCTTCCGCGGCCCCTGCTTAGCACCTCCTCTGCCCCAGGTCTCCGCTTGCGATGTGTGTTCCTATCCTCCCAGGCGTTATCCAGGTGTTGATGCGGATTATCCCTGCGGGCTCCTGTGGGCACTGAACTGGGGAGGAAGGCACGTGGAACCTTTGAGTAGAGTGCGAATCTGATTTTTGCTTCATCTCGAATACCTTTCTTCTTTGCCTCTCTGCCAGTGCATTCATTCCTCTTTCCTCTAATTTACCTAGGGGTAAACACATATTACCGCTGTGAATATTAATTTTCTTCTAAGAACCACACATTATCGCAAGGAGCAGGTATTCTTTCCATGAGGCTGACTCCGTAAGGAAAATAAACTCCACGGAGGCTGGTGCTCCTATAGCGGAAATACACCAGGTGCATTGCAAATAAAACAGAGTGCAAAGGAAATATGCCGTAAATTTTACCATTACAAAAAAAAAAAAAAAAAGTTAAACTCTAGCCAGAGTGGGATTACAGATACTTTTTATCTTCTGCTTTAAACTATCTACACTTCCCAAATTTTCTGCAATGAGTATGAATTAATTTTAAGTATGTCAGTTCTGTGAAACTGGTTGAGACTTCTTCCTGGCTTCATATGTGGCCAGTTTTAGTAAATGTCCCACACATGCTTAAAGAGAATATTCAGTCTGTTTTGGGATGCAAATTTCTGTCTTTATTTCTCTTTGATATCAGGTTTTCAAATATTCTAAATTCTTAATTGTTTGGTTTTGTTTTACCAGCTTTTGAGAGAGGGGTTAAAATTTTGCACGTGTTTGCTGGCTTGTTAATTTCTTTCTCTAATTCTGTCACTTTTTGTTTGGGACAGTACCAGGCTGTGTTATTACGGTACATAAAGTTCACAGGTTCTTAAACATTCTTATTATTAATTTTTTTTTGTCAATAGACAATCTCTAAGACTCTTTTTAAAAATATGTCTTTTGTATATATATATTATATAATATATATATATCTTTCTTCTATTTAAGAGTAACCTATAAACTGTTTATAGTTTGATTAAAAAATTAATCTATTTTAATCAATGAGTCTCTTTTTATATTTGTTGTGTTTACTGGTATTTTAAAAATTATTTCTGCCATCTTCTTTTGTGTTTTCTCTTCATCAAGGTTTCCCTTTCTTTTCTCCTTTCCTTTCTTTGGTTGAATTTATCTTGTGTTCTTTATTCTCTTTATTGAGCTCTGTTGATTTGGAAGTTAAAGTCTGTATTTAACTGGTACTTTTACGCTCTCCCTGAATAGGACAAGGATTTTAGTTTTAATTTCCCTCAGAAATACTTTCTCTCCTATCTTCTTTATTATCATTATCCAGTACTTTGAATCCAGCTTATAAAAAACTTGTTTTAATAGTCATCCGTGACGTAATGCATATAGTTTAAAGACCCGATGCTTTGTGCTGCTGCTTTATCCATTCATTCATCTATTGATAGGCACTTAGGTTGTTTCTGAGCCTTAGCTATTATGAATAATGCTGCAATGAACTCAAGAGTGCAAATATCTTCTCAAATTAGTGTTTTTGTATTCTTTGGATAAACACACAGAAGTAGTACAGCTGGATCATATGGTAGTTCTATTCTTAATTTTTTGGGGACTCCAGAGCGGCAGGGGGCAGGGGAGGGTGAAAGGGGTAACAGGGCATATGTGTATGATGGCAGATGGCAATTACACTTTGGGTAGTGAACATGATGTAGTCTTCACTGAAGTCGAAATATAATGATGTATATTACACCAATTTTACCTCAATGAAAAAAGAAGAAAAAAATCAATGCATTCTGTAATACTTATACAAAAATAGTGGCCCTCTGCCTCCTGTCCTCCTTCCACGTCCCACGCAAACATATTGAACAATTTCAGGTATTTTTAAAATTTTACATCTCTCAATATGTAAATATTGGTATTTCTTGATTTTTCACTTTTAGGCATTATCTATTAATTTTTCACTCTGAATGCTGAGGGTTTATTTCTCTTTTATTCCATCCTCTCCAAGATATATGTAAACATCCCCTCTCTATGCATTTTTCTTATACAGTTGTATTATAATTTCGTTATATAAGTATTCAGTATTTAAGATACTGCAACTATATAATTGTTTTAATTTTATTGCGGTAACATTGGTTTATAACATTATATAAGTTTCAGTTGTACATCGTTATATTTCGATTCCTGTGTAGGTTACATCATGTTCACCGCCCAAAGACTGACTATAATCCATCACCACACACATGTGCCTAATACCCCTTTTGTCCTCATCCCTCCCCCTTACTCCTGGTAACCACCAATCCAATCTCTGTCTCTGTGATTGTTGTTGTTTTTACCTTCTGTTTATGAGTGAGGTCATATAGTATTTGACTTTCTCCCTCTGACTTATTTCGCATAGCATAATACTCTTAAGGTCCATCCATGTTGTCACAAATGGCTGAATTTCATCATTTCTAATGGCTGAGTAATATTCCATTGTATATATATACCACATCTTTATCCATTTGTCCCTTAATGGGCACCTAGGTTGCTTCCAAGTCTTGGTTATTGTAAATAATGCTGCAATGAACATAGGGGTGCATGTATCTTTATGCATTTATGTTTTCATATTCCTTGGATAAATACCCAGCAGTAGACTAGCTGGATTGTATGGTAGTTCTATTCTTAATTTTTTGAGGAATCTCCATACTGTTTTCCATAGTGGCTGTACCAGTTTGCACTCCCACCAGCAGTGTATGAGAGTTCCCTTCTCTGCATATCCTCTCCAACACTTGTTGTTTCCTGTCTTGTTAATTATAGATATTCTGAAAAGAGTGAGGTGATATCTCATTGTAGTTTTGACTTCCATTTCCCTGAAAGTTAATGATGTTGAACATCTTTTCATGTCCCTGTTGGCCATCTGTATATCTTCTTTGGAGAAATGTCTGTTCAGATCTTTTGCCCATCTTTTAATTCGTTATTGTTTTTTTTTATTGTTGCAATGTATGAGTTCTTTATATATTTTGGATATTAACCCCTTATCAGATAAATGGTTTGCAAATATCAGCTCCAAATTGTTAGGCTGACTTTTCTCTTTTTTTGATGGTTTCCTTTGCGTTTTAGTTTGATGTGGTCCCATTTGTTTGCTTTTTCTGTTGTTTCCCTTGCCTGGTCAGACATGGTAGTTGCAAATATTTTGCTAAGACCGATGTTGAAGAGTGTACTGCCTATGTTTTCTTCTAGAAGTTTCATGGTTTCAAGTCTTACATTCAAATCTTTAATCCATTTTGAGTTAATTTTTGTGTATGGTGTAAGATAATGGTCTACTTTCATTCTTTTGCATGTGGCTGTCCAGTTTTCTCAATACCATTTATTGAAGAGACTTTCCTTTCTCCATTGTATGTTCTTGACTCCCTTGTTGAAAATTAGCTGTCCATAGATGAATAGGTTTATTTCTGGGCTCTCAATTCTGTTCCATTGATCTGTGTGTCTGTTTTTGTGCCAGTACCATGCTGTTTTGGTTACTAAACCTTTGTAGTATATTTTGAAATCAGGGAATGTGGTATCTCCAGTTGTATTCTTTTTTCTCAGGATTCCTTTGGCTATTTGGGGTCTTTTGTTGTTCCATATAAATTCTAGGATTCTTTGTTCTATTTCTGTGAAAAATGTTGTTGGAGCTTTGATAGGGATTGCGTTGAATCTGTAGGTTGCTTTAGGAAGTATGGACATTTTAACTATGTTAATTCTTCCAATCCAAGAGCATGGAATATCTTTGTGTCTTCTTCAGTTTCTTTCAACAAAGCTTTATGGTTTTCAGTGTACAGATCTTTCACCTCTTTGGTTAAGTTTATTCCTGGGTATTTTATTCTTTTTGTTGCAATTATAAGTAGGGTTATATTCTTAATTTTTCTTTTTGCTACTTCATAGTATATAGAAATGGAACTGATTTGTGTGTGTTGATTTTGTATCCTGCAACTTTACCATATTCATTTATTATTTCTAAAAGTTTTTTGGTGGATTCTTTAGGGTTTTCTATATATAAAATCATGTTATCTGCAAATAGTGACAATTTCACTTCTTCCTTTACAATTTGGATCCATTTCATTTCTTTTTCTTGCTTGATTGCTCTGGCTAGGACTTCCAATACTACGTTAAATAAGAATGGTCAAAGTGGTCATCCTTGTCTGTTTCCTGTTCTTAGAGGGATAACTTTCAGTTTGACTCCATTGAGAATGATATTAGCTGTGAGTTTCTTGTATATGGCCTTCATTTTGTTGAGCTACTTTCCTTCTATACCCATTTTATTCAGAGTTTTTTTTTTTAATCACAAATGGATGCTGTACTTGTCAAATATGCTTTCTCTGCATCTATTGAGATGACCATACGATTTTTATTCTTTGTTTTGTTAATGTGGTGTATTATGTTGATTGATTTGTGGATATTCAACCATCCCTGCATCCCTGGAATAAATCCAGTTTGATCATGGTGTATGATCTTTTTAATGTATTGTTATATTCGATTCGCTAGTATTTTGTTGAGGATTTTTACATCGATGTTCATCAGTAATATTGGCTTCATATTTTGTTTTGTGTGTGTTGACCTTGTCTGGTTTTGGTATCAGGTTAATGTTGGCTTTGTAGAATGAGTTAGGAAACTTTCCCTCTGCTTTAATTTTTTGGAAGAGTTTGAGAAGGATAGGTATGAGTCTTCTTTGAGTGTTTGGTAGAATTCACCAGGAAAGCCATATGGTCCTGGACTTGCATTTTTGGGGAGGTTTTGGATTACTGTTTCGATGTCCTTACTCATAATTGGTATATTCAAATTTGCTATTTCTTCTTGATTCCGTTTTGTAAGGTTGTATGATTCTAAGAATTTATTCTAGATTATCCAATTTGTTGGCATATAGCTTTTTGTAGTATTCTCTTCTAATCTTTTGTATTTCTGAGGTGTCTGTTGTAATTTCTCCTCTTTCATTTCTGATTTTATTTATTTGAGCCCTCCCTCTTTTTTTCTTGGTAAGTCTATCTACAGGTTTGTCAATTTTGTTTATCTTTTCAAAGAACAACTTCTTGGTTTCATTGATTTTTTTCTATTTTTTTTTTAGTCTCTATTTCATTTATTTCTGCTCTGATTTTTATTATTTCTTTCCTTCTACTGACTTTAGGCTTTATTTGTTCTTCTCTTTCCATTGCCTTTAGATGCACTGTTAGACTGTTTATTTGAGATTTTTCCTGTTTCTTGAGGTAGGCCTGTGTTGCTATAACCTTCCCTCTTAGAAGCGCTTTTGTTGTATCCCATAATTTTTGGCATGTCATATTTTCATTTTCATTTGTGTCTAGGTAGTTTTCGATTTCTTCATTGACCCAATCGTTGTTCAGTAGCATTTTGTTTAATCTCCACATATTTGTAGCTTTTCTGATTTTCTTCCTGTAGTTGATTTCCAGGTTCATGCTGTTGTGGTCAGAAAAGATGCTTGGTATTATTTCAATCTTCTTATATTTATTGAGACTTGTTTTGTGGCCTAATATGTGATCAGTCCTGGAGAATGTTCCATGTGCATTTGAAAAGAATGTGTATTCTTCTGTTTTTGGATGGAGTTTTCTTTATATATCTACATCTGGTCTAATGTGTTGTTTAAGGCCAATGTTTCCTTATTGATCCTCTGGATGATCTATCTATTGGTGTAAGTAGAGTGTTAAAGCCCCCTACTATTATTGTGTTACTGTCTATTTCTTCTTTTCTGTCTGTTAATAATTGCTTTATATATTTAGGTGCTCCTATGTTGAGTACATAGATGTTTATATCCTCTTGTTGGATTGTTCCCTTTATCATTATGTAGTGCCCTTCTTTGTCTCTTGTTACAGTTTTTGTTTTAAAGTCTGTTTTGTCTGATATAAGTATTGCTGTGCTTGCTTTCTTTTCTTTGCCATTTGCATGGAATATCTTTTTCCATCCTTTCACTTTCAGTTTGTGAGTGTCTTTAGGTCTGAAGTGTGTCTCTTGTATGCAGCATATATATGGATCTTTTTTTTTATCCAATCAGCCACCCTATGGCATTTGATTGGAGCATTTAGTCCATTGATGTTTAAAGTAGCTGTTGATAAGAATGTGCGTATTGCCATTTTGTTACTTTTTTCTGGGTGTTTTAGTAGTTCTTCTCAGTTCCTTTCTTCTTCTCTTGCTCTCTTCCCTTGTGGTTGGATGGCTTTCTTTAGTAATATGTTGGGTTCCTTTCTCAATTTTTTGTGTATTTATTATAGGTTTCTGATTGCCATGAGGTTCATATATAATAACCTACATATATAGCAATCTATATTAAGTTGATGGTCTCTTTAGTTTGACCTCTTTCTAAAAGCTCTACTCTTTTTCTCTCCTCCTCCTACATTTTATGTTTTTGATATCATATCTAACCTCTTTATGTGTGTGTGTATTTATTACCCTGTTATCATGGAAATAAGTAATTTTAGTACTTTTGTCTTTTGACCTACATATTTTCTTCATAGATAGTTGATCTGCTACCTTTACTGTATTTTTGCCTTTGCCAATGATTATATTGATTTTCTTTTGATAATTTTCTTATTCCTATTTGTGGTCTTCTCTTTCTCACTTAAATAAGTCCCTCTAGCATTTCTTGTAAGACTAGTTTCTTGGTGATAAACTCCTTTAATTTTTGCTTGTCTGGGAAACTCTTTCTCTCTCCTTCCATTCTGAATGGTTACCTTGCCACGTAGAGTATTCTTTTTTTGTTTTGTTTTGTTTTGAGGAAGATTAGCCCTGAGCTAACATCTGCTGCCAATCCTCCTCTTTTTGCTGAGGAAGACTGCAGAACATACAAACTTAACCACTGTGCCACCAGGCTGGCCCCCAGGTAGAGTGTTCTTGTCTGTAGGTTTTTTCCTTTCAGCAGTTTAAATAGCTCATGCCACTCCCTTCTAGCCTGTAAGGTTTCTGCTGAGAAGTCAGCTGATAGCGTTATGGAATTTACTTTGTATGTAACTTGATGCCTTTCTCTTGTGGCTTTTAGGATTCTCTCTTTATCTTTAATTCTTGACATTTTAATTATAATGTGTCTTGATGTGGGTCTCTATGGGTTTATCTTGTTTGCTGTTCTCTGTGCTTCCCGTACTTGGATGTCTGTTTCCTTCGTTAGGTTAGGAAAATTTTCAACTATTATTTCTTCAGATAGATTCTCTGCCCCTTTGTCTCTCTCTTCTTCTAGGACACCTATAATACAAATGTTAGTGAACTTGATGTTGTCCCAGAGGTCTCCTAGGCTGTTCTCATGATTTTTAATTCTTTTTTCTTTTATCTGTTCAGCTTGGGTGATTTCCTCTAGTCTTTCATCCAGCTTGCTGATCCATTCTTCCGTATCATCTACTCTGCTATTGAGTCCGTCTAGTGAATTTTTCATTTTCAGTATTGTATTCTTCATTTCTGATTGGTTCTTTTTTACAGTTTCCAATTCTTTCTTGACATTCTCAGTGAGTTCATCCATTCTTCTCCCAAGATCAGTGAGCATCCTTATGACTTTTTGTTTGAACTCTTTGTCAGGTAGATTGTTTATTTCTGTTTCATTTAGTTCTTTTTCTTGGGTTTTGTCCTGTTCCCTTACTTGGAGCATATTCTTTTGCCTCCTCATTTGCCTCTTTCTCTGTGCTTACATCTATGTATTTAGTGGGTCAGCCATGTCTCCTGATCTTGGAGAGGTGGTCTTATGTAAGAGATGCCTTATGAGGCCCAGCAGTGTGCTTCCCTCTCATCACCAGTTCCAAATGTTCTAGGAGTGACCGTTGTGTGGCCTACATGTGTCCTTCTGTTATGGCAGGCTTGCTCTTGCTGCAGGTGCCCAGGGAGGATAGACCATACCCCTGGCTGGCTGGTTGTAATGCTCAGCTACATGTGGCTGCTATGGACACTTCAGTCACTTTACTGGGTGTGGGGAGCCCCAGCACATTTGGCTGCAAGGTCTAATAGCATATTTTGTTGCAGTTTTTCTGTTAAGTGAGTAGACCCCTAGCGTGGCTGGTTGCTAGGCTCAGGGGCTTACAATTGATATAGGCCTCCAGCCTGCAAAGCTGTTAGCTCTCTCAGGATTGCAGCTGAGTGGAGCTGGCCCCAGGCAGAGGATCACTCACTTGTTTCCTCTAGCTTTTGAAGGTGGGGCCAATCCACTATGTGGCTGTTTGAGAAGCACAAGTCTTCTGCAGGTGAAAAGCCCCATTGCCCACAGGGCCACACACCTCATCAACATGGTCTTGCCCTGTGCGCATGCCCCAACCCCTTGCAGTGGACCCAGTTGCCCCACTACAAAGGCCCCACACACTCCACCCATGCCTTACACACTCCACCTGCTGCTCACGCATGCCCTGCCCTGCAGAGGTGGACCCATACTTCCAGCTGCAGAAGATGCAGGCATCCAGCCTACAGTCTCACAAGTTACCTGAGGGCTTGCTGTTGGGTGGGGCCAGTCCCAATGGAGAGCTGCGTGCCCTGGTTGAGCTGGATTAAATTGGTGTTCTAGTGATTGGGGCAGATCCTGTGCTAGCAGGCCAGGGGAAGAACTCCAAGGGCATCAACCAGCATCTGTATCAACACGCCTGTACAATAATAGCTGTTGCCAATGTCTCAGTCCCTGGAGAGGTTTTACCTCTCACCGAGATGCACCCAGAGGTTATCAGATGAGTCTCTTTTCAGCAAAGGACTGTGCACTTTTCTTTCTGGTGATTTTAGTTTGCTTTCTGAAATGAGTGAATTTGTGTATGGACCCTTTAAGAGCCAGATATTTTCCCCTTATGTCCCATAGTTTTTCTGGGGGTATTTCCTATTGTAGTTAGTAGCCAGCAAAGCCAGATATTATGACACTCGTCTTGGTTGTGCTGTGTTGAAAGGATGCTTATAGCAGTAATGTTCCCCCCACTCAGGTCCTCCACTCCCCCAGGGAAGGCTGCATATTTAGGATTGCTCCCAGCTGGCCATGAATCACCATGGCTTGTGAAGGTGGCTTTTTTTTCTCTCCAGAATTTCTGCCTCTTCCGTCTCAGTCAGGACTGTCCCTTGCTGTGGAGGTTCTTTTTATCCAGTTTTCACTTCTCTCTCAGGGGTAATTGTTCCAAGAGTAGTTGTAAACTTGCTGTGTCCATGGGAGGAGGTGAGTTCAGAGTCTGCCTATGCCACCATTTTGACCTCCAGTCTACAAGTATATAATTATTATTCACAGTTGAATCATGTTGTTTGCTATGATGACTTTTCCTTTCTTGCATGACTTTCTTTTTTCCTTTCAGTTAATAATTAGTTTTTGTTTGGTTGGTTGCTTAATTTTCAATGGATGTCTCACTAATTCAGCCCTATACCTTTTCCCATTTGCCTAAATCTCCTGTCAGTAAACATATCAGTTATTTTCTCAGGATAATTTTTATCCGTAAGTCTTTTCTGGAACCTTCTGACTTATCCCCATCTGGATCGGTTGCTCTTTACTCTGGTATACTTATTGCTTTCTACACTGATACCCTGGGATCTTCTTTCATTTGCAAGCTGGGAATTCCTTTTACCTCTGGAAGCCCTGTTTCCTGGGCATCCTCTACTTTTGGTATAATACCACCATGCTCAATTATTCCTGATATCCCTCCAGTCAAGAAACTCCCTTTTTCACTTCTTCAGAAATTAAGCCTTCAATCTTATGCTGGGGAGGGAAGGAGAAGTTGCCTGACTATGCAATGATAGGAGGCCTGTTGAGTTTAACTTAAATAAGCTTCCAATCAAGTCTATGTTTTTGTTCATTTTCATACTTCCGGAGATAGCTAGCATTGCAATTTTTCTGGACTTTTGGTTGCTCTGTGGTGTAAATCAGATTGATCACCAATATTCCTCAGTGGACTTGCCTTCTACTTTTCAGTATCCAACATTTTGTTGCTATTGAAATATTTCCCATTCTTTTCATTCTGGTGGGTTTTCTGTTTTTAAAAAGTCTTTTGACTGTAATTTTTGTGGGGTTTCAAGAAGAAGCAGAATTAAATGCTTGTTTTAAATATGCTATCTTTAACAGGGAATGCCAGCTGGCTTTTGAAAACATACAAAAATTATTGATATTCTAATTTTTTTCACATTCAATATTTATTTAGACTTACCAGCGTATTTTAACAATTCTTTTGCATACTCTTGCTTCTTTATCCTATTCACCCCTTCTAGGTTCATTCTTTCTTATTTACCAATTCTTTTTGTAAGGGACTATTAGTACTAGTAGATTTCTAAGTGCTTGAATGTTGAAAAATCTCTAATTTTCTTTGACTTGTAAGTGATGTTTTGCCTGGCTTTAGAAATTTGGCTCTCAGTTCTGTTTCCTCAGCACATCAAAAATATTACTTCATTGTCTTCCAGCGTTTATTTTTGCAAACAGAAGTCTTTTTCTCAGTGTTCTTGCCATTACTTTAGTGTAATCTGCCTTTTTTCTTTGTTGGCTTTACAGTTTTCTCTTTGTCCTTGTAGAATGCTTGCTTCCCAAATATTACCCAAATAACTTCTTGGTAACAGATAACTGAATTTATTGCTTATTAGAGTAAGTAAGAATGCTAATTTGATGGAAAGCATCTCTGAGAAGGAACTGGAAGTCCTGATTTATTGAGATTTTGAAGTCTGGTTTAAGGTGGGCCTTTTAGTGAAGGGACTTGACTGGAATTGGGTAATTATTATGATATAAGAGTTTAGGATTTGTGGAAACAGCAAGATGAGGATTTTGAGATGAGGCATTTAAAGAGTTGGAATTTAAACTGTATGTTGATACTTGCTTGAGTTGCTGGGTCTTTTGATAAGTTCCTATGATGAATTAGGAAGTTATTTACAACTTTTACCTTCTTGGGCAAGAGTCACCCAGGGTAGAAAAATTATGCTAATGAAGACAATGGAATAGTGAAGTCATATTAATGCAGACATCAAACTAGGTGAGGGCAGACAGTTTTGATTTTCATTGTCCTCCCTTGCGGCCATTTTTCAGTCTGAGATGAAGGATAATAGGCCATTAGTATCTGGCTGTGTGATCAATCTAGAACTTCCCTGCTATTTGAGGTATTGCAGTCATGTACCAAATTTCTGGAAATGGTTGGTTCAACATCCAAGATTCTGAGGGTATTTGTTTCAACCTCCATAAACATCAGATTTTCCTGCTCTTTTTGTTGGATGATTATTTGTGAATTATTTGATGGGACAGCTGTTGTGCTTGAGCATTTAAGACTCTGGAGATCACCCTTCTGAATACTGCAGCACAGACAGATATACTAAGAGAAGGATCATGTTCAGAGTTCATAGTCCACTTCTCACTGAGAGCCAAGAGTGCCCAAATTAAATCAAGACGATAGGTCACATCCCTAACATGAATATCTAAAATCAGATTTGGTATTATTAGCCAAATTGTCTGATTTTCTGATTTCTTTGTTTGCCTTTTAGATCTTTTTAGTAACAATAAAAATTCCGGAGACACCTGTAAAGATGTAAGTATGACATTCTTCCTCTAAAAGAATACCTATTCCTCCATGAGGGGCCAATGTCAGATCAAAGACCACTCCATTCTGCACCATTGCCTATCTAATTTCATGAACCTCTCAGGTGAGAAATGCCATAGACTTGGTGGCACTGTCTACCTCATCTGCTATTCTCTAGGATTCATTTTACTTCTCAGACCTCTTGTAAAGCATGAAGTGAAGAGGTTTGGGGAGGAAAAAAAGCAACCTGGAGTGCCCCTTGAATGGGTAGGGTAGAGGAGGATATTTTTCCTCAACCCTTCTAAGTTCTTGACTGCGGGTCTTATAACAAAAGACAGATTAACGAGAGAAAAGCGTACAAATGTATTTAGTATAAGCTTTATGCGACATGGGAACCTTCATAAGGAAGTGAAGACCCGAAGAAATGATTAAACCTGAGCATTTTAATGCTAGATTTGATGAAGAGTGGAGAGTTGTGAAAAAATGGGACAAGTGTCATAGGACAAAAAGAGTATGAGCTGAGTAGTAAACTGGAGGAAACAGCAAGGCCTGTTCTTTCAGATTCCTCTTGGTGCCCTTTTGATGTCTTTGGAGATAAGGGTGCTCCTTTCCTCTGGATATAGAGAGGGCACCTCTTACATGAGGGTCTGATGCCCTGCTTTGGGAGGTCAGAAAAATCCTTCCCACACCTGCTATTTCTCAAATTCCTTCAGCTTGAAATGTTCAATGTGCCACCATCCTACATTTTAGGGTAGCATGTCCTGAACCCCTTCAGTAGGATTTAGGTTTTAAAGTCAAGTCAAGGGCCAGTTTTTCTTCTACTTGAATTAAGTCATCTAATGATCTTTTTTTCCTAGAGGAGAAACTGAGGGGCCAAAATGGACCCTGGGTGACATTGGTGACCCATCTGGAAGCAGGCATTGGTTAACCAAGGTAACCTGTTCCTGTCCAGCTTAAAGAGAGTAGTGTTAGGTCTTTTTTCCACAAATCCAATATAGTCATTGGAGGATATCCAATGATCTATTATTGGCCAAGATAACCCTATGAGATTGTCTAATGGTTGTACAGTTTTGGTACCACTCATCAAGAATAATTTGGCATCAGGTAAGGAAATCTGTAGTATCAAGATCACTAGGTAGATTTCTCAAACTCTGCACTGTTGATATTTTAGGCCAGATAATTTTTTGTGTGTAGGTGTTGTATAATAAAGAATTTGACTGGGCTTTATCCGTGGTGCCTGGAATAGAAGCTCTAAATCCTTGGAATTTCACAGTGATAGGAGTGTCTTTGATATGTGATTGAGGTGGTTCATGCTGGGTTCCTAGATACTTCAGGATCAGGGCTGGTCACCAGAAAGACCAAATGCATGATTAGAAGTTTGGAACTTTCAGGCATTCAACCTTTGAGTTTTGGAAGGGACCTGGAGATTGAGGTCATTCACGTTAATCAATCATGCCTACACAATAAAACTTCAATAATACCTCTGGACACCAAAGCTCAGAGAAGCTTCCTGGTTGGTGAACACAATGATGTGTCTGGAGGTTGATGTGCCCTGCCTCCATGGGGGAGAGGACATGGAAGCTCAGTGCCCCTTCCCAGACCTTGCCCTGTGTGTATCCTTTATAATAAAACTAATTGTAAATATAGAATTTTCGGTGACTTCTGTGAGTTGTTCTAACAAATTATCAAACCTGAGGGGGTTGAGAGAGTTCTAAGATTTATAGCCAGTTAGTTAGAAGTTCAGGTAGCCTAGGGACCCCTGAGACTTAAAAATGGTGTCTAAAGTGAGGGCAGTCTTGTGGAGGACTTTGCCCCTAACCTGTGATATCTGCATTAAATCTAGGTAGTTAGTGTCAGAATTGTATTGCAGTACCTCGGTTGGGGTTGGTACCAAATGGAGGGATATCCTGTGAATTGTAAGATGTTTGGCAGCATGCCTGGCTTCTACACACTAGATGTCAGTAGTACCCCTGTGCCCCCTCCCCACCCCGCACAGTGTGATAACCAGAAACATCTCTAGACGTTGCCAAATATCCCATAGGGAGAAAAATTGTCCCCAGTAGAGTACCACTGGTCTAAAGCAAAATGAAAGGAATATGCTCTTCTTGGAAGATTTTTGAAACTGAGACAGCTTCCAAATATGCACTGTCTATTCTCTAGTCCCCTTCCAAATTCTATTTCAAGGAAATTTAGTTATAAAAGATAGCTCCAACAAAATGTTGCTGAGTATGGTCTTGGTGGAGATAGGAAGTTTCTTTTCTAGGTATGACATGATAGGGGTTTTAGGTTTCTAGATGTCTGGGCTATTGTGGAGTGTGCCATCTGAACAGTCACTTACTGGTTGAGTTCAGTTACTCAGGAACCCAACTGATTTATTACAAGGACCTGGGGGCCGGCCCGGTGGTGCAGCGGTTAAGTTCACATGTTCCGCTTCTAGGCGGCTCAGGGTTTGCTGGTTTGGATCTGGGATGTGGACATGACACCACTTGGCAAAAACCATGCTGTGGTAGGTGTCCCACGTATAAAGTAGAGGAAGATGGGCATGGATGTTAGCTCAGGGCCAGTGTTCCTCAGCAAAAAGAGGAGGATTGGCAGTGGTTAGCTCAGGGCAAATCTTCCTCAAAAAAACCCCCAAAAAACAAAAAAACAAGGACCTGGAACTAAGGAGAACTGGGTGGCTCTTACAGGAAAAGAGTGCAAGCTCAACAGTCAGCTTGGTTGTATGCTTTAGGCAGTTCTTGAGTAAATTATGCAAGGTATTGGACTCACATTAAGGAATGTCTGAGGATGCCAAAAGCAATATTAAGAATAGAGGTCTAATGCATAAAATAGTTTAAAATATCCTTAACTCAGCAACAGAGAAAAGAAAAAAGCTAGGAAAACAGAGAACAAAGGAATGCATATTAAAGAGTGACACTCTGGTTTTGTTGCATGGATCTCGGGTGGGAGCTGTCTACATCTCCCACCGTTATCATCTTGGTCCAAAGTTCTTGGGTCAATGCTGCCTTTTCCCAAAGACTGTTCCTGCAGCTTCCTAAGAATGCTCAGCTTTCCAATAGGGACGGTCTTCCAGCGATCTAGGATAGTTTGTTTCTGTAACTGAGAGATGTGAATTAGTTTCATATTGCTGCTACAACAAATTCTCACAAACATATGGCTTAAAACAACATAAATTTATTTTCTTACAGTTCTGCAGGTCAGAAGTCTAAAATCCATCTACATCTGGAGAAGAGAATCTGTTGCTTGCCTTTTCTAGCTTCTGGAGGCTGCCTGTATTGCTTGGCTTATGGCCCAGTCCTCTATTTTAAAGTCAGAAAGATTTTCAAGTCTTTCTCTCTCTGCTTCTGGCATCACATTGCTTTTCCTCTGTCTGTGACCCTCTTTTTTCTTATAAGGGTGCTTGTGAACACATTGTGTCCACCTGGAAAATCCAGGACAATCCCCTAATCTCAAGATCCTTAGCTTAATCATATCTACAAAGTCCCTTTTGCCATGTAAGGAAACATTCACAGACTTCTGGAATTAGGATGTGGACACCTTTGGGAGGCTACAGAGATGAATCCAAGAATCAACTCTGTACAGTTTCCCTTCTGTGCTAGTTGTTTAAGAGTACCTGATAGGGTTCTTTCCATAATAGTTTAAAAATTGTCTTTCTCTGATGTCTGTTTCAAAAGATCAGGTCTCCCTATTTTAAGTCATGCAAGGATTATTTAGGGCTATATTGAAGAGAGGCTGCTTCTACCTGTTGATGATAAGACTGGGTATATTGCATGAGTCCCTTGAAATATTTGAGCATGTCTACTTGTAATAGGTGAAGTCTCGACTTAGAGGTGATATTTCTTGACTTGTGGGCCAGACTGTTACTAACTCATGGGAAGAGAGAGTTGATGAGCCCTAGAAGTAGTTGATCTCATTATCATTAAAGCCAATGGGCATACCTTAGGCCATAGAAATTTGAGAGTCTCCAAGAATTTTGCTAATTTGAGTTTTAGGATTCCACTTTTTCTATCTTTCCTGAATATTGGGGTGATATGGACAATGAAGTATCTGAGTGTGGCAGGGCTTTGCCAAGCTCTTTAATAATGGTCTAATAACAGTCCCAGTAAAATGAGTTCCTCTGTCACTAGAGAGATAAGTTGGAATTCTCCAGGTTGGAAACACCATCTCAGGTAATTTCTTTTCCTCTGCAAATTTGTCTCTGTCCTGTATAGGCTTTCTAAAGTTTTTCACAGTGGCTCACAGCTAAGGGCAAGATAAGACCTTCAAGTCAGTTATAAGGACTTATCCTAGTTCAAAGAAAAGTTTAATTTCAAGAGGTAATTAAGCTTTGAGGGTTTCTCGCCAACCAAGAGGGAAGGGGAACAGATCAGAGGAAGAGACAGGGACAGAAGGAAGTTGAGGAACATAGAATTTGGGAAGAGGAATAGTAAGATAAAGGCTTTAAGGTTCGGAGTTGTGATTTAGTGGGATCTAAAAAGAGGGATTATTTTGTTGTTCACATTTTCCTTTTCTCTTGGCCTAGGAATATCTTAAGGAAGCAATTTTGGGATATGAATTTCTTTTAGGCATTTTCTCATAACAATGAAAAAATGCAGACCACTGGATGTTTAACATTTTTATTCTAATGTGCCTCTCAATCAATTTTGCTCATATAGAATTTTCCTGGATTGGCCACTATAATTCTAAATTGTCTTTGTTGAAATTATGCCATTTACAAAGATAAGTATTCCAATGTGAGTTATGCGTATATATACATGGAAGTAACAGAAATCTGGGCCAGGGGATTGCAGACTTGGGTTCAGACTGAGACAAACCCATCAGAGTCCAGGCTCAGTTCACAGTGTTATTTTCCTGCCTCATATTCGGGTACCAACCTAATGACCAGGCCATCTAACTACACACCCTGACAAGGTTTATAGTGCCAGGAGAGCAGGGGAGTTTTGGAAAGGAAGTCTCTTCCAGATCTAGACTATCATGGACAAAACAAGACAAGACTGAGGAAAGTTCTCTAAACAGTTTGATGAACGACTCAGGGCAAAGTTTGTCTACAGATTACTGATCTGAGAAGAAACTTTCCACACAACTCAGTCTCCAGGGCTAGTTTGATGAATAACTTTATTATGGGACTTATGCCCATCCTTTCCCTGTGAACCTTTCTCTAATAGATGCACAACAAAATAGTGACAGAGATGAATATTAGTGTTGTTACAAAGCAGATTTCCACCAAAATAAGTTTTTTCTAATTTAATCATATAACCAAAGGATTGCTTAAAATGGATTCTTACTCTCAGGAGACAAAATAAATACAGCATTTGGGGAGCTCAACAAAAAGAAATCGGAGTTCTACCCAGACCTACTCACCCCTCCATTGCAGTCAGAAGGCCACCCAGTGGGGGCCTCAAGGGATGTGCTATTTCCAAGTTCAAGGTCTTGGACCTTGGTGGAAAAGACATCTTGATCTTGACTAGATCTCAGTGGGGGCTCCAAGACTGTCAAATGCCAGGCTATAACTATCATCAGAATAAGACAATGCTGGATTTATTGCTTAACCATGATAAGGAAGTATGCTGCGTGGACAGAATCGGCTATGGTCTCTCAAGGGGAAGGAGAAAGTTGAATTAATGGAGATTTTGACGTCTGGTTCAAGGTGGATCTTTCCATTTGGGGCCTTGATTACAATTGAGTAAGTGATATGATAGGTTAGGATTTGTGGAAACAGCAGGTGAGGATTTTGAAATGAAACGAAAAGTTCAATGGATCTTGGGATATAAACTGTGTGTTGATACTTTCTAGAGTTGCCAGACCTTTTTACAAGTTCCTATGATGAACTATAAAGTTATTTGTAACTTTTTCCTCCTTTGACGAGAATCACCTGGGATAGCAAAGTTACACTAATGAAGAAAAGGAAAAGTAAAGTCATGTTACTGTAGACAGTAATCTGTGTAAGAGCAGATGGTTTAGGTTCTCAGTGACTAAGCTATGTGGAAGCAGGTGATTTTATTTCTCATTCTTGATGTTCTGTAGTTTTCTTAAGAAGTATTTAGATGTGATCTGATGCAAGCCTGAGTGTCCCCAAGATATGGGAGCTGGCTTCCCCTAGAGCAAGTGATGGAAGGGAGAGAGAGAGAGAGAGATTACCTGAAATGGAAGTCATGGTCTTTTTATAATCTAATATTGGAAGAGATATCCCACAAATTGAATACATTTTAAAGAGAGTCATTAAGTCCAGTCTATACTGAATGGGAAGGGAATTAATTTCCACTCCTGAAGGGAGGAGTATCAAAGAACTTGTGGATGTATTTTCAAAACCACCACACTCAGGGAAGTCTGGCTTCTACCCTCCTCCATTTTGCCTTCCTCCCACTATGTCTAATGATTTAAAAAATTATAGTTTATTTTTCCATTGTTTAGTATAAGAAAAAAAATTTACTTCCCCCATCTTTTCTTTTTTTTTTTGATAAATTGTAGCTTGTTATTTATGCTTTCTCCAAAATATTTTTTTTCTTAAACTTAACAATATGTCCTGGAGATCATTTATTTGTAGTATAAAATATACTCCTTATTCTATTGTGTAGTGATACCATAGGATATTCAACCAATACTCCACTGATGGGCATATGGCTTGTTTTCAATGTCTTGCTACTATAAACACTGCTGCAATGAATTTCTTCTGATGTTATTAAAAATTGTGGACAGTGGGTTTCAGTCCGTTGAATTGTGGAATGGTAGCTTAGTTCAGTTTAGCCAAGACCCTGTCTCAGGGTTTTGTTCTCAGAAGAAAGTTCACAACTGTGTCCAGGACCAACATGTTGTGCAAACTCAGGGTTCTCATCTTACATGGCTACTTCTGTTGACAGCAACAGTCAGGGGTGAAGAATTCACTCTGGCTTCAGGTATAAGGTGGCAGTTTCTGTTCACAGGCAGGAAGTTGACTCCCAGCTCCTGGTCCTTTACCATTTCTCCACAGGAGCTGATGTGCCTGTGGTCTCAGCTCTTGTTTTTACGCAGACATTGAAAACCAAGCCTGTGTGGTCTAGTTCCGGTCTTGGCCCCACTGTGGGGCCCTTAGCTTCAGCTCCTTCTTACTGCTCTTCTAGTTTTTGGTATATAGAGGTTTCCTTTCCTATTGCTATGTATTTTTCTCATCAACATTTTATACTTAAAAATGTCAAACTCAAAGAAAATTTGAAAATATGGTGGAACACATGCTATCTATTCACCACCTAGATTTACAGTTGTGAACATTTTGCCACATTTGTTTTCTCTCTCTATTTGTGTATGTGTGTGTATATTATAAACCTATATTTATATAAATATGTGTATGGTTTATTTCTTTATTTCCTGCTGTGATTATATATATTGTTATTATATGTATTTATATTATACATAAATTAATTATATATATTTTTGTATATATAACTAATTCACAGACTCCAAAATACTTTCACCCCAAATACTTTAGCATGTATCTCCTAAAAATAAGCACATTCTCATATATAACCACAGTGCCATTATGACACCTAGGGAAATTGACAATAATTCTTTAATGTCTTTAATACACAGCCCATACACAATTTTCTCCAACTGAGGAGAAATTTTTATAGCTTATTTTTTTAACCAATGATCCAACCAAGGTTCATGAATTACACTGGTTTTTATGCCTTTTGAACTTAGAATATAACTCCTCCACCATGTCTCCCCCCCCCCCCCCCCCCCCCCCGGCCCCATTACGTTAGCTTATTAGACACACCAGGCCAGTTGTCTTAATGGATGTCCCACATTACTGGACTTGTTTCACTGTTTTTTCATAGTGTCATTTAAAGTTTTTCTCTATTCATGTATTTCCTGTAAACTTAGAGTTATGTCGAAGGCTGTGATTAGTCAAACATTTTTGACAAGAACACTTGATAAGTGGTACTGTGTACTTGATATTATAACACATTGGAAATGGCTATATGCTTTTAAAATATAATTTTATGTTTTATTAAACATGTCTATGTGTTTTTACCTGGGTAGGAGTGGTAAGATTTGAGTATGTGCTCAAATCATAGGTTATGGTCGCAAGACAGTTTTTTTTTTTTTTTTTAACAAGAAAACAGATGGCCTGGCAATACAAATTTTGAATGAATGAATGAGTACAAATTTGAAAGGAATGCCCAGTGCTGAGTTGCGTGAAGGGGAGTGTGCTCCAGAGAGACCTTGAGGAAGATCATCTTGACATTTTTCTCACCAATGGTCAAACCCCCCTGGTGTTTCATTCAGCCTCGTGTTTCATTCAGCATTGAGCTGTGAAAGTCTATTGTGTGTAAGACACAGTCCCTACCTGTCAGACTCCTTTATTCATTTCAACAATACAGATTCCAGAGGTTAGAAAATATGATCACCGAAGAAAAGCTTATATTACCTGTAATTTGGCTGCAGAAGGGAAGACTGGAGAGAAATGAAGAGTTTTCTTCTTTAGTTTATTAGTGTATTCTCCATCCTCGAGGTCAGATGTGCCTTCATATTAGAGGGTAAGAGTAGATTAAAAGGACTTCTAACAGTCTTATATCTGTTACAAAATGTTCCTAGCAATAAATATTTGCAAAGAGTAAATAATTAGTACAGTTTCAAGCCAAGATTAATTTTCTTCCATCTGAAATGGTTTAAGTTCACTTCTACAGTGTGTCAGGTCAATGGTCTCAGGGGTATCTTTAGGGCTTTTCCATACTTCTGATTCCAGGCTCAAAATAAGTAACAAAAATTAGTTTAGCCAAATCTTAATTATCCATGGGGGGAGGAAAAGTTGAATGTGTGACAGACTAAGCAATAAATGGCTGCGTTTTTTACTAGTGGTTCTGAGAAAGTGTATCGCATGAACTCATTGGGATTCTTCCAGCTAGAGTTAGTGAAGGGTATCTGGAAGTTCCTTGTACTATTCTTGCAACTTTTCTGTAAATATAAAATTATTTTAATATGAAAAGTTAAAAATAAAGCTTCTGGTGCTTAAAATGAATGAGCTAGATATATGGATTCTATTTCTTTCTTTCTTTTTTTTTTTTTTTGAGAAAGATTAGCCCTGAGCTAACTACTGCCAGTCCTCCTCCTTTTGCTGAGGAAGACTGGCCCTGAGCTAACATCCGTGCCCATCTTCCTCCACTTTATATGTGGGACACCTACCACCGCATGGCTTTTGCCAAGTGGTGCCATGTCCGCACCCGGGATCCGAACCGGCGAACCCCGGGCCAACGAGCAGCGGAACGTGCCCACTTAACCGCTGCCCCACCGGACTGGCCCCTGGATTCTATTTCTATCTGGGCGTCACACATGCATTATTGTTAATATATTTTACTTACATGCCCTTATCAAAGCATATTTCCCTTGCTCTGGATGTGGTTCCAACATGATTGGTCTATCCCTTTAAATCTGTAGGAGACTAAAGGAGGCAAATCAGAAATCTAGAGTGGTGATATTTAGCAGGTTAATAGCATTGGGAGGTGCAGGAAATGAGAAAAATCCAAGAACTAAAAAATGTAGAGACAAGTAGTCCCCAGTAGCCCTGTTTTCCGTGATTGCAAAATAATTGGATGGATGAGTTGATACTGGTTAATGAATTTATATATGTAAAGCAATTAGAACAGTGTCTGGCACATGATAAGTGCAAAATAAATATTAGCTATTATTAGGCTTATCATGATATTCTTGTCACACACAGGACGTGGTAGAGATATTCAAACTCTTTTTCTAGGAAGACAAGAAACTTTGCCATCTATAGTGCTGGGTGAACTTTTGGAGGAGAGAATGAAACCTCATTGCCTCCTCTGTGCTCTTGAGAAACATAGACCCAGTTGTTTCCCCTGCCCCCACCCAGCTGCTCTAACTTATGCAGTGTGTTCTGCCGGGAACCTGCCCCCGTGGCTGGAATAGCCATGTGGACAGAGTGGGGACTATTAGCTCACATGCAAAGGCAGCCATATATAGACCATCCCACATGGTTTGAAAGCAAGTAGGGGGACAGAAGGGAGGAAGCGGGATAAAGGGAGGGGGAAGCAGTGGAAGTGGGTGATAGGGAAGCAAGCCCTCAGCTATCTAGAAAACTCAGCTGTTCATGATGAGTCATTTCTTTCACGTTCAGTGGCATCTAGGACTTCTTTCTAACGATGGGATGAAAGGTTTGGAATCTAGTAAGGGAATTTCAGAGCATAGGAAAGCACGAGTGAATCAAAGAACCCAGGGTCTGAGTATTGGTTCTAGGCCTTTTTTCACTGCCTGTGGCAAATCATTCTCACTGAGCCTCAGCTCCTCACGTGTAGATGGGGGTGAGTATCTCTCCCCTGCCCTGTTGACCTCACAGGGCTGTTGTGAGGCTTGTCGATTTTGTGCGTGCCCACGCACACACACACACTCCCCTATAAAGTGTGATGTGAATTGAAGGGGTTATTTTCAAGTTGAATGGTGGAGCTAGGAAGCCTTTCCTAGACTCCTCCAAAATCACCCCATGAGGGCGGTAGGACATATTTACTAAGGGCATGGGCTTTGGCATCAGATACCTGGGTGTGAACCCTGGCTTTCTGCCTGAGTGATCTGGACAGGTTACTTAAAGTCCCTAAATCTCAGCTGGCTCATTTATACTGTGACTTGATTTGCTGTGAGGATTGAAGGAGATAAAGTACGTAAGTCACTTCCATGGCAAGTGGTTCACAGTAAGCACTCAGCAAATAGCTGTTATTATTATTCCACTGTATGAAAAGCATATACTAACTCCTCCCCTGTAAGGACTTTATTTGTCCATTTATTCCTATATTTATTTTTCATATATATATGTGTGTGTTTGTATAATGTCTTGCTTGAGTGTTCTCTAATTCAAGTAGGCACAAAAAAAGCGAGAGAAGTATTAGGGATAATTTAAGGAGGACCTCTCTGGTGACCACATTTTCTGAAGCAAGAATCAGAACGCACGGTCTGACGAAGACTCAAGCGTACATGAGGGGATCATGGGACAGGAGGTTTGTAGTTGGGTTGCCTCAGAAAATCTGGGACTTGTTGTAGGGGCAACGGAACTGGGAGAAAAAAGCAAAAAGAAGGGGCTCGGGGTTGGGAAAAAGAAAGAGACCTAAGAGGAATTCACCTCTTCAGCCACTGGAGGCTGCTCTGGTTTTTCTTATCAGAAGCTCCATGCAGCCCACATGCTTTCCTGGCCAAGGAACCTCACACTGAACCCTGAAGAGCCAAAATATGAGGGAAATAGGATCAAAGGAGGAAACTGCAGACACAGAGCTATTCGTCCCTGGCAGGAGAGGGACGATTCATGAAGAGGGCGTCTCCTTTGAGGACAGAACAGTGATTTATGAAAGTCCGGTGGGGCAGTAGGTCAGCTAAGCCACATGACTTATGAACTTTATAGAACTTAGATTTCCTCCTAATCAGAGAACATAATAGCAACGTAAATACCCCTTGGGGAGGATGTCAAATTCACACTGAGTTGCAAATGACTGACATCAGGTCCTTTCCTGATAGTGAACTTTTTGAGACAGAGGAAGGAAATAAATCTATTTCCTTCTAAAAACCTGTTTCTAATTATAAACATTTCTATTATGGGAAAAAATGCCAAAAAAAAAAAACTATAAAGAAAATATATTACTCATATACGCACAATCCAAAGATAACTTCTGCTGATTTGGTGAGTTTATTTTCAGTTTTAAGGGTTGACACTGTAGGTATAGAATGTATTTATAAGACAAAACATTTGGAGAGAATATTAATTTTTAAACTCTAGTGTATTAAATATTCATTGTTTTGAATTTGGCAAATGCATAAAGGCACAATAAGAAAATTAAAGATCATTCCAAAATTCCAATACTCGGAGACCAACAGAATGATATTTTGCTGTTTTACCTTCCATTTTTCCCTCAGTGTAGATATACACCTATTTTTATGAAAATTAGAATCATATGCACTATTTTATAACCTGCTCTTTTTCACTTAGGAATATTTCATGATTATTTCCCCATTCATTAAATATTTTTTAATACAAACCATTTTAAATGATTGCACAGTATTTCATTGTATGAATGCATTGTGGTTAGAATCAGAAAGGGAATTTTCTACTGTCAACTAGAAAGGGACATTTAAAAGAATATGCAGGAAAAGAAGTTTTTTAGTACCTTTAAGCATTTGGGAAATAATCATTTCAACCCAAACAATGATACAATTCTTGTATGTATACAAAAGGAGATTCAATAAGGCAGATCAAATAGGAGACAGTAAAAATAAAAACAAAGCAAAATAAAAATAATAGTAAAAAGAAAATAAAGCAAAACAGAACAAAAACAAGAACATAATTTTTCACATAAAGTCTGTAATTTATTTTTCTATGAACTCAAATTAGTCTCTGCCCAATGAGCCCAAACTAATGAGGGGCTTTTTGATTAGTATTTATCCTACAAGCACTCTAACCCAGTATACGTCAAACCACATTGATTTCTTTCTTCTCACCACTCTTTCTTCACTTCCTATCTTATTAGGAGTGTGGCTCTCTTTCTTCCAGTTGCCCCGTACTGAAGCCTAAACTCCTTGGCATCCTTGGTTCCTATCCCACTACCACCTGATTCAATAGGTAACCAAATTATGTCAATTCTTCATCCTCAATCTTTCAAATCACGCCTCTCCTCTACCATCACTGTCTTCTTGGGTTGGTCCTCATTGCTTACTTGCACTACCCTAAGAGTCTCCACACTGCTCTCCCACTCTCCTTTTAGAATTCACCCCAAGTATATTTTCTTCATTGCCAGCTGAGTAGTGATTTTTTGAAGTCCATGCTTCCTTTTGTCCCCATTGCTTGAAGTACTTTGATGGCTCCCCACTGGCTTTAGAGAAAATCTAAACCCCTTAACATAGTGGCCCATGTCTAACCTCATTTTTTGCTGTTTCCCATTCTGAATCCTGTTGCACACCAGTCCTAAGAAACCATGGGCAAGTTCCAAAGTATTCCATGTTCTTTCTCATCTTCCTGCCTTTGTACCAGTCCAGGATCTCTTCATTTGTTCTCCCTTCTTTTTCGCTTAGCTGTGTTTACTCATTATTTAAAACTCATCTCCAACTTTATCTCACCTGCTAAGTATTTCTCTCCCTCTTCTCGCTCTCCAATCCGGTATAATTATCCCTTTTATGTGCCCCAGAAACATAATTCTATCATAGTACTTATCCCACTGCAGTGCAATACCTGGTTACTATTTCTCACCTACACTCAACTCAGAGCCATCTTTTATCTCTGCACCTTCTCCAGCTGCTCGGTACTTGGGGCATAGAGGGTGCTCAGTAAGTATTTTACTCATTAGTGAATAATTGATACTTTGGGCTGAGAAAGGGCTCACACCATTCATAAACACACATTAGAGTCAAGAATAACTGATGTGTGGGAACTACTCAGAACCTGGGCCATGTTGGGACATTTACCTGAGAGTTCACTTCCCTGGCATCTCCCCCAAGAGGAAGGAAGAGGTGTGTGTTTTAAAATTAATTCTGTCTTCAGTTGATAGGTACAGTGGTATTAAAATATGTTCATAAATTGTTTTGCTACTTCTGCCTTTAAAAAGTGGAGCCTCATCTCCTCCCCTTGAATGTGGGCCTGTGCTCACTGATTTTTAATGAATAAAATGTGGTAGAAGTGGTGGTGTGTGACTTCTTAGACTAGGTCATAAAAGGCACTGTGGCTTCCTCCTTGTTATCTCTCTTGGATGACTTTCTTTAGGGAAACCAGCTGCCATGCTGTAAGTGTGATATTGTGATTTATAATAAAGAATATATATATTTGGTCCTTGTCCCTGTTCCTGGCACAGAGCTCCTAAAACCCTTGGAAATTCCTGTGATGACAATGATAAAGGTGTCTTGCTTTCTTAATGAAGTGACTTTTGGAAAGCCCCTGGGTCACGTAAGGAGGTGGGATGGTGGCCAAGGGAACCAACGAGGTAATTAGAGGGCTGGGACTTTTAGTCCTACCTCCAAACCTCCAGGGAGAGGAGGGGGAGTGGAGATGGAGTTCAATCACCAATGGTCAATGATTTAATCAATTATGCCTAAGTAGTGAAGCCTCGTAAAAACCTGTAAGTATGGGGTTTGGAGAGCTTCCAGGTTGGTGAACACGTGGAGGTGCTGGGAGAGTGGCACACTCAGAGAGCATGGAAGCTCTGCTCCCCTTCCCGCATTCGTTGCCTGTGTATCTCTTCATCTGGCTATCGATTTGTATCCTTTAATATCCTTTGTAATAAACCAGTAATCTAGTGAGTAAACTGGTTTCCTGAGTTCTGTGAGCCACTCTAGCAAATTAATCAAACCCAAGGAGGGGGTTGTGGGAACCTATGATTTATAGCCAGTGGGTCAGAAGCACAAGTAACAACTTGGACTTGTCATTAGCATATGAAGTGGGGACAGTCTTGTAGGACTAAGCTCTTAACCTATGTGATCTGATGCTAAATCCAGGTAGGTAGTGTCAGAATTCAGTTGAATTGTAGGACACCTAGCTGGTGTTGAAGAATGTATTGGTGTGAGGAAAGAACCTACACATTGGAATTGGTATCAGAATTGTAGTGAGGACACTCCAGCAACTCTGTGGAGGCACCCAAATGGCGAGGATCTGAAGCCTCCTGCTAAAAGCCAGCAAGGAGCTGAGGCCTCTTGATAACAGCCAGGTGAGCGAGCCAGCTGAGAAGTGGATCCTCCAGCCCAGTCAAGCCTTCAGATGACTGCAACCCCAGCCAACATCCCGACTGCCACCTCTTGAGAGACTCTGTGCCAGAGCCATCCATCCAGCTAAGGCACTTGTGAATTCCTGACCCACAGAAACTGTGACATAATAAAAGTTTGCTGTTGTAAGCTTTTAATTTTGGAATTGTTTGTTACACAGCAGTATATAAGTATGCAATGGGCAAGGCTAACATCACTTTGGGCTCCTTCCATTGAAGCAAGGCTGCTTTCTGGCAGGCATCGCTGAGAATCCCCATGCCTAGAAATTTTTCCAGTTCTTATGAAAATGCCCTTATCCTGAAATGTAACTGTGGCTGTTATAGTCACCTCAAAGGTCCTACAGAGCTCCAGGCACAGACTAATTAGGTGGGTAACTCAACCAGTCCATTGTATTGGCTGTTTTTCTATATCAGCAAAAAGGGAGGGTTTCCAGCAAAGTTCTCAGGCCTTAGTATTTGATGTCAGGGCCCTCAAAACATATGCAATTGCAAGAGGAAAAAAAATTATTAGGAAAAGGAAATGCCACCTTTTCTTAAACTTCCCTTGCCCCACATCTTATACATACAGCCCTGTCTTTGATTTATGTTCATTAAGTATGAGCTGTAAAGATTTTCACTGGATAGTGAGGAGGAGTTCTGGTGGAGCCTTATGGTAAAATAAAAGAAGAACTGAGGATTCCAATGGGATATTTCGAATAGTCCTTGATTAATTTAAATTTTCACATATGTTGGCAGAGGGATGTGCTTATAATGTGGGCTATTGAGCTGGAAGGATCGGGGCTCAAATCTAGGTGTCTGGCTTCCAAGCTCTGTGTCTCTGGAAACATTCCCACACCTCCTTAGCTCCAACTTCATCTTCTCTAAAATATAGGAAAATAATATCTATCATAGCCATTGAACAGATGTTTGTTGAGTGACTAGCATGTGCCTATAATAAGTGAGGTTCTGGGTATACAAATGGTCCCTATCCTTATGGACCTTTCAGCTTAGTGGAGGAAACTGGCAAGTTAACACCAACTTTCATTTTAAGAGTCTGATCAGTTCCACCATGGAGATAATAATTGGGTTCTATGGGATCTTGAAGGACTGGTAGCTAATTAGTTTGGGAACATGAGGGGAATGGAAAGTTTTCAGGAGGAAGAGACTTCTGAGATAGCACCTGAGAGATGAGTAGACATCAGCTAGGAGAATGTTGGGGGTGGGGGTGGTGACAGATGCAGACAGTCCAGGCAGAAGAAACACCCTTTATAGAGGATTGGAGAGGTTTGGGCAATTGAAGCTGGTTCTGCCAGGCTGGAGAACAGAGTGCTAGGTAGAGACTGATGAGAGAGGCTAGAGAGGTAAGCAGAAATCAGACTGAGAAGGACTTCACTAGGCTGATGTAAAATTTAAATGAGATAATGTGTGAAAAGTCTATCAATCCAGTTGGTTCCTGACTTTGTCTTGTCCGATGGGGGAATATATTCTACAGTTAGGGGCTCTTTTAAGTGAAAGATTCTTGTGCAAAGACAATTGCTGTCTCCTGGAGGAACAGGGACCGTATGTTATTAATCTTTTTTATATGTTGAACCAAGTTTGGTGCTATATTGAGTTGAAGCCCGAATCCAGGCTGTTTTCAGAGTGCCTTCGTTCAGATTGTCTCCTCTTTTGTGCCATGTGCTTCTTATCCTTTTCAGGATTTGTTAGTGTGTGCTTATGTTTGGGGTTTTGTGGTGATGATGTGTGGATCTCTTGTGGCAGGGAGAGGAATTGGTAACAGCTGAGAGTACAGTAAATAAAACAGATGAGAAGCAATTGCTTGTGGTGAAAAATACTTGGCAAAGCCAGTCTGCTGTCAGATTGGAGAGAGCTTGGTCAGTGGGTCTGGCAAACGTTTCCTAAGACTCTTGCAGATGGGTGGGAGTGAAGGAGGAACGACGGGAGGGGCAGGGGAGGGGAAAGAGAAAGGCCCCTGCCTTTTAGGTCCTCAGAACATGCTAAATGAGACCTGTGCAAACATAAGCCTTACATGAGGGCAGATTGTGGAACTGTCTTAAAGAGGCTTGAGAACATTGCATATAAATTCATTCTGACTGAGGGGTCTGGAAAGACACAGAGGTAGAATTCGGGCTTCAAGGAGGGGTCAAGAACACATGTAACATACTTGGCACACAGGGCACTCGCTCATTGAATGTTCTCTTCTGCTGTCTCTCCCTTCACTGTGTTCTTTCTGCTCCTGTCCTCTCTGCCTGAGACTAAGTGATTATTTGCATCTAGAGGGGACTCTGGAGGATACTGTGCCGGGACAGCAGGTGTCTTGGCCATGCTTCTTGGGTTCCTCGCAGGATTTCTGGGAAGATCAAGTGGGCCAGAAGAAACTCAACACATGGTAGCTGAATACAGATGTGATTTGAATGAGTTATGTGGCAGGCCTTGGGATTTTTTTTTTGTGGAAAAGGAAATTTAATCACCAAATGCAGTCACTTAGAAAATGCCACTTACAAATCTGTTCTTAATTTTGCATGCTAAATTGTTCTAAATCCACCCAATTACTACTATTTTTAAAATTTATTTATTGTGGTAAAATATACATAACATAAAATTATGTAAAATTTAGCAGTGTTAATTACATTCACCATGTTGTGCTACCATCATTAGTATCTTTTTCCAAGACTTTTTTTGTTACCCCCCAAAAGACTCTATAACTGTTAAGCAATAACATCCCATTTCTCCCCTCCCCCCAGCTTCTGGTAACCTCTAATCTATTTTCTGTCTCTATGAATTTGCCTATTCTAGGTACCTCATAGATACCTCAGATAATGGAATCATACAGTATTTGTCTTTTTGTGTCTGGCTTATTTCACTTAGTATAATGTTTTCAAGGTTCATTTATGTATAATATTTGTCAGAACTTTATTCCTTTTTATGGCTAAATACTATTCCATCACATGGATATACCACATTTTGTTTATCCATTCATCTGTTGATGGACACTTGGGTTGTTCCCACTTTTGGCTATTGTGAATAGTGCTGCTGTGAACATTGGTGTACAAGTATCTGCTTGAATTCTTGCTTTCAATTCCTTTGAGTATATACCTAGGAGTGAAATTGGAATTGTTAGATCATATGAAAATTCTATATTTAGCTTTTTGAAGAACTGCCAAAGTGCCTTCCACAGCAGCTGCATGATTTCACATTCCCACCAGCAATGCACAAAGATTCCAATTTCTCCGCATTCTCACCAACGTTTGTTATTTTCTGTTTTTTTGATAATAGCCATCCTAATGGATGTTGAGTAGTATCTTATTGTGATTTCGATTTGCATTTTCCTAATGACTGTGATGTTGAGCATCCCAGGCCTTGGGATTTTATATGCATCTTCTCACTTAGTTTCCCAGACAATCATTAGTATCATTTTGTAGACATTGAAACTGAAGCTCTTACGCACTGCAACTTGACCAAAGTTTCACATTTTAAGAGTTGAAGCCAGCATGGAAGTTCAGGATTTCTGACTCCAATGTCTCTTCTTATTTTTTAAATTGTTAAGCACCTTACAATACAAGGCAATCAATGCTATTTTTATGTGGTAAAGTGTAAGTCAAGATTTTGGGCAATGCTTTCTGTTTCAAGCATGAATATTTCAGGCTCATAAGAGCAGTAAACTTTTACCTCTTAAGAGTGGACAGTAGTTCCCCCACCCACATTTAAGGACATGAAGAACACAGGGGACTTATTGCTGAAAAGCTTAACAACCGTTTATTGACCAGGAAGGGTTGGGGAAAATCTCTGCTTCCGGTTCAGCAGTTACAGCTCCAGAGAGAAAATAGAAGGCAGGAGTCTGGCCAAAAGAAATCCTTCCATAATCTTGGAGCTGAATTCTATTTCCTTTTTCCTGGGCTTAACCTCACATTCCTAGAGAGCAAAGTTCCCGTTCGTACTTGGAAGGAAATACAAGTCACGTATGCAAAATCTTTGATTTTTGTTTTTTCAAAGGCTCACCACTCGCCCCCTGGTGGAGAGAATCTGAAAGCACGAGGCTGCATTTTTCCTCCTTTTGACATTTGAGGCCATTTGCTCAAAGTCCCCTGATTGCTGTCTTCCTGCACGTGAAGTACCCTAAGGTGGCGGGAGTCAGTTTCCTTTCTAGTGACTATTTATTCATTTGTTTAGTTTTTCAATTTTATGTCCATGACATTGGGTTTAGGAAAAGGAAGTAGTCATGAGTATATGGAACTGAGATACCCCCTTGTCTTTCAAATGGGATTGAGATGAAGGTTCCAATTGTCTTGAAGTTCTGGATCTGGTTCAGGGGCAGCAGAGGTCCGCCACTACTGCTGGGGAGGGCTGGGGGGGTGTGTTGGGAGAAACCAGGAAACGGGCATGGAGAGACTACGGAGGGTTCAGAGTTCAGAGCACCCAGGAAGATCCTGATGAGCTCAACGTACACCACTTTCAGGGGAGCAGAGCCTTTGTGCCATCTCGGCCACTGTCGAAGTTCAAAGTCCAGGGCAGAGTAAGAGTCCCGGCGACAGCCACCTCAACCAGAACAGCCCCTGCAACCACAGGGCACACCCTCCACCAGTCTGCCTGCTTCCTGCTGGCTTTAGGGAACCTGGGAGGTGCAATTTCTTCCAAAGTTTGCATCCCAGAATCCAAATACACTGTAGGCAACACAAATTGTCATGACCACGTGTTTTCCACTTGGCAATCAGGTTTGGATCTGCGTAGCCTTCTTTCAGGCAATATTCATACAGTTCTCGGCTGATGGCTCTCTGCTTATGAAACAGTTTGAAGATGTAGCAGGATTGCTGATGGTCAAGATGGGCCAGACAGATCCTGCTTTTCTCTTTCCTCCATGAAGTTCTCTCTCAGCTTCCTGCATTTTCCGATCCAACTCACCAGTGTTGGCTCAGTCAGCTCCCAGCCATCAGGGGAATGTTCCGGCTTCTTTTCATTTTCTATGTGTAGGCTGCTTGAATTAAGCTGAGCCTCAGGGAATGTAGAACTCATTTTCTGTGTCCTTTCCCCTCGGCTGCCTGCAGTCCCGGAACCTCCGTGAGGGTCCGTGGGCTATGTAAAGGGCTTCCACTTGATTGAGTCATGCCCAACCAGCACCTTATTCCTCTTGATTAACTCAAGGATTTGGGACTTCGTTTACGTCTGCCAAATGATTTCACAGTTGCAACTCAGCTAGGGTTTGATTGGGTAACTGGGAGATGGTGTCCTATGGACCATCTGGAGAACAAGGATCACAACAAAGCCCAGATCATCTCAAAACTGTAATTGAAACCATTCACCAATCCAGAATATAAATACTATTGTTATGAATTTAACTAAATGATGGACTGAAAATGTTTGCAAGATTTGGCTCTTGCTAGGTTAATTGCCTCTTTATATGGCAAGAACGATGTCATATTTCCTATAATATGGGTAGAACATTAATTCAGCATTTTCTCTAGCACAGTTGATCCCAGTGAGTTCTCTATGGTTGGTCATTTAAAAAAGTTCCTTTCAGCTTCATAAGCCCTCATTGGTGGTGTCCCTTCTTAGGCTCCTTCGTGGTTTCTGGCCAAGCAGGTGCCAGCTGCTGGGAGAACCTCTTGCAACCCTCTCTCCCAGTTATAGAGAAGAACTTATGCAGGTGAGGGCCCTTGTGGTAGGTTGAAAATGGCCCCCTAAAAGACACTCATCTCCTAATCCCTGGAGCCTGTGAATGTCACCTTAAATGGGAAAAGGATCTTTGCAGATGTCATTAAGTTAAGGATCTTGAGATGGGGAGGTTATCTTGGATTGTCTGGACCATCACTTGTTTCTTCATAAGATGGAGGCAGAGGGAGATTCAACACTGGCAGAAGAGGAGAAGGCAATCTGACTATGGAGGCAGAGACTGGAGTGACATGGCCACAAATCAAGGAAGCTGGGAGCCACCGGAAACTGGGAGAGACAAGGAACGGCTGTCCCCTAGATCTCGTGGAAGGAGTGCGGCCCTGCCAACACCTTGATTTGAGCCCGGTGATACTGATTTCAGACTTTTGGCTCCAGAACTGTGATAGAATAAAAATCTGTTGTTTTAAGCTGCCAAGTTTGTGGTAATTTATTGCGGCAGCATAGGAAAATAACACAACCCTGAAGATTAAGTTTTATTAGCTTCACACCAAATTCAACTGTTTTTGTATTTTAAGCCTTTGGACTTGTCTGGCCATACATCCAGTTGGATAAGCAGTGTGGGATGGGTTGTGGAGACTAAAGAAAAGATCTGGAGATGGCAAATGAGACTTACAGGTTTATTGGGAGTGACTTATGGGGAGCATCCAGTGTTGGCCGGCTGCATGGAGCTTGCACCGCTACCGTGGGCAAGAAGGGGCTGCTTATATAGGCAGGGGGGCACAAAGGCTGTGTGCTTGCCAAGAGGGGCTGTCCCTGGTATGGCCCACATTCCCAGGAACAGTAGCTCATGTGGAGGGGCTCTGTGTTCCTTTAAGACGTGATGTTCTTTGAGTGAGATAAGGTAAGATCCTGGCTGGCCAGGTCCTGGATCATTACAAATCCCAGCAGCTGGGCATCATGCCCAGAAGTTTGGCATCCTGCCCAGAAGGGGGCTGGAAGGACACATGGTTGCAGTGGGCTTGTGGGTTCTTGCTGAGCAAGCAAGTCCCAGGCCCTACAGGACTGAAGATAGGTGAAGTGAGAGATTGAAGAGGGTGAGAGAGTCCATCTTCAAAAGGGTATTCTGGAGCTCCCACATTTTTGCTAAGAAAGGCAGTCAGGTATGAGTGAGGGGCCTTTGGGGGGCTCACTGAGCCTTAGCAGTTTCCCACTTTGGCCATTTTGTCACTGCTGTGTTGACTTTCACGCTGAGCAAGAATAGGAGAAGGGCTTGTGTGTTTGTTTTGGTGGAGAGTGTAAAGAAGGAACTTGATGAGAACAACAAATTCTTTTACACACTAAGTCTTGGGAGAAGTAGGGAATAGAACCCTATGAAATAAAATTGAGCTGGCAGTTTTGAAGCGAGATTGGAAAAAATAGATGGAAGTCCTTGGGGCTCAACACAAGAAAATAGGAAACCTGGAGCTGCTGCATACCCCGAGATGGGTGCCGAGGGGCTCTGCCCTATTGGCACGGCACAACCATACACGGACATCATTTCTATTAGTGAAGATGGAAGAGGAAAGCTCTTCGCCTGCAGCAGATTGCATTATTGTGCCTGATTATGTTCTCTTTCCCTCCTGTAAGATGAGTATTCATTTCTGCCTGTTGTCATGAGATTTACCATGCCTGCCATGGGAGGAGTATGCTTCCCCATCTCACCTATATCGGGCTTAGCCATATGATTTGATTTGGCCAGTATGGTTGGAAAGGGCAGTATGCCAGTTCCCAGGAGAAGCTTTAGGAACCATCGGAATATTTCTCCAGCTTTCCTGCTTCTCTCTTTCTGCTAAGGGATAAGTAAGTCTCAGATGGGGACGGTTCCTCTGACCTGGACTCCAGAAGACAAGAAGTGAAGCCACGGCCAGTACTCCACTGACAAGCAGTAAGAACAATCTCTATGGATCTCAGCCTTTGCGGTTCTCGGGTTGGTTGTTATAATTAAGAGCTCTATAATTAAGTGAGAGTGAAGGGAAGGTCAGAAGGGAGGCATCCCTCATCACATCTCAGTTACCTTACGTGTTAAGGCAAGAATCGTAGTGGTGTTGTGAATGAATCTTCAGAAAATGAAGCATGGGTGGGAGTGGAGGAAAGACAGCCATTTTGGTCAGGGAGCTTCCTTGTAAGAGTGAACTTTGAAGTTTTAGGAGGTTGTGAAGGTGCTAGCTGAGTGGAAAGTGGGCGAGACTTCCCAGCAGAGAGTAGGGGACACATTCCGGGAAAAGTAGGGAAGTGCACAGTGGAATGGTGTCTATAAAAATCATGGACGGAATGGCTGTGCTTAGGTGGTGTGTGGTGGTGTGTATGTCTTGCAAAGGCATTCGGGTTTCATCCCCAAATCTCTGGAGAGCGAATGAAAGGTTTTAGACGGGAGCAATGATATCAATTTAGATTTTAGAATGGATGGAATGGATGTTATCTTAGGCAACAGGATGTGCTCAAAACATCTACTGAATGGGTGACAGGAAACAGTGAGATCTATCACCTGCTAAGTGCTCCTAGGTGCTTGGTTTGCAAAGGTGTCCAGGGTGACCACATCGCTAGAGGCAGCAGCAGGGGATTTCAGTTTCTATGAACAAATGCATATAATGGTATTTGAGTATTTTTTTGTCCTTTAAAAAGGGAACAACATGAGATCTTCTGAGTGTGTTCTAAATGAGTGCCTTGTGATTCCCTCATTTGGAGAACGGTTACTGCTCAGCTGAATGCCAGGAGCTACCATGATGATCTCCATATGCTTTCAGTTCTTACTCTCGGCCAATTATTGTTCAACATATTCTTATAATGTGCTGTGGTTTGAAGAAAGGAAGTGTAAGGAGCACAGATTTTTAAAACATAACAAGTTAGGAGTAGAAATTGAAAATATTTCTGCAAATTTCCTTCAGGTAGATCTTTATCATTGGTTTGAGTTATCTTCCATTGATCAAATGTTTTAGTGACACGTTGAATGTCTCTGGCCTAAAATATAAAAAAAAGAGAAAATAGAGTGGTGTTTATATACTAGTATTCCTTTTCATTTAATGTGAGTAAATGTGAGTAAAGGCCATCCATACTCAAGATAGGTCATTTGCAGAGAAGTGCTTGCAAATACAAACTTTGCTCATCTTGTCAATAAGAAATAAAATATACAAATGTTAAATCCCTTCATATTTTAATGCAAAATGAGTGAATTCATAAGTTTAGGTAGTAAAAGCAATTTTTGCCTAGACTTAATGGCTTAACATAGGGTTGATTTGACTACATATTTTGGTATAAATTCAGTCTTCAAATCATGTGATATGATGCCAGTTTGGATTTTACTTTTGTCAATGAAAATATTTTTTATATGTCAACAATTTAGGATAAATTAAACAACATCTCTCTTATTAAATGAGAATAAATTAAGATGTGCCTTTATGAATCAGAACAGTACCTGTCACAGTTTATGGCCTCAATCCATATTTATTGAGTAAATGAATATGTATTAAGATTATATTAATATAAACTTTACAATACAATCTTTCTAGATATGTAGATCTAAAATAATATTCTTTCTACATAAAATCACTTAAATATCATAGGTTAAGTAAAATAGTGAAATAATTTGAATAAATCTTAAAGTTTGAGAATCCATATTATTGTTTAAGGGTCAGGCACACAGGGTCACTGGCCCCCAGGGGGCACTAATCCCGTGAAATATAATGTGAAGGGCACTAGAACTGAATTCAGAAGTCAAAGAGATTGAGAGCACCTCTTTACATAGACTGCCTCATCAATCCTCCCACCATCTTGCAAAGGTGGAATTGGATCCTATTTTAGACGTGAGGAAACTAAGGATAGCAAGTTATTGCCTTGTTCCAAACCACTTGGCAGGTTAGTGGAAAGATTCAGGTCTGAGCACAGGTCTCCCTAGTTCAAGTGCCTGCCCACTGCCTCATGATCTCGTCTAAACACACAATGAGGAAGGCTTGAAAAAGGTGGTGGGACGGAGAAGGGACAGTCCAAAGCATTTAGGAGAGGGTCCATTGGGTGTGAGGTATAAGCTGTGAGGTGTGAGGGGTGATGGAGCAGGAGCTTGAGGCTGGGTGGGTGGAAGCTGGGGTGATGTTGTTGGGGGGTGGGAGTCAGTTTAGTTTTTGACACCTGGTGTTTGTGGTTCCATATGACGCTGAAATGGATAGATCCAGTTGGCAGTTGTGTGTGTCTTCCTGGAGCTTAGGAGTGTTGCCTAGGCCCCTAAGATGATTTTGAGCAAAAGTTGTGGGGAGAAGTACCAAGGACAATATTTACCTCCCTCTAGATTTTGTCAGGGGGTAGACAACCTTGGAAAGGAAACTTGATAGCTTGACTCAGGGTTTACCTGGAAGCAGATTGAGATGAGGGCCCTAGGAGTGCAAGTGGGCTCATCAGAGTCTCGGCTCCCTCCCCAGCCTCATATTATATTTAATAGAGTTTTAGACGAGTCCTTACCTCTGTGTGCAAGAGGCACTGTCCAGTCTTTGCTGTCTATAAACCCAGCACAGTCTTTGACTGAGGTGATGTTTGAGATACTTTCTTAATATTGTACCAGGGCATGGATACTGATGAACATCACTGGGTCAGGAGCTTAGCTCAGAAACTTGAATAGAACCCGTGGTCATTCCCTAGTTAACCCCTTCCAGGCAGACCCAGCCGAGATTCTGCCTTGCCTGTGCCTGTGTCTGTGGCTGAGTCATGGGGCCTTTTGATGCTGAGAAAAGGTTTGATGTGGGAAGGGATCTGTACTCCAGCTCTGCTTCAAGCCAGGGCTTGGAATGTGACAGTGGTGTCTATTACAATCAGTTCATAACTTTTAATGGGAACACAAAAGCTGTATACAGCAGCATCCCCCTTCCTTTTCTGAGCTGCCAGGTTGAGGCTTTATAGGTAAGAGATGTGTAAACGTGTGTGTGTGTGCGTGTGAGAGAGTGTAGGAAGGAAGCAGGGTGGGGATGGGGGTGGGCATGGGAGAAGGGCAAGGGTTTATAAAGAAAATGAAAAGAATCAAAAGGATGAGAGAGAGACAGAGAAAGAGCTAGGAGACAGTAAATCCTATCTAAGCGCACAATGATAATTTACTTTAGGAAAGGGCAGCAGGCGTCAGCTGGTATCTAACATTGTCTCACTATGAAAGGAGTAACCTTTCTAGAGAGCAACGGATTCACCCAGGGAAGAGGAAGAAGAGGTATTGTTCCCTGCAGTGCCAGAGAGAATGTGGCTTTTATTAAAATAAGAAAGGTCGAAGGAAGACAGGTGTTGAGAGCAGGCAGAGTTCTAGTGAAATCGTTCACGGTGCCCTGAAGCAGAGGCCTTACCTATTGGCTGCTGGCTCCTTCTGGAACCACCAGGAGTGGGAACAGGCTGCCCAGCACTCTAAGCCACCTGCCCTCCCACTTTCAGCCTATTCAGGATGGAGAACCAGCCTACTACATGTGTAGTCAGAAATATGCAGGGCCAGCCCGGTGGCGCAGCAGTTAAGTTCGCATGTTCTGCTTCAGTGGCCTGGGGTTCGCTGGTTGGGATCCCGGGTGTGGACCTATGCACCGTTTGTCAAGCCATGCTGTGGCAGGTGTCCCACATATAAAGTAGAGGAAGATGGGCACGGATATTAGCTCAGGGCCAGTCGCCCTCAGAAAAAAGAGGAAGATTGATGGCAGATGTTAGCTTGGGCCTAATCTTCCTCAAAAAAAAAAAAAATATGCAGCACAAATTCTATGTGGTCTCTATGTGAGGGAGCTTAGGTAAATTACAAGTACTCAGCTTAGACAATGAATTTGCCTTGAGCGTGAATCCTCCTAGATATCGGTGTCTCTACAGAACTTGTTCATTTGGATACGTCCTGTGCACTGGTCTTATCAGTGGGCAGGGAATGTCAGTTCTCAGTATAGTGTGCTAAGGGGACTCAGCTCATGGTTCTCCTTTGTAAGCTGCTAAAATTCACTACTTGGAGTTCCTTTCTCAACAAGAAAGGCTGTAGAGTGGGAGAGCAGCTCTCCAATTCCTTGCTGTTTCGTGAAAACAAGCCAGGTCTGCTAAGGGTTTTAGTGTTGCCTAATACAGGTTGAATTACGTTCCCCCAAATTCATATATTGAAGTTCAACCCCACAGTACTTAAGAATATGACCTTATTTGGAAATGGGGTCGCTGCAGATATCATTAGTTAAGACGCAGTCGTACTGGAGTAGGGCATTCCCTTAATAAAACGTAACCTTTTATAAAGTCCTTAATAAAAATGTTTGGAAACAGACACCCGGTAGGGAGAATGCCGGGTAATGGTGGCTGTTTAGAAGCCAAGGAGACAGCCTAGACAACCCTTCCCTTGGTCCTCAGAAGGAACCGACCCTGCTGACCCCTTCATTTTGGACTTCTAGCTTCCAGAATTGTGAGACAGTCCATTTCTGTTGAAGCCACCCAGTTTGTAGGACTTTGCTATGGTAGGCCCAGCGAACGAGTATGCTGATTGTGGTGGTAACTAATCAGAGATAACAAACGTGCATGTTGCAAAAGTAATTAAGTTTCTAGAATCTGAAAAAACCTTTACCGTCAACCTGGTGAGGTCCAGGTTGCTTTCTGAGTGTTTCTTGGCCTTTGCCTTCAATTAGAACTTTATCCAGAACAGTCTAGTGCATTCCATTTGAAATTACTCAGGGTCATTATAATTAATAAATAGAGTGTTTTATTTGTCCACGTTATTTATTTTCTCCACCCCTGCCATGTTTCCTTGAGCAGAGTTCAGGCTTTGGTTTTGGCCTTGTACCTTGGATCGACCAGTGGAGTGTGCGTGGGTGCAACACGTGCATGCCCAACAGAAGCTTTAGTACCAAAGGTTTGTATGATACCACTAATATTATTTGACTAGACGCTATTTCTACAATCTTAAAGTGGCTGGAATTAGAAATTAAAAAAGCTTTGGCTGATTTTTTTATTAAAAAAGTGAAATCTCAGGCACACCAATAATTCCTTTAAAAACCTTTTAGTACTATCACAGTGAAAATATCATTTTCTTGGAGGTGGCGACTGCGGGATGCCCTGGACTTAAATCTGAACTCTACCTCATTAACTTGATATAGTTAGAATTAGTCAGAAAAAGGCTGATTGTCTTATGGCAAACTAAATGTGTACTCATTAATTAGCCTTAGAACATGATTATCTGGGACTGCTAAGGCTTAGCTCATCCTTACTCATGTTGACGATGGTTAACTATTTCTATGTACTATTACTAGATATAAAAATGCCACCTATAAAAATAAATAAAAAGTAAAAAATTTATTACATAAAATTTAATAAAATTTTAATTTTTTGCCTGGCAGTTCACAAAAAAGAAGTGAAATTCAAAGAAGCGGTTTGACTTCGGGGCTTATATACCATTTTTAACAAAGGAAAGTGGGTTTGGGCTTTGAGGGTTGGTAAATCCAGGGGAAGTGGCTAGGAAATACATAGGGGAAGTTAATGGAAGATGGGGATTATTTTAGTGAGATTTGTTTATACTGACTTATCTTCATCTCCAGCGATAAGAGTTGCTCTCCTCTTCATGGTTCAGGAGAGAGGGATACCTTCACGAGGGAAATATATGTTCTGCTTTTAGGCAGATAAAGAAGGAGAAAGAGCTCTTCTTGCATCCATTGATTCTCAATTGCCTTCAGCTCAAAATAATCCTTATGCCAACGTGGCATATCTTGGGGTACCATATCCTGATCCTCTTCACAGTCTTTATCCATGACTCTATGACTGTTATTACTTCATGGACATTTATCTTCCACTTGGTCCCACAGGTACCTTAAGAAGAACTTCTCTTAAACTGAAGCCATCTTTTCTCCCACCTTTACCAGACAAAATTCTCTCCTCTTATAGTGTCTATTTGTGAATAGCATCATCATCCACCCTATATTAGCTAGGAATAGGACTGAATAACAGAAAACTCCAAATAACAGTGGGTTAAAATAGACATTGGGCTCTCACAGAAAAGAAATTCAGAGCTAGGCCAATCAAGGCTGGTATGGTGGCTTCCTAGCTGTCACATCCAGGCTACTTCTATCTTTCTGCCCCAACATTGTAGAACATGGTCTCTGTCATCAGGATCACCTCATGGTCCAAGACAGCTGCTAGAGATCCTGCAATTGTGTGAGATTCTAGGCAGCAGGAAGGAGGAAATGAGGAAAGTCAGCTAAAGCTGAATGTGATACTGAGATATATGAACATTAATGGAATATATTGCCACCCTGGATAAAACTGAAGCTCTGTTACCAAGCAAGAAGGGTAAAATGGTAATATGTAGCCAACCAGCAACTTCTGCAACCACTACTCATCTACACCCTTCCACTGCCAAAGCCAGGAGCCCGAGGTCATCCTTAGTTCCTCTTTCTGATTCTTCACATGCAATCCATCTTCATCTTTTGTAGATTCGTCTTTCTTCATTTTCACTTCCCTTAATTCATAATTTCCTCATTTTTAAGCTGCTGCTGATATTGATGATAACAATAATTAATATTTATTGAACTCTCACCAAGTATCACTATGCAAAATGCTTTATGTGCATTTTCTCATTTTATCCTTGCAACAACTCTATTTGATGGATACTATCCTTATATCAATATGCCAGATTATCAAACAAAGGCTTAGGAGGTTAAGAAACTTGCTTAAAGACCCACAGTTAGCAAGTGGCAGAGCTCGAACCAATCCTAGGTCTTTCTCCCTCTCAGTTACTGCCTCCTACCCCGTCATCGAGAAAGCCCACTGTAGCATAGGCAGGAGTTGGCTTGGCCTGGGCCTCGGGGGCATCAGAGAATCCAATCCCTCGACCATATTCACTTTCAGGTCTGGCTCCCTCCAGGCCCTTTCCCACAGGGAGTGATCACTGAGTAGTCTCTCATAAGCAAGTCTGACTCTGCTTCTTCCCTGATTAACACCTTTAATGGTTTTCCATGTCTTTCAAAATAAATCAGTCCTTAGCTGTCACGTCATCTCAGCCCACCATCCCTTGATGGTTCCCTATAAATAGCCTATGCTTAAACTATACTGAATGTTGAATTTCCTGACAAGCAGTATCTTCTCTCTGGGCTTCAGCATACGCTATTCCCTCTGCTTGGACCACTTTCCCCATTCTCCCACCCACCCACTTCAACAGGACTCAATTCATACATCACCTCTTCCAAGAAATACTCCCTGACTTTCTCCTTCACTCAGTTTAGGCTAATTTCCCTCCCTCTGAGCCCTTTGGCAGCCTGTATAGACTTCTACACTAAGGGGCGGTAAGCACACTATTTTGTAATTGTCTATTTCTCTGTCTGCTCTCCCCAGTAGTCTCCAAGCTCCTTGAGGAAATGGGCCATGTCTTAATTGTCTTTGCATCTTTAGGACCTAACAGAGTGCCGAGCTTTTAGTAAATGTTTGTTGAATTACTGAATGCCTGTCCAGAATAAAGTAGATTCTAAGTAAATATCTATTTCTCTATGATTAAATCATATTTACACCAACATTTGTAAAATTTCAAAAAACGTAGTAAAGAATCGACACAACGTCTTTGTCATAAAGTAAATACAACACTAAGGTCTCTGGTGCACTTGAGTGGGAAGAGATGGTCTTACCTGGCATTGAAGGGGAATGGATCTTGAAGTTGGATGGAATTGTGTTTTAATTCTAGCTCTGACACTTAATAAGTCTTATAACCTTGGGAAAATTGTTTAACCTCTTTGAATTTTGGAATCCTTACCAGTAAAAATAGAGTTAATAATGGCCACCTTTCAGATTGTTGTAGAGAGTGAGTAAGATAAAATCTAACCTGAGAGGTCTGGTTTAATGCTTGCCACATAGAAGAACATCAACAAAGAATCCTATGCTTGATTCTTCCTCCCCACTCTCTCTCTTTCCGTCTCTTTGCTTGGTTCCACTTTTCTTGCCCCTTTTGCATCCCAGACAGACATCATGTTAATGAAATAAACAACTCTGGATATAAAGATAGGAGTTTGAATCTCAGCCCTGCTACTGACTGTGTTTGTTATTTTCAAAAATTGTATAAGCTGTTTTTATTGTATTCCTGGGGTTACATTTCTTTGTTCCACTCTCAGCCCCTACCACAGTGCTATGCACAGAGTTTATTCAGTAACGTGTATTCAGGAAATATAAGTTGGGTCCCTATGGTTTCTAGTTAAAGAGCTGCTGCTGGAAGAAGGATTCCATGATGGGGAGGGCGGATGAGTTCCGGGATGAGGCTGCAGCTGCTGACCTGGCCGATCAGGACTGGCTTGGAGCCATCTACTTGGCCAGCACTTGATTGGTTGGACATAGAAAGGAATGAAAACCAATCAAGAAAGATGACCTTTCGTGGAATTAAGCAATTTGCAAGCAGCTGCAGAGATCCTGGGACCCCAGTAAGAGCAGGCAGATTTGCCTGGCTTTTATGTTGGACTCACATCAAACTCATTAATGTCAATAAGAAAGAAATTGAGCTTGTCTTTGTTGTGAGCCTAATGAAGCCTTTGCTGGTTGCACTAAATTTCTCCCTTTGATTTCCGTCTCTTTCCCTTTTTCTGTTTCATTTTATTTAATGCCCTTCTGGGCAATGGCTCTTTCACTCTTTATTTTCAAACAAGGGAGGGGAGATAGAGAAGAGGAAGAAAAGTTTAAAAACCCTAAGAAAAACTTTAAAGGGAGTGTTTAGCTTTTCTCTATGGTGATATGCTTAGATCTTCCCAAATCCACATCTGGGAAAACTCTGCCCTAGGCTGATGCGTGGTGAGGAGAAGGTGGGGTACCATTATGTGGCAGGTTAGCATTCACGCCAAGGGAGAGCTGATTCCCTCCCTCTCCGCTGAACCACTTCCCAGTGTGAAGTATCTCATTTGGAAAGATTGCTAAACGAGGCCTCTAACTCACTTCTAAGTGGTAAGTTAGGTTGTAGATAACGCAAAACCCATCTCAAACTGACTTAAGCAAAAGGGAGCCTTTATTAGCTCATCTACCTGAAAATCCCAGGGAAAGCTGGCTTTAGGTAATGTCATCAGGTATCAGTTCCTCTCCATCTCTTGGCTCTATCATCAGCTTCATCTGCAGACTTCATGTGGTAGTTTTTATCCACTTCCACGGTGATGCTCAGATTATTTTCAACTCCTGATCTGTGCCTGTTATCAATTTATTGCCTTCTTTGCGGAAACAAATATAGGCCCTTTTACTATTTTTCTGTTGTCCGCTGATACAACGTTAGGCTTTGTCAGCAGAGGAAATTGAACACGTCTCAGGAGGAAGGGGTTTCCTGCCTGGCTCTGATGTGACCTTTCTTCAGGCTTCTGAGCACAGGCAGCTTCTCGGGTACAGGGCTTCTGCAGTCCAGAGTAGTCAGCAGCACCCAGAGGTCAACAGCTGTCCCCAGGACCACCTCCTGCTACGATCAAGTCCTTTCACAGCAGCGTGCTTACAGCTGCAACCTGCAGTGCTTCCAGCCTCTCCAGGGCCCTGCTCTGCGGTGCACAGCAGCCGGTAGTCCCCACCAGCATTCACTAGCACTCTCCTTCATGCAGTTTTGTAGTCTGAGTGTTTCTAGTGAGACACTTCCCCATGTACAGCTTTCCCCAGCACCCTAGATGGTGAATTTCTGACAGACTCTAGAGGATGGATTTCTAGCAAGTTGCACTGGCATGGCACCACAATGACTTCTCTGTCATCCAGTGAGCCACAACCCTGCTGTCTCCAACAAGGTCTGGACCCTAACCCTGGAGGAGGGTAAGACTGTTCCTTGGGTACTCTGTCTCAGTGCTAGGGGCATGGCTACTCCTTATGTCTGCCACTCCTATATTCTTTAGAGTTCTCTTTCCTTCACACTAACCAATGCCACATTACTCCAATACCCTGTCATAACCAATCATTCGTTATATTCAGTTTTCCTGCTCAAGTTATTGTGTGGTTTCTTTCTCCTGATTGGACCCTGGTTGATATACAGTCATCCCTCCGTATCTGCTGGGGATCGGTGCCAAGACCCCTGCGGATACCAAAATCTGTGGATACTCAAGTCCTCATATAAAATGGAATAGTATTTACTTTTAACCCACACACATCTTTCTGTATGCTTTAAATCATCTCTAGATTACTCATAATACCTAATACAATGTAAATAGTTGTTATATGATATTGTTTAGGGAATAATGACAAGAAAAAAAAGTCCTTATGTGTTCAGTATAGATGCCACCATATAGGCCTTTTGGTCCAAGGTTGGTTGAATTTTTGGATTTGGAAACTGCCCATATGGAGGGCTGACTGTATCACCTTCCCAAACGACAGTGCAAAAAACATCTTTATACATGTGCCCTTATGGACTTGAAGTTTTATTTGGGTATATATACCCAAAACTTGACTTGCTAGATCATAGGGTAAATATTTAACTTAACTAAATCCTTCCTCACTGCTCTTTCAAATAACTACACGCGCCTATACCTCCACTAACAGGGCACATTGGTACTTGCGTCTCACCTGACCACCAACTTTTGACCACTCAGCTGTCAAATTCTTGTCCAATGATGTCAGAGTGGTACTTTATTTTTCTGAATTCCATTTCTTTGATTACTGATGTCTCTTCAAACACTTATTGGGCCCTCAGAGTTTCCTCTTCTGTGAACTACCTTTTCATATCTTTTGCTCATTTCTTTTTTTTTTTTTTTTTTTGATTAGCCCTGAGCTAACATCTGCTGCCAATCCTCCTTTTTTTGCTGAGGAAGACTGGCCCTGAGCTAACATCCATGCCCATCTTCCTCTACTTTATATGCGGGATGCCTACCACAGCATGGGTTGCCAAGCGATGCCATGTCCGCACCCAGGATCCAAACCAGCGAACCCTGGGCTGCTGAAGCAGAATGTGCAAACTTAACTGCTGTGCCACCAGGCCGGCCCCTTTTTGCTCATTTCTTTTATTGGTGTTTATAATTTTTTTTTGTTGAATTGTAGAAGTTGTTTGTGTATTCTAGAAAACATTCCCTTGTCAGTTTTAGACATTGCAAATATCTTCTCCCAATCTTCCTCCTGTCTGCAAACTTTGCCCCTGATGTACTTTATTGAAAATAAACCCTCTTTTTTGGCGTCATAAAAAGAAGTTTCATTTAAATGTTTTTCACTCTCCAAAATATTCTGCCACATATCTTCCTCTGACATACGTTTACTTTCATAGTTTGGTTTTATTTTATTTATTTTTAATTTTTTTTTTAAAGATTGGCACCTGAGCTAACATCTGTTGCCAATCTTCTTTTTCTTCCTCTTCTTCTTCTCCCCAAAGCCCTCTGGTACATAGCTGCGTATTCTAGTTGTGAGTGCCTCTGGTTGTGCTATGTGGGACGCCACCTCATCATGGCCTGATGAGCAGTGCCAAGTCTGTTTCCAGGATCCGAACCAGTGAAACCCTGGGTCGCTGAAGCAGAGCGTGCCAACTTAACTCCTCGGCCCTGGGCCTGGCCCCTGGCTTTAAATACTTAAAATACACTTTTGATTATGGTATTAGAAGTGATCCATATTTTTTCTTCTATTTATCGAGCCCAAAAATATATATTTTAAAGGAAAGAAGAATGTGATCGTCAGCCTTTGTGAGGGACCAAAAAGCAGTGCATGGCAAAGTTTAAAGTAAAAATGAATTGTCAAGACTAATATACATAAAAGGAGACAATGTATCACAAAATCTATTCCATATCAGTATGGTAATTACTGGAATGCTGATTATGATTATGATAATTATTGGAATATTAGAATAAAGCATTAAGCCTGGAGACCTCATGGTGATTGTCTAACTGTGGCTTTGAATGGCATTATTCTGCTTAAGAGAAATTTCATCTTTCTACTCATTACTCAGTTTTTGTGGATAATTGTTCGGTTTGGTTTGGTTGCCTTGAATTCATTCCTCTTTTTTTTTTTTTTTAAAATGGCAGTAGTATACCAAATTTCCTTTTCTATTCTCAAGAATACAAACCTTCTCTATTTTCAGATCACATAGTTTGGGTGGGATTAACCCCATGTCAGGAGTAGAATATGTTACCAAAACTTGACATTTAGAGCCACAAAATTCCTCAGTCCAGTGATTGGTCAATGAGAACATATGAGCTAGGTCTGGCCAATGGGCAAGCTTCATTCCCTTGCCACAGGGATTGGTTCAGCAATCTCAGGTTGGTCCAGTCATAGTTAACCCCAGGAGGTATGCAGAACTATAAGAAAGAGACACTCTTTTCTTTTTCTGTTGCACTTAGACTTGGGTAGATGTTATCCTGCAGTTGCCAGAAACTACCACATGAAGCCTGCAGATGAAGCTGACTCTACAGCCAAGAGATGGAGAGAAACTAGTTTCTGATGACATTACCCAATGCCAGCTAGATAAGCTAATAAAGTCTCCCTTTAGCTTGAGTCAGTTTGAGATGGGTTTTGTGTTATCTACAGCTTAGCTTACCACTTAGAAGTAAGTTAAAAGCGTAACTTACCAATCTTTCCAGATGAGATATTTCACACTGGGAAGTGGTTCAGCGGAGAGGGAGGGAATCAGCTCTCCCTTGGCGTGAATGCTAACCTGCCACATAATGGTACCCCACCTTCTCCTCACCACCCATCAGCCTAGGGCAGAGTTTTCCCAGATGTGGATTTGGGAACATCTAAGCACATCACCATAGATAAACACTCAAAAGTAATTTTTTGGTTTTTAAACCAAATTACTATATGGTGTTTAGAAGCAAAAAACTATATACATATATAACTATATATATAAGGACTATATACATAAAAAGGATGTGGATAAAGCGACATGGACAGAATTTAAACCAGGTGCTGAGTGAAGAAAGGAAGAAGCGCAATGAGATAGAATAAAATACTATCTCTGTAAACACACATAATGACGATATATCTTTTGCTAGATTACATTCAGACAGAAGGATATATATCAAGCACTTTAGAATATTTGCTTTGTGGGGGATGGAAATAAAAGTAAATATAAAGTAAAAAAGGAAGGCTTTTATAGATAATTATGATAGTGTGTGACAAACTGAAGAGTATGATTAAATTAACTCTTGGTACATGAGTCTGAAGTTCAAAAGAAAATTTACTTTTATCATTACAAATGTTCAGACAGTATCTGCTCAGTGGTCAACAAGTACCTCTTAATTTACCTAGTCTTTTGGGATGAGTGATATCTTTTCATTAGTTTGAGGACTAAAGGGAATATTACCAAAGCAGTAATATAGGCCGTGATGAAAATAACAACAAAAATATAGAAATTAAAAAATATAAATACTTGAAGTTCTGTTTTAGAGACAAAACTTGTAGAATACAAAAGATTTGTTCAAAAAGGATTGCAGGATAAAAAGCCTAAAAAAAAAAGATGTTATTGTTTTGAGTAGCAAGCCATGTTGATTCACTTATATACAAATTAAGTAATAAAACAATGAGGTCATAGAGATTGAGTAAATTGTCACAAGGTAGGTGGTTAAAATAAGGCTTCTGTGACAAAAATAGTTCACAACCTTAGTGATCTAACAGTTTATTATAGTAAATATTTTGACAAATGTAGTTTCCTATAACTACTCATAGTATCAGAATTAGAAGTCAACAGTCCTTGGGACCATTGAAACAAATCTTTCAATATTACAGGAAAGGTTTTTGCCATTCTTAGTAAACATTCTTAGACAGAAACTCAACTTTATGTTGACAAGATAGCGAATAAATCTACATTTAACTTAAATTTTGTGATATATGAATGTTCACTAAGCTTTTTTCAAATCTAACAAGATGGAATGTCTAGTTGAATACTTTGTCTTCTCAAAGCTCCCATTCAACAGTCTTCCAGTTCTTTTCAAGGGTTTTCATTATACTGCTAATTAGGTTTTGTAGCCTTTGGCTTCCGTTACATTTTCCAGACAAGGCTGAATTAAAAAATATGGGGCACCCCTGAAGGAGAGATGTTATCAGTGGGCTGTGATTTTTCTGGCAGGTGCCATGAGTCAAACATGTACCATGACTGTGAGGGGTGATTCTTGGAAGTTTACATTTTGGCCTGATGAGGACCAGGGAAATAGGTTACCAGACCAAGTCTAAGTGCTTTGAAGTTAAGGATTCCATTCCTTTTTCTTTGTGTTTCCCACATGAAATGCAGATGTATAATAAATGCCATATACATATTGAAATAGATTCTCCTGCTCTCATTGAACTCAGCAGCAAAACCAAAGAGAATGTGAAAAGCAAGTAGACAATGTTACAGATTATTGCCCAGATCCACACCTTGGGTTTTACATTTTTCTTGTTCATGTTGTTGTCTGAAATATTTCTGTATGCGGAGCGATGCTTTCTTCTCGAGCACCAAAGACTCCATGGTTAAAGCTCAGAGCACACGATTTTATTTCAGCTGCGTAACCAATATAGGAATCCTATCCTTATCTATTCCAAATTGGTGAGCAAATGTTTACTTACCAGGGGAAAATATTAAGCGCTAATATGGCAATAATATCAATCTCTGAGCTCGGAAAAGCAATTCTGAAATTACACACTATGATATGATTTTGATAAAAGATATCATTTAATTGATTTCTGCCATAGTTGCAAGGACAAATTATCTGGCAAGGGGTCCTTCTGCATAGTTTTCCTATTAAAGTTTGGGCTTCTTTTCTTACAGGGGTTGCTTCAACCGGATGGGATAAGTCTTTTAAAAAGGGCACATTGACACATAGGGACAACCTCCTGCTTTCAGCATGGAACTTCTGAGAAAAAGTAATAGAACATTAACCCAAGATGATGAAGGCGCTCACCTGACGTTTCATGCCAAGAATGATGTGTTTTCCCGAAAGTCTGCCCACTTTGCTACCTGAGCCACTGTGTGGGTGTAAGGTGGCTATGGTGTCATGGAAAGAGCATGTGAATTCTGGACCAGTCACTGCTTCTCTTCTCTTGTGTGAAGAGTGTCTAGAGATACTTAGGATGTTTGTGTTTATAGGTGGCTGGCATTTTCTCTCCTTGGGGAAGTCTTTGCACGCGTAGAGGTGTAGGTGTGTGTATATATATATACGCATGGGTATACAGCATAAAGATATGTGTGTGTGTATGCGTGTTTTAGGAACCCCTAGACGTGGATAGATCAGCTGGCTGCTCCCTCTATGCTACGATTTAAAGGCTGATGCTGAAAATTTCCCTCATCTGACCCGTCTAAATATTCCCCTTCTGGCTCTGTCAACATTCATGGTGCCTAAAATCCTGCCAGTTATCCATGCTTTTAATTAAGTTATGGGCTGACAGAAGCCTCTGTCAACATGCAAACATTGAGGGTAGTTAATATATTAAATAATTAGCCACAGTAACATGGCTCTCAGTTTATGTAATTTGCCAGAAATAATTAACCAGATCATTCGGGAGTAGAAAACTGGAATAGTAAGTTTTGTTGGGGTGATGGTGGGTGGTGGTTGAGGAGAAACTGAGAAAGGTCCCACATCTGGGAGGTCCCAGGCTTTGCAATATGCTTCACTGAATCTCTCGAAAAGGTAAATTGGACATCTAAAGCTCATCAAATGTTGTAGGTGTGGAAAGCAGAAGGAAAGGGAAAATACATCTCTAAAAGGTGAACAGAATGCTAAAGATCTACTTTGCTTATGTCATAAATTGAAATCTGGCCCCATCTCTTTTTCACTTAATGGCTCTGAGGTCCTTTTGCATACGTTTTGGGTGTAATAGAGGGTCTGACATGTCTATATTTAACTAAATACTTTTTGTGTCTGCATTTAAAAGAAAATAGTCTCCTAGTTAGTAAGCCTTGATATGTACATATATAAAACTTGAGAGGAGATGCGTGATGTGTGCATATTTATATTCCCAGAAGAAAGGGAGGTCTGCTATGCACTTGTTATCTCTCTGGCTCCCTTGGACACAGGCTGTCCTGACATAAGAAGCCATGAGGCTCATTATTACAAATTCTGACTCTACAGTGTTTCAACACTAAGTAATTCATCTTGAGTCAATGAAATGGAAGAAATCAGAAAGCCAAGTTGCTGTATAATGCAGCAAGTTAGTGAAACAATGTAAGAAAAGGAGTAAGTTAGCCAAACAGCACCATGAGTTTAGCTGGGTCGAAGAGTCACCTACTTCACTCACCTGCTGAGCTTCCCAGAGAACAGAGCTATTTACCTGAACTGAGCAGCACTGATTTGTCATGCCATTGGATTTTTCTATTCTTTCCCTCCGAGGAAAGCGATTTCCCTTCCATACTGCAGGTGGCAGCATTGCCGGCCTCAATCCCTGCTCTGCCGTGGTTGGCTGAGTGTGTGATGATGAATCTGCCAAGGCAGAAATGCTTGTTTGCATTACAGGAGACTGTAGCTCTTTAGAATTTCATTAAAAAAAGAAAGACCACTCTTATTGCTATTATAATCATTTTACATTTTCACTATGTCTCTAGAGCAGGCAAATATGGCAGCAGCGTTGTAAGCTTCTGTGTGGCTCTTTCAAAATCAGAGGTAAGAATTTTTTAAATTCCTGCCCACGGTCAAAATAGATCTACTACTTTTAATTATTTTTGCAAAAGAATATTAGTGGCTACATCTTAGTGAGATTACAGTGTGGAAATATTTATTCTGTTGTGCTAAAGCCACATGGTTAGTTTTCAGCTGGAGAAGTTATTCTTTTATATATTTTATTTTCCTGATTCTATCTATTGAATAATGTCTTATTAAACAGTAATAATAGGTAAGTTCCTACCATGTTCTGAGTTTGGTGCAGAACATATAAATTCTTAGATTATGAGCTCCTTGAGAGTGGCCATTTTGTCTTAATTATGGTGTATTTCCAATACTGATTAATACATATAAAATAATGATATTTAATATTTGGATGTGCCAGCCACTGTTGCAAATGTTTTACACATATCAACACATGTAATTCTCATCACAATGGTCTGAGGAATGTATTGTTATTATTATCTCCATTTTATAAATGAGGACATTGAGACGCAGAGAGAGTAAGTAACCTCTAGGCAAGTTTCAAGGTATGGTAATCTTGGTTACTTTTTGGTCTCTGAATGGTTTTTTGATTTAGTATCCCTTAGAATGCTAGATGTGTGAGTTCCTTAAAAATTGAAGCAAAGCAAAATTTCACATATTTTAAAAAATGTATTTTGTCATTTATGCAAATATTGTGTGATTCCACTTAAATGAGGTATCTAGAGCAGTCGAATTTGTAGAAATAGAAAGTAGAATGGTGGTTGCCAGAGCGTAGGGGAAGGGAGAAATGAAGAGTTCTTGTCCAATGGATATAGAATTCTAGTTTTGCAAGAAGAAAAATTTCTGAAGATCTGTTGCGTACCAATGTGAGTATACTTAACACTACTGAACTGCACACTCAAAAATGGTTAAGACGGTCAATTATATATATTTTTTTACTACAATTAAAGATTTAAAAAAGACACTTGTCCAAGAGAAACAAACAAATCATAATTTGTCATTATGTAATGAATTCAGTTTGTAGTTAATTAAAGTTTCAGTTGAGGCTCTGAGCACATTAAAATCATATTTGTTGGACCAGCAAGCAGGGTCAGATGTTTGCTTGTGTTTTTTTATGTTCCTAACAGTGAACTCAAAAAAGTATATGCATTTGATCGCCAAATGCTCTCGATAAAGGAGAGTTACTGATAAGCAAATATTTTTTTTATTGTGGTAAAAAACACATAACATTAAATTTACCATTTTAACCATTTTTAGGTGTACATTCAGTAGAGTTAAGTATATTCGCACTTTAGTGAAAGAAATATCTAGAACTTCTTCATCTTGCAATACTGAAACTCTATACCCACTAAACACTCATTCTACCTGCCTCTCCACACCAAACCTTTGGAAACTAGCTTTCTGTTTTCTGTTTCTATGATTTTGACTATTTTGGATACTTCAAATGAATAGAATCATACAATATTTGTCCTTTTGTGACTAGCTTATTTCGCTTAGCAAAATGTACTTCAAGTTCATTCATATAGTAGCATGTGACAGGATTTCCTTCTTTTTTAAGGCTGCATAACATTTCATTGTATGTATAACCACATTTTCTATATCCATTCTTCTGTTGATTGACATTTGGATTGCTTCTACCTCTTGCCTATTGTGAATAATGCTGAGATGAAAATGGGTGTATAGATATCTCTTCAAGATCCTGCTTTGAATTCTTTTGTATACATACCCAGAAATGGCATTGCTGGATCATATGGTAATTCTGATTTTAATTTTTTGAGGAATCTCTATACAGTTTTCCATAATGACTGCACCATTTTACATTCCCACCAACTGTGTACAAGGGTTTCAATTTTTCCACATCCTCGTGAATGCATTATTTTCTGTTCTTTTGATAGTGACCATCCTAGTGGGTATGAGATGATATCTCATTGTGGTTTTGATTTGTATTTCTCTTATGAGTAGTGATGTCAAGCATCTTTTCATCAGCTTGTTGGCCATTCATATATCTTCTTTGGAGAATTGTCTATTCAAGTCCTTTTCCCATTTTTTAATTGGGTTATTTTTGTTGCTGTTGTTGACTTGTAGAAATTCCATATATATTCTGGATCTAAACCCCATGAGATATATAATTTGAGAATATTTTCTCCCATTCTGTATGTAGGTTGCATTTTCACTCTGTTGATTGTTTCCTTTGATGTGCAGAAGTTTTTAAGTTTGATGTAGTTCCATTTGTCTCTTTTAGCTTTTGTTGCCTATGTTTTTCGTGTCATATCTAAAAAATCATTGCTAAATCCAATGTTCCAAAGCTTGCTTCCATGTTTTATTCTAGTTTTACAGTTTTAAGTCATCTTATGTTTAGGTCTTTAATCCATTTTAAGTTAATTTTTGTGTATGATGTAAGGCAAGGTAACTTCATTCATTTGCATGTGGATATCCAGTTTTCTGAGCATCATTTGTTGAACACTCTGTCTTTTTTCCATTGTGTCATCTTGACACTTGTTGAAAAATCACTTGGCCATGTATATAAAGGTTTATTTTTAGGTTTTCTGTCTATTCCTTTGGTCTATGTGTTTGTCTTCCTGCCAGTACTACACTGTCTTAATTACTGTAGCTTTGTGGTATGTTTTGAAATCAGGAAGTGTGAGGCCTCCAACTTTGTTCTTTTTCAAGATTGTTTTGTCTACTTTGGGTCCCTTGAAATTCCTTATGAATTTTAGGATGGTTCTATTTCTGAAAAAAAATTCCTTTGGGATTTTGATAGCCATTGTAGTGAATCTGTAGATTGCTTTGGATAGTATGGACATTTAGTTAGCACTTTTAAATGGAGAAGAAAAGTGCCAATACAGGCATGATGCGGTCATTTGTTAAGCACCCCTAGTTTGCAAAATTTCACGATAAATATGGAACAGTAGGAAGAGTCCCAAGACTTTGAAACAGAAGACTTTCATTTAAACCATTACTTTGCTCTGTGACCTCATGCAAGTCATTCTATAGCTCTGAGCCATAGTTCCCTCATCTTTAACGAGGATAATAATCCTTTGTGTCTCCTAGAATTGTTGAATGAATTGAGTGAGTTAATGGCAAGAGAGCACTTTGGAATATTAATGATTATAATTATAAAACTATGATCAATACTAGTAATGACTTACATTTATATGGCGAAAAAATTGTAAAGAAAGTCTATACTTTATGTCAAAGTAGACTATCTTAGCTTGTGAATCCCTAGAAGGCAAGGAGTTGTTCTTGTTTAGTTTTGTATGTGTCATGTAGAAACACAAACAAATTTATGGGCAAGCTTTTTGGTGGTGCTGACAAGGAGAGTGGAGATAGTCATGGATAATGTTCCGGAATAGCAAAGGACAGTTTTTACTTAGGAAATAAATATATGTGTAGCTTGACTCTTTTATGTAAGCCAACCCAAATGGATATCAGGGACAACTCCTTAATATAGGTGTGGATGTTTTAAAAAGTAGAATTTCTTTCTTTTTTCTTTGCTTATTGCTTTGTTCATCCTACCATCCAGACATATAGAATCTACCACTGCTAACATTCTGGGACACCCTTCCTTCTTGTTTTTTTCAAGCATGTTTTTTGCATAGGTGAGCTCAAACTGTACATGTAATTTTGCATTCTACTTTTGATACTTAAAAATATATTGTAGACATTTTTCTACATCTTTAACTCTCCTTAAAATCATATTAATGACCGCATAATATTATATCATGTGGATTTATACTAATTGACTTAAGCAATTGCCTAATATTGGACTTTTAATATTATTCAATTTTTAGCTTTAATGCTAAGATTTTGTTGCTTCTACTCTGGAACTACTGATCTAGACTCAACTTTGTTTCTTTCTTAGGAGAAGGAGACAGACTCTCTGGGTCTAAGAACTACGGTCCCCAGGAGAATTTTCAGTCAACGTGGAAATGCCAAGGAGGATGAGGAGGTCTTTCCGAGATTCAACAGGGTCTTCATGAAATCTCTGAAATATCTGTATTGTGTTGGTCCCCCAAGTTTCTTTTGTGAAGATGGGAGCAACATGTGATATTCCCACTTCCTCTTTTTAAAACCATCGCTGGGCTGTCATTTCAGCAACATCTTAACAAATGAAAATCCTCCTCTGAGTCAATAGTAATTATAGGAATTTATCACAATTGCCAATCAAGGTGTTCTGAAGAGACTCATCTTTCTTGTTAAATTAGCTTTCACTGCACGCAAACAGTGAGTTATCTTTAGGAAATCAATTGCAGGGAAATTACAGCTTTCATGGAGTGATATAACCTTGCCAACCGTCTTGTTATACATAATTCCTCTACCAAAAAATTCAGCTGGGCTCCTGTGACTTATTTTCAGGGATTATATTTCAAAGCATGAAATGTGGAAAAGTCAACTTCTAAAGGCCCAGGATGGAGGTGGAGGCAATGACCTTGGGAACGTCCCAAGACACTTGTAGCCAATTAAACTGTCACCCCAGATGAGGTCAGTAGCCTGGGGCTTGTCATCGTAAAAGATTTTGATCCAATGGATTTGAAGGAAGCAGTCCATTACTGGGGGTAGATGTTACTGGCTATTCTTTACATCCTACAGTAGAAGAAACTTTGGTTCGAGGATACTTTGGGTAATTACTGAGCTCTATTAAAGAGGCAGTAACATAGCAGATTTTTCTGAAAATGATCAGTGGTGTGGAGTGATCAGGGATCATTTCCTGTAGCAGTTGGAGAAAATCCATTTTAACATTTAATCTCTGCTACCGGTTCCCACATCAAATATACGGCTCATTGATGCTATAACAAGATGGTAATTAATATGCAATTAAGCCAGCATTACTAGGGAATTACCATGTGGTTTTTAAATTAACTTGACTTAGCAGTTTTTATATTTATTGGCTGTGCCAGCGCATGTTTTCCTCCTGGAATGTTTGTGAATGCACTGCATGATGCCAGTAGTCATGAAAATCAGACAAAATGCTAGACTCTCACATTAGCATGACCCACCTAGGAATGGCATGTGTATAAAATAGATATGTTTTAGGAGGTTGTTAGTAGAAGGTAGAAGAACCTCTTGTAAGTTATATGTCAGTACCTTGTTAAACATCTCTTCCATATCTCATTTAATCCTTACTTCAACACTGTGGGGTCAGACTATTAGTGTTCCCATTTTACAGATCAGGAAACTGAAGCACTTGCCCAAGGTCATGAAGCTAGGAAATGACAGAGGCGGGATTTGATTCCAACCAGTGGACTCTCAAGTTCACGTTAAATGCCTCTGTCCTTACTATGTTCTTTAACAAGGGCCCCTGAAGGTTATACACTGTAAAATGGGAACGCTAATAGTCTGACCCCATAGTGTTGAAGTAAGGATTAAATGAGATATGGAAGAGATGTTTAACAAGGTACTGACATATAACTTATAAGAGTCATGCAGGAAAGTGAAGCCGGGTACTTGAAGGGTTCTGTAGATATTCAATAAGAACACGATTGCCTTTTGCCCTTGTTCCCATCACAGACAGGGATGAATCTTGTCAATTTGCTGTTTTCTTGTTTAACTTGAGGGGTGACTGAGGTCTCCAGGATTTGTTTATTTTGCAGAAGAAAGAGAAGGCCTTGGGGGAGGTTGTGATCACCAGATGGCTGGCCCCCAGCAGCTTTTGCAGATTGCCCAGAGGCTTAATGGGAGTGACCCCTTTGTTTCTCCAAAGCTCCTCCTGCCAAGCCCCTTAGCTCTATAATTCCCCCGCCCCCCCAGCCTGCCCAGAGGCTCAATGTGAGTCACCCCTTTGTTTCTCCAAAGCTCCTCCTGCTAAGCCAACTGCACTGGAGGTTTTCTCCATCTCCAAGCACCGATGTCTCAGTGTTTGGCTTGTTGGACATCAGGGCACAACAATTTGAGATTAAGAGGTTTGGTATCAATAGCATCACACCTTCGTTATCAGAGTCGGTTGGAGAGTGCCTTTTTGAGAATATCAGAGACAATTTCTCTGTACAGAGCTTGGTCTCTCTTTGGCAGGTGGATACATGCAGGTTCTGGGGAGAGACACATTGCAAGGCTGCACTCTATTCCTGTTTGTGCAACAAACACCTGTGTGATTTTGGGTAAGTCACTAAACATTTGTAGCCTCAGTTGCTTCATTTTCTTTTTAAAAGATAAAATTGCCTCAGATGAAGGCCAAGACACTTCCAGAAAGTGGATTTTTAATTCGGCAGAATTAATCATTTTAAACCCACTCCTGAACTATCATATAGTTTCAGGGCTCTGTAACATAGTTCTAAAATTGTGAATTCGAAGCTGGATACCCGAGGGGTACTTTAGATATTAAATCAATTTGCTGTTTTTGCTGTTTAACTTCAGAGGTGACTGGGTCTCAGGCATTTGTGAGCTTGTTTTGCAGGAGAAAGAGTGTGGCTTTGGGGAGGTTGTGATCACCGGATGGCCAGCCCTCAGCAGCTGTTGAAGCCCAGAAGTCAGATTGCCACCCCTTTGTTTCTCTGAAGCCCCTCCTGCCAAGCCCCTTAGTTCCATAAAATCCCCCACTTTCTGTTCTTGGGGAAGCAGATCTGAGTGAACCCAGGCTCTCACCTACTTGTTTTGGCCAATTCAAATAAATCTTTCTCCATCTATCTTTTTTTTTTTTTTTTTGAGGAAGATTAGCCCTGAGCTAACTACTGCCAGTCCTCCTCTTTTTGCTGAGGAAGACTGGCCCTGAGCTAACATCCGTGCCCATCTTCCTCTACTTTATATGTGGGACGCCTACCACAGCATGGTGTGCCAAGCAGTGCCATGTGTGCACCTGGGATCCGAACCAACGAACCCTGGGCCTCGGAGAAGTGGAAGGTGTAAACTTAACCGCTGTGCCACTGGGCTAGCCCCTCTTTCTCCAACTCTAAGCTCGGATATGTCAATGTTTGGCTTACTGGGCATCAGGCACACGAATTTAAGATTAAGAGCTTCAGTATCAAATTCAGACAGAAAGCCTGGTTAGGATCCAAGATGACATTATTCTCAAAGGGTCACTAAGGCTGGAGGAAGGTGCTAGGCAAGGAAGACAGGGCTCTGAGAGAGGGTGGCCAATGAAGTGAGGTCTGAAGGGACAGTCAGGGAGAAAGAAGTAGGGGCTGCCATTTGTCAGGGGTCAAACACAGTGGAAATTATACAGGAAAACTACTGAATATTTTGCAAAGAGAAGAACCACTGACTGTGGGATGGACCTAAGAGGAAAATCTGCTCTGCAAGTTAAATGAAGCCTAGGGTAGTTTGTCAGCATGTAAAGAATTTTTGTAAGAAAAGAAAAGAAAATGCTAGGCTTCTCTACTGGACAGTTACTGTTTTTAGGCAGATTTTTGTGCTCCTCAGATACGGGACACACAGACATATGCAGGATGGCTTTCTCTTTTTGCTCAGATTGGGCCACTGCTTGTGCATTTGGTGTTTTGTGTGAAATAGAGTCACTCTCATGGATGGACCTTGAGGGTATTTTGCTGAGTGAAATAAATCAGACAGAGAAAGACAAATACTGCATGATTTCACTCATATGTGGAAGATAAACAAACAAATACATAGATATTGAGAACAGATTGGTGGTTACCAGAGGGGAAGGGATCCGGGGGAGGGTGAAAGTGTAAAGGGGCATGTGTGTATGGTGACGGATGGAAACTAGACTTTTAGTGGTGAACATGATGCAGTCTGACAGGAGCCGAAATATAATGATGTACACCTGAAATTTACACAATGTTATAAACCAAAGTGACTTCAATAAAATAAATAAATTAAAAAAATTAAGAAAAAAAAAAGAGTCACTACACAGAGCAGGCACGGCCCCTTGGCAGTGTGGCTTGGGAGCAGACCATATGTTTGTGAGAAAGGTGTTCATTCCTCCGGGCATCCTTGTGCTGGAGGTCTGCTCCCATCTCCTGCTTAGCCAGGCAGCCTTGTGCCTAAATAACCTTCACCTTGGGAATAGGGCCTCTGAAGCTGGAAGAATCAAAGGCCTGGGCTGATGGAGCTGTCCATGCAGCTACAGGGCTAAATTTTCTTTACCTGGGAGAGTGGCCTTCTCTGCACAGCAAAATTGAGATGTCTGCCTGCTTCTGTAGGCCACGGCTTCCGATGTATGTCAGGGGTGCTAATACTTGTTGGTTCTCCAGGTTGACAGACTGGAGAGATAGTGCGAGGGCATAAAATCAACCTGCCGTTCCTAGTTTCTCTCCTTGGTCTAGTTACGAGCTGAGCGGCCAAAATAGTTTACGGCCTGCTCCTGTCTGAAGAGGCTATTGGAGGAACCCAGCTCTGAGAAGTGATGCCCTTGCACTAATTCAGCCTGCATCTGAGCAAATCAAAACCAGAGTTGCAACATCTGGAGTCAGTACCTTTTCTTTCAGCATAGGAAGGGCGAGCGCCTTGGAAGCTACAGCCTTTGAATCAGGGCCCAAGGCCAAACACAGTGTGATGGCTCTTCCTGTGCCCTCAGTGTCCCCTGGAGCCGCGGAGTCACAAATCTTTAGAAGGTGGCTCTTTACCCTGAAGGGGCCTTGGAGCATCCTCCAGTTGTTCTATGCAAGCTTCTGTCATTGCTCGAAGCAAAGGTTACCCTCTAGGTCCCTAGGGCTTAAAAGTACAGCGCCTCCGATTATCTGGGAAGCTGGTGGGGGCAGGGATTGTGGGTAAGGAGTCTGCTAAGAAACTAGGTGATAAATGCTTAAAAAGGAAGTATAATACTTTTTCTCTTGTCCTCATTTGTTATTGAAAAAGCAATGAAACAACATAAAATGAAACAAAAAAAAAAAAGAAAGAAATGAGACCCATAGCCCCCCCATCTCTGCTCGGCAACAATTTTCACTTTGGCACATTGACTTCCAGTTCTTGTACCTGTATACGCACACAGTTATAAATCAGAGTTGCAATTTATAACGTATTAGACGGAGGAAGCAGAATACTAAATGCTTTCTCATATTTCTTCCTACTATCTTCCTGTGTCTCAATTTTAATGGCTGGATAATGCTTATTTATTAAAATAATAGCATACTTTAAAAATCTTACTCTTTAACCTTTATTACTTCTCTGCCCTTACATCTTTCTTAACTTCATTCTGTGGCAACAGGAAGGAGCGTTTATCATGTTTAGACTTTAGAAAAATATCTCGGGTTCACCAGTACTGATAGAATGTAAACTTGAAAGTCTCGCCTGCCAAAATTATACTTTATGTCACTTGTTATCAGTGAATTTATATCAGAGAATCCTCCTCTAGTTTATAACACCATTTCAGACATGTTATCTCATGAGATCCTCACCACAAGTGTATGGTAGGTATTTTTTCACTTTTATAGATGAGGAAAAAAACCATGTAAAAGCAACTGGCAACTCCCAAACTTAATGTCAGACTTCTGACTCATTGTCCAGTGAACTCCTGTTCACCCTTCAGAACTCAGTTCACACATCATGACCTATCAATAACTTTTTTTTTTTTGAGGAAGATTTGCCCTGAGCTAACATCCGCTGTCAATCCTCTTCTTTTTGCTGAGGAAGACTGGCCCTGAGCTAACATCCATGCCTATCTTCCTCCACTTTATATGTAGGACGCCTACCACAGCATGGCTTGCCAAACGGTGCCATGTCCGCACCCGGGATCTGACCCGGCAAACCCCAGGCCACTGAAGCAGAATGTGAGAACTTAACTGCTCCACCACTGGGCCAGCCCCATTTTTTTTTTTTATTATTTTTTATTTTTAAAGATTTTATTTTTTCCTTTTCCTCCCCAAAGCCCCCCCGGTACATAGTTGTATATTCTTCGTCGTGGGTCCTTCTAGTTGTGGCATGTGGGACGCTGCCTCAGCGTGGTTTGATGAGCAGTGTCATGTCCGCGCCCAGGATTCGAACCAACGAAACACTGGGCCGCCTGCAGCGGAGCGCGCGAACTTAACCACTCGGCCACGGGGCCAGCCCCAAGCCCCATTTTTTTTTTAAAGATTTTATTTTTTTCCTTTTTCTCCCCAAAGTCCCCTGGTACATAGTTGTATATTCTTAGTTGTGGGTCCTTCTAGTTGTGGCATGTGGGATGCCGCCTCAGCATGGCCTGATGAGCGGTGCCATGCGCGCCCAGGATCCAAACCAGCAAAACCCTGGGCTGCCACAGCGGAGAGCACAAACTTAACCACTTGGCCACGGGGCCGACCCCTCAATAACTTTTGTTATCAATGTCCTCCTAAATCCCATTCTCATGAATGAAAATTTTCCTTCATTGCTTTTTTAAAAAATTATGCTAAAATACTCATAGCATAAAATCAACCATCTCAACCATATTTAAGTCTACAGTTCACTGGCATTAAGAACATTCATGCTGTTGTGTAACCATCACTGATACCGGCTCAACACAACGTTGACATAAGGGAAGCCATAAGGTAGAAAAGAAACCGTATGGTAACTTTAAATGACCTCTTACCCAGCCCAGACGTCTTCTGTAGATTTTGTGGCTCCTTCCAGCTGCTTTAAGATGATAACTTTTGTTCTTTTGAGTTCCTTAGGACGTGATGACCCCTGGGCAGACAGCCTATGCTGATAGCCATCATCAATGACAACTGAAAGATCAGGGTATATGGCAACTGCTCCATTCTCTGATGCATATCCAATAAAACAAAGGACTATTGGGAACTGGGACCAGATGTCTGCCCCACCCAGAGACCAGCCACCTCCCCGACCTGGAGACTGGCCTGTATATAACTAGCCTGTAGTCTTTGTTCTGTGAGATGGTTCTTTCTGACATGAGTTGACCATCTTCCCTCTTGCTAGCAAGCTGGAATAAAGTTCTTTCTCTCCTACCACCTTGCCTCCTGAACTATCGGCATGTCTTGCGGTGGGCAGACGAGCCTACTTGGGCAGTAACATCACCACCATCCCTCTCCAGAGCTTGTTCATCATCCCAAATAGAAATTCTGTTCCTGTTAAATACTAAACTCCCCCTTTCCCCTTCCCTTCAGCCCCCAGGAACCTCCATTATTCTTTCTCTGGTTATGAATTTGCCTATCCTAGGCACCTCATATAAGTGGGATCATGCAATCTTTATCCTTTTGTGCTGGCTTATTTTACTTAACATAATGTCTTTAAGGTTCACCCATCTTGTAGCATGTGTCAGAATTTCCTTCCTTTTTAAGGCTGAATTATATTCCAGTGTGCATGTGTGTATCACATTTTGTTTATCCTTTTATCTGTTAGTGGAGACTTGGGTTATTTCTATCTCTTGGCAATTATGAATAATACTGCTACAAACACTGGTGTACAAGTATTGGTTTGATTCCCTACTCTCAACTTTTTTGAAAGTGGAATTGCTATATCCTGGAAGTAGAATTGTTGGATCATGTGATCAATCTATGTTTATGTTTTTGAGGAACCACCAAACTGTTTTGCATAGTGGTTTCACCATTTTACATTCCCACCAGCAATGCCCAAGACTTCCAATATTGATACTGGCCCTGATATTGGTTTCCCTACATTAAATCCAGGATATATGGGGTTAAAACCAAAGCACTCATTCCCTGCTTATTCCCTGCCTTCCTGGCTCCAGAATCCACTATCCTCCATGGAGACAAACAGCCAAGGACAATCACCTGGATTTGTTATCTCCTCCTCCTCCTCCCCACAAGGAGCTACAGGTTTGTGGAAAAGCTGCTAACCAGCAAGATCACAGGCTCCCTCATCTCTGAAAGTAGTCTCAAGGCCAAAGACAGGCTGAGGGAAAAGCTCTGACCAGCAAGGTCATATGCTCCCCCTCCCCTACCGAAAACCCCAAATAAAAACCCTAATGTTTAGCTTTTCATGGAGTTTGGGATTTCAGCGTTAGCTGCCCTTTCTCCTTGCTGAGTGCTGTGCAATAATAAAATTCCTACTTTCCTCCACTACACCTGGTGTCAGAGATTGGCTTGCTATGCAACGGGCAAGCGAACTCACTTCAGGTTCAATATCAATATGTCTTCACCCATAGTTGTTTTTAATAATACCCTCCTAATGGGTGTGAAGTGGTACCTTTGTTACCTTTTAAACATCTATTAAACATACCTCTAGTGCCCACTCCACCCTGTGCACTATGTTGTGTGGTGTACATGCTTGAATCCTGTGATAGACTGTGAAGTGCTTGAAGATAGGGATCATATATCCCCAGTCCCCAGCACAGTGCCTGGCAGAGCGTAGGCACTCAGGAAATGCTTGTTGAGTTGAATTCTGACTGCTCACTATCTCCTCATTTTGATTTACCCACTGCCATTTCTTTTTTAAAAGTGCTCCTTCACTGTTTTGGCATACGAGGGAGAGGTGAAGATAAAAAGGGTTTTTGTCCCCTGAGGAGTCTGGATGGAATAATGAAGTGTGCTGGGCATAATTTGGCCTTTCTCTTTTATCACAGCTACCAAGAGCCTCACAACTTAGCAGCACCTTCCCTGGTTTTTATTTACTGAAATGCTTGAGAGCACCTCTTGTATGATAGACAATGGGTCAGTGCTAAGGATCTGAAACTGAACAAGACACTGCCTGTACTTGAGTAGTTCCTGGCTTATTGGAGGAAATGCACATAAACAGAGCCACAAAGCAGTGTGGAAATGGCATTGTATTCTACACTATGATAAGACCGAGGAAGAGGGAACTGACAGCGTGGGGAGCTGGGGTGGTCCACCAGAGGAGTTAATATTTGATGTGTCTCTTGCAGTATGAGTAGGGAGAGAAGGGAGGGGGCTGATCCCAGAAAGAAGTACCAGCTGGTGCAAAGTCAGAAAGGGAGAAGAAAATGAGCATCTTGGAGTAATGGGATATTGAGCAAGATTATGAGCCAAAGGGAACTCACTGAAGAATTTTAAATAGGAAAGTGAAGGATGGGTTGGAGGGGGCTGAGGTAGGAGGGAAGGAGACCAATTGGGAAGGTCTTGAAATACATATTCTTGGACAGAAGAGATGAAGACCTGAGCCACGCCACTGACAGTGGGGATGAGAGGCAGGGGAGAGGTGCCACAGTTACTTCTAGGGCTGGAATGACAAGTTGTAGGTAGTTGCCAACTGGATACTTATAGAGGCTGAGAAAGAGGAAAGTGAAGTAGATGACTCCAAAGTTTCTGCATGGAGTGATTCCTCTCTCTTCTTCTTCAATGTTTTAAGAGTATTTTATATGGAACACTGTGTGATGAGTCTTTTACCAGACCTTTGGGTGTGGCTGAAAATACCAAAAGTACAGGTAGCATTTATTTATTTACTTATTGTTCATTTTTAGAGGATATCTTTTGCCTGTTTTTGACCTGTCTTCATTGTCATATAATCATATATCAATATCAATTGTTCTGAGCCTATTTATTATGTGCAAAGTGCTTTATACTCATTCATCCTGCCCAAATTCCCACGAGGTAGTTATTATTATTCTCCTGTAGTGGAAAGATATGTTTGTTATGTCACAGACAGAGATGTTGAAGATGTCATATTCTTTTCTCCAAATCAAAGCAATCTGACTTTACGTACCCCTATTCCATTGGAGTGGCAGGATATTCAATCGTCATTATGGGGATTATTTTACCACTCCCTCCCTTGGGACAGTGCAAAGGTCTTGAGGGTCTTACGTCAACAGAAGCTTTGGAGAAAGCCCTTTGGTTTCCTGTCCATGGGGATCACAGCTCATTTGCTCTTTGCTCAAGTCCATGTGGGATTTTAAAGGCATCTTTGTGAAGGTTGAGGACAAAGGTACTTAAGGTCCTGCCTCCTTTTGAAACTCTCCAGCCACCTGCTCTCGTGTAGTGCATTCTCTTAGGGATCCTGCCAGGTTAGGTTTTGGAAAATAAAAACCAAGAAGAAAAACTGTCTTCAGTCATCATAAATCCCCTGAGGTGAGGGAGGCCTGGCTACCTTCTTAGAGTGGGGAAGCTTAAAATGCAACAATAACAAAAGAAGACAAAAAAGTAATTCAATAAAGCATCCTGCCATGCCCTTTTTAGAGTTGAGGATTAGTTACTCCGGTCATCTGTCAAAGTCACCAAGGTAGGCAGAATAATGACTCTCCAAAGATGTCCACATCCTAATCCCCGGGAGATGTGAATATGTTACTTTACACGGTACAGGGAATTTGCAGATGTGCTTAAAGGGAGAACGATTCTGGGTTATTTGAGTGGGCCCAATCTAGTTGCATGAGTCCTTAAAGTGGACGTGGCAAGCAGAGGGTAGGTCAGGTGAGAGAGAGGACTCAAATCCACATTGCTGGCTTTGAAGATGGGGAAAGGGAACCATGAGTTAAGAAATGTGGTGGCCTCTTGAAGCTGCGAACAGCCCTTAGCTACAGCCAGCGAGAAAACAGGGGTCTCACTCTTAAAACCACGAGGAACTGAGCTCTGCCAACAATTGGACTGAGCAAAGAAATGGGTCCTCCCCTAGAACCTTCTGGAAAGGAACACGGCCTTGCCAACACCTTGATTTTGACCCCGCGAATCTGTAGGTATGACCTGCAGAAATGTAAGATAATAAATTTATGTTGCTTACACTGCTACGTTTGTGATGATTTGTTTTGGCGGCAATGGCAAGCTAATATAGTCACAAAGCTAGTAAAAGCCAAGATTGTACCTGAGGTCATATTCTAAAACCATGTTCTCTCCATTATTTTATGTTTCATCATTTTAAAATGTTCCCAGGTCCAGCACTATTTTACCCAAAGTTAAATTAGAAAATAAAAGATGTGGATTTTTTTCCTTTAGAAATAATCTTATTGTTGTAAAAACAATATATCTTATTCAAAGAGAGTCAAACAATACATAAAAATACACAAAAGAAAGTAAAAGCTCCCAGAAATTCCATAACCTAAAAATCAGCTCTGACATTATTCTCACAAACATCCTTCTAGAAAATTTGCTTTGCATGTATGTATGATAAATATTTATATTTTTATATATGTTTCTGTAATTGCTTTTTTGACTGGACAATTTTTCATAGACATCTTTGTGTCAGTAAATATAGATCAGCACCATTATTTCAGGTGACTGAGCAATATTCTATTGTATGGATGTTTCATAATTTATTTAAGCAATTCTTATAAATGGACACTTATTTTTACAATATTTAGCTCTTACAAGCAATACTGTGATTAATGCCTTTTTATCTTACCTTACTCATTTAAATATCCCATAAAGGTAATTCTTGGGGGTGGAGGTTTCCAGAGTATGCATAAATTACATTTTTATATATTTTGAAAAAACTGCCTTCCAGAATGGTTTTACAACTTAAATTCTCAATAACACTGCATGAGTCAGTGTTTCCTAAACTTATTAACACTAAGTTGTGTTAACCTTCTTAATCTTTGTCTTCCTGATAAGCAAGTAAATAAATAAATCATTACTCTTTTGGTTTCAACTTTTTGGTTAGTATCAGAATTAAATATTTTTACGTATGGCCAACAGGCACATGAAAAAATGTTCAATATCATTAACTATCAAGGAAATGCAAATCAAAACTACAATGAGATATCAACTCACTCCAGTCAGAACGGCTATAATTAACAAGACAGGAAACAAAAAGTGTTGGAGAGGGTGTGTCCTCATACACTGCTGGTGGGAGTGCAAACTGGTGCAGCCACTATGGAAAACAGTATCGAGATTCCTCAGAAAATTAAGAAGAGATCTACCATATGATCCAGCTATCCCACTGCTGGGTATTTATCCAAAGAACTTGAAAACACTAATGCATAAAGAGACATGCACCCCTGTGTTCATCGCAGCATTATTCGCAACAGCCAAGACTTGGAAGCAACCTAGGTGCCCATCAAGGACGAATGGATAAAGAAGATGTGGTATACATACACAATGGAATAATACTCGGCCATAAGAAATGATGAAATCCGGTCATTTGTGACAACATGGATGGACCTTGAGGGTATTATGCTAAGTGAAATAAGTCAGAGGGAGAAAGTCAAATACCATATGATCTTGCTTAAAGTAGAAGATAAAAACAACGACAGACAAACACATAGCAACAGAGATTGGATTGGTGCTTACCAGAGGGGAAGCGGGGGCGGGGGCGGGGATGCAAAAGTGGTGATTAGGCACATGTGTGTGGCGATGGATATAATTAGTGGGTGGTGAACATGATGTAATCTACACAGAATTAGAAATATATTATGACGTACATCTGAAAGTTATATAATGTTATAATCCAATGTTACTGTAATAAAAAAATAAATTAAAAAATTTATTGGTCATTTGTATTTCATCCTTTGCGGGATGGCTGTGAGAAATTGATATGCACAGTGTGAAAGTGTAGACTTTGAACAGGTAGACTTGGTTCTGAATCATTGTTTCATCATGTGCTAGTTGTGCGATCTTGAACAAGTTACTTAATCACTTGCACCTCAGTTTTTCTACCTGTCAAATGGATATAACGTTATTTACCTCCTAAAGTTTCTGAGAGAGTTAAAGGAGATGATTTAGATAAAGCTGTTAGCTATTCCTGGCATAGAGTAAGGTTTTCATAAATATTCCTTATTAACGAGATCTTTTGTTTATTCTTTTTGATTTGCAAGAGCTTATAAGCTCTTTAATTATTAAGGCTATTTATCCTTTGACATATATGTTACAAAGTGTTTTGTGTGAGTATGTTTTAAGCTGATAGAAATGGAAAGGAAAAATATACCTATACAGCCACATACCTGGTGGGAGGCCACACCATCATCACCTTAGCTGTACCCCAAACCAAACCCGTTAGTCTTGCTCAGCCCTACCTCACAGACCCTTTCATTAGCATGATGTTAGCAGCCCTCAATTTTCAGTCTCTAGCAGAGGAGGATCCCTGCCCTTGCTGGCCCCTCTTTTGGCTCTAGGACCACACAGGGGCTTTCTGGTTGTCCTTTATAGCTCTAATTGGTGCGCATCCCCTCCAAGGCCTCCTTGCTATGCTGACTCCCCTTCTGCTTCCTCAGAGGTTCTCCTGAGCTTGCAGGGGCTGGCCCAGGTCAGGAGAGGGCCCAATGCCCTGCCTCCGTCCCTTACTGAGACTTTTCCTGAATTGTCAGTTTCCTTCCTCTTCACTGCCTGACTCAAGGCCCAGCCCGACAGCTGCTGACAGAGAAGTGATTCGTTGATTCATGTTAACAACTATTAATAGGGCTCATTATTTCCTGGGAAACCGACAGGATGACGCTCCTCCTTGTCTTCTGTTTTCAGGGCACAATTGATTCCTCTTCACCACATTAAGTGGCAACCGTTTAAATCATATTGATGTCTACAGTTCAAAGTGATGCCTCTGATGTCTTGCGTGTTAACGAATTAAATATGGAAGCTGGAATCCTGAACATGCCATTTACCTGTTTTCAGGCACGCGGTGGAGCTCAGGGCCTGGAGTGAAGCTCTCGGGGTTTTTGTTTTGAGGCATTCGTGTGTGCATACAGCCTATTGTGTGGAGCTTCCATTGATCTGGGTCTCTGTGTCTGACTCCTGTCTGGGTATGCCTTTTTTCCTGGATTTCCCTCTTTTTCTTTATCACTAATTTTTATTATATACCTCCAGTGCCTCAATGGAATTAATCAAGAAAGGTCTGATAGTCTCTAGTCTCTTCCAGAAGGATGCCGAATTTGTTTTATTGCTGGTGGGTTTTAATTCCATACTGAGTGGGTGCAATGGAAATTCAGGTGAGTGAGAATAGGAAATTAAAGTGGGCTTGAGAGGAGGAAACATAAGATTCAAGATTAGTTACCTCTAAAAAAACATAAAAAAAGATCGGGCTGAAATAAAATCACCCTGTAGATAGCCACGCAGCCTGAAACAGTGTGACACTGGATTCTTGTGGTTTGCCTGTTGCTTCTTTCTTATCAAAAACAAACAAAACCATTGTCCTTTCATCTACTGTGGCCAGCACGCCTGCAAGAGGGGACACGAGTGATGGATGTTCTCTTCTGACGTGGTATGTCCAGGCTTCCCGTTGGGGTCTGAGCTGTGTGTCCCGCTCAGGGAGGCTGCCGTGGATGCCAGTGGTACAGTACACTAGGTGTGAGCGTCTTTCTGTGTGTCTGCTGGAGGATGCTCCCTGCCTCCTTGGCCAGTGTATTTCTGTGTGGGTTCATTTCAGAATATTTGTGACTTTTCTGGGAGTTACTGATTTGCCACGTGCAGCCCAAAGCCACGGAGAGAGGAACAACTTTCCTAAGGACTGATATGTAAAGGCTTCACAAAGTGGACTGGACTCGAATAAAACCGCACGGAGAAAGCTTATGTGGTGATTGCTTCCCTCGCACCTCTTAAGTGAGTTGGCAGCCCTAGCTTCTGCGAGTGGCACACCTGATTGATTGATTTAACATTACAGCCTCCAAAAAAATGTGGAGGAGCTGTAATTGTTGCTGGAGGTGGCTGTCAGCTTCATGCTGTGTGAGTGACTGGTGCCTGCGAGACCCCTGGAGGGGCTCCTGCTGACTCAGAGCCAGAAGACTACCTTCTCCCTTCGCTGGCACTGCTGGTGCTTAGCAGACCCCTCGGGGACCAGATAGTTTAAGGACTCTGGAGGTTAACACATAGGCAACATGCACACGCACACACGTTATATCTATTGGGGTCTCACAGTGAACGGGCAGGGAGAATGAGATCGTTGTTAGCTGTCTATTTATTTGTTTATTTATTTTGAGGAAGATTAGCCCTGAGCTAACACCTGCTACCAATCCTCCTCTTTTTGCTGAGGAAGACTGGCCCTGAGCTAGCATCCATGTCCATCTTCCTCTACTTTATATGTGGGACACCTACCACAGCATGGCTTACCAAGCAGTGCCATGTCTGCACCTGGGATCGGAAACAGCAAACCCCTGGGCCGCTGAAAAGGAATGTGCACACTTAACTGCTGCACCACCGGGTCGGCCCCAACTGCCTATTTATTTTTTTAATAAGAGTCACAGATTGAGTCCCTGCCTGCAAGGACAAGCAGCCAGGGCGGAAAGGGTGTGCCACACAAAAGGAGTAACGTGGGGGCAAGCCTGAAGTGTGGTTACCCCCGTAGGATCCTATTTCCTCCTCTTGGGATGAGTGGGAATGAAATTGTCAAGGAAGCCACTTTGAGTTGTGCCTGTGGCTCTCCTATTTTCTCAGCAGGTGGCTACAGAGTAATATGAGTCCACGGCCACTGACCCTTACATTCCCTTAATCTGATGACCAATATTCCATTACTATGTCCCTTTGTTTAGGGTGTCAGCTACTGTAAAATGTTGATATCCCTAGGGCAGGGAGTATGTTCAGTTTTGCTGTTGTCGTTTACTCATTTACACCTTACTGCAAGTTGATTTATTAGGTCTTCTCCCATGAACATATTTTGAGGGGGCAAGCGAGTCGGGGTGGTGGGCACAAGAGGATTCTTTAGGAGAGAACTAGCGTTGTTCTCGAGGGGGATTGATGAGACAATTCACAATCTAATTGAATGTGACTCCTGGGAACTCTTGGCTGTCCTCTTAGCGTCTCAGCAGAGGTGGACTGGCCATGAGGTGGAGGAACACTCATATAGATACACTGATGCTTCCTTCAGTCTCTGTTTCTTTGGGTTTTTTGTTCCATTGCATCGGGGAAACTGAAGGCTTAGGAATGCTTCAGAGTGATTCCTGCTGAAAATGGCCTGAAGGCTAATGGCCTTGATAAATGATGTGCTCCATCTTATACCCAGGCCCAGCTACAGAGAAATGTGGGAGACGGGAGGTTTATGCTCTCAGCATCCCCTCTACGCCCATGCCCCTATTGCCACTTTCCTCCAAACTCCTGATCTTCCCCCAGACCTACTCCAGTGGCAGCCTTCCCTATCTCAGTTGATAGCAACTTCATCCTTCTAGTAGCTCTGGGCCAAAGCCTTGTACATCACTCCTTCAACTGATCCTATGGTTCTACCCTCAGCATACAGACAGGACCTAAGACTCTTCACACCTCAGTTGCTGTCACCCTGGTTCAACTACTGCCAGTGCTCACCTGACAAATTCAACTACAAGGGCCTTCTAGAAGCTCCCTTGCTTCTACCTTTGTCCCTATAGACTTGAGTCTCTTCTTAGCACAACAGAGTGATCTGTCTAAAATGTAATCTGGATCATGCCGCTTCTCTGTCTCACTCCCTGGCAATAGCTCCCTATGTCAAGAGTGAAACCAAAGTCCTTACAGTGACCCTCGAGGCCTACGTGATATGGCTCTTTCAACTGTCTCATCTCCTTTTGCCTATTCTTCTCCTTGGTCGCTCAGCTCCAGTGTCCTGGTCTTATTCCCAGGACAGCCCAGAATGTTCTCATCCTGGGCCTTTGCTCTAGCTGTCCTCTTCTTCTGGAGAATTCTTCTCCATTGAGATCTCCCCAGCAACCTCCCTCACCTCCTTCAACTCTTTACTCAAATGTCGCCTTCTCAATTAGCATTTCCTTGACCATCCTATTTAAAATGAGATCTCCCACTCTTTATTCCTCCACCGTGCTTAACCTTTTCTTGTTTCTATAGACTATATTACCTTTTATGTACTATATAAACTTAATTATTATGCTTATTTATTTGCTTATTTTTTGTCTGTCTCTTTCGCCAGAACCTATGTTCTATGAGAACCTGTTTTGGTTAGCGATGTATTCCCAATATCTAGAATGATGGCTGGTATATCATAGATGCTCACTATATTTGTTGTTTACTTTTTGATTGATTTTCCCTCCTAGTTTGATGCTCCTGCCTTAAAAACTCTCCCTTGACTGCTCATTCTAACCTTCTAAACAAAATCTACCTTCCCGGGCAGTGCCTCAAGCTTGTAGATATTTTCAGATTTTCTACCAATCCCCTTTCTCAAAACTCATATATTCCGTGTTCTGTTCTCTTAGGATTTGCTTTTCAGTAGAAAATGTAACTCCTTAATTTATGCTAAGATGCTATTATTCATTTTTTTCCCTTTGAGGTGTTTACAGTACAATATAAGTTGGTCCTAAACACCAAATGAGCTACTCCAAGGAGTCATTACTATTGGATTCTCAGGTTCTAGCAGGCCAGCGGGGCAGCTGTTTTTCAATGGTAGAGGAAGAAATTTATATCTCAAATCAGGTAATAATATAGGTGGTGCTGTCTGGGCTAGCCCTGTCTGCTTCAGAACGGCAGTCCAGAATCCTAGTACCCAGTCTCTGAGCCAAATTTTACATATTATTTCTCCTATTATTATTAGCTAGAGAAACATTGGCTGTGTCTATAAATATTACTTCATTTTAACCATTGCAACATTTCTGCCTGGAAGATTTTATCATTCTCACTTTATAGATCGTGTCGCTGAGACATAGAGAAGCCAAGTAACTTGCACAAGTTTGCATGGCTGGCCTGTAACCAAGACCGTGATAGAGTTAGCGTCCTTATCTTTTGAGTCCAAGTTTAAAGCTTTTTAAAAAAAATTATTAAAGTTAATTTTTTAAAGCAGTTTTAGGTTTACAGCAAAATTGAGTGGAAAGTATAGAGAGTTCTCATATTTTCCCTGTCAACCTACACCCACAGCCTCCCCCAACAACAGTGGTACATTTATCACAACTGATGAACCCGCAAAGGTACATCATTATCACCCAAAGTCCATCGTTTACATTAGCTTTCACTCTTGGTAGTGTACATTCCACGGTTTTGGACAATTGTGTTAATGACATGCATCCATCATTATAGTATCATACAGAGTAGTCTCACTGCCCTAAAAATCCTCTGTGTGTGCTCTGCCTATCCATCCCTCTCTCTCCTCTCCCCTCTGAAAATCACTGGTCTTTTTACTGTCTCCGTAGTTTTACCCTTTCCAGAATACCATAGGTTGGAATCATACAGTATGTAGCCTTTTCATATTGGCTTCTTTCACTTAGTACTATGCATTTAATGCTCTTTTTAATATAGCAGATTCCTCTTGGGTCCAAAAAATTACCCTCTGTTGCCCAGGGTATAAATGCATTTAAATATGCCTGATTTTGTCATTGTAATGCATTTGTATAATAGGTATTTGTAAGATGCCTAATTATAGCTGATTGTGTACATGCAATATGATTTCATTTATGCTGACTTCCCTCCTCCCAACCCTCAACGTCTTATGAAGATGGACCCTCTCCTAAGCCCATAGCAAGCTGATGGCTTCCTTACAACTAATGAGGTGTAAATGGTACGATGAACAAGATGAGGAAGGAGAAGCCAGAAAGAAGGAGAACACAGACACAGAGACGTGGTGACCTCTGATTATCCAAAGCTGTTTATTGAACACATTTTTGTGCTAAGACCGCCTGCTGTCTCCAGTCTGCACGCTGCCTTCACTCCTCCTAATTAAAGCCAGCGGGCTAGGATGGAGGAAAAGCAATTTCAAGGCAAGGGGGTGGGGTAGGGATCAAGCAATAACTTTTTTTCTCTTTTTGTAGGGAGACTGAGCTTGTTCTAGGTGGAGCTGGCCTGAAGGACATGCCTGGGAAATTAAAATCCAGTGCAGTCAAAGACATCATTTGGATTTACTGCATTCCATTTCACCATGGCCTCTGGACTATGGCTCAGCATGCTAGAAGAAAGGGAGCCATAAAAGTGGGAATGTTAGCTTTCATCAGGCCGATGTTCTCAATCTGCTTGACTCCGTCGTTGCCTTAATTATTATAGGTGGAAATAGCTATTCAAAAATGTTTGTCATTACTCTCCTTTCTTCATCTACTACACAGGTGGTCCCCAAAGTTTGGCAAACATTAGAATTCCTTGGAGGGATTCTTAGAATGCAGATGACTGGGCCCCACTCCAGAGTTTCTGATTTGATAGAACTAGGGTATGGCCTAAGAATATGTATGTCTGCCAAGTTCCCAGATGATGCTGATGCTGGTGGTCTGGGGACCACACTTTGAGAAACACTGCTCTCAACCAGCTGTTCCCAAACTTTCTTATGTATAGAATGTCAAAGTCATGCATTCTTGTATTTTCCCCACTTGCATCATCCCACAACAGACAGAGCTGAAGTGTATTAGTGGGAGAGGTAATGTTTTCAGTTCAGGGCATTCTGAGCTAACATGATCCCATGGTCAGTGGGCAGTGATGCTTCTATCCATAAGACCTTGGGGGAGGAGGTGAAGTTCCTTTTATTTATTTATTTATTGAATTTCCTTTTAAATACTGTCGGGCAAGTAGGCAGATGGGGCTGAACGTCCTGTCTTTTCAGGAAGGCCACATGGTGTGGTGGAAAGAGCATGCGTGGCTTTAGAGTTAAACAAGCCATTCAATTCTTAGCTCTTCCTTCATAGTTGGTTAACTCTGACCATGTTATTTAACTTATTTGAGCTTCAATTTCTTATCTGTAAAATTTACTTCTTCAACAAATATTTATTAAGCACAGACTATCTTTCTAGCTTCTGGGGATACAGCGGGAAGAGCACACAGTCTGTGTCTCATGGAACTTAGATGCCAATGGAGGACAGACTACACACAAGTAAACCAGTCAATAGGCATTGTCACTTCAGCTAATGATATAAACAATAAAGAAAATAAAATGGGAGAAATACAGCTTTTCGATAGAATTGCTTTGTGGGTGAAATAAGATAACTGATGTAAAGGGCCTGGGACACAGAGAAAGTGTTGTGGCATTAATGGCTTTTCTCCTTTGCTCTGAAGTACTGGAGCAATAGGCAGTGACCAGGTCTCAGGCCAGGCCTTCGTGGTGTCTATCAGATGCTTGGAGCTGATTCCTCACGTGGGTGAGCTTCCATATTGGTGGGCAGAGTACCACCTCTCTGTGCTTACTTAACACTCAGGGAAAGCAATCTCCAAGAACCTACAGTATACATAAATTTGGTCCTTTTCCATCCTGCTCCTAGTTCTACAAGCCAACTCATGCTACCCCAAACATGAACCCAGATGGAGTGCCTGGAGCCCCACTCCATCTTGCTTGGAGAGTGGAAGTGTTGAAAGATTCCGGAAGGAGGAAATCCGTGTCTTAGAACAAGTAGGGCAAATCAGAATTGGCAGGGGTTGGAGAAGAATGTTTAATATTGGACTGTTCTGCAAGATGAAACCTTACCTACTGTTTGGGCTCCACTAAAACTTCTCAGTTGGTGGGAATACTCAGCAGAGAGGCCCTTTGTTTCCTCTCCTTAGGGACTGTGAGATTGTATGTTCATCAGAAGGGGTTTCAGGTGACAGGGTTCAGGACATGCTGCCCCAAAATATGGTACCTTGGCATACTGAATATTTCAAGCTGAAGGAATTTGAGAAACAGTAGGCGTAGGAAGGATTTTCTGACCCTCCCTGAAGCAGGTTTTAAGACTCTCAGGTAAGAGATGCCTTCCCTATACCCAAAGGAAAGGAGCATCCTTGTCTCTGAAGGTGGAAGGAAGCCAGGAGAAATCTGAACAGGCCTTGCTGAGTTTCCTCCAGTTTACTACCTGGCTCACACCCCTCTTATCCTATCACATTTTTCCGTGACTCTCCACTCTCTGTCAAATCTAGCATAAAACTGTTCAAGTTTAAACATTTCTTTGGATCTTCATTTCCTTATGAAAGCTCCTGTGTCACATACAGCTTATATTAATATAAATAAATTTGTATGCTTTTCTCTTGCTAATCTGTCTTTTATTCTAGGAGCCCCAGCTGACAACTTAGAAGATGTAGGAGAACAGAATTTGCCACCCCAAAATGAGTCTCTTTGGCTTGAGGATTATTTTGAAGAACGAAAGCCTCAGGCGAAAATTTTGACCTTCACCCTAACTGCCTAAAAAATTTAAGATAGAAGGGCCTGTTATAGGAAGGAACTATCACCGTAGATAACTCTAGTATAACATGAACTAGGTGTAGCAGACAGGAAGGAACCTAGCAAGGACTTTGATCTATGTCCTCTCTGTGTCCCATTGTTTGTAGATCACCCAACAAACATTTGTTTACCAAACATTAACTCTTCATCTTCTTGTAAATTGCCCTCTTTGCCTTTAAAGGCTCAGACCTCTGCCCCATTATCCTTAGTCCAGAATGACACATATAGCTCATTTTGCCTACTGTCTTTGGAATTCTTCAGGCTTATGTGACTTCCCCATGCTCACATATTAAACTTTGTTTGATTTTCCCCTGTTCACCTGCCGTATGTCATTTTAATTATTTGATCAGCCATAAGAACCATGAGTGGAAAGGGGGGCATTCTCCCCTCCCCAACAAAGAGCAGAGGAAAAAGATATTTTTTTCTCACCCACATGGGGTTGTAAAAGTTGAGAAAGATTACTGGATGCCTCTTAGACACTATTTATCACTGGTTCTGAGGATCCAAATCCTTTAGACTTTGGGAAAATTACTTAACCTTTCTTTGTAATCCATGAAATGAAAATAATGATCATAATAATACCTATTTTCCGAGGCTGGAGTAGAAGAATGAGTAGTTCCTGGACTGAAGCCTCTGCTCCAAGAGCACTTATTATTCAGCTCCTTGGTCAGCGGCCCCTTCTCCCTGTCCCTTGACAGTTCCCTCCCTGCTCTGGTGAGAAGTGTCCCTCCCTGTCTGGGCTTGACATTTTAGGGAAGAAAGACATAAGATATGCTAATTTGCATTGAGGTTTGTAGCACAATAAGTCAAATGCTACCTTTGTCGTAGGTGCTGCATTTTAAAAGAAAGCATTCTGTGGAGAAGAGAAGCTTCATATCTAAGCTGGAATTTCAGGCTTCCATGGCAAAACTGACTTGAGGTGATGGTTGGCAGAAGAGCTTTCTGATGTGGGTCAAAACTCCCTCAAAATCACTTATCTCGTTCTCATCCCTGGATGCCAGAAAGTGGATATTTGCAACATCTTTGCAATTGCCATGCTCATCCAGGGTGGGGCTTCTTCAACAGAGAAGGCAAGTAAACAAGACGCTCCCTGAGCCTTCACTGGTTCTGTATCTTCTGCCCACAATCTGGCGGTGGTGGTTGTAGTGTGTTTGTGTGCATATATGTTTGTGTATAATTATATATATTATATATTATTCATAAATGTTTATATATATTAGCTATATATAATAGCTATATAGATAATAGCAGTATATATATAATAGTGATACATATATATACAATTTGTTATTGTCATTATTTGTTTCCAAGATAAGTTGTGAAAAATGCTACAATGGTGGTAGAAATGAGGGGCTCCAGGCCACAGGTAAGGTGATTGGCACTGGAAGGAAGGAAGGAAGGAAGGCTTCCCAAAGAAAACATCTGGGCTGTTCTTGAATGAAGAACAGAAGTCAGCAGGCAGGAGGGCATTTCGGGCAGTGGTAGGAGTCTGAGCAAATGCACTTATCAAGACGGCATGTAACCTGTGTGGTGGAGGGCAGCACTGGAGCGTGTGTAGAGCTGCTGACCTCTGGCCCTGGATTCCTGTCCCCATCCCATACATTTCACGGCCTTCCTAACCACTGAGCTGATAAGAATTCATTTGTCTTGAAGGACAAACTCAATGTCATTCTTTTAGTGCTGCATTCTTCAAGTGTCTGGTCCCAAACAGCCAAGGGATGGTGAAGCTGTCTGTCCACACATGCCTTTTTGAGAGGCAAATGTAACCTTTTTGGTCCCTGGGTGGCTAACCTCTGTGATTGTTTTGCCTATTTGCTATAAATGACTATCTCTACCACTTGGTTAATTATGTGATTGCAGCACCCGGTGACAAGGAGAAAATTAAAAATCCATGCTGCATTTTCCATAACACTTTATTGCTCTATGCAAAAGAGGGCAAATGCAATTTAGTTGAGTTGCAGTGCACAAGAGCTATCTCCTTCCCCTCATTTCAGCCCCTCCCTCATCTTCCCTGGAGAGGAGCTGTGTTAGCAGTTGGCTAGAGCAGGGAAGAAAGCAGGTGTGGAAGAAAACATAAATTACCATTATCCCTGACAATTCTGGACAGTGCCACCCACAGAGAAGGAGCTCAGCCAGACATCTCCCCACCCCACCCAACTTCAATAAAGGCCAGTAAGTTGTGGGCTTTGGGTAAGTGCATTAGTGTAGAACACGGGTTCAGCCTGGGCTGCACATTTGATCTTTATTTCTTTATGTTCGCCTGTTGTGGTTGTGCCTCTTTTGAAAAATCCAAGAGACACAGAGGGTGACACACTGCTAATGTGGAAAAACTACAGTTCATGAAGCCATGAGTTTGCCTGGTAACTGTGTCTCATACCTGGTGTCTGATGTTGGGCCAGTGCTGATGCTAAGTGTTAATTTCCTCACTTATAAAATGGAGAGTTTTAGGGTTGGCCCTGTGGTGTAGTGGTTAAGTTTGTACACTCTGCTTTGGAGGCCCAGGTTCACGGGTTTGGATCTTGGATGAGGACCTACACACCACTCATCAAGCCACGCTGTGGTGGCATCCCACATACAAAATATTGGAAGATTGGCACAGATGTTAGCTCAGGACCAATCTCCCTCACCAAAAAAAAAAAAAAGGAGAGTTTTAAGATACTTTCTTCCCCCTCACATTTCAACGTCTCTGAAATCAGGATGCCCTTGTAAGGGATGGTGTTTGAGAATGTGTCAAAGTTTAATTGATTTCACCTTTTCCTTTTTAATGTTCCATAAAATGATATTGGGTCTTAGAATTGGCATTTTAGGCTTGATAAAATAAAGCAATGTGCAGGCTGTTGCAGGGATCTAAAGAGGACATACACGCAATCCATTTGGCTCTCTATAGTATTGCTAGACTCTGAGGACATGAATTCTAATTCTGGCACCCTGTCTCACTTAGACAAGTTATTCAAACTTGACTGTCTCATCTGGAAAATGGAACAATCTCCAAAATCTCCTTAAGAATTATCACAAGGCAGTCTAGGACTGAGGAACTAAATGAGGATTAGACGTCAATATTATCTGCACAGTGTCTACCTTCTTCAACAAATATTTGTGCATGCAAAGATTCATGGAGGATGCAAAGATGTAGAAAAACTGGTCACAGATGGACTTTATGGTTTATGGGTGGAGGTGGCATACATTGACACCATAATATTAATTATAATTAATAAGTTAATTATACTATTAATACATTAGTCATAATTAATATTAATAGAATAATATTAACATTAATAATATTAATGCATGGTGGAATGGGATACATATGGTATAAAAAAATTGAGGTATAAAAAAGCATCATGAGTAGAAGAAGAGAGAATTTCAGCAGAGAATTTCAAGAACTATAATATTGGTTTTGCATTTTGAATTACGTCTAGGGTTTCAAAAATGCAGAAATGAAGGAAATGGACAATGAAACACATTACAAAAAGTAGGTTGTGCTCAAGAGGTGACACATTATCTAGTTTGACTCTAGGGTTTAGGGGCAAGAGGGGCACTAAGGGGATATGATGGGAACTATATAAATGGCTCCACTGTCTGCATATTTACTCAAGCCAAGCACTTTGAAATCATCTCTATCTTTCATTCTTCTTTTTCCTCTTCCTCTCACATGTGACCCAAGAATACGTTTTGTTAATCTATATCCCCACATATCCTTACTCAGTTCATCTTTTTCCATCTTCCGCTCTGATCCAAGCCACCATCATCCCTCAATCGAACTCTGCAAGAGCTTCCAACTGGGCTCCCTGCCTCATCTCTTGCTTCAGTTCAATTCCTTGTCTTCAGAGCAGCCAAACTGACCCATTTAAGCTGAATGCCACATTAGTTTGCTTCCTTGCTTGAAATCCATGAATGGCTTCTCGTCAGACATAGAGTAAAAATCCAAATTCTCACCTTGCCTGCAGGGCATATGTGGTCCAGGCCTTGCTCTCACCCTCCATGTACCTGATGCTCTACCCTCCCTAGCTTTCTTCATGGTTCCACAGGGCCTTTGTCTTGGCTGGTTCTTTTGTTTGACACACTCACACCCTAGAGGGTCACATGGCTTGCCCCTTATTATTCAAGTCTCAGCTTAAATGTCACTTGCTCAAATGCCCTTCAAAATCCCCCACTCTAATGTAGCTCCCCTGTCCATCTCTACCGCTCTGTTTTCTTTATCGCCATTGCACTTATCGCCATTTGAAATTATTGTTTGCTTGCTTAATTTGTCTCCCTTGTACCATACTATATGAAATTAGAAATCTTGACTTTCTTGTTTTTCCCCATATCTACCATGCATAGAACAGTGCCTGACACTTAATAGATACTTATTGAATAAATAAGGAAGGCTGGAACAGCTGGTTTAGGCCAGGTTTTGGAGTGCTTGGTGCCATGCTAAGGAGTCTGGACCTCGCTTGATAATCAAGGAGCGATGCACTGCAAGTCTTTAAACAAGGGATTGCCACAATTAGAATTAAACTTTAGGAGTATTACACAGTGGCAGGATGAAAGATGAATTAGAAAGGAGGATAGAAGTAAGAAGACAGTTGGGAAACCAAACCTCAAGTACTAGACTAAGTACTTGACTCTTTCCAAAATATTTGATGGTTTTCTGGCTTCTCTCTTTAGCCTTGTGCATAAGAAATAATACTTGGATGCCCATAAAATAGTTTGAACATAAACCATTAGAGCATTTATCACTTTCAAACGTCCCTATTAGTTTCTCCTTTGTTCCCTCTTCCTTTTCCTGCATTGCTAGGCTGTGAGATCTTGGAAGATGGGGACCAGGTCTTGTTCCTCTCTTAATCTCAGAGTCTGGCACAGTGTAAGGCACATAGCAAGTGTTTCCTGCATGTTTGTAGAGTGAAGAGATGTGAGAAGTAAACACTTTCAGGTGTTTTCAGAGGGCTATTACCCCGAGTCATTTCAGGTTGGCCCATCGGCAAAAGCCTTTCTGTTGTAGAAACCAAGCCTTTAATGACCTGGGATGCTGAGGTAGAGATAAAAGAATGATGAGTGAAAATATGGTGCTCTTTCATTTTGATCTCTTCTCTTGACTTTGACCTATTACTAAAGAGAGTTTCAGGTCATAAATGAAGAAGAGATGTTTGGATCATTTCTAGGAGTCGTGAGAAGGTGTCTGTGGTCATAATTCAGTATGTTTTATTGTAGGGAATGAGAAATCCTGTTTTCATTTCATTTGTTGTTGCTAAGCTCTGAAGATTGCCAATTAGCCCTTGCCCTCACTGGATGCCTTGGTAAATTTTTAAAATTCGTGGTCCTTGCAAAAACAAAGCAAACAACCCTATTATTTTTCTGTACTTTGGTATCTTTATTATAGTACTTATTATAGTTTACCTTACATTACAGTTATTCATTGCTGCGTCTTTCTTCTCTGCTAGATTAGGAACTCTTTAAGACAGGTTCTATACTCATTCATCTCTTAACACAGTGCCGGGTACGTGGAAGGAGCTTAATTGGTGCAGGTTGTATAGAATCTGCAGTAATTGTGCATTAAGACACAGAGAAGGGAATGTTTAGCTTCTTCTCAGTTCCCATGGGAACTAGGAGTTAATACCAAGTTTTTCCATCTTCCTGTTTGAGCTGAAAATATTTGTACATTGCCTTCAGGTAATTCATATAGATTATATCCATTGGGGCCGGCCTGGTGGCGCAGCAGTTAAGTTCAAATGTTCCGCTTCAGAGGCCCAGGGTTCGCTGGTTTGGATCCCAGGTGCAGACATGGCACCACTTGGCAAACCATGCTGTGGTAGGCGTCCCACATATAAAGTAGAAGGAGATGGGCACGGATGTTAGCTCAGGGCCACTCTTCTTCAGCAAAAGAAAAAAACAAAGAGGAGGATTGGCAGCAGATGTTAGTTCAGGGCTAATCTTCCTTGGGAGAGAAAAAAGATTATACCCAGCTATGTGTGTGTCTATCGATCAATCAATCATCTATCTATCTATCTAAGTCTAAGCATACAGTTATCTCTCCCTCAATAGATTGCTCTTCAGAAACTGGGCAATATCCTTGGAATAAAGGTTGCCTTTGAAAGACCTCCTCTGATATCTTTCTGAGATTTTTGCATTATTTTGCAGCTTCAGGGATTTGGGGCTGGAGGTGTTCCCTGAGGCATTGTCAGTGAGGACTTCTGTGGAGTTTTCCTAAGAGGGGACTATGTTTGGAGTAGAGAGAAAGATCAGAGCTTAAAGCAATTCTTCCTTGGAGAGTGGGTAGCTGCAGAGACTATCTGTGGCCTTGGGCTGAACTAGAGTAGTACAGATACATTTAGCCTTGACATAGGCACTCAGAACTCCCAGGAGATATTGATTACGAATCCCCACTGTGATTGCTGGGGCTACCATCACTGGCACACTTATCCCCAAAGGTCTGAGCACCTCAGTCAGGGAGGGCTTGGTCAGGTGTCCCCTGTTTCCTTTAACTCAGGAAGAAAGTAGCAAACTGGGGATGGAAAGGCCACCTTCCAAACAGCAGCTTGGTAGGGCTGTGGAAATGTAGGCAGATGCTAGAGGCAAAAGGTGTTCTTGGCTGCCTGACTGTGATCATGCTGGAAATCCGGATTTGGACTATACCTCCGGATGGACATCCAGGTTACTTTTTCCATGAGTACCACCTTCTTCTTTGGATTTGATTTCAAGTTTATGCTTCACAGGGCTAATTAAAAAATCAGTGTTGATGCATGGATGGAACTGGGGAAGAGAAAGCTGGAACCTCAGGGAAACGCATCAGAGTGATGCCAGAAGACAGACGGTACACTTAACCGATTCACAAAGGTGGCCACAGCAGTTGAAAGAAACTCCTCTGAGCCAGCCCCAAGCCAGGGATCTTCAAATGATAGCTTGGGAGGGAGATTTTCAAACAGTGGTCCATTGGGTGGCTGATAGTTATTGATATCCAGAGGAAGCCATGGCACTAGATCTAATTGGCCACAGAGTGGAGTATTCAACAGAATGGTACCTTTAAGAATGAACAAATTTCTGATCCTCTCAAGATAAATCAGTGTAAAAGATTTTTAAGTAAGTGGTCATATCAATGATGCAGAAAATGATTACTGTCAAATATTAATTAAATCAATTCTGGAGATGGAGGAGAGATGACTTCAGTCTGCGACGAACGGGCACAACATCCACAATCCATGCCAGGTTCTGATTTCTTGATTTCGGGGTATTTGCTAATCTGGGTCACGGATGGGGAGGACATTAGCCATGAAGCTCTTACTACAGAGGTGAAAACCATCAATTTATTCTTCTTTCCAATGGAGCCTCCCTTAGAGATGACCTAGAGAGCAATATACGCAGATCTCCCTTGTCTGACTGGGATAGGTTAGGGACCGTTTTGGACGGCGGCACTGGCATGGCCATACCACACTATGGCTGCTGCTTCCTGGAAGAGGTAGAGGAACCCTCAGGGAGACTAACAGGCAGCCATAAAGCATTGCCCAGGGAGGTGGTTAGGAGACCATTGTTATGGGTTTAGCAGTGGACAACCTCAGCGTGGGTCCCGGCGCCGGCACTCACTACCTGTGTGACCTGGGCAAGTATTTCACGTCTTTGTGCTTTGGATCCTTACCTGTAAAGTGAGGATAATAAAGGTACCTCTTGCAAAGGCTTTTTCAGGGAAAAAATAACAACATTAAGTATTATTCTAGAACAGGTATCCACAAACTATAGCCTGTGGGCCAAATCCAGCATGCCACCTATTTTTGTAAAGAGTTTTATTGGAACTCAGCCACACCCATTCGTTTTGGATTGTCTGTGGCTGCTTTCATGCTACAATGGCAGAGCAGAGGAGCTGTGACAGACATCATATATCCCACAAAGCCTGAAATACTTATTCTCTGGCCCTTTACAGAAAAAGTTTTCTGATCTCTGTTAGAGGCTTCCAGAAGCAAGCATAAAAGTCAGGAGGCACAAGGTCTTAAAAGAAATGAGAAAGGGAATTTGTGTCTTACGGTTGACAGATAAGAAGACTGCAGGGTGCATGTAGGGTGGTGGGGTATGACTCACAATGCCAATTCTTCCTGAACTCCCCTGTCAGTCATATTAAGTATGTGGCCCTGTTGTATTTTTTCCCACTGTGGCATGCATCTCGTGCACAGGCGCCAGGCTTTATTTCTTGCCAGGCAAGTATGTTGACTACTCGAGGCCTTCCTTTTTATCCTCCACCTTTCTACTCATCCTTCCCTGAAAATGGCATATGGTTGTATGTTGGTATCTTCCCAACCAGGGTGGATGCAGAAGAGAAGGAGAGAGAGGGTGGTATTTTCGTTTAATGTGAAGGCATTTTTGTTTATTGTGTTTGAGTTAACATGTTTCCAGAACCTCGCTCAGGCAGAAGGGAGTCTGCAGTCTCATAAAAAATCAGTTTACTTTCTGACTGATCACAGCTTTGGGCTCACTCAGGGGAAGGCTCAGAAAATGCTTTGAATCTGGAGCCTTGGGGGGCAGGACAAGGCTTTGTGGCATGTAACTGGAAAAATTCATATGAACCAGCTTTAACAAAAACCTCCCTGTTCCCTGTCAGGGGCCGAAGCCTGAAGGTTGATACCTAACAAGCTCCCAGTATCAGCCTGAAGAGTCCTTAGGAAGGAGACCTGCGTTTGGATGGTATTGATGATACCCTGCTACCTGGGGGAGCTGTCTCCTAAATCAGCAAACACATTTGAAGGGTTTGGGTCTTAAAATCAGAGGATGACAGGGCCAGTAAGGCTGTAGAGATCATCCAACCACCTCCTCTGTGTTGCAGAAATTGGATGAGACCTATCCAAAGCCATGCCATCAGTCACAAACCAGTGTTCCGACATTACAGAAGGTGGGATGAACGGTCTGTTCAGTGGGATCTCCAGGGAGCCTTGAAAGTTTTGTTAAGAGATTCGTGAGTGGTTTTCTGTACCTATATTTATTTATGTTAAGGTCAAATAGGTTAACTAAAATGTCAGGTTTTATTATTTTGGTTAGAAATATATTAACCTAGTGTGTTAATACTGGTTATTGCATGCAACCGGAAAGCTCTGATTGGCTTTATATACACATATATTACATATGTAAAACCAGAGTTTATTATTCTATAAATATAGTATACATTTAGCATATTTATAATGAAGCTAGAGAACAAATTCCATCCATACTTAATGCAATGGATTTGATAGATGCAATTTTTCTAAGTATAGCATCCGTAAGGGGATGCCTAATAAAAGGGATTCCAGATGGGGAAATAATTTGGAACCATCGATCTAGGCCAAGGGTCAACAAACTATGGCTGGCAGGCCAAATACGTCTTTGTGAGTAAAAATTTATTAGAACTCAGACATGCTCATTGTATTGTCTATGGCTGCTGTCTTTCTACAATGGCAGAATTGAGAAGCCACACAGAGACCATATGGCTTGCAAAGCCTAAAACGTTTACTTCCTGGCCTGTTACAGAAAAACTTGCAGACCCCCTGATCTGGTCTACGCTCTCATTTCTCATTTCCTATGAGGCAACCATACTGGGAGGTAGAGGCACCTGCCCTAGGTCCTACAGCCATACCTGGAAGAGTCAGAACTGAAACCATCTTTTAGTTTCCCATTTTGTGCTTCGGCACCCTGAACCACATGGTACCACACACACCTGTTTGAGCTCCTGCTTCTCCAGTTACCATCCATTTGCATTAAGAGAAAGCAGGTCCTCCTGAGGAGTAAGTTTTTGAAAAGCGAAAGGGCGAGAAAGGTCTGGAACATGGGGGACTCTTGGGTTCAAGGGAGGTCACCGTGGGAGCAGTTGGGCAGAGTCCACAGTAAGAGGGAATTCATAGTTAGGTGTAGGCAACTTTTTCCACTTGACGTTTTTGTCTTTTTGCTGTAGGAGGCTTAGGCACCTGTTGTTGAACCAGCATTTACAGACCATGTGCCAGCCGCTGGTGTGTCTTTGCAAGTGTATGTCATTGATCCTTATGACAAACATATCGGGCAGAGGGTATTTTTATTCTTATTTGAAAGATGATGAGACAGAGGCACGGAGATGTCAAGTAACATGCCCACAGTCACAAAGCTAGAACGTGGTAGAACTGGGGTTTGAGCCTATGCAGATAAACTCTAGAGCTAGCCTTGTCTAAATAGCTTTTTTTATATGATATTCTTGCTTCTTTTTTTGATGCTGGGCCTGTCACGGTGGGGAGAAGGACTTTTCTTTTCTCCTTTTGGAGAGAAAGTAGAATTTACATTTATATTAACTGCGATTTCCTTCTCTGTGAGTCAGCACGGAAAACCTTTTTGTGCCTTCTTAGAGGATGAGACTGCTCATCCTTCAGACACCCCACAAAGAGGAAGCAACTAATAGTATTAATAATGCTTGTTTCCTGGTCTACAAGGCCCTTCATATAATTTACCCCGAGAGACCAGGATGCTCAAAGACAGAGAAAGAATAAGAAGATTAATTTCTAGGGAGGAAGTTCTGTAACTGAATCAAATTATAACTTGAAAATACTAAACAAATCCAAATGAAATTATCTTTGAAACTGTGTTTAATGTGATTAGAAATAAAATTATCTTTTTAAAAATAGGAATTTATTTTTTTCAGACTATTTTTAGTAAATCATTATAGATTCACAGGAAGTTGAAAAAAAAAAAAGACAGAAAGAAAATGTACAGGGAAGACACATTTTTCCCTAATGGTAACATCTTGCATAGCTATAGTACAATATCAAAACCAGCAAACTGACATTGGGACAATCCACAAAGCTTATTCAAACATCACTAGTTTTACACACACTCATTCTTGTGCATATATATGTATAATTCCATGCAATTTTGTCATATGTGTACATTTGTGTAACTACTACTGCCATCAAGATGTGGAATTGTTCCATCACCGCTGGGCTCACTTGTGCTGCCCCTTTATAGCCACACCCATGCGCCTACCAGCCCTCAGCCCTACCCCTGGCAGCCACTCCTCGGTTCTCTATCTCTATAATATTGTCATTTCAAGACTGTTATGTAAATACAATCATACAGTATTTAGCCTTTTGAGACTGACTTTTTTTCACTCAGCATAATGCCCTTGAGATCCATACAAATTGTTAATATGTATCAACAATCCATTCCTTTTTATTGCTGTATAGTGTTCCATGGTATGGATGTACCACTATTTGTTTAACCATTCACTTATTGAAGGACATTTTGTATGTTTCTAGTTTTTGACTATTACAAATAAAGCTGCTATCAACATTTATGTACAGGTTTTTGTTATTTTTTTTTGATATAAGTTTTCATTTCTCAGGGATAAATGGCTAGAAGTACAATGTTGAGTCATTCAGTAAGTACATGCTTAGTTTATAAGAAACTGCCAAACTATTTTTCCACAGTGGCTGAATCATTTTTCACTCCCACCAGCAATATATGAGTGATCCAGTTTCACTGCATCTTCACCAACATTTGGTGTTATCACTATTTTTCATCTTAACAATTCAGATATGTGTAGAGTGATATCTCATTGTGGTATTAATTTGCATTTCCCTAATGACTAATGATGTTGAACGTGTTGTCATGTGCTTATTTGCCATCTGTATATCCTTTCCAGTGAAATGTCTATTCATCTATTATGCCCATTTTCTAATTGGATTATTTGTTTTTTATTATTGAGTTTTGAGAGTGCTTTATATATTTTCCATACGAGGTCTCTGTTGAACATGTAGTGCGCAAACATTTTCTCCCTCTCTGTAGCTTGTCTTGTCATCCTCCCCTTCACAGGTAGTTTTTTTTTTTTTTTTTTTCAGAGTAAGAGTTGTATTTTAATGAGGTTTAATTGATACATTTTTCCTTTTATGGATTGTGGTTTTGGTGTCAAATGAAATGACCTCTCATGGGAGGGTGGGAGTTGATTGGGAGTAGTGGTGTAGAAAGGACATGGGAGTTAACCACAAAACACTAAAAGACTAAGTGGTCCTCTCGTTCTCCCTGCATGAACGGTGGTCTTATGCCTTGTTTTAGCATCAAGTTTTCAGGAGAGTGCAAGTTGAGCCCTCGGCACGCCATTGGGGTACACGAAAGGAGACAGAGGTGGGGAGTCAGTCGTGTGGGCACAGAATAAAACCCTCAAAAGCCAAGAGCCATCTTTGAGAATTAATGGACTACTTTCCTCCAGGCTATTCAAATAACCTAGCTCGTTTCATGTGAGATAAATTACAGGACCTTGTCACCCTGGCTCCCAAGGGAGGACACTTCTGTGATTCATCGTGCTTGCCCCCTGGGAGCCTGAGGCGGGGAGAGGACCAGCCTTGCTGACTGATGACTTGTGCCTGCTCGCCTCACTGCAAGGCTGCTGTTCAAGGAGGAAGGCAGGGGAGGAATTCCAATGAAGCCACTGCCCACAGGACAGGCTGGGAGCATACCCTGGCAGGGGGGCAGTTAATGACCACTGTCAGGTTAAACCCAACATCACTCTTCAGCATTCTGAGGGGCCTGGCGTGACTCAAGCGAATGCCCCAAATAGCCTGTGTTTAGCTTTGTTGTGCCCAGCCTCTGTTACTGTTGGTGGTTGTATTGGTTGGAGCTATTGTGTTTGTGTGGAGGCTGGGGGGTGTTGTTTTGCAAGGGAGAATAGAACGCCAGGTGTAAGCTAGAAAAAACAACGTTTACCAGAAGTGGAGTCTAGGGCATGATCCTGTGGGGACAAAGGATTCTGCTAGGTGGCATGTCTGTCTGCTCCTTTGAACAATGGAGACTAATAGGAATTAACCGTAAAGCAGCATTCTCCCCACCCTCCCACCCCCTGCCACTGCCCCTTTAAACCTGTTCACAGCAGCTGGTTTTCCCGCCACTTGATAACAACTGAGGCATTCCCCTGACTGTTCCGGTCTCTCCTAGGTAGTAAAAAATCCAAAAATTACTTTAAATAACAAACACAACCTAGTTCCAGAAGTAGAATATCTACTGCGTTATAGTAACCAGTAAGTCAATTCTAACCTACAGGTGACTTCTACTACCTCCAGCCCTGGCCAGGTGCAAGAGGGAAGCCTACAGCAAAGAAAGAGGAGTGTGGTTGGCTTCTCCTCCATTTCCTGCTTCTATCTGACTCCCTGTTATTTCTGACCCCTCCAAGTTAGAGATGAGAGGGAAGATGGAGGAACCAGGGGAGCAGAATAGTATTTAACAAACACTGTCGGAAGTTGGCTTCAAGCTCTTTAAGTTTGGCAGATATCTAAAACAGCACCTGTCTCTCTTGTGCTACACTGGTGAGTTCTTTGGTGACTTCTCACCCCCCAGTTCCTAGGGGTCTCTTACAGCTGTTCCTTATTGCAGCCAGAGGTATCTGTATTCTGGCTGGTCACTCACTCCTCCCACAGCTCTTGGGAGTTTGGCAGGAGCTTCAGCCAGCATCTCTCTAGTACAGTGGTTTTCAATGGAGGGCATTTGGCAATGTCTGGAGACATTTTTGGTTGTCACAACTGGGAAGTGCTATTGACATCTAGTAGGTAGTGACCAGGGATGCTACTAAGCATCCTATGATGCATAGGACAGCCCCACACAACAAAGAATTATCTATCCCAAAATATCAAATTATCTGTCCCAAATTATCTATCCCAAAATAGTGCCAAGATTGAGCAACCTAATTCTAATACAGGGAGAATCTCATACATTCTTTGCTCTAATAAATTCTGGGCTTTCAGGTGGGTATCATTGTAGTCCGTCTCCTTGAGCTTACCTGTCGATGGCTAGCCAGCACACCTCTTGCCCGTATCTCCCAAACTGCAGTTCTCTGAGTGGTCCTGCTGAAATCCTCCTTCCTTGGCTTTGGGGGCGGGGCACATTGTACAACTCTTCTCAGAGAAATCTTCCTCCACTTATATTCCCTTGGTGTGGGTGATGGGTTTAGGAGTTATCTAACTGATTGCTATAAAACTCATCAGCTATTTATTGCCACAATAATTCTGTGTAACAAACAACCACAAAACCTCATGGTGTACAACAATGTGCATATTTATTGTGTGTGTTCTTGGAGTGGTCGACTAGGATTCTGCTGATCTGAGCTTTCTCACATGTCTGGAGGTCCACTGTCCCTTTGCTGATCTGGTATTGGCTTGGCTGGGGCGATTGCTCTGTGTGTCTTTCATCCTCCACAAGACTTGCTTGAGCATGTTCTCATGGCAATGACAGGAGCAAATCCAATTACACATGCTTTTTAAGCCTCTATGTGATGCTTGTGTCCTAATATCCCAGTCAGCAAAGCAAGTCACATAGCCGGTCCAGAAGTATCTGGTCCTTTCAGAAGAAAGGGTGAAAAATTTGGGTCACTTATGCAAGACAGCAATCCCACTTCCTTGGAAATTTCTACAAGATGTTCACTTAGGAATGTGGCATCTCTGAGCTTCAAGGCTCAGCTGGAACATAAACAAGAAAATTCTCATATTAGCACACCGTAAACCTATATACGTATGTTTGGCTTACACATTGTTGTATACGTAATTGGCAAGAAACTCATGATGTTGTCTTTAATGCAAAAAATAAAGAAAGTGAATGAATGAATGGAGGAGTGGATGAATGATATGGGGTCAGCTTGACAACCTGCATCTGAGGAGGCTTCTCAAAGCCACTTGTCGCTCACATTCCCGAGAAACACAGGTTATAAGCCCCCACTCGATCTCACACCTTAAAATCGCGAGACTTTAGGGAAATCAAAAGCAGGACCTCTTAAGAAAAAGACAAGAAGCTCTGAGGCATAGGACAGGCAATGTAAGGAGCCAGGTTCTCTTTGAATTTAAATAGGCGCCGAAGGTGAAAAACTCAGCAAAACAAGCCTGGATTTTTCTCAGTCCTATCTTCCCTCTTTCTTTTTCCCTTTCTCTGTCATATAACAACAGCGGACCTTTGTGGGGAGCTTACTATGTATAAGGCACTGACATAAGAGTTTTACAAGCTTTATTTCCTCATGACAACTCAGAGCTGCAAATGCAATGATCATTTTGCTATTCAGGAATCTAGGGCTTAGGGAAAGGTTAAATAACTTGTTTAATGTCACGGAGCTGGTAACCAGCAAAACAAACAAAAGTTGAACTCAAGTCTGTCTGGCTTTTCATCACTACATTGTTCCGCCTCATACTTTGAGTTTGGATATGCTTTGTTTGGAAGAAAAATTTCAAGCCACAGTTTGTTCTTACCTGCTTCCCTAGATTTTGGTGGAAGAAATTGGTTGATCTATTTCAAACACTGCGAAAGCTTTACCCTTTCAAACATCAGCCCTTCACCTCCTACCTCTATCACCCAGAGACGTGTTTTCTTCGCCCCCTCTGGGCCACTTAATTACATTCCCTCTTCTTTAGGAAGAAAGCTGACATGTAATTATTTCCATGATTAACATTCTTGTGCAGCTAATTGTAATTACGCCTTATAATCACAGTTATGATCGTCAATTACTCATTCCTGCCTCATTTGAATGTTTTCCCCTATCCTAGCTTCACAACTTCACAAAGTTGATGGAGCTAATGTGCCTGCTTCTACGCAAACACACACACACACACACACACACGCTTCTACATCGTGCATGGTCATTATTTTCCTCTTCTCTGTTTGTTCTCACCTTTGTTCTTGCCCCACGTTTCATTGCAGTATTTCATTGGCCACTGCCGATTTGCCTCTCATTTCTGGCTTGGCTTGTTTTAATGGTCTCCTATCGACCCCACTGATGACAGCAGTTATTAGTCACATATACTCACTGCCTTGAGGGGGAGGACACTGTGCCATGAAGGGCCACACAGTGGCTGTACTTGGGAACAGAGTGAACAGCCAGGGGCTGTGGGAGGCAGACTTTGTAGTATCAAGAGGTTTGTAGTATCAGTTCCTAGAAGGAAGTGATTGGCTTGTTTAAATAATTCTGTGGGCTGATGGGGAACTGAAACTTGCTACTCTGGCCTAAGCAGGAACTGTGCCTGGTTCCCAGATAAGGATAGTTGTTTGGCTGGGGAACCTTATCCACAGGAGGAGAGTGTGGAGTGGGATTTGCGGGCAGGCTATTCAAGAATGTCACCAGATCAAGGTGGCACAAAATATCGGGCTTTATTTTTGGCCTTGGACCGCACTGCTCTCACCTTGAAGTGGGACCAAGGATGCTGTCAAAGAAGAGGTCATGAGCACAGGCGCTGGTGGTGCCCTGTGCAGGTGTGAGCACTGGCTCCATCACTCAGCTCTTTGATCACAGGAAAGTGACTTAACATTCCTGTGCTTTGATTTCTCTTGCAAGAGGAGATAATTTGGCATCTACTTCATCAGGTTGTTGGGAATATTAACCCTGTTCTGCCTTGTCTACAAAGCTCTCAGCTTGGTGCCTAGCCCACGGGATTGTTCAAAACATTGATCTCGCCTTCAAAATCTCTAGTTTTGATCTTTGAGTGAGTTCTCCAAGGTCTAGAGGGCCAATACACTTTCTCTATTTCTTTCCTTTCTAAGATGCTTGAGGACAATGATGTGGCCAAATACAGTTCTAGATTGCAGAACTCAAATTCTGGTGCCAGGTTCCACAGTCCTCCAGGAGGAAGAACCAAGAGCAGCCTAAGGGCCTAGTGCATCTCTCCTGCTCACCATCATCCCCTCTGAGTCTGGGGCCATTGGATTATTTAAATCATAAGCACTACACAGCATTCACTGTTCCTCAGATATGCTTTGTCCTGGGCTGCAGCCTGAACAAATTCAGGGGGCTTATTCTATAAGGAGGAGTTTCAAGATGTGTGGAGTTCAACAATGAGGTGGACCGGACGTTGTCCCTTTCTGCAGGCATAACTGCTTCAAGGATGCCTCTTCATCATCTGACTATCAAAAGCTCCAACTCCATTAATCTATTCTGTTCTTCGAGTCTCAGATGGTATCTTACCATGAAACTTTCCCTTATCTCAGTAAGACATGATATTGTCCTTTTCTAATAAGGTCTCTATTTATGGTCTGTTCCAATCTTGGGCACTTATCCATCATTATGGAGTCTTGAGATGCTGATTATGTTTTTATAAATGCAAACCTCATCTGTTCACCTGAGATGTGAGTCTGGCACATAGCGGGCACTTGATGCACTGTTGCTGATTAACCTTCCAAAAAACAATGTATGTGATCATCTCAGTAGGTCTGTGCCCCAGAGACCTGGCAGGATACTGAAGATGGTGTTGGGGGAGGAACAGAGCCCCAGGTTTCTGACAGGTGACAGGTCTGGCTCTTTTTATTGTCCCAGCTGTTGACGCTTTGCTTGGCTCTTGCCATCTGAAAGAGAGAAGCTGATTCTGGGCTTGATCATAATTTCTGAACTCAAATCTGAGTCACATAGGAAGGGTCCCTATTTCTAGAGAGCTTAGTAGTAAGATTGCTGTGAAATCACCTTCTGGGAAAGCCGAGAGAAATAAAAGAAAGCGACATTCATTGAATGCCTTCCATAAGCATTGTGTGTTATTAACACCCTGAAAATAGCATCTCTGTTACAAATGTAGTTCTCAGATGTTGCAGGTTGGATTCTCCAGGAAGCAAGCTCTGAGATGAAGATTGGCACATGGAAAATTTATTAGGGAGAGTTCCTGGGTTTAACACCTGTGGAGGACAGGAAGGAAGCAGGCACTGGGTAGAGGGAGAAGCTAGGCTGCCATGTGGTCCCAAGAAAGACCTCAGCAATCCATGTGAAGTTCTGGAGCTGGGATGCCCTTTCAGAGGAATCCCACCTTGGGAAAGGGACACGGGCCTTTATAACCTCATTGAGCAGTCACTGGATGTGTGCTGCCCCTGGGAAGGGATGAAACTTTGGGCAGAGTCAAGTAGCTCTCTTTTTTCAGGGACAATTCCCAAAGAGGATGACAACTGAGGGCTGTCTACAGGCAGCACCCACAGACACTGAAGAAATGAGTCATTCAGTTCTGAGTGGGTGGTGAAGCTCCTCATCCACCACAATACATTTCTGAGCTCCTTTGGGCCCATGACCTCCATCTCTGAAAATTGCTCCTCACTCATAGCGGCAAGCCCCTGTGGCCATGTTTTACTGTGACACCATTCTGCTGACCTTAGATGAATGGACCAGGGGTAGATCCTAGATCCAAGTAGGGCTGATCAATTGTTCTTTCCCAAGGCCTGGCACACTGCACACCAGTTGGTTGGAGTGGTGGCAGTCATTTTATGCCACATGCATAGAGATGTTGAGAAAGGCAGTCTGCACAGCGTGGTGACTACAGCTGATAAAACTGTTTGTATATCTGAAAGTTGATAAGAGAGTAGATCTTAAGAGTTCTTATTACAAGGAAAAAGAATTTTTTAACTATGAGTAGCGATGGATGTTAGCTAGACTTATTGTGGTGATGATTTCACAATATATACAAACACTGAATCATTATATTGTATACCTGAAGCTAATATAATGGTATATGTCAATTAACTCTCAATAATAAAATAAAATAAAAAAAGCAAAGAAGATAGAGAGAGAAACAGGTAAAGACCCTCAATCTTATCAGTAATAAGATAAATGGAAATTTGATTGAAATATTGTTTTTCACTTGTCAGAATGATACCTATTTAAGAGAATAACAATATTTGGGATGGGTAATGGTGCTGAGAAACTTAGTTAGAGGGTAAAATGGTTACAAAATTCTAGACAGCAGTTTTCTACCAAGTATCTAAAGTCTGAAGAGAGAACTTCCACTTCTAGAAATTCCATTAAAAAAATGCCACTCTATCAAGAGACACATGCATGGTAACTCATGACGCATGAGGCCAAAAGGAGGGGAAGTGATACACTGCCTGGGTTCCTGAGGACTTGGGATTTCCTGGTCCACTTTGCTTGTGAGGCCTGATGACATTTCCTGTCTTTGTGTTCTGTAAAACAGCCTGGTGTTCTCTTATTTCACACTCCTTTTCTCAAATCAAAGACAGCTTCTGTTACTTTCAAAGAAAAGAGCATTGATTAAGACCACAGAGGATGACGTTGAGGTTCAGAGGAGTTCAGAGTGATATCCAAAATCACACAGCATATTAGTGACACAACAAGGATTCAAACTCAATTTTTTTTCCAATAAAGATGTGTTTTTCTATTATGTGGTGTTACAAATTTAAGATGAGCCAAAATAAAGTCAAAGTTGTGGGATTATTGCATTCATTTACATTTGTTGCATCTTTTAAGATTTTAAAGTACATGACATTCATCCTTTCACTAGATTTGATCAATACAAGAAACTTGGGTGTAGTTAGAGTAGACATTATAATCTCCATTTTTCAGATAAGGAAATTGAAGCCTGGACCAGGGCCAAAGTCTGAGAGAGTGAGAGAGAGAGAGAGAGAGAGAGAGAGAGAGGGAGAGAGAGACAAAGAGAAAGGGGCTGAATTTTGGAGATGAGTCCAACTGAACCCAGAAGTCTCTTTCTTTGATGCCAACACATCCAGTTTTGGCCTCAATATTTTCTTCTCTGGGGGAGTGGAGTTGGCTCAAAAGTGGCAGAAGCCAAAAGGGTCTTCTGTGGAGTTGGGTGGAATTTTCTAGCTTAAGGACCACGAGATGCTGAGAACTGAGAGGAGAAAGAAAAGTCAGGATCTGAACCCTGTGGAAATCAGAGACAAACACCAAATCCCAGGATTGGAGGACATCTGGCTGATCTTGTAGATCCATGAATTTAAAGAAAAGACTGGAGCAAAAAATGAGGAGACTCCCAGGTCTGGATGGCTCACTGCCTGCTAAGGGCATCTGCAGTGCTCGTTAAGGTCAGCTCAAGGAACCAGAGCATCGTGTGACACGAAGTTTACCCAAGAGCATCGCGTGACATGAAATTGGTTGCTTCTGTATACTTTTTCCCATTCAGCAGCAAATTCTTTTTTCAGAATCAGGCCAGGTATAAATAAGTAATAAACAAATAAGGAAGGAAGGAGTGCCTCAGGATAACATGAAGTCTCATAGAATCACTCTCACTTCTTTGACTCTGAGCTACTTTATCTTCAGAGTCTTGAAAAGAGATCTAATATAGACAAGGAATACTTTGAACTCAATAAGTTATAAGTTTTAAGATAGGCATAGAGGGGCCGACCTCGTCGCGCAGCGGTTAAGTTTGCACGTTCCGCTTCTCAGCGGTCTTGGGTTCGCAGGTTTGGATCCTGGGTACGGACATGGCACCGCTTGGCAAAAAGCCATGCTGTGGTAAGCGTCCCACGTATAAAGTGGAGGAAGACGGGCAGGGATGTTAGCTCAGGGCCAGTCTTCCTCCGCAAAAAGAGGAGGATTGGCAGTGGATGTTAGCTCAGGGCTAATCTTCCTCAAAAAAGAAAAAAAAAAAAGATAGGCATAGAAATGTAGTTTTCTTTCCAAAAATTTTCTACTAGTTTGGCTCCTTTGCTACCTATTCCAGATATACGTTTGGGAGTTAAGTGCCAGAGTTCTGTTGATAATATAACAGTTGGTGCTCGTGGATGCTCTTCGTCATTGGCTAACAAATTCCCTTTTGGAGATTCTGGTGAGCAGAGTAACCGTGGTTAACCGGCTAGACTGGATCATTTTATTCTAATAGTCTCATGTCCACTCTTTGTGCTTCAGGTTGATCTGATGATAGCAGCAGATGAGGGAGCAGTGGTGGTCTGAAAGTCAAATGAATTTTTCTGGGGTATATGACGCACAATTTTTGTGAGAAGGTCAATATGCGTCTTCAAGAGATAAGAGAGAGGTGGTAGCGTGTGTGCATGTTAGAGTGTGTGTATACGCACACGCATGTGCATGGGTTTATAGAAAAAGATGAAGAATATGTGGGTGTGGGGGATATAGAATGGTAAAATGCCTACTTTAGTACATTATTTCATTTTTTTCAACTAAACAAGGACAATTTAAAAAAATTACTTCTGCAGTCCTAGATTTCACTGAAACTTGGATTCAACTCGTGCTTCTCCTCACCTCACTTCCAACAGAGAGCCCTGGGGGCAGGGCTATGGCTGCAAAAGGATTCTATTACCTATTCTGAAGAAGTCAGAGTCTTTTTTAGATGAATAAATAAACAGCAGTCCTCCAACTCTGAGGTGACTGCTTTAGTAATAAAGCCTACAGGAAAATATTTGTTTTAGTGCTGATGTGAACAAAAAGTATTAACCTAGGCTCTTCATTTCGTTGGGATGCTTCCCATCTATGTGGGTTCCTGCGGTGGCATTTGTGACCATGGAAGGCACTCAGTGTCCTGCGGCTCCTCCTGCACGCCTACTCAGCAATGGCTGTACAGACGTGGTCTTTCTTTTGCCCCCCCATCCCAGTGTCCTCACCAGGACAGGCTGCCTTCCCACCAGAAATATCTTCTTGTGCTTTACTGGGCTGGTTTAGTTGGATTGGAATTTATAAGTTAGAGTTGGAAGGCACGTTAAGGGCTTATTTTTACAAATGTAAAGATACGACCTAGAAAAGTGGAGCAATTTGGCTAGCAGAGCAGATACTGGCAGACGGGAAATTAGAACCCAGGAGTATGACTCCAAAGTCTAGGGCAGTTTCCACCTTGGTAATTCTGTGGTATTTAGTGACTAATTGTTCAGACTCTTGTATTTACCAAATACCTATAAGCCATTCACAGAATTTGTCAACTCATATTTAATATTCTTCCCTATCCTATTCCAGAAGATTAAGAACAGAGACTCTCTTGATTTCATATGGGAACATTAAACACTTGAGAAATTTAAGTAGCAATGCTTAAGTCAACCTTTTGGATGGGTGGTTGTCAAATAAGCATTTTGAGGAGATGCCCTTGTTTCGGTCCCTATTTTGGAATTCCAACACCTGACATGCATTGGGGTAGACTTAGGGATAACAGGCACCTACCAAATTTGCTCTTTCAGATGCCTACAAGTCTTCATCCAGTCGACAGGTTAGAAAGTGAGCTTGCTGAATATTCATTTACAGGCCAATGCTTCTTCACTGTGTTGGGTGTTTGGATATACGGAAAATAAAGCTTTTGCAAAAATGTTTAAAGGGAATTGCTGGTGTAGAGGAGAACATTTTGAGAACTTACTTTATAATGTTCTGAGTGTGTGAAAAAGTCAGAAATGGCTTCTTTGAAGTTGAAGACCTAGATTTTGATGGTCTAATCAAAGTCTCTGACTATCAGAATTTGGAAATGTGGGCATAGTTTTTCAAGAGATGTATGGAAAGATTCCTTCTTCTGCAGATTTTAGAAAGAGGATAGTCATCTTTGTTAGCTTAAGACCTGAATTTCCTGTATGAAGAAGGATAAACCAATAATTGTCACACTCTGTTCCAGTAACGTAACGCATTTTCTTGCCATGGTACTGATTGATGTGATGGACTCATTTACACTGACGTTTAAGATACTTTCAAACGTTCTATTTCCTTAAATAGATTTACTCACTGCATCTCTACGTGTGCCCATTTTTTCTCATTTCTGACTGTCCACCTTTTAAGCCAATTTCCAATTCATAATATAATCAGCCATCAAATTCCATTAGGCTTTCAATACAAAGAGACTATTTTAAATCTTGAAACTAAGTTGGACAAGGGACCTCTCCTGGTCTCCTCCGTATCTTTTGGGAGACTGAATACTCTGACCAATCAGCCAATAGGCAACATGGTAGGAAGAAGGCCTGATACCACAAATTCATTGCAATAAAAAGAAGATTCTTCTATGAGGAGGGTGATACTAGCCAAAATTTCCTTTCTACCTGGGTGACTAAATTAAGTCACCTCAGTTAAAGAATCAAATTATTGAGCATGTTTATACTTTTTACTTTTGATGAAGATCTTTTGCAAAATTATAGAAGCATAGAAAAGAACAAAAATTCTTGCACCCAAATTCTACCACCCAGACGTTTTCAATAGTAACATTGTGTTCATCATTCTGTTCATATACCCTGTACATGTAGATAGAGAGAAAGGAATAATTTCGTAAAATAGAATCAGACCAATTTTTTGCTTTTTGCAAAATGTATTAACCTTAGTTTTATATGAAGTTAACAGAAAAAAGAAGAAACAAGTGAATTTATAGGAATTGCTGAACTTAGGTAAATGTTTCCTCACCTCAACAGTTTTTAGTTTTTAAAAGTTCTTTTTAAGATTAAGAGAAAAGACTATGAAACAATTAAGAAATTGAAACCCTTGTGTGTGTTTTATAACTCTATGCTTCCATTTTTGACAGTACTGAATGACTCTTCTCTACGAAGATGAAGAAATTAGTGCTCTGAACAGCAATCCACACCTCCCCTTTCCTCTCAACCTCCCAACTAGTATTTTTACTGTGTCAATGTTTATAACATTTACATTCTATTCCGTAACCATAATTTTCACAGTTATTTAGTTCAAGTCCTATTTTAAGAACTTTCAAATTCTAAAGATTGGAACCCACTTCTCAATGACATTCTTTCCCTCACCCCATCTCAGATTTCGCTCTCCTGGAGCCCACCCCTGTCTAGCTCCCAGCTAGTTTCCCTGCTTCTTTTGCTTACTCTCCTGGCTTGGATATAGTGTTGCCTGGACCAAAAGGCATCTTCTTTCTTGGTTTATTGCATGTAGTTTAAAGAATATTTACTTAACTAAATTCCTGAGAATACCTTTTTTTATGAGATTAGATTCTTTAAAAATATTTTTGAGTTGTTGCCTTTGGTAAAATCTGAAGTTTGACAGCAATACAGGTACAGATTTAAAAAACCAGGGCACAATTGTTTGAGGCACTGAGACATTCTTCTATTTAAAAAATCTTTTACTTTCTTTAAAATAAAATATGCTTTTTATATATAATTTAAAAAATATAGACAAGCAAAGAGGAAATAATAACTCTGTTACAAGTCCACCACCAAAGATAAGAATTGTTAAAATCTTAGTAATTAGGTTATTTTATATTCTTACAATCTCCCTCTATTCACAAAAAAATACCTATTTATCTTTAAAAATAGGGATATGATTATACCATGATATTGTAACCTGATTTTTTAAACTCAATGTTATTGGGAAATATTTTAATTGCATTTTCGTTTATTGTTTTAAATGTGTAGACTATTAAAACCAATTCAGAAAATGTCAGAGTTGGGATGGTCTGAAATAACATCAAGTAATACAATACTTTCATTTTAAATAGGTCTAAGAACTTTACCTATTTACTAAGTCTGTTAAACACACACTCATGCACACACTCTCGAAAGCATAAAGTAGGGAGGAGACATCAACAACCTGTTCAATTTTCTTATTTTTTCCGAACACAAGAATTGAGACAGATAATGACTTGAATAACGGCGATGATTGTGATGGTTAATTTTATATGTCAACCTGACTGGGATCTGGGGAGCCCAGATTAAACATTATTTCTGGATGTGACTGTGAGGGTGTTTGGAATGAGATTAGCATTTGAATCAGTAAAGCAGATGGCCCACCCCAGTGTGAGTGGGCATCATCCAATCCATTGAAGGTCTGAACAGAACAAAAAGGTGAAGAAAGGAGAGTCACTCTCTCGGACTCACTGTGTGACCTGAGACATCAGTCTTCTGCCCTGAAGCTGGTATTTACACCATCAATGATCCTGGTTCTCAGGCCTTTGGACTCAGACTGGAATTTATGCCACTGGCTTTCCTAGTTCTCTAGCTTGCAGATGGCAGATGATGGGACAGCCTCCATAATCAAGTGAGCCAATTCCTATCTTTATCTGTCTTTATCTATCTATCTATCTATCTGTCTGTCTGTCTGTCTGTCTGTCTATCTGTCTATCTATCTATCTATCTATCTATCTATCTATCTATCTATCTATCTATCCTATTGGTTCTGATTCTCTGGAGAATCCTGACTAACACAGTGTTAGAGGGATTTTTTAAACTCAAGTGCCTTTTTCATTAGAACACATTTTTTTCCCCTTGAATGAATGATTACTTACACATATCAAGGGAAACACTTCCTAATCTTCTAAAAGCTTTTTGATATCTCAAATGTACAGTGATAGCTAGGAAAAGCCTTCTATATCCTATCTGCCTCAGTGTCACCATTATTTAGTGAAAGCCTAAATCAGTGGTATAAGGACATGTTTTAATGTAAATTAATTTCACTGACCATTCAACCCCCCATAATAATAGTTATGAGTATCTTTAACTGGCGTACAGACAGCGCTTGAGGTTGAAGACTTCTTGGACTACCTCTGAGTTCCAGAGGTAGAAGGACTTCTGCTGAGACGTCTGGAGCCATACGGAGAATCCAGGCACCTTTCTTCACTCAGGGCTAACTACCCAGATCAAATGAAGAGTCGAGAAAGAAGTGAGTGAATGGCTGTATTTGTTTCTAGGACAGCCATAATAAAGTGCCACAAACTAAGAGGCTTAAAACAACAGAAATTTATTCTCTCACAGGTCTGGAGGCTACAAGTCCAAAATCAAGGTGTCAGGAGGTCCATATTCCCTCTCAGACTCTGGGTAGAATCCTTCATTATCTCTTCCAAGCTTCTAAGGGTGGCACTCAATCCTGATGTCCCTTGGCTTGCAGTTGCATAGCTCCAAACTCTGCCTCCTTCTTCACATGGTATTGTTTCTTGTATCTTCACACCATTTTCTTCTAAGGACATCAGCCATATTGGACTAGGGGCCCACACTATTCCAGTACAACCTCATCTAAACTAATTTATATCTGCAATGGCCCTGCTGTAACCATCATGAACTAATTTGTACTGGCCCTATTGTATCCTATTACATCAATAATGATGTATCAAAAGTTGTTTTGCAGGGGAATGAGCAAAAACTGCAAGCCATACAGCTGGAGCATGCTCAGAAGATGGAAACCTTGTCCTCAGATGACCTCACGTCACCTAGGTACCAAAAGTTCTCTAACGATGGAACTCAATGTGAAGAGAAGTTATGATTTGTAGCACATTGAACTTATAATACTTACACTCCCACCCTCCAACAGATTCCTCCAAGTTAACATTTTGTATAACCACTCCCATTCACAACTACTTAACAGTCTGTCCCCTCTTCAGCCTGAGGAGAGGGATTTGAGCCTTGCCTCCTGTCTCCTTGCTTGTGGACCTTGCAATGAAACTCTTTCCTCTCTCAAAAGCTGGTGCTGTAGTATTGGCTTCTTTGTGCATTGAACGAGCCTTTGCTCAGTAACACTATTTCCAAATAAGGCACATTCTGAGGTACTGGTAGAACTTCAGCATGTCTTTTTATGGGACACAATTCAACTCAGAACAATGGCCTCTAAAATACTAGGCTTGGATATAAAGATTTATAAAATAGTGGCAAATGTCACACAGCCAATACTATACTTTTCTTTCTTTTTCCAAATCCGCACTTTCTTGATGACAGTGAGGAAAAGGGCAGAGCAAATGATGTGTTATTTGGTTTTCTGAGAAATTCTGACCTTGGTAAGTTCTAGCTATCAGAGTTTTAAAAAAATAACCACCATGCCTATCATCAGTGTAGACTTTTACAGTATATCAGATGCCGCCACAAACATTGTCACCTTGATCCTGACAATGCTCCTGTGAGGTGGGTAGTGCAGGTGTTACCGTTTCTCCCATTTTACAAAAGTGGGGGCAGGGATTCAAGCAGGTTGCACAGCTAGTTAGTCATGGCATCCTAACACCAGATTACTTTTTCATACCACCCACAGTACTTTGGGAAGGAGGCCAGATCTCTCTTCTCTTCTGTGGTTCTCTTTGTTACATTTAGCAGGTATTAGCAGGTATTATTTCCTTAGGCTACATCAACCTGGGAGAGCCAAGGGGGAGCAATAGAGTAAGAAACCTAGCAGTCCTTGGGAATGGCTGATAAATTCTCTCCAGCTTTTTCAAGTGCCTGGGAACATCCTGATGTCTTTGGGGGTCCCATTCATTCAGCAGATTTAACAGAAAGCCTCTGCTGTTCTTCAAGTCTTTCTCTCCATGTGTAAGGAATTATATGCACACATTAATCTGTACAGACAAAAAGAGAATCTCATGAAGAAAGGGTGCTGATAAAGGCAAGTGAGATTTAGGTTTTTTCTTACCAGGAGAAGGACTCTGATCCTCACTCACATTTACCTATTTAAAAAATATATGTATGTATTTTAAAAGTAATATATGCAGATGGAACATAAATCAAAACAACATAAAAAGTGTTGAATGTTGAACAATCTCGATTCTACTCACGCCCCATTGCCTAGTTTCCACTCTCTGCAAATATGAACATATGTTTTTATCCTCCCACATTTTACACAAAAGATAGTATACTATATACAGTCTTCTGGACCTTACTTTTTTTCACTCAACAATGTATTTTGGAAGTCTTTCCATAACAATGTATAGAGAGCTTCTTCATTCTATGTTACTGCATAGTATTCTATTATATCATTGTACCATAAATTATTTAAATAGTCCCCCACTGAAGGACCGCTGGGTTGTTCCAACTTGTGGTTATTACAGACAATGTGGGGAAAAAACGTGTGCATACACCATTTAGTACATATGAACTATATCTAGGACAAATTCCCAGAAACGAGGTTGCTGGGTCAAAGGATAAATTTATTTGTTGTCTTGATAGTTGTTGCCAATGGCCCTCCACAGTGGTTGAGCAAATGTGTGCTCTCTCCAGCATGGGATCAAAGTATATATTTTCCCCAAAGCTTTTCTAATACATTGTCAAAATTCTGGATTTTTTTTGCAACTTTCTTATGAAGAATGAAGTCAGCATATTTTCATTTGTTTAAGGGTTATTTGTATTTCCTTTCCTGTGAATTATTAAAGTCCTTTGCCATTTTCAACTGGACTGTCAGTTGCTTTGACATTAGGTGCTCATTATGGTATTTAATTATCTTAATTAAACAACAAGCACATGTTCAATGCAAAAAAAAAAAGAAAAGAAAAAGAAGGTCAAAATAAAGAAACCCAAAATATAAAAAGACCTTAGGTGATAACACCGAAAATTTGATGTATAATTTTTAGACCTATTTCTATGTGTGTGTATATATATGTACTTATTTTTATAATACAATATCATATTACACATATTGTTATGCAATCTACTTTTTAATTGACCATGAAAATCTTACTATGATGACCTAAAGGGTTCCAAACTGAGGAGGTGTGAGATGCTTGGAGCTTGAAGGATGAGGTAAGTCTGAGTCCACAGGAAATGGAAATGTTTCAGACACCCAGGAGATCAAGAACAACCACCAAGTTTGGAGAGTCAGAAGTAGGACCAATGACAGGGTCTTAGAGGAGAAGGAAGAATTCAAAGATGAGATTCTGGTGAGTACAGGTTAGACCAAGGAAGGGGGCGGGGAGACACTGCGTTAGATAGTTACCTTAGCATGTGGGTTGAGCAGCACTGGGTCCACTGCTGTGCAGACTCTCACCTGGGTGAGGGTAACCCAAAGGAAGAGGCAGGGATGAAATTGGCTTGGTCTGGGTCAAGTCTTCCAATTCTGCCTTAAATATTTAAAGAATAATTTCATCAGAACTCTATACTGCCACTTTTAAAGACAAGATAAAGACGCATTAAGTTACATATATTATCTGGGGATACATGAAATATGATTTTCTTAGTCCATCTCCTGGTGCCCTTCATCAGTGTAGACATAAAACATATTCTTCAAATTCACATGGTGACCTTTATTAATTTTCCCACTGGCCCTTGTGGTTCATCACAGGAGATTCTCTTCAGTCTTGGGCTTTTTGCTAATTTTCCTACCTGCTCTAAAGTGGTCTTTTCCGCACCACACATTGATTCTTTATTCCTAAGGACTTTCAAAATATAGTCCCTGGACCAGTGACAACAGCATCACCTGGGAACTTGTTAGAAATACAAATTCTTGAGCCCCACCCACCCAGACCTTCTGATTAAGAAACTGTGGGTGGAGATCTGCAATCTGTGTCTTAAAGCTTGCCAACTGATTATGATGTATAGTCAAATTTAATAACCACTGGTTTAGAATATAGTCCCTCAAAGTTTCTGTTAGGAGAAATGACAATAAAGTTTTTGATGGAAAAGGAGAGAGGGCCTTTGTGTTTTATCTTCTGGGATCCTGTGAGACATGGTATGCTTAATCTCATTTTATAGCTGAGGAAACTGAGGCCCAGAATGGTCTAGTAATTTTCTCAGTTTTCAAGTTTTGGAGGTGGAATTTCAATTGAAAGATGCTGCCTTTGGGGAGGTTGAGGGAAGAGAGAAGAGAGAGAGCGAATGTATGCGTGTATGTGTGTTTGTTTGTGTGTGTGTGTGTGTGTGTGTGTTGCGGCCATGGGAATGGGAGAGAGGAAGAGGATTTATGTATTAATAGTTAAGATCCTGGCCCCTAAGTCATACCATATAAAAAAATTAACTCCAAGCGAATTTAAAACTATAAAATTCTTAGAATAAAATATAGTTGTAAATCTTTGTAGCTTTGAATTAGGCAATGGGTTTTTAGATATGATACCAAAAGCACAAGCAACAAAAGAAAAAATAGATAAATTGGACTTGATAAAAATTAAAAACTTTTGTGCTGTAGTGATAATATCAGGAAAATGAAACATCAGCTCACAGAATGGGAGAAAATATTTGCAAATCATATTCCTGATGAGAAACGTCTCTCTAGACCATATAAAGAATTCTTACTACTCAACAATAAAAAACAAATAATTTAAAATTGGGCAAAGGATTTGAATAGGATTTCTCAATCCTATTCAAAGAAGACATGCAAATGACCAATAGGCACTTAAAAACTTACTCAACATCATTAGTCATTACAGAAATGCAAATCAAACTCACAATGAGACACCACTTCACACCCAGTAGGATGACTAAAATAAAGATGGCAGATAATAACAAGTGTTGATGAGGATAGGCAGAAATTGGAACCCTCATTCATTGCTGGTGAGAATGTAAAATGGTATTGTCACTATGGAAAAAGTTTGGCAGTTCTTCAAAATGTTAAAAGTAGAGTCACCATATGACTCAGCAATTCCACTCCTAGGTATATACCCAAGAGAAATGAAAAAATGCGTTCACACAAAAACTTTTACACAACTGTTGATAGCACCATATTCATAATAACAAAAAGCTAGAAACACCCAAACGTCCATCAAACGAATAGATAAATAATATGTGGTATATTCATAAAACGGAATATTATTTGTCAATATAAAGGGATAAAGTACAAATATATGCTATAATGTGGATGAATCTTGAAAACATTGTTAAATGAAAGAAGCTTGACACAAAAAATCCACAAATCATGATTCCACTTATATGGAAATGGTTGGAATAGGTAAATCCAAAGGGACGGAAAGTAGATTAGTGGTTGCCAGAAGCTGGAGGGAGGGGGCAACGGAGAGTAACTGCTATGAGTGTGGGCTTTCTTTTTGGGGTGACGAAAGTGTTCTAAAATTAGATAGTCATGATGGAGGTACGACTCTGTGAATATACTAAAGAACACTGAATTGTGCACTTTTAAAGGATGAATTTTATGGTATGCCAATTATAGCTCAGTAAAGCTGTAACAAAAAATAGTTAAGATCTTGGAGTAGAAGAGGGCAAAGCAAGAGTAGTTCTTTTATCAGGCTCTGCCCCCCTCTCCAGAGAAATCCCCCAGAACCCACTGGGAAGAAGGTAACTTGGAAACACTGGGCTATGTCACTAAATTCCATTACATTGCTGGCAGACCCCTGCCCTAAAAATACTCTGGGGACTTAGTACCAAAGTCAGAAAATTAATTCAAAACCCGAATTGGGAGAACTCCTCAGGAGGGAGCTCGTGTCACTGAGCCCCTTCTGACATGATAGAGAGACAGACGGAAGAACTAACTGATTCAGATGGAATGATTAGGCAGAGATGCCATCCCAAAAAGAATCCAATTTCATTACTGCGGGCGTCTTTGCTTATTATACTGAGGAAAGGTGTGAGCCTCTGCCTTTCAGTGCAAATGAAGATGGACGTGGGGTATCTGCTGGAAGGTAACAGCGTTCCAGCTGGCTGTTGCAGCTTACGGAACCTGGAGTTAGACATAATCAGCAGAAAACACAGTCATCCACACTCTCTGTTGCTTGTTCCAGGTCACCCTGAAGAGGCCACCAGCTGGTGTGTTGGGGATTGAACTGATGAGATATTATTATCTGCCAGTCTTCATTTTCCAAAATAAAAAGAGATTCAAATGAGTGCAGGGATCCTTGTTTTTAGCTCTCAGCAAAAGTGTGCATGAGGGTTGGGAAACTGTTTACAGAGTTTAAAGGGTAGAGGACTGGAGAATGGAAGTGCTCCCAGGAGCTCTGCTTGTGCTAATAGGAAGGAAGCTGTCTAATACAGATCCCTTCCCAATATCCTGGTTTAGTGTTTCTCCTTCTATTCTGTCTGAATTCCCTTGCCAAATTTCTCTGACTTCACTTTTTCTTACTCTACATTAATCACTACTGCTGGTTTTCTTTCTCAAAAGCAAATTTGAAGCCGTTGCTCCCTTTTGGAAAAACCCATGGAAACTGTTTTGGACCAAAGGAGAAAGTACAAAGTCTTTAAGTAGGATTCAAGTTCCTCACCAGGCCACAGTATACTCATCCTCTTTCACTTTCCTGCCATACATCGTCAGTCCCTGATACATTTAAAGAATTTAGGGAGCACTTCTATCTTCCTTCCTTCTCCTTGCGTCTTCTTATTCATCCTTGAAGGTTCAGCTCCAAAATATCCTCTCTAAGAAGGCTTTTCTGATTCCTCCAAACAGGATTAAATGCCCTCTCCATGGCGTTCCCACAACGCTACACCCCTTTTCCCAGCACAGCATACTTTGGATGGTTCAGTGTTTTCTTCACTAGGTAGAAAGCCCTAAGAACAGGCTCTTTCTTATTCAGTTATGTATTTTCAGATCCAAGCAATGTCTTGCCCTTTGCAGGTTCCCTATCTATCTTATCTATCTATCTATCTATCTATCCATATTTAGATATCTAACATGTGTCTATAGATAGGTCCATAATATCTCTCTATATAATTTATTTTTTTTAAATGAAGGGGGTGGGCAATGGGACCAGATATGTGAATAAAATATAGGCTAAGAGGAAATTTAGATTGGGGAAATGTTGTACTGAAATTGGAACTTGCATCTTTTATTTTTCCTTTGTAAATGAAGGGCACCAAAAATGAAGGCACCAAGAATGAAGGCAGTGAGACATGCCAGAATTGTCAGGGGCCTTTGTGATTTGAAAACGGTGCCCTTACCAGGAAATTAAACTAAGCTCATTATCTCATTAACTTTTGACTGGAGAGGGAATATTCAGCTGAAATTGTATTATCTTTCCAATATGACAAGTTGGTAACAACCTGGGATTTTGAAAGACATTTTGTTTTCTTAGCAAGAAATTCCACCAATACAAATGAGTATCCATGGAGAAAAACTCCATTTTAGAAAGATCCTTAAAGGCAAGAACCATGCATGTCTAAATTGCTTTGTGTGCGTGATAAATCCCAATGGTTGATAAAGGTATCCTTTCACTAAGATTAAATTTCACCACCAACATATTGGAGTAGTTAAAATTTTAAACTGCTATACAAGATAATTGTGCTTGACCAACCTTTTTCCTTCTCTCAAGAGATCCTTTGAAATGCAGATAACAATCCCAGCATGCTTATTAGCAGCCACCATTTTTAATGTCCTTCAACTTCTAATGGGATATTACGAATTCTCCGTTTGATCAGATTGTTTATATTATGACCTTGTTTTTCAAAGATGGGAGGAGATGCATTGAGATTCCTAAATTGCTTGGTGGTCAGACAAGCACTTACTTTACAGACTTGAGGGGATCTGTTCTTGGGAGAAATTATTTTATTCCTAAAGGCAGGAAGAATGTGATATAGTGAGAGGATCGATGGGCTTGAAGTCAGGAACACGGGTTTTAATTCCAATTCTTCCACAAGTTTGTTTAACTTTTGTCTCAATTCCTTTAACTAAAACATACGAAGAGGACATACACCATAAAGGGTTTTTTCTTTTCCTTTTTTTTGCAGGGGCTATTAAATGGGATCAAAAAGGGAGAGCAGTTAATGTCTTGCCTGGCTCACAAAGACCCCCAAGTGTTAGCCTGAGCATAGCAGGTCCCAGCACGTGCTAAGCAAATACTCTGAGGAATGTCCTTTGAACAAACTTCCCTCTATATTTTACCTCTTAAAGCTTTCAGTTAATACTGGGAGGTAAGGAGCTTAGTATTTTTAAACTGCCTAATCCTAGCATCACTGTTTGTAGGGTGAGTACCTATAAACGCTCTACTTGGATATGACAGCAAAAATCTGAGAAGACACCCAATGAGGTCACTTTCTTGAACAGCAGGCTTCTATGCCTGTGGAAAGGCAAGCTGAGGGGTGCCATCAGGCTGGCCCCAAATTTCCTTTGAGAGATTATTTTGAATCTGCTTTATCTCACAAAGTAATGAGCACATGTTTGAGAAACTAAAATCATATGCTTTTTACCTAATAGGATCATTCTTTATGTTTTCTGTAGCAAGATGGGCATGCAGCCAGCACAATAAAGGGATCACAAATAAATTGAAAGCGTATAGAAAAGTATAAATTCTCTCTAGGATCCCTACATGAAGTTCAAGATCTGCACTTAGAAATAAAGAAGCATGAGGCTAAAGTTGCCTAAGAAGACTGAGACACAGCTTTTCAGAGCTGTGGAAGTAAGGGGTGGGGAAGAGCAATTGCTCAGCATCTGGAAATAACTTTGCACTAAGATGAAAAGGTAGCAACATCTGAACGAATGTTACAGGTGGCTGAATTAATTAACTCCAAATCCCAACACCCCCAAACATCCGGTGCTGGGATTAGGGAATCAGAGCTAGTTTACTCGTGAATCCCAAATCTCAGACATTATTTGGATTCAAATTGGAACTGTTGCAGATGGACCCAGATGGGAAGAGGATTAGAGAAATAGGGTGGTTGGATATTTTCTTTCTCCTCTGGGAAAAATGACTCTCTTTTATTTCTTCTCTCCTACTTCTCCATGTCTCTTCTGTTGACGAGTCTTCTTTTCTTTCTTACGTCTATCCATCTCTCTCTCTCTATTCCATGGGATGTCTGTTTCTCATTTTTCACTCCTGTCAGCTCTCTCTTCACCACTGCTCTGCCTTCGCTTTTTCTTTCTGCTTCCTCCTTTCTTTTATTTATGGTTTATCTGTTGCTTGAAGACGTAAACGTACTGCATGATGAGTTTCTCTCCATTCCATAACATCTGAGTTAACTAAAAGAGTGAAAAAAAATACTGCTAGTATGAAAGCGGGAGTATTAAGGATGAAAATGAATAGCCGTCGAGAATGGCAGGCATACAGTAAGAGGGATGACTTCAAAGCCCATATTAATGTAGTGGTGTGAACCGCTGCCCCGCCCCCCCCCCAAGTTGAGCACTTCCGTGGCTGATGGAGTTTTATTTTCACGAGGACCAAGCACCCCATCATCCAATCAAGGAAGGTTGGGTACCCTCAGGCAATGTTTTTGTTGGATAAAGATGAGATTTAAGGGGTAAGTCAGGGGAATCTATGCATAGGGTTCTTAGAATTAGGGATGGAGTTGATGAGAAAAAAATTGGGGTGCAGGAGAGTATGGTGTTACTCCCAATTTATCTTTTTTTTTAACTCAACAGTTTTATTTTTTTTGAAAGATTTTATTTTTTTTTCCTTTTTCTCCCCAAAGCCCCCCAGTACATAGTTCTATATTCTTCATTGTGGGTTCTTCTAATTGTGGCATGTGGGACGCTGCCTCAACGTGGTTTGATGAGCAGTGCCATGCCCGCGCCCAGGATTCGAACCAAGGAAACACTGGGCTGCCTGCAGTGGAGCGTGTGAACTTAACCACTCAGCCACGGGGCCAGCCCCATAATTTATCTTTTTTTTAAAAAAAATGATTGGCACCTGAGCTAACAACTGTTGCCAATCTTCTTTTTTTTTCCTGCTTTTTTTCCTGCCCAAATCCCCTTAGTATATACTTATAAATTTTTTAGTTGTGGGTCCTTCTAGTTGTGGCATGTGAGATGCCACCTCAGCATGGCCTGAGGAGCAGTGCCATGTCAGCACCCAGGATCCAAACTGGTGAAACCCTGGGCTGCCGAAGCAGAGTGCGCGAATTTGACTACTCGGCCACAGGGCTGGCCCCACTCCCAATTTATCTTTAGGCCTAGCCTCCTTGGGGATGGTCACTCACTTCATAGACGATGGCATTCATAATGAACTGGGCTTTGGAGTCAGACAGACTTAGGTCTGACCTTTCACTTGGCCATTTATTAGCTATTTGACCCTGGGAATATTATTTAAATTTCCTTAGCTTTGGTTTATTTACCCTAAAAAGGAAGAAAGTGAAAACCTTTCAAGGAATTGCAGAGAATTTTAATGAGATGACACCTGTGAAGTGCCTGGGACATCATGTGTGTTCAATAAATGATAGCCACTATTATTATTACGTCCATGGAAAAAAGCCTATGTAAATGCTTTGGTCATACGTAAAACACCCTGCTACTGAAATAATCACCTGGAACCTTCAAATTCTTTTAGAAAGAATGCTTTCTATAAATACAAGTGAGGAATTCTCTAGTAGAATTTTGTATTTTAATGCAGAAGCTTGGAATGATGTCTTATACCACGGTGGGCAAACTTTTCCTGTAAAGAGTAAGATAGTAAATATTTTAGGCTTTGTGGGCCACAGTTTCTGTTGCAACTATTCCACTCTGGCTATTGTATTGTGAAGGCAGTTTATGGACAATATGTAGATGAACGAATGTGGCAGTTTTCCAATATAACTTCATTTATGGCTGCTGAAGTCAGGATTTCATATACTTTTCCTGTACCATGAAATCCTATTTTTCATTTGATTTTTTCCCAACCATTGAAAACTGTAAAAACCATACTTAGCTCATGGGCCATGCAAAAAACAGGCAGCCAGCTAGATTTGACCTGAGGGCTGTAGTTTGCTGACCTACAAGATGCTAAGACGTCAGTTTGCTTCCTTCCTTCGGGTCACAGGTGAAGCCTCAGAAGCACATTCAGTGGCTTGGCTGGAGTCTCTCTCAGCTGAGTAGCCGAGCTGGGGTTAGAACCTAGAACTTTAAACTACTGGTCTCGTGACTGTTAGTGTCTGCCATCTTTTTCTGACTTTAGCTTCTTTTTGCTCTAAAACTTCCCTGAGTCTTGACATTCTTAAATTGCTTGATTCTCACAGAATACATTCCCAATCATCTTGCATGTTGATTTCTACAGAGGAAACTCAGATGCCTCAGGGACCAGGGAGTTAACAAGCCTCATAGAAGGCCATATGGCGGGACAGGAAAGGTGACAAATTGAAGAGCACGTGCCACATCTAATGGAGGAAATTCTATTCAGCACAGATGACTGTGGCCTTCAGGAGTGAGCTGAGGGATCCCAGGTCTCCTGACTTCTCAGGAGATGCCAGAAATCTGGATTTTTACGTGGAATTGGAAGATATCAGCACAGTTTTTTTTAAAAACCTTTGATGACCAAACCAGACATACCAAAGCATTGCAGCCAACCCTGAGGAGATGAGTTTGTGACCTTTATTTTCGACTGTCATTTCTTCATGGCGTGACAGAAATGTGAAATACAAATACTTTGAAAAGGCTTTCTTGTTTCATGTAATAATATTTTTGTTAAAGTATGTTTGTTTGTGTATGATCTCACTTATATGTTGAATCTAAGAAAACACAACAAAACTCATAGAAACAGAGACCATATTTGTGTTTACCAGAGGTACGGGCTGGCGGGATGGGGAAATTGGAGGAAGGTGGTCAAAAAGTAGAAACTTCTAGTTGTAAGAAAATTACTGGGGATGTAATGTACAACATGATGAGTATAGTTAACATTGCCATATGGTAGATTTGAAAGTTGCCGAGAGAGTAGATTCTAAAAGGTCTCATCACAAAGAAAAAAACTGTTTTTTCTTTTTTTTGTATGTGTATGAGATGATGGATGTTAACTAAGCTTATTGTGGTAATCATTTCACAATATATGTAAATCAAGTCATTATGCTGTACACCGTAAACCTATACAGTAGAGTATGGCAGTTTTATTCTAATAAAACTGAAAGAAAAAAATGTGTTTGTTCGAAAGATGACAAAAACATATTTGTTTGCAAGATGATAGCAATCAACACTGGCCTAGGACTAGTAGCTAGTATTGATTTACCTTTTTACCTGTGTGGTGGTTGTGCTTGAAAACAGACCTGTGGGGCAGCTCTGGAATTTTGGAGGAGGATTGAACAGAAATTGCAAAGTACCTCACGGATAGACTACAGATTCTTGAATTTTAAACTGGTGACTTCCTTGAAGCCTTCTGGAACTTAGTATTCCTTTTCTTTCTCCACCAACAAAGAGGCAAGAATCATGGCAGTTGTTTCGTTCATTGAAGAACTGAGATTCTGTGGCGACTTGTTTCTCCTCACTTCACTGATATCTGAGGTAGTCCAGTTCTCTCCTGAGGTGCAGCCTCACTGTGGGAGTTTAGAGCTGAAGGGGAGGAAACTACAGTTGTGATGGGTGACAGCTGTGGGGAAGAGAGGAGGGCTCTGGTGAGAGTGGCAAAGAGGTTCGGCAGAAAGCAGCTAAATTAGAAGTTCCCAGGTTTGGATGCTCAGAATAAGCCAGACTGGCTACATGGTAATCATCTGGGAGCTTATAGATTCCCGGACCTCATCTTCAGAGACTCTGATTCAGTGGATCCGGGGTTGTACCTGGGAATATGCATTCTAAAAAGCCACACAGAAGTTTCTGATGCTCGGCCAGGTTTGGGAAGGACAAGTCCACGCTGGTCCTGGGCTGGCAGTTCTAGGATCAAGAAAACTCTGTTAGAATTTCCAGAGAAGCCCCATTCGGGGTATGTTGAGCCCCAGCTAGAGAACACTATGAGGGGTGTGCTATTGGCATGGAACCAACGGAAACTTCAGAAACTTAATTGAGATACAATAAAAACTATAGTTTTTATAGATGGAGCAAAGTCTCTATCAAGAAAGAAACCAATGCTAGGGGCTTCTTGGCTGTGAATGGGCAATAGATTAACCTGTGGCACAATGTATTTAAAACACACAACCTTCTGTGCCCATCAAGGATCTCTTAGTCACCCTTTCCAGTGGGTACACCTTGGGTAACTGTACAGTTAGGAATGGCAACCATTGTACTTATGCGATTCTGGGGCCCTCTAGGGAGTAATTCTTGAAATATTTCTATTCAGAGTATATTTTGGGCACTATCACATTTCCCACCCAGCCTTCCTCTTCTCATTTGTCGTTTTCTTTCAGAATTATTATTTTAAAAAATGTTAGACATACAATAAATGCTTACTTCCCATAATGTAGATATCACTGCTCCCACTTGGTAGGGAGTTTGGTAGATAGGCACCAACCAGGACTACCATCACTTCTTTCCTTTGCTGTAGCATCTGCGGCTCCTCACACCAGCAGTAGAGTGTCTTCCTCCCCCCTTTGAATCGGGCCTGGCTTTGGGACGGACTCTGACAGTAGCATGCCGTAGAAGTACTGTGTTGCTTTCTGAAGGACTGGCAGCCTCCAACTCTGCCCTCTTAGAAACCAGCCACCATTTAAGAGGTCTGCCTATCTTGACATCATCATGCTGTGAGGAAGCTACCACGTGGCAGGTCATACAGAGAAAGAAAGATGTCCCATGTCGGAGTGCAATTCTCCATGGTGTTCCTACCTGTCCTGTGACAGCTCTTGTCTTGGACTGCCTTTTCAAGGATGTTTGTATAATCAAGATCCTTGGAAAACAGAGATAAGGTCTTGATCCTTGGCAGAGGGCAGATTTGTTTCCTGATCAAGATAAAGATAATGTTTCCCTCTTGGACAAAGTTGGGCACTCTTGCTAGCAGCCCACTTGTAAGACTGGGATTTTCCTAAACTTGGAGTTCCTCTGCTGTGGCACAAACCCACTGTGTGAGCTCCATCCACCTGAGTCTCTCCACATTGCTGCCAGCGTACATAGGAGAGCACAAGGAGAACCCACAGAAACATGAAACTCACGCTGACTCCTGTGCCATGAGTCATAAAGTCCTCTGTGGCTCACAGAGCACTTCTGCCAGCATCTATGAAACTGACAAAGTAATTTGTTAGCTTGCACGCAGGGTAAATCTCAGACCACTCACAGTTCTTGACACTTGGCCAGCCCCTAGCTGCTGTAACCATCTGAACTGAGGCAGCAGGTACGTGAATGATGAAGCCATCTTGGGCATTTCAGCCCCAGCAGACACCACATGGAGCAGACCTGCCCTGCAGAGCCTAGCCCAGAGTGCAGGATCATGAAAAATAGTAAATTGTTGTTTAAAGCTAAGTTTTGGGATGGTTTGATACATAGAGTAGATAACTGAGCTAGGGAGCTTAGCCATCATCTTCTCCTTCCAAGAGAAGCCCACGTAGTTCCCATTGTCCTCTCTGTTCATTACTCATAAATTCCCTACATACCTGGAATCTTACTTTAACATGCAAATAGATGTGCTTATATCTTAAATATATGTATGTCAAAATTGAACATTCAGGCTCAACAGTGGACCCCACTGCTGAAGGGATAAAATTTAAGGTTCTCTCTTCTGCCTGTATCCTTCCTATCAGATGCTATGATCCATAAGTTCCCTAGCAGAATTTGTTCTTCTGTTCTATCCTGTACATGTCATTTTCTTTTTCGACTCTGCACTTTAACTCCTACTGTTCCTTTGGACCAGCATGCCCTTTCTCCGTCACTTCTAAACCATACCTGCTCTTCCGGCTTGGACTCTGGTTGATTTTCCTTTTCCACACTCTTATGGCAGTTATTATTAGTGCTACTTGGATTACTAATCACATATTGATTTATGTTCCATTCCAAATTAAAAGTGGCTTTTAAAAGAAAACAAAAGCAAATGTATTTATTGCAAAAGAAATTCAAACCTACAGCTCTTCAGAGGAAAAAACCCCATCATTCTGTCTCCCACATCCACCCTCTAATGTCCTGCCATTATATTTTCTTTTGATACACACATGCACACGCATGCACCCATTTACCTGTGATCATTTTATTGATCATCTTACATTACAAGGGAATGAAAAGTTGTAAATAATTTTAAAAATTATGCAACTTATTTTATTTTTATGTGAAGTATTGGAATGCAGATGTCATTAACATTCTCAAGACTAGAATTACTCTAACAAGTATTGAGTTGGGTAATTACGAAGTTTCAAGAATACAAAGAAGCTTTCACCAAAGTGATTCCTACGCATGCTACAAATCCACTTGTCACTTTGACACTCTACAACTGAAAATTAAATAAGAGTAACTCAGTGGAGTTTTGGGTTAAAGGGTATGCACAGTTTGAATGCTTTTTGATATATATTGGTAGATTGCAAAATTTACACTTATTTATCCTTGTTCCTGCAGTATAAGAGAGGGTACATTTTCCCCAACCTTGCCAGGATTTGGATATATATATTATTTTGTTTTTGGCAACTTCAATACTCCTTTATACCACTTCTTAGTTGTTATCCTAGTGCTTTATGGTGTTCAAAGAGCCTTCACAAATATCATCTTCTTTGATCATCACAACAATATCAAGAGAGGAAGGGCAGACTGTTTTCTTCCCACTTTACAAAAGAGGAGCTCAAAACTCAGAGAAGTCAAATAGCGCACGTGGTTTGCATGGCTAGCAAGAGAGCCCAAAAAAGAACTGTGCCTTGTCTGATGCTCTCAGGCACCTCTCCAAATATTTCTCTTGGAGGGAACTGCACGGGAGCCAGCACTCCTGTTCTGAGAGGTGGTGTGGAGTTGGGGATCTCAGCCTGGCTCAGCAGAGGCTGGCCCATCTGATGGGATTCCCAATGCTTTCTGGAACTTCCTTGTTTGGACTGCCTATGAGCCCACTAATATTTCACTGACTTGCAAAGGCCACAGATTTTGATTTCCTCCTCCTAATGAAAAGCAATATTAAAGACACATTGAGGAAAATGAGAAAGATCAGCGACTTTGTTCATTAATCATGGTAGACTCGGTGATCTCAAGGTATGAGGGAAAATTGAGGGAGGACACCTGAGAGCAAGAAGAGGAATAGATGTGGGGTGTTTGTATTTCAGCTGCTGACTGAACAGTCACCAACTGCTCTCCCCCAAGTTGCCAGCCAGCATTAGCAGAGTGATGGAGAGAGCTCCGCCCCTCCGGCACACCAGGAAAACTTGCTAATGTAATGGAAATGATAATTATTCCCAGTCCTGAGCACTTCACTTCCTCTGGACTGCAGGGGTATTAAAGTTGATTAAACACATATGCTTTGGGTAGCCAGCTCCTCCAGTCACATATGGAGTGATCAGTCTTCTTTGTGCTCAGAAAGAGACAGATACCAAAACCACAAGAGCCAGACAAAGGCTGAGCTGGGTTAGGAGATAGGGAATGAAGGAGTCTAAGTCCTTTGTTACAGGCAAGAGAGCAGCAAAAAACCAAAGACTTAAAAAAATTCCCCATTTCTCTGTATAGTTAAAAAAAGTAAAAAATGCTGATTAAAGTTAAAATTCCATTTTAATCATTTCAATAGAATTTGCATTTTCCCTCTCCTTTCAAAATACATGTATTTGACAAAGATGAATAAATTACACTCATTTGTCTAAAATTCGCAAATTAGGCACAAATGCATGCATATGTATGTCATGGATTATAAGTTGGTAGAACTAGTACGTTTTACGGTGTGTGGGAAATGACTCACACGTCCTCGGGATTCAATTATTTTTTAAAAAATGTATTTCTTAAAATGACTTTTCCATTCTGCAACATTTCTCAAAGCCGAAAAATGATGTTTGTCTCCTTCAAAATCATATGTTTAATTAATCACAGCTTGATTTTCCGCACCATTGGCGTGAGGAAATATTAAGAGGCTATTATAAACAGGCTCTGGAATTGTTGATACTAGATCTCGAGTCAAAACTTCTGAACACTCCACTTCTTACTTGTCAACCTCAACCAGTCTCTCCGGGGGAGTGAGGAGCAACAGCCTACAGCTTCACTGGCATCAATGGGAATGGTGGCTCCAAGTCTAGGCTGGATGGGATGGCAGGATAAGTGTTTGGGCAATGATTGACCCTGGTCATTCTCTGGGGCTTTAGAGATATTCTATTTAGCCCCGTCCTGCTAGGTTAAAAATAAGGAAAGTCCCTTCCCACTCCAGATATTAGAATATATGTATTATGTCTGCAAGGAGGGAATTCATATAACTGGGTACACAAAAGTGAAGAAAATATTTTTAATATAAAATTTTTTAAAAATGCCCATTTTTGCTAATATCAGCACTCCTATTTTTTTTTAACTCTTGAAGAAGTATTTTGTCATTTGTTGTGTTCTCATTCAGAAAAATTTAAGGAAAAAGTTAAGATCACCTCAATCCTGTCATTCAGAAATAACCAATGTTAATATTTTAACGTATTTGCCTTTTTTCATCCATAGCTTTGGGTGGAGCTGCCATCATAAGAATTTATCCTCCATGAACAGACATGGAGGAAGTCTAAAAGCATATCGCTAAGTGAAAGAAGAATTTATACTCATTTCTTAATATAAGCATTTTCCCACATCTTAAAGCTATTAAAGTATAATTCCAATAGTTTCACACCCCAACCAAGCTTTTAAAATAATATTAATTTTTCTCATTTATAAAAGTAGCAAATATTCTTACTAGAAAATTTGGAAAATTAGAAACATAAGGAAAGGAATATAAATCTCCCAGGAGCCCATCAAGTGATAAACAATTATTAACATGTTTAGTGTATTTCTTTCTCTCTCAATCTCCCTTCCCCTCCTCCTCTCTCTTCTTCTTTTTATACACATGCACACACATACACACAATGATTACCTAAGTGTATAGATGTGCTAAATTTTGGAAAAAATTGAATAATTTATAATCTTTTTTTAAACTAGTTTGAAATTTTTCCAATGGCATTATGAAATCTTTGAAAACTTTAATTTCATGGCTACTTATTATTTCATTGTATGGATGTACCATAATTTACTTAATTAATCTTGTATTGTTGATGTTTCGATTGATTGCAGCTTTTCTTTATTGCAAATATTGAAGTGAACTGCATTCATATGTAAAATCTTGTGAGCCCATCATTATGGCCTTACCTAGGCTGGTTTTAGAAAAGGTACAGTAGGCCCAAAGGAAACATTATGAGGCTCCTGCCTATACCGCAGATGACTTCTCGGAAGCTTTTCCGTCGTATACACCTTCCTAGAGGACTGGAGAGAGCTTATCTTAATGAGCTCAGCCCCATGGCCTCTCCTCTGTACCTCACTGCTGCTCATCTAGGGAGCACTGGAAAGGCCAGCTATTATTCCCATTTTTTTTGAAGAAGAAGAAGATTGGCCCTGAGCTACCATCTGACCCAATCCTCCTCTTTTTTGCTGAGGAAGACTGGCCCTGAGCTAACATCCATGCCCATCTTCCTTTACTTAATGTGTGGGACATCTGTCATGGCCTGGCTTGACAAGTGATGCATATGTTGGCATCCGGACCCGAACCAGTGAACCCTGGGGCCACTGAAGCAGAATGTGCGAACTGCTGCGCCACTGGGCTAGCCCTATTATTCTCATTTTTAACAGATAAAGAAATGGTAGCCCAGGTAACCTCTCCAGAGTCATGTGGACAAACAAGCAATTAAGAGGAGTAGCTAAGTGACCTGAATCTTAACTATGCACTAGATCTTTAAAACAAAGTAAGGTAAGATAAACACCTTTTGTAATGCCCAGAGGCAATGGAGCCGATAAAAGCAACAAAAGAGATACAAATCAACAGGTCTTCTGGCACTTTCACCAGCCAGTTGGAGACTCTAAAGGGAGGGACACAAATAGCCGTTTGCTTCGGAATGTAATTGCCTTGGTCTGTCTAGGGAAAAAAGTGTGAGAGCTCTAATTTGCGGAAGTCACAAACTAAAGTGCTTTGAAATGTATTGAAAAAAAAAAAAACATCAAAGTGCTGAGACAGCTTTGTTCCCCAATAACCACAATAGAAATTTGGGATAGTTATAGTTTTTAATCAGATGTTTAGGGAATCCATGTGGTTATTCTCTGGATGGTGTTTTTCCTTTTTTTTTTTTTTTTTTTTTTTTTTAAGAAAGAGCCAGACAAAAGTTCTTTAGGATGAATGCTTTGACCTAGATCAAACTAGCAAAAAGCAAAACTGAAGCATTAACTCTTTGATAGCACATTGTCTTGACAGAAAGTCTCAGAATCCTTATGACCAGACCCGATCACTAAGTTTAGCATGAACACTGGTATATTCTATTCTGCAGCTGTCCCAGGATCCTGCTGCTCACATCTGGATCAAGTTCCCAAGTCCTGGCAGTCTGAGCTGGTGTTTCACTGAGGGATATTAACTCCCACACAGCTGTTAAGCAGTAGGAGCAGAAAATCAACTTGGATACAATTAATACCATGTTGCAATAAGGAGACGTCACCAAGAGAAACAGTTGCTGAATTGATTCTGATGATGCCGAGGAGAGTAACTATAATGATAATGGTGATTAATATAACCATTACCCGGTACACACTCATAGGAGGAGTATATTTTTATCCTGCCTTTGTTTATTCTGTTGCAATCTTTCCTGCTCCAGTACCCACATAGATCATGCACCATTGCAGATAAACACTGCTTTGTCTGAATTCTCTATTTAATCAATGAAAACACATTCAATATAATTCAGGTAGATGATGGGATGACACCAAAATGCCAGTATGGCTTTTTTTTTTTCTGATCGAGATAAGCTTGTCTGAAATTGCCAAAGTTCTCATTAACAGAATCTCCTAACAAGAATGGTCAGACTGCTGAAATTGAGTTGGAAAGGGACTGAGGAGATTTTGATTGCTCAATATTCTTTCCTGTCTTGAGGGAGCACTATTAGAACTCTGCAACTGAGCACTGTATCTCCATTGCCTACGAGAGTTTCTCAGCGGGTACTCTCATTGTGTGGGGAGGGCAATTCTCCTTTATGCGGACCTGTATTGAGAGCTACAGACCATTTAGCACCTGCAGGTTCTACATGCCATTAGCTTCCAGTCATTGTGACAACCTAGAATGTTCCTGCCCATTTCCAGATTGCCTTCCCTGCATAGAGATCCATTGGCCTAGGCAATGGGGGTCACCAGACTTTGTTCAGTTTAATTGACTTTTAAGGTTGGAAAGAACAGTTGAGGTCTGTGAATTCAACTCTCATTTCACAGATGAAGTGTCGGAATTTGTGACCCCTTAAGACTCTCCTTTAAAACTGATACCTAGAATCCCACTGCTGGAGATTAACTTATGTCTGGGAATATGAAAGCACTCACTCTGGCATCTTATCACCTGGGTTCAAATTGTGGCTTCTCTATTTCTTAGCTGGGCGATTGTGGACACATTACTGAAGTTGTGCTGCAGTGTTGTCAAGGTTGAAATGGGGACACAGTAGTACCTATGTCTCAGGATTGTATTGATGATTAATAAAATAATGCATGGGACAGACTGACGCAAGACGACGAGTCCATAAACCTTAGCTTTGTCAGTGTGTGTGCACACATGCATGCGTGTGGTGTGCATTTAGTAAGAGATTTAGTTGTGTAATAACAGTGGCTGCCAGAGCTAGCCAGCTTTTTTGACCTGGGGCAGGTGGTGGCTGGGAGAGAAGAGCAGGGGAGACAGAGCTGCAGCTTGCCAAGGAGGCCTGGGGTGGCAGCCATGTTTATTATTGTGCTCACCATTGTATCCACGTCTTGTAGATTGCAGGAGCCTGGAGAGGAGAAATTAATGTTAAAGCCTCCTCCAAGAGAGTAGCAGAGCTGGTCAGGACCAGCAGTTTTGTGGCTCAGAGATATCTCATAGGCCAGTGGTTCTCAAACTTGGCTGTGAAGAGACCATTACAAACACAGATTTCTGGTGTCCATCTTCTTGGACTCCAATGGTCTCATGTGGGCTCAATGTTCCACATTGTCAAGCAAACTCCCCAGGTGATTCTGAAGTGGGTGGTTAGAAGTCTAATCTGAGAAACATTGACCAAGAGAATGTCTTGATTTTTAAAGATGGAGAGAACCTGGGGCCCACAGCCACCCAGCCTCTTGGTGGCAGCGTGGGGCCTGGGAGCTAGGCAGACTGATAGCTTCCTCCAGGGTTCTCCCCGACAGCACGGATTACAGTAAAGGAGGCCTCAGGAAGGCCACGTCCCACAGCTCAGCAGCATGACTTCTTTAGTTTTCTAGTTCTCTGTCCTCAGGGCCTTTCAGCTTTTCATTTACGCTCCCAACTGTCTAATTTGACCATCAGAGGTAAATCCTAGACGATCATTTTGTGAGCCTTTTCTTAAAAGGATCTTGAGGCATTTGCTTTGATGAGCAGTAGCGTTTCTGCCCACCTGGAGAGAATCAGAGAAGGCTGTAAGGGGAGGCAGTGAGAAGGCCTTGGTTACTGCACCGTGCTGCTGCGGGAGCTTGTGGCACTCTTCCCTCTGCCGCCTGCCACTGCCACGCGTTATCAGTGTGTGGCTGTCTGCAGGGCAACCAGAGGAAGGTTCTGGTGTTCGGTATCATACTTGCCACCATGTCACCAAATGTGCTTTTATATTATTTTTAAATGATCTTAACAATGAGAAGATAAACTTCATGCTCTAACCCCCTGCCAGCAAACCCGCTTTGAACACTGCTTGCACCTGCCAGTCAATATCTTCAGGCTGTGCAACCATTCATTTATTGGCATTCTGTGCAGAGGCAGCTGGATACCAGACTCTCTACTTAATAATAACGTTAGCGATAATAATATCTCCCATTTTTTACAATGTGTCAGATACTATGCCAAAAGCACTCGACATGTAATTTCTCATTTAATCCACACAAAAACACTATGGGTTAAGTAGTACTATTACCATTTGATGAATGTAGTAGTGAGGTCAGGTTGTTTGCCAAAGTTACACTGCTAATAAGTAGTCTAGGCAGGGTAAGGTAAGACTCCCCGACTCCTAGGCCCATATTCTTGACCAGTATGTTCTACTGCATCTTACAAAAACTCAATCTGCCCTTTGAAATATAAACTACCCACTCTTGTGTAGGACAGGCATGTCTTGCATGGCGGGGAGATGGACATGATGAGTTTGGTGCTTGTGGTCCCTCACTGTTCTTCCTGTTAGTGATATTTCTCCTATATTCGGAAACTGCAACTGGCTTCAGGTTTTATAGCCACAGAGACAATAGGGGAGAGAAAGAAGCAGAGCTGGACTTGTAGAGAGTGAGTGATCTAGGAAGGTAGAGAGAAAGCTCTTTGCTTGAACCCAGTTGAACGAGAATGGATATTCCTTAGTTTCCTATTGAATGTCACTTGACTTTAACCATTAGGTGAAGAGGCTCAGGGATCACTGGAATGTGGGGGAAGATGAAAATGAAAGGAAGGGACATTTGAACTTTGGAGAGTTAAACATTTTTTGGTGCTTACACATGTCTTTTGGTGAAATCTAGCTCCCAAACAGAGAGCAGGCCACAGACACCAACTCCCTCCTCCAGTTCAGTGGGTCACTCCTTCTCAGGTTTATCCTCCATCACTGGAGCCCCCTGGTCCTTGAAAGGTTGGTGGCTCTGTCTTGTGACAAATGTCAATGACGTTGAGTCATCTTGCTTTGGCATATGTCCATATGGTGGTGATTCCTTTCCAATCCTATCCTTTTCCTCTCAGCAGTACCAGTTCATGAGCCACCATCTTTCCTATGGCCCACTCAGTGAAGGGAGGAGACAGAGACGGATTCTCAAGTGGCTGGAAAGCTAGACTCCCAGATGGATTTGTTCCTCCTTCTCCTTCCATTCTTCATCCTTGAGTTCTACAGGCAGGCATAGAGAAGCTCATCTCCCCTATTGAGCAAGGTCTTAAAGGATTTCTGTCCCCTGGCCATCCTCTTGCCAAATTCTGCTGTAATCCAACACAGGGATCATAAATGGAACTGCGCAATATATTTATTTGCTGTGATCTGTGAAGCCGGTGTGACTGGAACAACAGCCTCATGGCTGGTTTCCTACTCTGCCCTTGCTCATTTTGCACCAAGCAAACAGAGTGATCCTTTTAAAACTTCCATCCTGTCATACCATATCTCTGGTCTAAATTAGCCAGGAGTCCCTTCTCACTCAGAATACAATCCACACTTTCTATCATGGCTGACCATTTCCAATACAATTTGCCTACTAACACTTCTCTCATATCCCATCTCTCTCTCCCCTCACTCACTCCACACCGGCCGCGTTAGCCTCTTTGCTGTTACTCAGAGAAGCAGAGACAATCTGCGTCAGGGCTTCTCATTTACTCTTTCTTCTGCTTGGAATGTTCCTCTCCAGCCATCCGCATGAATTATCCCCTCACTTTCTTCAAGTATGGGCTTCAAGATATTATCCATGAAACCATCTGTGATCACCCTAAATGAAGTAACACCCTCTCCCGTGGTTCTCCACACCTTTAACTATTATTTGTTTTCTTTATAGCACTTACGGTCAGATCTATTATACATTTATTCATTTATTGTCTGTCTGCCCTCCACTAGATTGTAAGCTTAATAAGAGCAGGGACACTGTCTGTTTCCATCACTAGAAAATAGACTAGAAAAGGGGCTGGCACATAGTAGGTGCTCAATAAGAATTTGTTGAATAAATGAGCAAATGCATAAGGTGCCCTAAACCAACAGTCTCCTGAGGAGATCAGGTGTGACTAGATAATTTAGTGATTACTAAATCCCCAATCTTCTCCCTATATCGGCACTTACATATCTCACAAACCCAGTCCATGCATATCTAGATGGAAGATTGCAAAATATGGCCACAATTTCCTTCCCTCCCTGTATTCAGGCCCTGGCAATGTGACTTTGTAGCTTCTTTCAAAATGTGAGCCTTTCTCAATTATTGGGCTAGATTTGTGACTTGCTTTGGCCAATGGACATTAACAGATATGAAACACTCATGGACTTGAACACTTCTTGTACAAGGAAACTCTACTGCTCTTGAAACCCTGAACCCTCATATGACCAAGATGTGGCTAGCCTGCAGCATAATAAGAGGTATGTGGTACAGTTGCCCCTCATGCCCCAGCTGGCAGACAGCCAACACTCAGAAGCTGAGTCACTGACTTCTGACACCTGGGTGATCCCATGTGCGATCAGCTGAGTCCATACCAGAAGAACCACCCAGCTGAATCAGCCAAAATTGCTGATCTGCAGAATTGTGGCCTAAATGGCTATTGTGCTAAGCCACCAAGTTTGGAATGGTTTGTTTCATGGCAAAAGCTAAGTGATATATATGTGACAAAAGAGGAGGCAGGAGTTAAATAGTGAGAGAAGGGGATTTTAGTTGGTTTTGGCAGATGCTGGTATAAGATTTCATAGTTCCCATAACTAGGTCAAGCCTAAAGGGTAATGTTATCACCGCTGGGCCATGGAGCAGATATACTTGGCGATTAATGAAGCTTCCTTGATACAGAGAATTAGTGCTTTTTAATTCTCCTGGTACTCTTCCTCTTTCAGAAATAGAAAAGCATGTCTGCAAAGCCGGTATGTCTTTGTGGCTTCAGGACGCAAGCGTGGTGGGTAATATTAGCAAGAGAATTGTATAATTTTTTCTAGTAAGTTAAGGATAAAGATTATAGACTTCTATTTTTTGAGAATTTGCAGTAGGGAATAAGGGGCATCAGTCAGTAGGGCCATTATTTTCCCTCGAGTTGATCATCTCAGGAGTAATCCCACCACAAATGAAAGAAGGAGCCCCCGGAGAAGAAGAATTGAAAATCAAACGCTGGTGCAGCCTCAAGTTGTGGGGTCACTTGTGAAATCCAGCAATGTAGGAAACATGACCTTATCTCATTGCCATTAACCAATTTTGTGATCTTGAGTGAGACTTTTCTCATCTAGGAACTTCAGATTATTTATTATAGAACATGAATTTCTAGCTACCTGCCACAGTTTCTGGAGGGATGTTCTACCACTTGTCATCAAGCTGAGATGTGCCGGTTCAGAGAGTTGCCTGTGGGAGGAATGTTGGATGGGAGCAATTTGGAGTCTGTGCTAGTCAGTGAGTGTGTTTTGGCTGGAGTGGGGTCTATCTCTTGTTCAGCACCCAGTGGCAGGCATAGGAGAGGGGTGGATATTTGTGGTACCATGAGGGGCCAGACTATAAGAATCTGTTAATGAAATTGTGTAACATGTTGAAGGCTATTACATACATTTGAAATACGTGCCTGTTGGCATGCAACAGAAGCGATGAAACTTCCCTATCATGTTTCCTAAGTGCATAAATCCTCTGCATCATACCATAAGTGTACCTACATACAAAAAGAAAAGGTATTGCATCCTTCTCATCAGAACGAAACATGTGAACCAAGCTGACGATGGCCCAGCTGCACACTGATTGAGGGTTGACTCGTGAAGGAAAACCAGGGGATACGCATTTGTGGAAAGTCAGCTGTGCAGTGAGACCAATGAGAGGTAAAGATGCATCCACTCACTCACCAAAACCTCTTCTCTGCCTTCACTCCTGGGAGCTTTCATTGGAGAAATGGCCATTTTTGTTATAAGTTCTCAATAATTCCAGAAGATTCTTCAGGAGGTAGTAAAGAATGCCTTTGGGCTCTGCGAGAGACACTGATTTTTTTCATTCAAGAACTATTTATGAATGTTTACCATATGCCAGACACTGTTCTAGGCACATAAAGGACCTCAGGGAATAAAACTCACATGATTCTTGTCCTGGGGGTGGGAAGTGTGGGGAAAGTGACAATAAGTAATAAACATAATAAAATAAGGAAATAGAAAGTTTGCCAAAAGGAGATATGTGCTATGGAAAACAGGCTAAAGTTGGGATAAGAGGTATCAGGAGGGCTGGGGACAGTCACAATATTAAAAAGGGGGGCTGGGTGAACCTCATGGAAAAGATGAGATCTGAGCAGAGGCGGTAAGGCCCAAATGTCACTGTGGAGAGATGGCAAGGGCTCTTGTTCATCTTTGTATCCCTTCTTCCAAGAATCTAGTCAACTACTTTATACACTGTAGTGGCTTAACAAATCTTTCTTGACATAAATTAAATTAAAGATGACCAAAGATTTCTTCAACATGGAGTGGGATGGCTTTTCCTAGAAAAGGAGAGAGATATTTTCATCCTTGATCCATCTCTACTTTCTTTCTTCACCTCTACTCTTGTTCTTCATCCCATTGCAATCTGGATTCTATCTTTCTTTTTTTTGGGGGGGGTGAGGAAGATTGGTTCTGAGCTAACATCTAGGCCAATCTTCCTCTATTTTGTATGTGGGACACTGCCACAACATGGCTTGATGAGTGGTGTGTAGGTCTGTGCCCAGGATCTGAGCCTGCGAACATGGAGCCACTGAAGCAGAGTGTGTGAACTTAACCACTACACCACCAGGCCGGCCCTGGATTCTATCTTGATCACTCCAAAGAAATGTCATCATTTTTGCCTTGACCAGGTTCTGGCTATGGACAAAATACTACAATTGCTGGGATTTTTCTGTTTGGCAGCCAAAGTCTAGCCAGTGCTGCTGTGTGAATGTACACATTCCCTTTCCCAGGGGCTCACGCAGCCAAGGCAGCACCAGGACAGCCAGGACACAGTCCCTCCCCTCTCCTCTGGTCATCAAATCCCTGGCAGAGAGCAAGAAGAAACTCGCTTCCCTCAACTGTCAGAGGGGTAAGATGTTAACTTCCTTTATTCGAGGGGGAAATGGAGTTGATTGACAAACTAGAGAGAGCTGCTACTCATTTACCCACCAAAAGATATTACATGGCTTTAAGCGGTGTTCAGAAGCGTGAGAAGGTAATAAACTATGTTTATAAGCTCAGTTCTCAAGGGAGGGAGAGAACTCACAAAACCCACACTCCAATTGTTTCTTTCTTTCTTTTATTCAGGCCCTCCGTGCACGCCATGCTTAATGAAGGTAATAAAAAGGTAAAGTTATAAATAAGAGAGAGACCTATCAAGGAAATAAGTCTCTTTCTTTTCTCTCCTGTCATGATATTCTTCCAATTCCACTGGCATTTCAACACCTAAGAGGTGACTGGCTGAATGGCAGGCATAGAATAGAAGAGCAAATGAGGCTCTGATGGATTGTTAAACGAATTTGCAGTGCCCCCAATGTAGTCGTAGTTTTTTGGTGGGAATCCACCCGTCTACCGCTAAGAGATTGATAGCTAGTTCTCAAAAAGCAGAGCTGCATCTTGGTCTTTAAGTGCTATATGCTGTGGCAGCAAACAGGGTTAGAATTCATGGGCTCTGTGTTGTTGTACTGGGTCACCTTACACAGGCGGGGTTTAGTTTATTTGCATCCTCCATCACTTTGAGTACACAACTGGGTACATTGTAGGTACAAAGTAAAGATTCATTTATAAATTAATTAGTCTCCTCTATGCTTTTGATGCATCCGTTTCTTCAGTTGTAAAAGAGTATAACACACTAAAAATATCCTCCCTATTCCTTCCTCCAACTATTCATGAAAATGCTTCCCCGGCATTTTATTCACTAGAATGAGATCAAGTCTGTGGAGCTTATTAACTCTTTAAGGTAGAGTCTTTGTAAATAAACACTAGAGAGTATTACTTGCCTGGCTTGGAAACTTCCAGGTGTTAGCATGTCCTGGGAAGAGTCCCGACAGGACAGGATAATCACATGACTGTTGCACATTCAGCAATAAGAGCTGACAAATGTTGAACACAATGTATCAGGTCCTGTTCCAGGTGCTTATGTGAATTAATTCATTTAATTCTCACAACGTGAGGGGGCTAAGTACCATTATCTTCATCTTATAGATGAGAAAATGGAGTCACAGAGAGATTAAATTGCTGTTTCCCAAGATTTACAGCTAACAAGGAGCAGAACCAGGATTTGAACCCCAGCAGCCTCGCCCCAGAAACTTCTCTTGCAGCCGCCAAGCTATAAGGGCTCTTCAGCAGCAGTTAACACATGATGAGACTTTTCCAGGACTCCTGAGCAAGCTTTGCTGATAAAGGAAATGCTACAATTGCTTCCAGATGACTGTTACTTTTTAGAGTTTGTCGGTTTTCTCTTCCTCTGCTCAATTTTTTTTTAAGTTTAAATTTAAGAAGAACCCATAAATTACCGGGGCAATTATTCATTTTGACAGACAATATAAACAGCCATAGAAATTCCTTTCCATTATTTATTCAGCTGATTAATACAGACCACTGTATTTACTGTGTGCTAAGGACAATGGGGGGTTACATGGAAGCCACAATTTTGTCCTCCCAGAGGACATCCATCGGAGAAACAAGAATATGCACATGAATTCTAAAAGGATATGATGAAGAAGAATGTATATGTGTCCAAGAGGATGACACAGACACTCTGCTTAATGGAAAGTGAGCTTATAATGGAGCCAAGGATAAGGGAAATGTCATGCGGGAGGGGCAGCTTGCCCCCTATCTCATGGGATGTGTAGGACTTTGATGGGAGCAGAGAAGTGAGAATGCAACTCTAGCCTAGTGTGTTAGGGAGGCAGTATATAGCTCAGGGGCTACAAGGGAAAGTTCTGGAGCTAGATTGCTTGGGTTCAAATCCTAGTTCTGGTACTTGTTAGCTTTAAGTCTTGAGAAACTTAACAATTTAACCTCCCTGAGGCTCAGGGTTTTCATCTACAAGGAGGTAGAAGGAGGGAAAGAGAATTTCAGTCAGGGTCCCTACAGGAAACTCATGGAGTACTCTAAGTAGATAAGAGGAGGGTGATTTATTTACAAGTAATAGGGTAGTAACCCAGAGCAGTGGTGGTAAAGGGAGAGATACGGATATTATCCTAGGACCTCTAGGATTGAGGGGAAAGAACGGTCACTAGAACCAGTAAGCACAGTGTGGAGGAAGCGACCTCTCAGGGAGAAGTGCTCTTTAGGTGAGGGGCACAACCAGCTTAAAGGAACCCCAGAGGAAAGGAGCTGAGAATGAATACCTTCTCTCTGCTCCATCCTTCTGATCTCCTGCCTGGCTCTGTTCCTCTTTCCCCATTGGCCAAACCCAACCAGGAAGCCACCATCCTTGGGAACCGGAAGAAATCCTACAGCTCAGGCTCCCAGGACGAGAGCCAGCAGAGACAGGCAGCGTGTGGATCTGGAGGGGCAGGCAGAAGATTCCTGGCACTGAGTGGGAATGCCAAAGTGCGATCGCAGAGAAAGCCTTGCTGGTGCCCAGTCTGGCCAGTTCTTTGGCACTAGGTTTAGGGATTTGGACATTGCTGTGAAGGTAGTGGGAATCACGGAGAGTTTTCGAGCAGGAGGGTGACAAAAAGAGAAAGTAAACCATCATCAGTTTCTGAGGTAGGCTGTAAGGCAGAAAGAGAGGATACAGGCTGGCAGGAGAAGTTCTGGGTTAGACCTGGGGCTTCCCCGCTTCACCCTCTTCCCGTGGGGTTAAACACTTTCCTGGAGGTAACAAACTTCCCTCCCACATGAAAGGCAGCAGCTCCTGACTACACCTAGAGGAAGGGGCTTTCCCCCAGGAAACTCTTTTTCTAGGCTGACACTCTCCTTCCTTGCCTGTGGTTTTCAGACCTGCCCTGATAACTGCAGCCTATTTGACCACAGACTTTCTAGAAAGAAAGAGCTGGATCTAAAGCGGCTTCCTGAACCACAGTTTTGGAGCTGTTGTAGAGCCAGGCCACAGAACACTCTGTTGCGGAAAGAAAGTTAATGTGGCTCATTACAGCCTGATGTGGAGACTCCCTCTGACAGACACCCGTGGTGATGGCTTGGAAGGAACACACTCCTACTAACAATTGGAAAAGAAGCTTTGCATTGTTCTTTGGGCCCATAATTCGTTTGCTGTTAGAAGTGACTGCGTTGGTGGTATTACACATTTCCTCTCTGAACAATGCCTTTATTGGATCAACTTAAATATATGAGGACTGCAGCACTTTGTGAAAGAAGCAGCTCAATGCCTGTACATGGGCTTGAAAAATGAAGGCATCCCTGGAGGCAGGGCTTTTGGGGCTGTTCATCTATTCCCTGACAGTTGTGTTCATGTCTGCCTCACCAGAAAGAAATTGACCCTGTCTTTTTCCCCAATTTCTGTGTGGCAAAGGACTGCAGAGCTACGTGGCAACCGGAAAGCAGCTTCCTCACCGAACAGGTGGATTTGCTTCTGCCCCTGCAGAGTGGGTTTTGGAGGAAGACGCCCACCCAGAGATGGCTCCCAACTAGATCAGTCTGGAAGTTTCAGTTCTTTTTCATTCCAGGTGCTAGTTCTGAGCCTCTAAACCCCAAACCATCAGAAAAACAACTGCATGGCAAGTCATTACGTTTCTTTCTAGAAAGTCACCCATTCATGCTCTTCTTCTCCAAATTGTCGGCCACACAGAAGTCTGGCTGATTGCAAAGAGGCTCGATTTCAGGGTAAGAGGAGTAAATGGGCCTCATTTTCTGATGAACACAGAAGAAGTTGCAATTTGCCATTTTCAATCAACAACATCAGGAGGCATCAGCAAAGGTTACCCTCTAACCACGTTTTATAAAAGAAATCTGAGCTCCGATCATGTAACAGTCCTCAAGGGCGGTTTCCTGTCTCTTCCATGGTGCCCCTCATTTGTAGGATGATGTCAGATGAATTCGAATTGAGCTTCAATCTTGCTTTTGGAGGCGCATAAAATAATCGCTTTCGAAACAATACCCTCATGATTAAAACACCACTGCAGCTAAAAATATTTAAATCAGGAAGCATCTCAAATAAAGAACTTGGCAAAACACATCAGATGGGACAAAATTTTGCTGGCAGAATGTAAAATAAATATCAAAAGACTAAAGCACACATAAGGCACAATGAAGTGCTGGAGTTTTGCTTGGTACCCTTTGCCCGAGATGTTTATACAGCTCCATGTAATTGTAGCTAATCATACAAATTCTTTGTTTCAGTTTGAAATCTATTCAGGTTGACACCTCCATTTCTGTGTGGATTATTTTTCTCCCATCTTCTGATCTCCTTCTGCCTTTTTTTATTTTAAGAATAAATTATTGGCAGAGCATGGGCCGGTGAAGCAGGGATTTGATTCTATTTCATTCATTTTTTCTCTTCCTTATTTCTTACGTTTATCTCCAGCACCTCTTGATGGCAAGCTCCGGGTCCACCTCAGATTCTCTCCATAAATCCTTTTTATTTTAATTTTTACCTGTCACACCCATCTCCTCCTTTCCTCCCTCCTGTTTGCCTCCTTTTCTCCTTTTTTGTTTCCTTCCCTAGATTTTCTCCATTTTATAGGGCAATTATAAGCCACACACTCTCACTTACCATGGAGGGATTGTTCTCCTTCGTGGACAAGGGCATCACAACTAGATATCATGACATCGATTTGCCTTCTTGGAAGAGAAAGTCTTACACTGAAACCAATGTTATTCTTCCTCCTTTTGTCACTGCTTTCCTTGACTAATTGACTCAAGTCCAGTTGGTCAAAGGAAAGGGTGAACAATGGTCACGGTTATTATCCTCTCCCTACCCACAACAGGGAAGATGGACATGAGGACGGTGAAGTGTATGGATAGACAGGTGATCCATGAGAGTGTTGGGAGTTTCTATACTGCTGTGAGCTGAATCTTGTGCCCCCCGCAATTCATGTGTTGAAGTCCTAACAGCCAAGATGATGGCATTGGGAGGTGGGAGTGATTAGGTCATGAGGGTGGAGCCCTCATGACTGGGACTAGTGCCCTGTTAAGAAGAGGCCCCGGGGTGCTAGCCATGTGAGTGAACTGTGAGAAGGTGGTGTCAGTAAGGAAGAATGCCCTCGCTGGACACCAAATCTGCTGGCTCCTTGATCTCAGACTCCCCAGCCTCCAGACTGTGAGAAATAAATTTCTGTTTTTTATAAGCCACTCAGTTTATGGCATTTGTGTTATAGCAGCCTAAACAGACTAAGACATACAGGGAGGGTCATTTTGGAGACATGAAGGGCAGGAGCATGAGGACGCTGGGGTAGAGTGGAGGGTTTGTCTCACTGTATTACTTCCTTTCAGCATTGCTGTCCCCAGAGTGGTAAGAGTCAGGGGCAACACAGGCACCGGACAGAACTCTCCTTCCTCTCAAACACCATGACCCCCCGACTCACTACTTCCTTGGAGCTTCAATGTAGTTCTTAACTAGGTGTGATCCCAAGGTTGAGAGGTAGGGATTTTTACATCCTTGGATCCCAGAAAGGCCACTGGGATCTAGGAGTAGCATCATTTTAGAATATTTCCCTTTAGCAACATTTTAATTTATTTGACACCCTTCCCCCATTAACATTCTGATTTTAAATGATAGGCTACCATTTTCCATCTAGAACTTACTAGGTTCCTACTTCCTGTGATTTCAAATTGTACTTTTTCTGACTGCTCAGCCCACAATGATCTTTCTATTTTGAACTCCCCTACATGATCCTTGGTCTCTATAGGGTGGGCACTGCTTCCTGTTCTCTTTGAATCCCCAGCACTTAGCAAAAGCCATGCCACATGCCTGGAGCTCAAGAAATACTTTCCAGCATTTCCCGTGTATTGATGGTGCAACTATTTTTTTCATTGAAATATGTTTTGCTTTCCAACCAGGTTGTAGCTGTCCGACTGTGTGTGCCACATCTGCCCCTCAGAGTGTGCTGTTCTCTGCATGAAGTAGGCGGTCACTATATGCTTGTTTTGCTGATGATGGTTAAATTCCACCAGTATTTTATTGGATCCCTTCTCTGTGCCAGAAAGTGTGGTGGGTACACAGGATGAAAACATGAAAAAAAAAAAAAAAACCGTGCTCCCTAGGAAGTCATAATATAGCATGATTATAATAACAACACATCCTTGGGGGCTGGCGGAGAGATGCATCATATTCAAATAGTGTTAATTTAATCATCATTATGTAGACTTGATTTCAGAAGTACCTGGGTATTGTCATCTGATCACCTGGCAGGTTTAATGCAAGGCTGAGATTGAATTAATTGTCTTTGAGGTGCTCTGAGTTTTTTAGCCAGTGAAGTGCATGCATTGCTTCCCATTTAGTAACTTACCCAATGTAAATTCAAACTACCCACCAACACAGGCTCTGTGCTGGGCCCTGGGCGGAGAGAGAGGATGTATTGGACACATTACTAGGTCTCAGGGACTCACACTTGGGACCCACACCAACACTGCTTCCCCCTACAATGAGGCAGATCTGCTAAGTCCAAGAACAGAGATAAAAACCAAGTGTTACTGGAGTGGTTAATTTGGACCGCAGTGATTCTGGCAGACTTCACAAACAAATTGACATTTGAATTGGCCCTTGATATTGGATTTTGACAAGCAGAGACTGGAGGAGAGACTAACTCAGACAGGTGAAACAGGATAAAAAAAGTTGTGACAGTGTGAAAGTTTCTGCCCTAAACGTGCAGTGGCAGCATCGAAGTTGGGTATAGTTTGAATATAGATTTTCAAGGGCTGTGAATGACCTAAGGTAGGGCCTGCACTGGCATTTTCTGGGTCAAATCAGACCTTTAGCCAGTTTTGTTTGGCCCAGCACAAGGTTTTAAATTTTTTTGAGTTGCTGCCAGCCTTTAAAAATCAAGATATTTCACATATGCATTCAGATATTGGGCTTATCTTGAAAACAATTTAACAGGACTGTGCCTGCATTTCTTCCAGCTGGAACTGAATAATGGCTACTGTTTTTAGCCAAGCAAGCAGAGTTCTTCAGCTTACCACCATCCCTTGCTACCTGGTCGCAACCAAATGGCACAGGCAAGCGGTTGAATTCGCACCCTATGACCTAAAGGCTTTACCGGCTGCTGCCTGCTGGGAGAGACCGCACCTGCTTCAAGGAGCTTTATACTGTGGTTGACTTAAACACACATCAGGATGGTTCTCGGGAACTGGCAGACTCTTCAAGGAAGGAAAAGTGTCAGGAAGTCATCCCAGATGCTGTTCTGAGGAATCTTGTTTGTCTAATTAGATCCTAGGCTGGCACACCTGGTGGAACTTTAGAGGCATGGGATAATGACCCTCACAGCTTAAAAGATCTCTTTCCATGGCAACCCACAACGCTTTTGTCAGTTTGAGTGCTTGTTAGCATCACGTCTCTGGTTTATCTTGCCCTGATAAGTGAGTTTTCTTTTCTTCTGGAATGCACACTGGCCGTGTGCCAACAAGAATTGAAATCCATTTTCAGAACAAAGGAGGAAATGTATATATGTTTTTCTCTTTCATTTCCTTTGTTTGGCTCTTATGCCAATCAGATGTTCATACTTCTTGGACCTTTGCTAGCTAACTTTTTATTTCTCTTTTTCTTGTGGAAAAGTGCACTTTAGTTGCACTGGTGCCCCTGTACCTGTGCTGGACTTTGGACGCAAAGGTATGCAAATGTCCCCAAATGCAAACACATGGCAAAAACAATGCAGTTGTTTATGTACTCGGCACACATAGACCTGCGGGCTGTGGCTCACACACAGACAGCTCTGTGCCTGATGCCTATTAAGAGTGAGAGGTTCCTAACTGACATAACCTTCTTTTCAGAGGAATAAAATAGAAGGTTACTCAGTCGACGAGCTAATCTGCCTAATTAGATGCCTCTGAGCAAAATGCATAAAATTTACATGAATTATCTTAACATGCAAAGAATAGGACATAGCAAGAAAAAAACTCAAGGAAATTTGCATTTTGATGGAGGAGGGGGAAACTTGGGGGCTATAATCCCGAAGGTCCTTTCTTCTTTCATATTTTGGAACTACACTCAAGAGAAGCTGCAGGGTGCTGCCTGATATCAGCAAAGATGGCCCTTGTAGCCTTGGCCTTGCAAGTAGGTCCTTCAAGTCTTGTCTGCGGACTGCCTGCCGGGGAAGCAGCCATCAAGCCCGGACTGAGGAAGCTTAGCTAAGGCGGTGCCGGGGCAGGGTTTATCACTGTCAGTCCCGGCCTCTCGCTGGCTAGAAGGACCGTTGCTCCTTGACCTCTAGGTGGCGCTGTTGTATTTATCGTAAGAAGTGCTGTACTTCGTCTGGATACATCGCTGCTATTTAAAGATGGAGGGAAAAAAAGAAAAAATAATAAAACACAGCTTCCCCTCCCCCCCCCCATCTCCTAACATCACAACCCACCCTAGCTAGGCACACCTCCTCCATGCTGCTCAACGGACATTATATGTTGTTTAACCTCATGTGATTTATTTAAAACCAGTGGTTCTCTTAATTCCTTTGCTTTGTATGCACCTATCAAGCTCAGGGATAATTCTTCAGGGAGCTTCACTGCCCAGACAGTACCTGCCTCTCCTCATTTTACTCCCCCAGCCCCAACCCTCCCAATTCTTCCCTGTTGGAAGGAGGGATGAGGCAGAGTCCATTCCTTGGACCCTGAAGAGGCACTGGTTGGTAGTGGGAGTCAGCTTGGCAGGGATGTGACAGGGACAAAGGCAACCTGGCTGAATGGGAAATGGAAAGTAGGAGGAAAGCCCATTGCTGCTTCTCCCATTCCACTCTTCCTGGCAGTCTAGAAAACCTGTTTCCTCCCAGGCTGACAGGTTTGGGCCAAGAGTGAGGATTACGTTCTAACATCTAGTTAGAGGTAGAGAGATTGAAGCTGGGGAAGAAATGCTCACTTATTAAGATTGCCTCCGGGCAGCCTGGTGGCACAGCGCTTAAGTGTGCACGTTCTGCTTCGGTGGCCAGGGGTTCGCTGGTTCGGATCCTGGGTGCCTGCATGGCACCACTTAGTAGGCCATGCTGTCGTAGGTGTTCCACGTATAAAGCAGAAGAAGATGGGCATGGATGTTAGCTCAGGGCCAGTCTTCCTTAGCAAAAGAGGAGGATTGGCAGCACTTTGCTCAGCGCTAATCTTCCTCAACAAAACAAAACAAAAGATTGCCTCACCTTCCCCAGTGTTGAGATGGGACATCCCACTGATCCATTAGGCAAAGCTTTGAGGGCAGTCTTAAAGGTATTTGTAAAAAAAAAAAAAAAAGAGAAAAAGGTAGGCATTTCAGGAGATGGAGACTAATTCTTAAAGCATCATAGCTTATAATGAACAGGAGGGCAAGATACAGGGAAAATAGGCAAACTTTGGGCAGCACTATGAAGTTTGTGAAGACTTTTTCTTCTCTGATATTAATAATCTCATATCCTCCTCACAGCATTGTTGTCCCTTGTTCACCTGGGAGGACGCTGGGTCCATTCAGTGACTTGCTCAAGGTCACAGAGTTAGGGACACAGCCACTTCCTAAAACCAGGTCGTCTACCTCCAGCTTCTTCTCTCCCTACGCCGAGGTTTTGTTTTAATCCTGAACAAACTCTTCAGTTGGGAAGCAATATTCAAGTTGAACTCAGTCGACATTTGCCTTACTTGCCACCCAAGAATCCAATCAAGATAGCATGCTTAGGGCAAAGTAGTAAGAGAGTAGCCCATCTTTTTCTCTTTTTAAATGAAAATCCTGACTTTACATCGACTTGAGAAGCAATACCCAGAGGGCTTATTCTCTGTTCACTTTCAATTTTTCTCTCTTTTTTTTGTTTTTCAGTTTCTCATTTTATCTATTTGAGCCTCAATGGTATCCTCTGTAAAATAGGTTGAATAAACTTTATCCAGGCCTTAGGCATCTAGGGAAAATAAGTTAATATTTTATGAGTCACTCAGGGGTCTTTGAATGAAAGCTTCAAGACAAGCATTAGTTTTTATCATTGTTTTAATAGCAATTTATTAAGCCAAAACCATAGGGAATCGTATAAGAATATATGATTTCCCCTGCCTGATTGCATCCTTGAGTTTTGTAAAAGTTTATAATGGATGAAATAGTACTTAACAGCTTCATAAACTGAACTGTTACGCATGTTTAAATGGTCTTCACTCTTATTATCTTAACTAATGAATTTAGCCAGGCATCTCTGTTATAGCTGTATGATTTATAAAGATTATATTTACTTTTTCTCCTTATAAGAACCTAATGAGACCAAATTGGTTGCATGTAATCAGACGCTGGCCTTTTTCATCTCTTCGGGTTTTATTTACGAAAGCTTATTAGAGCAAACGTACTGGGTAATGTGCAGCGATAGCTAGGTTTTGCCTAATGATCCCAAACAGCCAACACAGAATGCAGATAATGAAATGACAGGCTGATTACAAATGCATGGAGAAAAGTAAATGCACTCAGGGGCCATTGCAAAAATCCTTACCTAGGCAGAACACCCATTAACATGTCTTCAATCTAAGAACATCCACCACCTGTACAGACCTGAAATGAGACTGTAACACATATCTCAGAAAGTGAGGGTTGAGTTCTTTCTTTCCCTGTAGTGGAGGATTGGGTTGAAGTACTATGTACAAGTGGTTGTGCAGAATGGTGACTGTTGTGGCACCAAAGAATTGATGAGCCTCAATTCATGAAGAGAAACTAGAGGAGATAGTCCAGAAGGCTTAAATTCAACAACTAAAATAAATAATAATTTGGAGTAACGTGGATATTTTCCACTTAGAGTCTCTTTATTAGAGCCAACTCTAATACAACCTAGATAGATATTACCCAACGCTAGAATTTATTACATGTCAATCCTCCGTCAAAGACGTAAGCAAAGCACATGATGCCATTGCTGGACCACGTGCCTAACGTCAGTGCTGGATCACGACTCTCCACTGTCTTTGGCTGTCCTTAATCCAGAGCATCTTCTTCCCTTCCTGTTAGGATGTTCCTTTCATTTTACTAAAACAAAGATTTGCTGCACCTTCATCAGTAGAACATTGCACTGATTTTTTCTAATATGACTTAGAAGGCCCTCAGGGATGAGGGACAACTTTATTGTCTTCCCAGATGTCAACCTTAAATGTTTCCAGTCCTCTGTAATGTTCTAGTCTGTAATGACTTGGCCATTTATAAAACTTTCCAAAACCCTGTTTGAAGCCATTTATACATTTATTTCCTTCTTGTCCCACCTGCTGGTGTAATGTATTTGGTAAATTTATTACTCTTTGGGTGAACAGCTTCCTCTATAAAGTTTCAAAGGGTTGTCCCCTCATACTAGTATTTTGAGATTTGGCAGATAAATCTGTTTTCACCTTACTCATGTTATTGAAGACTTTATAGTTTAAGACAATGTTCCCTTTCTAGTCTTCATATTTCCAGGCAGCTAATACCCCAAGACCTTGGACCTCCAGTTGGTATGTGAAATATTCTCTTCAGGCTAAGAGAGCAATGTTTGGCTCACTTATTTATTTATTCAGCCCTTTGCTCTGTAAGTTGGTTTCCGTCACCTAGACTATACTACCCTAGTCTAGAGTAGCCTAAAGTAAAGGGTGAAAGCAATTATGGAATTAGAGAATGTTAGAGGCCACTCTTATTGTTGGATGAAGAAAGTCAGGCTTAAAGAAGGCAGGTGACTTGCCAAGTCAGGTGACTAACTAATTACTATTAGCTACATTATTGAAGTTAGTTAAATTAGTAAAATAAGTGAAATTATTAGTTAAATTACTAAAATTATTTATTAACTAAATTATTATTGTTAAATTAGTAAAATTATTACTTAATTTAGTTAAATTAGTAAATTATTATTAGTTAAATTAGTAAAAATTAGTTACTATTATTAGTTAAATTAGTTACTATTAGTTACATTAGTAAATTAGTAAAATTATTATTAGTTAAATCAGTAAAATTACTTAAAGGTCACATAATTAGTTATTAATCCACATTCTGGATGAGAACTGGACTCTCAGACTGATATTCTTTCCAAAGTCTTGCTTAGGGTCAAATTGACAACTGTTGTCTTTTGTTATCCACATGTGGTCCAAAGTTCATGTGCCAATGTGACCTTTATAGGCTGTATTTCTTGCAGTCTCCATCTGACCTTTCTGCTGCTTGCTCCTTTCCTCAGCTCCATCAACCTGCTATGTGGACCCTGCATCAAGATTTCCTAGTCTCGTACTATAGTATGGCCTTGGGACCCTGAGGATAACACTCTAATCGGATACACCATTTCCAGCTGAGGTACTCAGGACCCCTAAATTGTGTTCTTTTCCTCTCTTCCTTTTATTACAATTACACAAGTGTGAATATTGTGGAGCTCTGGAAATCATGACCACCCTATGGGGAAGATGATTTTGGGCAGAGGGGTCTTTTCCACTGTCTATTGCTTTTAGGTGTTGGCCGGGGTGGCAGCTGGTCCTTCACATCTGAGTCTGAACCCATCTTATACATAGAGGCTACAATTCTGTCATTTTGATCCTCTTTCCTCCTCAGGTACTTTCCTCTCAGAGAAAGGAATGGGGGTTCAAAATGGCCATCGATGTGAATAGACATAGAACTTAGCCAGGAACAGCATGACGGTGCCAGGGAGAGTACCCTTCAAGGCAAGAGCACCCAAGGGAGGGCTATGTGGAGAAGAGGAGGAAGGGACCATGGAAGACAGGCTGCCCTGTTCCCACATTGCAGCCTGTTGTTCATTCTTCATTACATCTCTCCTCTACAGTATCTGGTTCACTTCTTCCTCACTTTGTTTTGTTTTATAGTTTTTAATCCCTTTTCTGTGTTTCTCCTTTCCTATTTCCTGCAATGCCCTCTTAGGCACATTTCTTCTTGAACTGATGAGCAATTTTTCTGTGTTACGTTGTCCCTGAGAAGTTCCCCATGGGCACCTGTCTCCAATTCTCCACCTATTTTAGCTGGCTTTAGATCTTCTTCACATTTGCCTATGCTATTTGGGCTTCTGAATGTGAAGCAAATATTTACTCTTGCTTTGTTGTTTTGGTGAGAAAGATTGGCCGTGAGCTAACATCTGTGCCAATCTTCCTCTATTTTGTATGTGGGATGCCTCCACAGAATGGCTTGATGAGCAGTGTGTAGGTCCACGCCTGGGATCTGAACCCATGAACCCCAGGCTGCCGAAGGAGAGCATGCAAACCCAACCACTATGCCACTGGGCCAACCCCAAACATTTACTCCTTTTGCATTCAGTCTATAAGAAGATATTTCAGGACTTGGTGTCTTTGCTCTTTCCATCTGAAACATTTCAGCCTAAAAGAGTTTATTCCCCAAACTTCTTATCTCCACGTTTATGAGCATCTTGCGATAACAATGGTAGATGTTATCATCTGTATATTACTTTGAAGATGGAGCTGAGGAAAGGAGCAAGCAGCAGAAAGGTCAGACGGAGACTGCAAGAAGTACAGCTCATAAAGGTCTCATTGGTGCATGTGGTAGCCTGAGGGAGCTAGGAAGCATTACCAAGACCCTGGGTGTTCGGCAAGCACGACCAGGAACACCTCCATCAGAATGGGAGACCTGACGGAGAATGCAGAAGCACTGAAGATGAGGATAGCCTACTTCACAATTTTACCCTTGATAGTTCTTGACCATGAACTTTTTTGATCACATGTGGATAAGAAAAAACAATAGCTGTCAATTTGACCTTAATTGCAAGGTGTATCTGCAGGACTTGCCTCATGGAGCTGCCCAGCCTGCCTGCCTATGGAAAGGTTCCAAGTCCCTGATGGCTGCACACCTCATGTGATTGTTAACTCATGGGTAGAGATGTCATTAATTCCTCCTTTCTAAACTTCACCTCTTTGTCGGAGAACGCTCTGCGCATAATGGGCGCTCAATTTTCTGGATGGGCTTATAAATCTCAGTCCTTAACTTCAGTGTCCCCAGTACAGATTTACTGTAATTTAAGAAAATCCAATATGTAACAACTAGAATCTACAGAAACATATATTATTTGTACTACAAAAGGATTTATCACAGGACTTCCTCTAAGAGCAAACTCCTTTAGTGGATTCAAGTTATTTTTAATTTATAAGGCAATTGAATTTATACAGAAAAAATAGATGAATTTGACGAAGGGTCAGATTGATTGCATGGTATAAGAACACTTGATTCTTAGTGGCTAATGGTCTGGTAATACTTCTTTTGGTCATATAGTTATGTCATATACAGAGGTGACTTTATTTGTCACTGTTATGAACCACAACTTAATTTACGGAAATGGAAAGTATGTAAGGATAGGTAGTGTGGAGAGAAGGAGCAGTATTATTCCAGGTTTTAGCTCAGAGCCTAAAGTTTCTCCTGTGGTAGATAACGTGAAAGGGAATTGGAGATACACACACACACACACACACACACACACCCCACTTTATCAGGGAGGGGGAGGGGACAGCACTGGCCTACAGCCTCACAATGATCCTGGTTTTCCTTGTGGGGCTTCCTCTACCTTGCTCTGACCTGTCCTCAGCTCTGTAAGAGTGTCTTTGCCCCAGAGGATGACTTTCCCTGTGACCAGGCCACCCTCATTCCCCAGGGCAGGGGACAGAGGTGGACACAGTGTTCCTGAGCTGGCCCAGCTCCTGGTTCAACTCAGCGTTGTGGGAACACTCCACCCCTGGCTTTCCTCTGATAGAAGCAGGCCACCTCTCAGCGCCGCGCCCCCTCCTCCTCTTGAAAGCCAATTTCCTGCTTCAATCTTATTCTTATGAATAGAAACACGGAGCTTGCATGGAGAATGAGAAACTACTGTATCATAGGAAGCAATCACACAGAACACAAAAAGCCATTCAAAGTAATTAAACTACTCCCATCCCCTTTTCTATATTTCTTTTCAGCTCCGCACTGATGGGCTGTTTATCTCTGCCACCACAACAGCAGCCGCGGCAGCGGCGGAGGGAACGGCAAGCCTTTTTCTGCAACGGCTCCTGCCGAGAGGGCAGAATTAAGACAAACACTTTCATTCTTGGCTGCCAAAGCATTTTACCTTCTGAAAAGGAAGGGCAGCAACGCCATCACCTCCGTAAGGAAATAAATAAATAAAGGCCCGCGGTGGGAGAAGCTTTTGGGTGATTTTCCACTTGTCAGAGGAAAGGGGGTGGGACCGGTGAGGATGGGGGTGGGAGGGATGAGGCGCTCATTATCTTCCAGTCCCTGGAAGCTTTTGTTCTCTTCAGCTGTGGTAAGGAGGCTGCAGCTCTGCTCCCAGCTGTGCAGAAGCTTGCAAGCGATCTAAGAAGAGTGTCTGAGACTGCAACGTGACTCCAGCAGGCATTGCCCCAGGGAGACGCCAGCTGGGCAGGAAAGTGGAAACCCCTGGCTCCGACTGAGCAGGATTGAGTTACCAGGGCTCCCCATGTTATTACCTGCATAGATGCTCTTTTCCAGTGCAGCTGCAGAGAGACAGCTGAGAGGTTTGCTGAGGGCTTTAAACATTTTTTCCCCTTGTCCCGGCCCCGCGGTGTGTCTGTGGCAGCTGCTTCAGAGAGTGGGCACCTTGGATAGCGTCATGGGGACATAAAAGTGGGGAAAAAAGGGAATGGCTCGATAGCATCTACTCTTCCACCAGCCCATCATCACAAATGCTTCTGGAATGTATTTTTTTTTTTTTTTTGTGAAAATCCGTGTTTCTTCAGAAGAGGTGTTGTTGGGACGTTGGTGAGAGAGCTTGGGGAAGTTTGTCTAAGAAAGGTATTAGGAGCTGCCTAGAAGTCAGTCACTCAGTCAGCAGCACTTCCTAGATGGGAACGGAGAGATATGACAAAGGACCTACGTGAGAAACCTCGAAACAGTGGAGCAGGCTGGGCTGCTTCGGAACATAGACCCCTGGGGTGGACTCTGCCCCAACCCCTAAGTATCAGCCCTGCTACTACCTTTTTGGGTTTCAAGGAACTTTGCATCTAACAGACAACCTGGCCCAGACTGAACATTTTGAAGAAGATGTCCATAAAATGCTAAATCAAGCTACGTGGACCAAACCAAATCTATCTGAGGACTAAGCGACCTGCACTCCATTCCTGGGGGATGGCTCACTCTCCACTGCAGCCCTAGATTTATTGCAGTAGGTTTAACTTCCTGATTTAGGAAAATGTCAATTCCAGAACAGCTCCAGAGGCCCTGGATCCAGTCCCTCCCCAGTCCCACTGACCCTGTGCCTAGTTGCCTGTTCGGTTTATTCTGGGGAGCTGGCACCTCACCTGTTCCCCATCGACAGACCTGTAGTATGCAGCACTCGTTCTGCATCTGTCATTATCTTTTGTATGCTAGGAAGTTTACCATGCAATAAATGTAATTGGACAATGTATATTCTGTGTTTTATTAACTCTCATTTGAGCCTGTTGTTGCCAGCAACTGCTCTGCCTTGCCAGGATCCATCAGCAAGACCCTCAGTACTTGGTTTCCATTGCTTGTCCCATCTTATTTCTGAAAGCTGCTTTTATCCAAGGTCTCTTTCTGCAGAGGCCACTGTGCCCTCCTCTGGCTCTTAGGGTGATGGGTACACCCATACTTCAGATGGAAAAGTCTTTCTGGGATGGTTGACTTTGCCCATTACCCAGATTTGGGGGAAGAGAGGTGGAGAGGAAAGCCTCTTGTGCACCACTCATCTATCTTATGCGTGAATATTTCAGCAGATAGAGAACTATGACAATATTTCTTGAATTCAGGTAAAATCAAATGTTGCTGCCTGGACAGTTACATTAAATCCTTTCCCTCCATTTAAACATTTTAAAAAGGACCTAGTCTTGCAATAATTTCACTCTCTTTGCAGAAGTGTTCAGTATGCTAAATGAAAATGATAATTCAATTTATTCTCTCAGTGGGAAACCTTGTAAGGTACAAGGGAGGTGGGGCAACACCTATGGAAAATTAAATTGAATCCGTGGGGGCAATGGCAAAAGATCTCAGGATTTTTGACTCTCAGGGCAAGTGCACTGACATTCGAAGGTCACTGGGGTTAATATGCCTCCTTAAATATTCACCTTGATGCTTAAAGTTGCTTCAAGTAATGCGGACAAATTTCAATTCTGGCTTTTGGGTGAGAATTTGTAGCAGTAAATCAATGGAAAATGCATTCTTATAATACTTTCTTGGAGGCTTAGCCAGTGAACATTTCTGGTTTTAGGATGAGCGAGTATCAACAGTTGCATTTCAGTCACCAGGGGGGAAGCATTATGCTGAGAGAGCGCATCTGTCAAAATCATGGGATGCTGGGGTGGCTGTAACTGCTCCAAAGCTGTGGGTATGTTCCAGGGAGCCCTCAGGGAGTTCACCACCACATAGCACAAAGGTCTTCCTTTCAAGACCTGGCCGTGTCTTAAATTAAGCGGCTTTCAGATATTTCTGGATAGCTTTCTATATCTGCGATTGTGTAGGTGATTCCAAACTTTTCTGAGTGAATGGTAAGGAAGAAAGGTGAGTTGGAGATATCAAGAGGCTTCAGAAGGGTGCTTCTCCAAGCTTCCACAAATGCTAATTCAAAACACTCCAACCCTCTCCTGCAGTGTTTATCCAACTCACAATTCAAATGAGCACCCTCAGAGAAATGGAGTTTTTGCTTCTGAGATGACTTTTTCTTAAACACAGGTTTATTGAGATCTAATTCATATGCTATACAATTCACCTACTTAAAGGACAATTTGGTGGTTTTTAGTGTATTCACAGAGTTGGGCAACCATCACCTCATCAATTTTAGAATATTTTCATCCCTCCAAAAAGAAGCTCCATAACCATTAGCAGTTACTCCTCAGTCCCCGGAAATTACTGATTTACTTTCCGTCTCTAAATTTGTCTATTCTGGGCTTTTCATGTAAATGGAATCACATAATATGCAATGTTTTGTGACTGATTTCTTTCACTTAGAGTAACATTTTCAAGGTTTATCCATGTTGGAGCACACGTCAGTACTTCATTCTTTTTATTGCCAGGTAATATTCCATTTTACGGATATACCATATTTTATTTATCCATTCATTAGCCAGTGGACGTTTGAATTGTTTCCATATTTTGGCTACTATGAGTAATGTCACTATGAACATTAATGTACAAGTTTTTGTTCAGGTATTATATTTTTATTTCTCTTGGGTACACACCCAGTAGTAGAACTGCTGGGTCATATGGTAACTCTACACTTAACGTTTTGAGGAACTGGCAAACTTTTCCAAAATGGCTGTACCATATACATTCTCACCCGCAGTGTATGAGAGTTCCAATTTCTTCATATCCTCACCAATGCTTGTTGTTGTCGTCTGTCTTTTTTTGTTATACTCATTATAGTGGCAGGAAGTGATATTTCAATGTAGTTTTGATTTATATTTCTCTAATGGCTAATGATATTGAACATCTTTTTGTGTGCTTATTGGCTGGCTCTTTGTATGTCTTCTTTTGAGATATGTCTATTTAGATTATTTGCTCATTTTAAAATTGGGTTATTTATCTTTTTGTTATTGAGTTTTAGGAGTTTTTTATGTATTCTGGATACAAACTCCTTATATAGAACATTTGCAAATATTTTCTCCCATCATAAAGTCTGATCTTCTGTTTTCCTAATGGTATCATTTGCAGCACAAGAGTTTTGAATGTTGATGAAGTCCACTTTATCTATATTTTCCCCCTTTGCTGTGCTTTTGGTGATGTATTCCACAGATGACATTTGAGTATAAAAAATAAAGAGCTCCCAGGTTCAGTGGGAGTGCACTGGAATGTGTCTGTGGCAAGAAGAACAAGGCAATATCAAGAATGAGGCTTATCCACTTCATCAAGTAGGTCAGTTTTTACCTGTTTATAAAGATTTTACTTTTAAAAGGCTTCTATGGTTCAACATATTTTAAATTCATACAAGTATTTTCTTTGTACATATACTTTCATTTGATGAGAGAGGGAGTGTTATCAATACTGTTTTATATATTTAGTCAAACTCTATCAAATCAACTTTGATTTAAATAGGACTTCCCTGTATAGAATTTACAGTTCCCTTTTTAAAATTTCATCATATTCTTGTCTGTGAGGATGTTGATCTACCACTGTCCAAACTATCTTTGATGTAAGCTCAGTGATAAGGCTTGGCCTCTGTTTCTTGGTGACTCTAAGTCTCAATTACTTCATGATTTGTAGAAGTGGCTTGAACCAGCGAGGTCAAGTCTTGTGCAAATTCAATAGGAGAATTAAAATGAAAAACGAAAAAATCAAACAAACACTTGAGGGATTTGATTTAATAAGTTTGAGGGTTACATATTTTGTTTGTGTCAATGATGCTGTGAGAGGCAGTTGAGTGATGTTATTTTAGTTCCTTTGTCCTTGAGTGACAGATATGCTATTCAGTAACAATTTTCAAAGCAAAAATTTCTTTGAAGTTTCTGAACAACAACAGAAATCATTGCTTGTTTAGAGTTCAGTGGCTATGATCTCCAGTTGCTGAAAGGACATGTGGAAGTCTATGCTATTCGAAATGGAACTGCTGGTGGGAGTGCAGCCACTATGGAAAGCAGTATGGAGCATCCTCAGAAAATTAAGAATAGATCTACCATATGATCCAGCTATCCCACTGCTGGGTATTTATCCAAAGAACTTGGAAACACAAAGGCAGAAAGATATTTGCACCCATACGTTCACTGCGGCATTATACACCATAGCCAAGACTTGGAAGCAACATAGGTGCCTGTCAAGGGACAAACGGATGAAGAAGATGTGGTATTTATACATGATGGAATACTACTCAGCCATGAGAAATGATGAAATCCAGCCATTTGTGACAATATGGATGGACCTTGAGGGTATTATGCTGAGTGAAATTAGTCAGAGGGAGAAAGTCAAATACTGTATGATCTCATTCATAAGTAGAAGATAAAAACAATGAGAAACAAACACATAGTATTAGAGATTGGATTGGTGGTTACCACAGGGAAAGGGAGCAGGGCAAAAGGGGTGATTAGGCTCACATGTGAGGGGATGGACTATAATTAGTTTTTGGGTGGTGAACATGATGTAATCTACATGGAATTCGAAATATGATGTACATCCAAAAGCTATATAATGTTATAATCCGATGTTATTGCAATTAAATAAATAAATACATAAATAATAATAATAAAAAAAGAAATGGAGTCCTCATTCAGAAATTGTGTAACTGTATTAGCCCAGTATTAGTCTGGGCTTTCCAGAGAAACAGAACCAATAGGAGTGAGAGAGAGAAATGTATTAAAAGGAAATGGCTCATGTGATCATGGAAGCTGAAAAGCCCCAAGATCTGCAGTTGGCAAGTTGGAGACCCAAGAAAACTTGGGTATATGATATAGTTCCAGTATGAGTCTGCAGGCCTCAGAACCAGGAGAGCTGATGGTGTAAATTCCATTCTGAGTCTGAGTTCAAAGACAGGAGATTAATACAGTCCGAGTTTGTAGACAGTCAGAGAGAGAGAGAGAGAATTCTCTCTTATTTCACCTTTTTGTTCTATTCAGGCCTTCAACTGATTGGATGAGGCTCATCCACATTAGGGAGTGTGATCTGCTTTCCTCAGTCTACCGATTCAAATGTTAATCTCATCCAGAAACACCCTTGCAGACACCTAGAATAACGTTTAGCCAAATATCTGGGCACTTCACGGCCCGATCAAGTTGACACATAAAATTAACCAGCGTGAGGGTATTGTAGAGGCTTAGCTCTATGTCTCAGCTCTACAGTCTATACTACAATTCCTGGAAAATAATTTCTTAAAGCTGTACCCAGTGCCCAGTGGGGTGATGTGGTTTCATAAATTGTGATCTTAACAACATGCTGAAGAAAGAATTGTTTCAAAGAGACAGGATAAATTTTCATCTGCTCTTGCTTTCCCAACTCAAAACTACTCTGCCAACATCACAGACCATTCCTTATTATAGATTTACATAATTTGGGGGAGATTGGAACAGTGCCCAGGATTCAGGATAGTATGCGGATCTACTAATCCTTTCAGTGGGCAATTGGATTCTCCTTCTGTACATATTTGGGAGACAAGTTTCTCATGGCAGCAGTTGCTACTGGTCCTGAATTTAATTATTACAAACTCTTGCATTAATAAGTACAAATGTAGCTCTACTGGGCCAAGAATCCAGCCTTCAATCTGTGCCCAGGCTGACAAATCACCAGCACCTTCAGAAGAGAAGGGCTCTTCATATCACTGGTGGTGCCATTTTGGAAATGTCAGTGATTGCTGATTGTGTCCCATGGAGGGCTTTGGCTCTGGCATATGAAGTGAGAAAAATGACATTAGCTTTGCAGGCCCCCTTGGATAGCACTGCATGCTCTTTCTGCCTTCATGCCTATCTCTGTTAGAAACATTTTAAGCTCCTCTGGCAACTGACCACACCTTCTACTGACTACAGGATATTAACAGGTTATGTAAACAGTGAAGCAGTGAAACGAATTGAAAGCAGAAAAATTTAGTCAAACAACCATTTGGAGTCCAGAGGAGGGCTTGGGGAGGCAGTGGACAGCAGGGAATAGGCAGTACAATATTAGATAATCATTTTTTTAAAATTTGCTCCCCCCGGTGAATTTGTTGAACGTGTGAGCAGGTTTCTATGAAACCAAAGCAGCCAGCTGACATGGTCAAGTCAGTCAATTAGCACTGGCTTCTTTTCAGCTTGTTCTCAGAGGTGCGTATAAATTATGCAGGGTTGGCTACAGGCTTTTGGGCAGGTAAAACCTTTGCGAGAAAGTAATCTCTTTCTCTCTCAAAATGTGTTATATTTGCAGTTCCTAAGGCTGTGTAGTTTTCCATGATGGTAGGGTTGGAATGGAGATGAAATTCTTTCTAGCTTGAAAGCCCCAAACAAACACAATTTGGAGCCAGAAGAGAATGGGCCCAGTGATCATGAATCCAGTTGTTGACCTCGTTCAACCAGATAGAAACTTGAAATGTGAGTAAAAAGGCTGAAACATATACACATTTTGTTGCATGTTTTTAAACCAAGAATTCATGATTTGTGACTATCCCCCAACCCCATCTCCTTTAATTAGATGTCAACTCACTCTCCTTTGAACTCTCTTGCAATTTCGTGCTTGTTATTATCATTGCTACTTATACTTCTTCAATCAGATACTACAGTTATTTGAGCACTTGTCTTATATTTTTTTATTTCATATATCCTTTTTGTATGCAAGAATGTTCATATTTGTCCATATTTTCCAGCCCCCTAGCACAATGAATTATGCATAGATTTTGCAAAGGTGAATGAAGGAATACATACTCAACTCAATTTGAATTGTACTAGCTTGCATGTGGGACGAGAGGAGTGACTCAAATTCATAAAGAGTACATTCTAAAATGCTGGTAGTTGAATTTGAATGTCAGAAATAATTTTTTTTTTAAAAATGAAGAAAAACTTTCCCCCATGGTACATGGAGGGTGTAGCTATTCTTGAAAATGTAGGACTAACAATTCATTATCTGTAGGCTTATATAATGCAAAGAAAAAAAAAAACACAATTGTAACACTTTTGTCCTAAATCAATTAGTTTGGCAACTATCTTCTCTATTGCATGTCTTAAATTTTGTCTTGTGAAACATGTCATGTATACAAAAAGGCCTATGAAATGGAGGTGCCCAGTTTACAGAATGATAATAGAATAAACATCCATATACCCAGCATTCAGGTTAAGACATAAACTATTACCTTGGGAATATCTTTGTGTTTTCCTTTCTGACACCTCATCACACATCCTTCCTTCCCACTCGCAGACAATTATTGGGTGTTGAATGAGTCATTCCCTGCCTATTCTTTATACTCTCAATTTCTTTTCTTTATGCTTTTAATTAGTACATATCTGTGAATAGGTAGTAAACAAGGTATTGTTTAGTGTTCTTTAAATTGTATATAATATGCTCTTGGACGGAAAGATTTAATATCATAAAGATGTCAGTTATTCCCAGACTGAATTAAATTTGATTCCCAGAATGAAGTAAATTTACATAGTTTCAGTAAATTTCTGTAAAATTCTCAGTAAGTATGTCTGTGGAGTTTGAAAATATGATTCTAAAATTTGTACAGAGAAACAAAGGATCAAAAATATCCAAGATACTCCTGAAAAAATGGAAAAAAGTACATATGTGGGGAATGGGAATCTTTCCTTAACCAATATCAAAATTTATTATCAAGCTAGAGCCATTAAGACAGTGTGGCACTGGTGCGGAGACTGGCAAGTAGACCTATTGAACAGGATAGTTAGACCAGAAACAGGCCCATGATTATATGGGAACTTGATATACAACAGAAGTTGCACTGCAGAACACAAGGAAGAAAAATGAACTATCTAGCAAACCATTATCCATATGGACAAAAAAAAAAGTTGGATTTCTACTTCAAATCATACACAATAATACATCCCTACAGAATTAAAGATGAATATGAAAGTTAAGAAAGTTGAAACTGTAAACATTTGAGAAGAAAATATGGGAGAATATCTTTATCAGCTCTGGCTGTGAACTTCTTTCACAAGATGACTAAACAAAGCACAAACATAAAGGAAAAGATTGATAAATTCAACTACGTTAAAAATAAGAGCTTTTGTTCATCAAAAGACACCATAAAGAGACAAGCCATAAACTGAAAAGAGATATTTGCAACAAATGTAACTGATAAAGATTTAGTATCCTGAACATATAAAGACCTCCTATGAATCATTAAGCAAAAGGAAAACAACTAAATTTAAAAATAGGCAAAAGACATGAATATAAATTTCAGAGAAGAACAAACCTATAAGCCATAAACATATGAAAAGATGCTCAACATCATTAGTATTCAGTGAAATGCAAATTGAAATCACAATGAGACTTCATTTCATATCTATCAGATTGGCAAAAGTTAATAAAAATTCTCTCTACCAAACATTTGGGAGAATGTGAAGAAAGAGGACAAGATCTCTCATCCACTTCTGGTGGAGTGTAAACTGGTTCAAAACAGTGTCACACTACATATATTTAAAAACCCCATATTACTTCACCTTATTAATAGAAATAAGAGATGGCAGGGAAGGTGGCAGGTCCTTGCAATTATTCCTAGATGCTCCTAGAAGTCAAAACAGCACTGAAAAGGAAGAGGGGAAGATTGGGTTTCATTCTTGGTAGGGACAACTCTCAGTGGCTTTTTTGAAACTTGGCATTCTCTCGTGGATCAATTTGTTTCTTAGGAAAACAGGGGAAATTTTATTAATCTTAGGAATCTTTGGTGCTAAGAACTGATTTACATAATTAACGTAATCACAGAGTGGATCTGTCATCCACACACCTTTTGTGGAAGCTGTACTTGTGGCATTAGGGTTGTATAAAGTTAGTTTGGCTAAATATGGGATAAATGAATGCCAATAAGGATACTATAATAAATTTAAGTACATATATAATTAAATCCGTGAGTTTACTGTGAGTTTATAATGATCCTGAGAAAACAAACATAATGTTCATCACAGAAGGATGTTAGTGAATCCACTCATCATTTAGAAATTTGGTATATAAAAGGAAAGAATCAAGCATTTATGTTGCCATTCCTATGAACTATATAGTTGGATAATTGAATAGTTAATATAGGGAAATTAATCTTTATAGAAGTAGTCCTGCTAATAAGTGAAGAAGGAGTGATGCAGTTAGAATATCACCATTTGGCAACCCTGGAAGGACTATTAGATTTAGGCATTGAGCATAAGTGGCTGCTAACATTATAAAAAGAGAAAGAAGCAGGACTTATGTGCCTGCCAATGGAAGAGCACACCACTGCTTATGAAGCAGTCTTATTGAAGCATCAGACTTGAGTCTGATCAATCCTCTAGGCTGACCCAGCAGTACAGGAAATTCAGAGAACAAAGGAAGATGTTCAACGACACCATGGAGGTGTAATCAGTGGAATCCAGATTATTGAAAATTGTACATGACAAATGATCTGATTTTCTTAACAAATAAATTGCAAGAAAAAAATAAGAAATAAGGGGCACTTACAAATTAAAAGAGACGGAAGAGCCAAGAGACATATATCAAACAATTGGAAAGGGGGGGACCTCATTTAGATCCTGAGTCAAACAAGCAGACTGTAAAAGCCAAACAAAAGACGAGATTTGCTGTTGCTAATTAGAAGTATTTTCTAAAAATAAATTTACTTATTCTCTTTAAACCTTAATTTCCTCATCTGTGTAATAGGGATAATCAATATGCCTCTCTCATAGAGCTTTAGTTGGAATTCAATGAAATGATGTTTGTAAAGCATTTAACACAATGCCTACTACATTGTAAGGACTCAATAAATGTTTGTTGTTATTATTATTTTTATTATTATTACCACAAAAGATGGTGTTAGAAGCTTGGTAAGCAGTCTAGTATCAGACTACCATATGCAAAATTGGAAAATTAATGAAAAAAACGAAAGCCAAGATGGAAAGCCAAGCAGATTGGCACTGAGTGTAGCTGGTATATGAGGAAGAAAGAAGTAGTTTGGAAGAAAAGTGAGACTGAGAAACACTTTTATCCAGAGTTCTGGAATTAACTGCAGCCTTCTACCAAGTGCTCAGAAGCTCTGGTGTGAGTTTGCCAAGAGCAGAAAATACAACTACCGAGGAGCAAACACAACCTACCACATGCTAGTGGTTAAGGCTGAGATTTTCTCGAGGCTTCACTTCAAACTGTGGTAGAGCAAGGACTGGAATCCAGGTTTCCTGGCTGCTCTGGAGTCCAGGGCTCTTCTTCCTCCACCACAGTCCATCATCGTATATAAATTTCACTAACGTTGAAATGACAAAGACAGAGGGGCTTAAATACAAAGAACAAATTCTCGTCTTTGCAATGTTACCAAAAATACTCTTGGAATAGGAACACGTACTGACAGACGTGAAAAGCAGAAAATAGACAGTCTTGTATTTTTCTCCCATTCCACCTTTATCCCTTTGAATGTTTCCTGAATATAAGACCAGTTGAAAGTTGCCAGATGGAACTCCATAAATCTATTTGATGTAATAAGAAGGACAGAGTACATACCCTTTTTTTTTCCTGCTTTTTCTCCCCAAATCCCCCCAGTACATAGTTGTATATTTTAGTTGTGGGTCCTTCTAGTTGTGGACACCGCCTCACCGTGGCCTAAGGAGCAGTGCCATGTCCACACCCAGGATCTGAACCCGCGAAACCCTGGGCCACTGAAGTGGAACGCGCAAATTCAACCACTTGGCCACAGGCTGGCCCTGAGAGTATGCACTCTTTAATCCTCAAAATAGACTTGTGAATTAATATTATTATTAATAATAATAATGTACTCATTCCTTAATTTAAGACTCTACCCATTACCAGTAGTTTCATCAGGCCCATCTGATGTGCTTTGCACTCCCCATTGATGTACCCATTCAATTCCTTAGTGCTCATCATGTATTAGGAGAAGAGGGAAATCTCATTAAACTCACCACCAGGATTAAAATGAATTTTTCTCTTATTCTTGTAATTTGCTGTTATTATCATGGAAATAATCTAAAAACTACAGAAAATTCTCTCTTTTGGTTGTCTTAATAAAAAGGATTATATTTAGGGATGTCAACTTGTATTGGAAACTTGATTTTGAGCTACATTTGAGTTAGGAAACTAGAAGAGATGAACTTAAGACTAACCAGTGTTCAGAAACACAGAAATAATCTTACCATGACTACTAAGTCTTGGATTCCTAGCAAGACATTTTAGTTCCACTTGTGGCAAAGAGAGCTTTACAGAGAAAATCTGCAGGTAGCCTGTAGGTATTACATCTCTCAATGCATTTCTTTTCATTGTCTTTTTCATTGAAGGCCATTTCAAAACTTGAAGAGATTTTTTAGCTTTGCTTTGGGCCGTCCATATTACTGAACTCCCCAGTGTGCAAGAGGAAAAAAATGTAAAATCATAGAATAAGAATGATTGAATATTGTTTAAATGGAAGAAAAGCTCTTCCAATGTGTATTTTGATAGCTCATGCATCACTTTTTTTTTTTTTTTTTGGTGAGCAGGATTTGCCCTGAGCTAACATTTGTTACCAATCCTTCTCATTTTTTTTGCTTCTTGAGGAAGGTTAGCTTTGAGCTAACATCTGTGCCAATCTTCCTCTGCTTTGTATGTGGGATACCTCCACAGCATGGCTGATGAGCGGCCTAGGTCCAAGCCCGGGATCTGAACCTGAGAACACATGCCACCAAAGCAGAGGGCAAGAAACTTTAACCCGGCCTCTGCATCACTTTTTTTAATGTACTTTTGTGTTACGTAGTTTTGTGTATTTTAATGCTATCTAATAAACCATAATAAGCAATCTTTTATACTAAACATTTCTAGGAATTGACCTAGATTGGGTCCTCAACTTCTGGCACCTCTGCATAGTTGAGATTTGTCTTGGATGGTTCATAAATAATTAAAAAATAATAAACTATGTCATATTTCGATTGAGTTTTCAAAAGGACCTGCTGATGTGAGTGAAATGGTCTTTAATTCTATCATTATGATGAAGTATCTTTAACTCTCAAACATATATTAATATTGTTTTGTCCAAAAATCATTGTTGAACTTTTCACAAAATAAGATTACTCACAAATTCCAATTTTCCATGGGTATTACAAGTATCAACAAATCCTCTGAGCCAAAAGGACCCAGTGCCAGAGCTGCTGGCACTGTAGCCTGGACCAGCTAGAGACTTTCTCTTGTTCTGGACTCTAGAAAGAGTTCCGTCCTTTGTAAATCAGTCAGAGCAACACATCCAACATGCCATGTGTTGATTTCAGAAGGCTCAACCAAGCACTGGGCCTTTTCTGTAGTGGTGGAGGATGTAACATGGAGCAAATTGTCTTTCACTTTGGAAGATATCTAGTCTAGACCACTGGACTTCCAGAAGGTTCACCAAGTTGAATCATCTTGGAATTTATTGTCCATCCACAGTCACGACTATGCCTTATCAAGGCATTTAGGGACTGGCTACTTCTGGTTCACCAGGTTCTATTCATGTGATATCATCAATACAGTGGACCAGAATGATGTTCTATGAAATGGTGACACAAAATCCTTGTGAACAAAATTATGGCAAAAGTTTCGATAGTTGATGTAGTCCTAAAGCAAGAAGTTAGTGAAAATAAACTTTCTGGTGATTTCTGCTTCATGTTTTGAAAATCAAGCATTTTCCAGATCAGTGCTGCATACCAGGTTCTTTAGTAGGTATTGATTTGCTCCAGTAAAGAGACCACATCTAGAAGAGCAGATTAATTTTATGATTAACTTCATGATAATTTACTGTCCTTCTTGAAGCCCCATCAGCCTTTTGCACAAGCCAAATCAGAGAGTTAAATGGGGATGCTAAGAATCATCAGCCCTGAATCTTTCAAGTTTTTGATAGTGACACTAATATCTGTGATTCCCCAAGGATATGGTATGGGTTCTGGTTTACAATTATGATAGGGAGAAGGGGCTCAATGGGCCCCCTTTACATGCTTCCTACACACTTATCCTCATACCATAGGCCAGGGAACCAACGAAGGCTTTGCTAGTTGCTGAGTACAACTATTTCGATTATATATTTAACTATTCTGGGGAAAGTAACCATATGATGGGTGAACTGGACCCATTATGAAATAGACTGGAGCCAAAAGTTATTGTCAAATCCACACAAGCTCTGGTAGATTTCAGGATATTCTTGGATGATAAAAGTGAACTTAGAGCCAATGTCCAATAATTCCTGAAAGATCTGATTCTTTCCTTTTCTCTTGGGCACAGTCATTCTAGAAAGTGGTGGCAGATCCCTTTGAGGAAGGCTATGCAGATTACTTAAAAACATAATTTTCTCAAGATTGAGTGAGCCTTCTTCAATGGTAGTCTTTATTCATGCGTGTCTATGAAGTGATCAGTGCTGGAATTAGGTGAGGCATGTATAGGCGATATACATATTACATTGTTATTTTGTTTATTGCCCAACTTCGCCCACTAAAGTGAGAGTGGGAGGGCCAGCCCAATGGCACAGCGGTTAGGTTCGCGCGTTCTGTTTCAGTGGCCTGAGGTTACCAATTCAGATCCCTGGTGCGGACCTATGCACCCCTTGGCAAGCCATGTGTGGCAGGTGTACCACATATAAAGTGGAGGAGGATGGGCACAGGTATTGGCTCGGTGCCAGTCTTCTTCAGCAAAAAGAGGGTGATTGGCAGCAGCAGATGTTAGCTCAGGGCTAATCTTCCTCAAAATAAATAAACATAAAGTGAGAGTGGGAAATTTTATTTCTTTTCTTCACTGTTGTATACTCAGGGCCTAAAAAGTACTTGGCTCACAGTAGGTACTCAATAAATATTGTTGAAATAATGAAAAAGTGGTCCTTGTTTTAACAGAGCTTATATCAAGTGGAGGAAAAAGACATTAAATATGCACAAACTCCCAAACACAATGTAAATTTGTAAATTGTGCTGGATTGTTCTATTAACTTGGTTAAGCTAGGGATTACTTTTCCCGGACCCCCTTTCAGTGTGGGTCGCGGTCCCACAGAGGTGGTAGCTACGCAGAGGCAACAGACATAGACTTCTCCGCAGGCTCCCTTTTCACTCTCGCTTTGGCAGCTTGACTTGCTTGGATCCTTGGATTACCTTGGAAGCTCTGACTTTCTCATCTGTGCCAGTGCTTTAGGAGAATGGGTTAATGACTCTACTCTGATCCTCCAATTCCCCACTTCCAGATCTTCACTTCCCTACCTCCTCCTAGAATTTTGTAATGTCTGATTACTATTCTAAATCCCCTATCCTATAACATTCATAGCAGCCCTGCTTCCCTGACTAAATCCTTATTGACACTTAATGCTATAAAAGAAGAGTTCACATTGTATGGGAGTTCATCATGAGGAGATTTGTCCAAGTTAGGGATTCTGGAAGGAATGATGATTGGGTTGAGAACGGAAGAAAGAGTAAGAGGTAAATAGATGAGAGGGGCATGGAAGGATCCAAGGCTGAGAAAACAGGATGTCAATACTGGGAGGGGAAATGATCAGAGAGGGGGACTGAAATGTGACAGGAGCAGAGAATTTGAATGAAATCATGGTGTGGGAAGGAGCTAGTCCAATAGGGATCAAAGTGTGCAAGGATTTGAAGACCATGACGGGTGTACATGTATGTGGGTGACACATGATCATATTTGTATTTTGAAAATATTACTCCAGCTTTAGCACAGATAATCAATTGTAGGGGACAAGAACGGATGCAGGCAGACCAGTTAGGTAGCTATTGTACTTTTCTAGGGAATAGATGGTGATAACTTGATTTGGAGTGCTAGAGATGAAGAGAAGTACGAGTGAGCAGATTGTGAGTTTGATTTTGAGTGTGTTGAATTTGGGGTATTTTTTCCCCTCAAGGAAGACTAGTCCTGAGCTAACATCCACACCAATCCTCCTATTTTTGCTGAGGAAGATTGGCCCTGAGCTAACATCTGTGCCCATCTTCCTCTACCTTATATATGGGACACCTGCCACAGCACAGCTTGATAAGTAGTGCATAGATCTGCACCCAGGATCCGAACTGGTGAACCCCAGGCCGTCGAAGTGAAGTGCAGAAACTTAACTGCTGCACCACCGGGCTGGCCAAGTCTGGGGTATTTTTGAGACAAGCAATAGGAGATGCGCTTTAAGTAGTTGCATCTAGAGCAAAGGCCTCAAGTCTGAACTGGAGATGTAATTTAGGAGGCCAACTGTGTATATATATTCCAGTGGAAATGATCATGCTTTACTTGTGGAAATTCAAATACAGCCTTTAAGCCAAGGTCAAAAAACAAAAACAAAAAAGGAGTGCAGTGGTTTAAATTGGGTTGAATTTTCTTGCTGCCATTCTGTTCAATGAGTACATGCCCTGCACTGAGTGGGATTTGGGAGATATGAATCAGCTGTTTCTTGATTCAGTCCAAGTCCCGGTGTGAGTATTTCACTGAGCTGAATGTGATTCTAATATTTAAAAATACAACACACAGTTTCCACACAACATAACACCTAAATTTAAGCCAACTCCTTCTGGAGATTAACTGAAGGATCAGTAAGCTTTCAAATACTGGATAAAAAAATCATTTGTGTTATATTTATTGAGAGATGGCATGTCAGTCTGCAAACTCCTGAGGGGTTTTCTTGTAATAAGCCACAAAGCAAGTTTCAGCAAATTTCAATGACTCGGTATTCTAGAGACCGCATTCTCAGACCGCAGTTTTATTAAATTCATAGCAAAAAATAAAAAAATCCTGGGGCCAGCCCGATGGTGTAGTGGTTAATTTTGCATACTCCACTTCAGTGGCCTGGGCTACATAGGTTTGGATCCCAGGCATGGACCTACACATCGCTCATCAAGCCATGCTTTGGTGGTATCCCACATACAAAATAGAGGAAGATTGGCACAGATGTTAGCTCAGGGCCAGTCTTCCTTACCCCCCCGCAAAAAATCCTCATATTTTATTTTATTTATTAAATTATTTTTGTTAAGGTAAAATTAACATGACATAACATTCACCATTTTAACCATGTTAAAGTGTGCAATTCTGTGGCTTCCAGTACATTCACGGTGTTTTGCAAATCATCATCACTATCTAATTCCAGAACATTTCATTGCCCCTGAAAGAAATCTCATATCCATTAACAGTTATTCTCCATCTCCCCACTGGTTCCAGCCCTGGCAATCACTAGTCTGCTTTCTGAGTCTATGAATTTACCTATTCTGGACTTTCATGGAATGGAATTATATAATATGTGGACTTTTGTGGCTGACTTCTTTCACCTAGCATAATGTTTTCAAGGTTTATCCAGGTTGCAGCACATACTAGTTTTTCATTCTTTTGTTGCTGAATAATATTCCATTGTATGGATATACCATATTTTATTTATCCATCATTAGCTGATGAACATTTGGGTTGTTTCCACTTTTTAGCTATTGTGAATAATACTGCTGTGAACATTTGTATATAAGTTTTAATATGGACTCATGTTTTCATTTCTTTTGAGTAAATATCTAAGAGTGAAATTTATGGGTCGTAGGATAATTCTGTTTATCTTTTTGAGAAACTACCAAATTGTTTTCCAAAGTGGCTGCATCATTTTGTATTTCCACCAGTAATGTATGATGGTTCCAATTTCTCTACATCCTTACCAGCATTTGTTATTTTCCATTATTTAAAAAAAATTATAGACATCCTAGTGAGTATGAAGTGGTATTGATATCTCATTGTGATTTTGATTTGCATTTTCCTAATAACTAATGATGTTAAGCATCTTTTCATGTGCTTATTGGCCATTAGTATATCTTCTTGGGAGAAATGTCTACTCAAGACCTTTGACTATTTTTTATTTGGGTTGTTTTGTCTTTATGTTATTGAGTTGTAAGAATTCTTTACGTATGCTGGATACTAGACCCTTATCAGATATATGATTTGCAAATATTTTCTTCCATTCTATGGGTTGTCTTTTCACTCTCTTGACAGTGTTCTTTGATACATAAAAGTTTTTAAGTTTGTTGAAGTCCAATTTACCTACTTTTTTGTTGATTGTGCCAAATGTAAGAATCCATCACCGAAAGTGAAGTCATGAAGATTCACTCCTATGTTTTCTTCTAAGACTTTTATAATTTTAGCTCTAAACATTTAGGTCTTTGATCCATGTTGAGTTAATTTTTGCATGTGATGTGAGGTAAGGGTCCACCTTCATCCTTTTGCACCTCCAACCAACTAGAAAAGCAAGAAAAAAATTAAAATTAATCTGTTTAAAAGTAGTGGAGGGCTTTCAAGATAGGGAGGACTTGTGAATCCAAGATTCTAGACAGAAGGGAAGCCTAGAGAGGTGGAGCACATATGACATCATTGTCCCACCTTAAGGCATTTGACACCTCAAAAGCAATGGCTGAAAGGTTAACAGCTGAAAGGTAGGAGAGATAAAAGAAAGAAAATACAGAACAGACATGAAAGACAGAGACAGAGCTAAAAGGATAAATACGCAAACTCATAATCATAGTAGGAGAACTTCACACACTTCTCTCAATACCTCATTAACCAAGTAGAAAAACAAAATATCAGTAAGGCTGTCGAATTTAATAGATTATCCCTAAACTACTCTAATTTATATTTGTAGAACACTGCACAATATTTTTCCTGTTATTCTATTTTCCACTTGCATGTGGACTATTTACAAAATTTATGCTAGACATCAAAAATAAAATACAGCTGGAAAAGCTCTCAAATATTTTCAAATTATGAAATAAACTTCTAGGTAATTCCTGAGTCAAATGAGAATCACAATAAAAATTAGAAAACATTTTGAGCTTAAAAAGGATGAAATATGAGATACAAAAGTGTGTGAGATACAGCTAAAAATATGTTATCGGAATATATATAGGTTTAATATAGATATTGAACTAAGAAAGATTAGGTCAAGAAGTTAGAAAAAAATAGCAAATTAATCCCAAAGGAAATAGGATAAAATACAGATAAAGGCAGAAATTAATAAAATTGGCAAAATCATACAAAAGAATGAATCCTCAAATTCATTTTCGAAAATTGGTTCCTTGAAAATATTAATAAATTGATGTACCTCTGGGAAGGCCAATTAAGGATAAAAAGGAAGAAAGCATAAAAAACCAATATCAAGAATGAAAAAAAGGACATTAGTACTTATTTGACAGACAGTGGAAAAAATAAAGATATTATAAATAATTTTATATGAATAAATATTAAAATTTGAATAAAGTAAATAATATTTTGAAAATACAACTTGCCAAAACTGACACAAGAAGAAGAAAATAATTTTATGACTATAAAAGAAAATCTTAAATTCACTATTTTCTTTTCTACAAAGAAAACTCCAGGCCCAGATTGTTTTACCTTGGAATGCTACCAAATAAATACTAAAAAAAAAATGACATAACACAAATTTATCCTTTTTTACTGGTCATTAAGCTATTGTGGCTCAACTCCAGGTCCATTCTTTTATGCTTTACTCTCTGATGGTGGGGCTGAGATTTTGAAATTTCCAGCTCTTTTTTATTGGCTGGCTTCCTGTTGGGCTCTGCAGAAAGAGCGTGCTAGGAGGAGACTGGAAAAAAGAGGTGGGGAGATGGGATGGTACTATATAATATCACACATCAAAAACTATATGTTAACTAGAAAAACAGATTATAAAACCAAAAGAAAAAGGAGATAGTGGTCAACAGAAAAGTCAAATCTGATGAAAAACAAATATAATCTGTAAGTTTTGTGATATAACCTTCGGCACTTCTAAGGAAAGCTGCTGAAGGGAAAACAAGGGCTGAAGCCAGAGTAGAATGGGTTTATAAATGAGTAGAAAGTAAGAATGGAGACCCATGGTATGTGCTGGTGCTCACTGTTTCTGGGCCCAGGTGGTACTGCAACAATCGGTTTTAGGTCTTCAGCAGCTATACATTGGCGTGGCTGGGATAGGCCTAGACTGACAGCATGGACTCCAAGATCTAAATATTATGAGGCTTAAATTTAGACAAGATATTAATTCAGGGCTTTATCTAGAGTTGGCTCCATAAATACACTGGTATTGTAGGGCTAAAATATTTGGATGGGTTGATTCACCCTAGTTCCTTTAAGGTCAAACATCATAGTCCAACAGAATTATCATTGATAATCCAGACTACCTGAGAATTTTCCACTCAAGTCCGGTTTTCTATTAATACAGAAATTTAGTCTTATACCATAGTAGATGTTTATGCCTCTATTGAGGTCTAACTTTATTTTAATACTTAATTAATAGTGAGTAGTATCCAGTTATAGGATTACATGGCCCAGTCCCTTAAAACAGGCTTTGAGCCCAACCTCCTGGCCGTAGCTGCTTGTATCCAGGATCTGAGATTTGGCAGGAAGGAAGTTTTGCTCCTGCAGCCTGTTTCCAGGAGGCACCTTTCATCTGAAATGCATTCATGGCACTTCTTCTTGGTGTCACATCTTGTGCTGTGTTGGAAGATCTTGGTTTTACAGAACAGCTACAACAGTGTTGCAGATGAACTTGTAAAGAAAGTCATGGCAGGGAGTCTGTTAATGAGGTAATCTAAAAAATTTAGCCAAGGAAAACCTCCCTTCCTGGGGTTACTATTAAATTTTTTATAAATAATGTCCACTTGTGCTTAAAAATGGTGTTTGGTTCAGTGTATGAAGTTTATTTCTTTGGAAAAAATTCAAGTAACTTCTCAGACAATGGAACTTTCTTTAGACCTTAGGGAAAAACAAAGAAGGGCAGAGAGGCAGAAAACAGTTCATGCACATCTCTTGAGGAACAGCTCAGGCAGAGAGCCATCCAATGAGAAGCCCGCCTGCTCCTCCAGGAGCTACCCCCAGCTGCAACTTGATTGCTTGATTCTCGTGGGATTTCTTGGTTCCCTCTTTCCTGGAAAACTGGAGCCTCATTAGCCTGTTTTCCTTATCCTCAGAGGTTCTTTTTTGCAATAACAATTTATTGCACAGTCTAAGGTATGGATGCTAAATATGGAATAAAGGCTGGAGCAAGACACCTGCAGATCTAATATCAATCTAAACAGAGTCGTAGTAGCTGGCACAGGTCACAGGGAGAGCATCTGAACCGGAAATGTTAGCTGGCACCGAAAAGGAATCTACACTGAAGCATCTTCTTTGCATTTCTCTTTTTCGTTCTCTCTTTCTCATTTTTGTTCACAGCAGGAAGTATGTGTATCTTGTGTTAAGGAAGTTATCAATTGTTTTTAATAGCCAGGAAGTGTATCTCATTTGTTAAACCTGTCTTCAAGGAAAAGTATGCCCTACAGAACACACAATAAGGTTTTTAAATTGCCTGTATTCAGATACCTCATCCTTTATAGGAAGGGACAAAATGTAGTGTCTTTGGACAACGCTTTGATATTGGGACACTTGGTAGATGGTTATAGGAATGACTTCCAATGAGTCACACCTTCCAGAATCCAAGCACTTATATATTCCTCTCCTCCATGGACTCTGAACTTGGCCACTGCCTTGCTTTGGCCAGTGGGATATCACAAATGTGATCTTAGGAGGGCCTTGTCAAGCACTTGCCTACTGGGGCTATCCTCTTGGAATGCTGCCCAGCACTGGTGCCATGTCAAAGCCCAGAATGAAAGGCCACAAGGAGAGAAAGGCTGAGCCATCTTAGCTATCTCAGCAAAGTCTAGTCACTAGCTGTCCTGGCCACTGAATATAGCCTATTGAGAAGTTCCTGGAGAGCACCAGAAGAACCACTCAGTCAACACAACACGATCATGAAAAATAATGTCCCTTTTTTTTTTAAAGCAGTAAGTTTTGGGGTGGATTAGTTTTGCACAAAAGTAGATAACTTAAACAGGCTAGGATCTTATATTTTTCATATTACATTCATTTTTTTGCATGTTTGAGAGTAATTACAGATATTTTACAATAAATCACTGTGTAGCCCTATAAATATCCCTGCACATATACATTAAAATATGACTATATACGAGAGAACAGATTGTGGTTGCTAGGGGATAGGGGTGGGGGAAATGGGGAGATGTTGGTCAAAGGGAACAAACTCCACTTAGAAGATGAATAAGTTCTGGGGGTGTAATGTACAGCGTGGTGACTATAGTTAACAATACTGTATTATATACTTGAAAGTTGCTAAGAGAGTAGACCTTAAATGTTCTCACCACACACACATACACAAAGGTAATTATGTGAGGTGACGGAGGTGTTAACTAACCTTATTGTGGTAATCATTTTGTATTATATGTGTATATCAAATCTCATGTTACACACCTGAAACTTATACAATGTTATATGTCAATTATATCTTAATAAAGCTAGAAAAGATGTTAAAAATATGACTGTATAGTAATGAGACTGCTTTCCATAAGGCACATCCAAAATCTGTTGCATCGTTCAGGACTCTGTGTGCATATACCGTGTAATTAACGGTGGTGAGAGATCACGCAGACTGGGTGCAAGAAAATGTGTAATTGTAAAACTAGAGAAAACCTATGTATGTATGTGCAAGTGTGTGTTGCATGCATGCGCATTCAGAGAGGACGAGAGAGAGAGGTAGAAATCAGGGAAATGGTTAGAGGAAGCTAGTTAAATAGAGATGGTTCTCGGTGGGTGGCAGTGTACTAAACAGCACAGGTGGTAGAAACATGCTAACTTCTGAGATCAAGACCTAATGATTAAAACAATCTACATGTGGTGTCTAAGCATTGGCTCATAATTAAAAGTCAGATTAATAAAAATATTGGTCTTCCAGGGGACTCATTCCTAGGGTTCTTTTTATTTTTTCTTTATATTGTTTGAAATCCTTTGCAAATTAAATGCGTGATGCTGGAGCCACAAAGAAAAGAAGGACATTAAAAGAGCAAATAATCTAATTTTGACACCAAACTGCCTATGGACTGTTCTATGATATCTGGATTTTTTTTCCAACAGTAAGAATGCAGAGAAAATAGAATTTTCCCAATGAATAGGAAAAGACAATATATTAAAAGATATTCACAATTAGAATTATGTTTGCAAAGCAGTGCTTAGCCTTATTTAAAAAATTCTCTCTAATGTATGTGTGTGCACATTTTCAGTAGCTGAAAACACATTTTCAGTAGCTAAGAAGTTCTCTGAGTTGATGTTTCACAGAGCTCGTCCTGTCATTGAGGGCATCCAGGCTTCAGCAGCTGGGAAGTCTCTGGTTACCCCTTCTTGTCTGAACAGCTTCTTTCCACGTATGTACTTAATGCCCATTTGCAATGAAACAAAATGAATCCTCTTGCAATAAACACTTCCCACAGATCTGCAAAGTAGTGAGGAAACTGTGCATAAATATACACTCAATTACTTTTGATTTATAATAAGCAACTAAAATGTACATACACACTCACACACCCACGCGCAGATACATCACACGTAATAAAAGACACCACCACTCCTGCACCCGTTTGGGATCTAAACCTCTTGACTGTTCTGGCATAGAAACACACATTCTTGTTAGGTGGGAGCAATTGGAAGAGATATTCATCAAATCCTCCTCACGGCTTCCCTAATTACCTTGCTATTATAACAGTGATGGTTTCTTAGGAAGAAATCACTTGATGAGAAACGAAATGTTGTTTGCTGAACGCCCCATCCAGAGTCACCAGGTTAGACAGCTTTCTTCCTCCCCAGAGAGTGGGGGAAACACAAATGGAAGGGAAGCAGGTGTGGCTGGTGGGCATGCTGTGTCAGATGCTCCTTGGGTAGTAATGATACCTGGCAGTGCAGAGAAGAGGTATGAAGAAGAACTTCAATGGCCTTATTTCTTACGATTGGCTTAAGGACTCTTCTTTGTGCTCGTAAATAATTTTTGAATTACAATCTTACCTCTTCCCCCATCTTGTCACTTTACATCCTTACACCTCCATCACAGGGCTTCACTGCACACAACATATTCTCTGTGCAAATTAAGGAATCGGTAAGCCAGTGTCAAGGGTGAGATTGTTCACAGTGAGTTTTCAATGAGATCGGGTTAAATGACTGTACTTTTATTTTAAGGCAGTGTTTCTTACAGTGTAATCTGGAGACCAGTACTTCAGCGGAGGGTAAATGGCACTCCACGGGCAATGTCATGGACTTGCACTTGCTCTCCCAAAGCTGTGCTAGAATTTTCCTGGGAAGTAGACTCATAGCAAAAACAGTTTCTACATTCTTGGGAAAACAAATCTGAAGATCAATGAATCTAACTCTACTAATGGCATCTTCATACCTCAGGACACATGCTACCTGCTCTTTCTCATTTCCCTCTGCTGGAGACTGACTGCCTTGGAATTAATTACATGTTAAGGTTACTTGTGAAAATACAGATTCTTGGAACCCCCCGGGAAAATGCTGGTTTAGTAGGTCTTGGGTGGGAGCAAGGAATCTGAGTATTGTACAAGCACTTAGCAGACTCTTATGCACTCCAGTGTTGGAGATCCTGTTAAAGATAACGAGTGAAAGCTCAGGTAGTGTGATGATTAACACCCTGATACATAGCATTGCTTTTGGATAAAGGTTTCTAATTCATGAGGGTAAGTACTATTTTATACTTGTGAAGTGACCTGTATTATCAAAGTGCTGTTTATGTATATTTATATATAAGACATTTGGTCGTCAAAGAAGTTAACATAAATCAAATGTTTACTACCAGTCAGGTCCTCTGGCCCAGGTTTTGCTGTTACTACATCATTTTATATACATGCTGGAGAGTATTGCCACCTTCATTTTATTGAGAGCATTAAGAGACACAGATGTTAATTATTAACTTTAGGCCCACATTCTTTTATATGGGAGGACAGCGGAGGCTGTCAGTGGTCTCCCAATATTGATGCTCCCTTTCTTTTTATGTGATAAAATAAAGCTATTTGTAACTGGGCACATGGACCCAAGAACTAAAGACTATGTAATCTGGCCTTCCTGACAGCTAGTATGGGCATATGATAAAGTTTAGCTCTTGGTATGTAAAGAGAAGCCATTTGCAGCTTCCAGGGGTATCGTTTTGATATTTTTCATTTTATTTTATTAATTTTTACCTGTTTTATTGTGAAAAATTGCAAACTTTGACAAAAGTAGAGAGAATAATATAATAAATCTCTATGTACCCACTGCCCAGCTTAACAGTCATCAACACTTGGTGAATTTTATTCTACCTCTTCCTGATCCTCTACCCACTTCCCGTGCCCACCACCCTTCTGTGGCCATGAAATGCCACTAAAGGAGCAGGTATGCACCTGTCCTTGTCCCTGATTACTTCCTTCCAGCTGGAATATGTATGTGACAGGTGAAACTTGAATAAATGTCTTGCACCACAGGTGGAAGCCACAGGATGAGGATGGCAGAGAAAAAGAAAGAAGGACCCTGGGTACATCATGTCTTTATGAAGCCATTCTTACATCCTGGACTATATACTGCTAGACTTTTGTGCATGAGAGAAATAAATTTCTACAAAGTTTAAGCCACTATTCTATGACTTTCAGGCAAAATTATCTCTAATATTTACAGTGGGTAAAATAGAAGACACTGCTGAACATTCTTACCAAAACAAAGCATCTTCTCCACATTCCTGACTTAGGAAATCAATGTCACACAAAAAATTGAATCTTTGATCATTGAAGATGTTCACAGTTTCCGAATCATCAATCTGATCCTCAGTGAATACTTGACTGTAGACGTGTATAAATTGGCTACGAAGCAGACTATGAATCGATTATAACATGATGTTAGAAGCTGGGTTTTGGGCAAATAATTAACATTAATTAATAAAGGTTGGGGCAAAAACTACTTACTGGTTGTTCCCTATTATCTGTTTTTCCTTTTTTCCACTTATACTAGGCCCCAAGTTTTCAGACGTGTGCATGGCCTTATAGAATAAAGTTTGCACTTTTTAGCTTTATTTATAGCTAGGGGCCATCAGGTTGCTAAGCTCTGAACAATGGGATGTTAAGTAGGAGAGATATATGCAGCTTGAAGGAAGTGTCAATACTGAGGAGATATGCTCTTCTTTTATTCCCTTCTCTCCTTCTGACTGCCTGGAATGCAGATGCCATGACTGGAGCTTGCAGTCATTTGGGACCCTGATGTGGAAGCCACAGGTTGAGAATGGTGAAGCAATAAGTTAGAATGAGCCTGGGTTTTGGAAAGGCCAGTCTAGCCCTGAACTGCTTACCTCTAGACTTCAATGTACGTGAGAGAAATAAAGTTCCATTTTAAGTCGTGTTATTTTACGCTTTATATTGCTTGCAGCCATACCTGATTCAAACTGATTAATATTCTCATGCATTTTTTTCTTCTTTAAACGTTAAGTGAGATTGCAATTCTGTTTATTTGAATTTTGTTTAGATTGGCTGGATTTTTGTTTAACTGAGGCCTGACACAATATTTTAAACAGATCCTACCTCTTGTGTATAATTTATAATTCATTATTATAAATATATGTTGGGAAGGCAGTACAAGATATTAATCTTTGGCCTGTGTCTATACAGGAAAGTAGAACTGGTATTAATATACTTGGAATAAACACACTCCTTCCCATCCATTTCCTATCACTATTGACTAAAAACTCTTTGTTCCTAAATCTTGTTTTGTGGTTCTTTTTGGAGTCTCCATTGTAACTGCAGACATTTTGGCCAAAATCTCCAGATATTCTTCAAACTTAAAAATAGGTGAGTGAGTATGGTCAATCTCTTCTATTTTATCCTTCCACGTCTACTCTCTATCTTCTTCTTCCTGCTCTGTGCACCGGGAGGCTGACCTATCTGAAATGCATGAATGGGTTCTCTCACTCTCCAGTTAGATGAAAAGGAGGCACTCACAGGTGGTCTGAAGGACAGGAAGAGTAAGGTCAGAGCATTTATTCTTATGACTTCCTTCCTACCTTGTCACTGTATGTTGGCTGCTTCCCTTGACTAAAATCTTTTATCAGTCAGCTATTGCTGCATTAAAAAGTATTTCCCAGCCTAGTGACTTAAACAACCATTTATGTAGCTTGAGATTCTGTGGGGTGGAAAATTATGTTGGTTCAGTTGGTTAGTTCTGGTCTTGGCCTGGCTTGGCCACATCATTTTTGAATCTGCAGTCAGTGTGTAGGTTGGCTGAGTACTGGCTGGCGTAGGATAGCCTCACTTCAAAATTTGTCTGTTGGCGCTTGTCAGTTGGGACAACAGCGGAGATAGGGACATTTGTGTCTTATCATCCAGCAAACTAGCTCAAGGCTATTCTCATGGAAGCTGGGCAGGGTTCCCAGAGAGCAAGCTGCCACACACCAAGTGTCTTGAGGCCCCATCTTCACTTGAAACTGCCTCATCTTCACTTCTGCTACATTATGTTGACTAATATAACACAAGATCAGCCCATAGTCAGGAGATGGGGGAAATAGACTCTGGCCTTTAGTAAAAAGAACTACAGAACTGCAAACGGTGTGGATACGAGAAGAAGTGAAGAACTGTGGTCATTCTGACGATCTAGCATAGGGTCACATCTCACGTTCAACAGCTCTCTCCATGCAGCTTTTTCTTTGGGTTCTGGTAACTTCTCTTTCTTTTTGTTTGTTATTCTTAGGGGTAGTAATGGCTCCATTTAATCTTTAGCCATTAGTCTGTCATTAGCAGAGTACTAAGCCATTCTTGTCCACAATTTCCTTAGTAGACACTTCGTTAAACTCTCCTCAGTTATCCAGCTGGAGTTTGTCGTCCGTTCTCTGCCAAGACCTAGACTGAAATTTGGAGTCTTTCTATTAAACATGGCAAATTGAACATCTGCTTATATCTCTGGAAATACCACTTTTAGGGGAAAAAAGGCTTCAAACTCACATGGACAAAAATAGTGTGAGAGATGACAAAATTAAACAATATTTTGGAAAGATAGAACACTTTCTATCTTTGTAGATGGAAGCATATAAATCTGAGTAGAGTAGAAAAAGCTGAAATTAAGAGTTTGTAGAGGGGTAGTTCAATAAGGAGCAAGCAGTCCCTGTGGCGGGACTCCACAGAAAGCCTCAGGAAATCGAGGCACCAGGTACCTGAAAGCAGAGATACAGGAGGAGTGACTAAAGGTCTGCGTTAGGGGCAGCTGGATCCCCAGAATGCCTTTTAAATCCTTGCTGAAGGCAGGAGGTTTTTCTAGAGAAACCGAACCTATGAGAATCTGGATTTGGGAACAGTTGGCATGGTAACGAGCAGGAGCAATTTTCCTAAATGATAATGGGGGGATGAAGAGAAAGGCCATATCCTAAAATGTCAGAACCTGTGGCTCCCCCTGTCCATCTCCCACCCTTGCAGTTCAAGGATGCTTGTAGCCAGGTACGTGCTGCCTGCCCTTGGCAGGGCAGAAGATTGGGACATTCTTCTCTGCAGAAGTTGGCTGGCCCTAGAGAAACGATCTATAGATGCTGACATTTGGATGTCCCCCAGTGAAAAGGTCAGGCCCTGATATATGATAGTGAACTCAATTATTGACAATCCACCTTCACACACAGAAGTCCCATTTAGTTTCTCAGTGCCTCAATCCTAAATATTCCATTAAGCCAAGGATCACTGCACAATTGAGAAAAGCCACAAACATGAATGACAGTGACAAAAATCAACCAAAGTGAATAAAAGTAAATTTGAGAATATGGAAATAATATGAGGAGCAAGAGAAAATTTAAAATTAAAACAGGATAAAACAAACGAAAAAAAAACCATAGCTATGATCCATGTTCTCAGATACGTAAAAGCAGATAGCATATCCATAAAACAAAAATAGGATAGCCTTACTAAAAGCAACAACAACTACAAAGACAACAAACCAGAAAATAACATGAGAAAGCCAGAGAGGACTCTTGTAATGTAAAAATAGAACAATAGAAAAAAACATCAGTTTAAGAGTTAGAAGGTAACGTTGAAGAAATCTCCCAGAATATGTGAAATGACAAAATGATGGAAAAGTCGGAGGATCAATTTGAGAGCCCTGACTTAAAATATAGGAATTTTAGAGTGAAAGAAAAGATAAAATGTGGAGGGCATAACAAGGAAGTAATTTAATAAAATTTCCCAGGACTGAAAAACATGAGTTTTCGTGTATGAATGGCCTACTCTGATGGTCTAGTGGTTAAGGTTTGGCGTTCTCACTGTCGCAGCTGGGTTCATTTCCCAGTCAGGGAAGCACACCACCATCTGTAGGTTGTAATACTATGGTGGCTGCATGTTGCTGTGATGCTGAACCCTATGACACCAGGATTTCAAATACCAGCAGGGTCACCCATGATGGACAGCTTTCAGTGGAGCTTCCAGACTAACACAGACTAAGAAGAAGGACCTGGCCACTCACTTCTGAAAAAATTTGCCATGAAAACCCTATGAACAGCAGCAGAGCATGTCTGATACAATGCAGGAAGGTGAGAGGATGGCGCAGAAAAGCCGGGCAGGGTTCTCCTCTGCTGTACACAGGGTCACCAGGGGCTGGAATCAACTCCACAGCACTAACAGTTCTTATTATAATTAATGAAAAATCTTCAACTCAGGCTTTCATTGTAGGTTGAAGAGTCAAAGAGAATTTCTTGAAAGTTTCCCAAGTTACACAAAATCAAGAATTGGATGGGTCCTGGGCTTCTTTAGAGCAGACACGAAGGTAAGAAGGTAAGGTGAAGATGGAGAAGGGAGATAGAGAAAGAGGTTCAAAGATGTGAGCTGCTGACATTAACGATAAAGGGACCCGCAAGCCAAAGGATGTAGGCAGTTTCTGGAAGCTGGAATGGGCAAGGAAACAAATTCTTGACTGGAACTGTTCAAAGGAAAACAACCCTGTGGATCTGTTTTAGACTTCTGATCTCCAGAACTGTAAGATAACAAATCTGTGTTTTAATCCACTGTTGGTGGTAATTTGTTACAGCAGCAAGAGGAAACCAATGTTTTGGACAAATTATTGACAAAGTGTGCCAGCAAGATAAAGACATTTTAGACACTCGTGCCTCAAAATGTTTACCTCTCTTCCTTTTATCAGGAATTTCCTAGAGAATGTGTTCTACTAAGTGAGAGCCCAGCATGAGAAAGAGCATGATACAAGGTCCAGGAAACAAGAGACCAGTCAGAGAGGGGTGAGAGGCAATCCCACAATGAGGGTGAAAGGAAGTCTTGGGTAGAGAACTGAGCAGAATTTTGAAAAGCACCTGCTCCAGGTTGGAGCGGAACCATGCAGACGTAAACAAGGCTCGACCGTGGGCTGTTCACGTGCCTGCATTGTGTGAAGGTTAGGACCTCAGCCTCAAGAAGCCAGAATGCCTGGGTTTCAACTCAGTTTCATCACTTACTAACCAAGCAGTCTAATTACTTACCTCAGTTTTCTTGTTTGCAGAATGCTAATAATAATAGTGCTACCACATAGGGTTGAGGTGAAGATTAAATTAACACATGTGGAGTGCTTAAAATAGTTTCTTGTACACAAGCGCTCAATTATTGTTGCCTTTTTATTATTAAAAATATTTTAGAGTTCTGTTGCATATTTGGGGGGAGGAATTACTGATAGGCGCATGGAATATCGAACAAATACACCTCTCCATGGGACAATTTCAAACAGTAGTGTACTACAAGTTTCAGATGTCAAGGCTATTGACCATCATAATTCGAAAAGCATTAACTATTGATTTAGCCAACATTATGGTTTAAGAGTTTTGGGAGGTTGGTAGAGGGTGTGTTGGGGGTGTGTGTGTGTGTGTATGGTGGGGTGGATGAGTTGGGTAGTTAGGACATCAAATGATAAGGTATCAAATTGTGAAATCAAGATATAGAAGTATAAACGTATTATTTATATACAAGCTAAAAGAGTTAATGTTGATTGTCTCTAGGGATTACGATATTGGAGTAGGGCAAAGTAAGACAGGGAACTACTGATTTCCATCGTAAGCCCCAAAGCACTGTCTATTTAAAATATGTGCAGTATATACTTTGATAAAAATGTTTTAAATGAATAATTAAATTAACACGTGGTAGAACACATTTAGCGAGGTAGACAAACTACATAAGCTGTATTACAGTGATATAATTAAAATTTTTTGACTCTATTGTCCAAAAATGAGACCTATAGAGCAAAAATTAAGTTCAGAGTTTGGAACTTGCAAATACTCAGCAACCTTTAGATCTTGTCTCTAGTGATGTTTCAAAGCCAAGGGCACTCAGCCTGGCCTGCAAATAAAAATCATCTGGGTTGTACAGTGTAATTACCTGGGGAGCTTCAAAACTCCTAATGCCCCTGCTCTACTCAAGATTAATTAAATCGGAATCTCTAGGGGTGGATTCAAATGTCAGTATTTTAAAGCTCCCCAGGTGATTACAATGTTTGATCAAGGTTAAAGACAACTGTATGAAAACACCTTGAGTGGTTTTTGATGGGATTTTTACCCATTGGCTTTGTAGTAAGCAACACCCCACATTCATCAGCTTGGTAGGAACAGATGTGGAACTGTGGTAACTTGCAGAAATAAATAAATACAGAGTATAAATATATATATGTGTGGGTGGGTGTGGGTTTCTATTTCCCAAATATTGTAATTTGGATTAGGATCACGTTTGAGCACTTCTGTGGTTAATTTTGTCAAACCATATATAGCTTTACACTAGTTTTTCGAGTTATTTAACGCATGAGTCAGATTCTCCACTCTTAGAGGTTTAAATACTGAGTGCTTTTGTTGAAATACACTGATTTGTGTGAATGCAGGATTTACTAATGAATTAATGAATAATAACTCAATTACACCAGGAAGACCCAGTATTAATTACCATGTAATTCATACCACAGTTTATAAATCAGATACAAAATCCAATAATTATGGGACAATTACTATGTAATTACCTTGACTCCACATAGTAATTATGCATAATTTTGTCAATAGTTCACATCACACACCCATAAAGAGAGCTGCTATTACTTTGCACCCTGGAGTTAAAAATAGCTTGCTAGATTATTCTAGCATTGGTTTAGGGAGGAAACAATATATGATCTTCACTCTAGTTTAGGAGACAGAAGTCATCTCAGATTTAGTTTGTAACCTGCTCAGTATTTGGCATTGTACTAGTTGACACTAGAGATATTTAACATAAAACGAAATTGGTGCAGGAAGGTTTTAAGCATTCTGTTATTCTGTAACATCCATCATTTAAATTAAATCATATTTAAGTAAGGAGATGAAAGGAATATCTATGTGGAAGAATGCACTTTGATTAAGAACAATTAGAACACAGTAGAAAATGCTGCTCTTCCTTTGGAGATATGGCCTGAATGGTTTTATTCTAGCTCAACTTGAGTTGGCCAAAGGCTTCTTTAGCAAGTGGTACAGGATGACTTATTTAGCTCTCCTCAGGGAGTTTTTTCGGATGTTTCAGCTCCGCTGTGCTGGGGAGCTAAGGAAGACTGATCGAGGAGGAGGAGGAATGAACAGAATTGCTGTGAAATGGGAAGAAACCTAACACAGTCCCCCGCCCAGCAAAGGGCCTTAGTGTCAAGACCAAATCTCAAGAAGGACAAAAAAATTTCTGCCCATGCCCAAGTAGTGCTGAGATTGAAGGGAGGCTAAATCTCAAAGAATGGTATGTGGTGAATTTCCTATGGTTCAGTATGTAGATAATGCATGTGCCAATAACCGAGGTGAGCCATTTCAGCAATTCATCAGAGGGGCAAAGAAACTGTGGCAAGACACAGATGTATTTGCCAGACTTCTACCACCCACACAAAGGATTACTCCTTGACTGTCAGCTCCCTGGAGAACAGAGCAATCCCATGCAGGATGGAATCCAGGAAAATGTTCAGAAAAGCCTGTTTCTCTATTAGGGTCAGAGAAGTCCTCAGACATAGATTTGAGAGGACAGTCCTTCTAAGATTCTAGACTGAGGTTCTGGATATCCTGGATTTGGAGCATTTTATTCTGTTTAAAGTGATTACAGTAACAACCACAACAATATTTGGAAGGTTATAAAAATGAAGCTCATTTAAATGACGAAATCCAATGTATTAACTCTCAAAGCTTTTCTGCCAGGTAAGGATGGCAAAAGCTCAGCTCCTGCACATTTATAATGGGAAACAACAGAAGTGTTTGATCAACTTTCAGCTACACCAAAATAGAATGCAGACTCCCTGATTCCCGTCCACCCAAACAGAATGAGGTAATTGCTAGCTGATCGATAAAGCAATGAAGCTACAAACAGGATGGAAACTCCACTAGGGCAAGGCTTTGTAAATGGAACAAATGGTTCCATAAATGTATCCTAACCTTCCCGAAGCCTGAAATGTCCACCAAATTAGGAAAAAACAAAAGAACTCTAAAGTTCGGCCTTTAATGCCTTCCACAAAGTGTATTAATGTTAACTGCAGTCTTCTCTCCCCTCATGCACTTCGGTGTATCCCATAACTCTATCTAGAACACTCATCTTTTGTTCAGCAAACTCTGCAATTTCCTGTTACTGGGCTCTTCCCTTTATCTGAAGCAACCCATCCATCAGCATCTGCCCGATTCTCATTCTTTAAGGCCCAGCATACATGCTACCTATACCAGGAAGCATTTTCTTATCATCACAGTAAACAGACCCTTCTTTCTTCTTGGAAATCCTAGATCTACTCTGTCTGTTTTTGTACACACCTTCTCTATTGGCTTATGTTTTTGGAAGCAGGTACCATGGTTTATATATCTTTGGATTATTCCAAGATTTGTATTAAATTTCACAATACAATTAAGATTAGAATGAGTGTATCTATAGGTATTTCCTTTTTAAATTTAAGCATTCTTAGGCTATCTACATTACTGGAGCCCAGGAATGCTGATCCACAGAGTAAACATTTTTAGTGTGAGATTTTGACCCAAAGAAGGTCTATTTTATCCTACAAGTATTTTCTTGTTATCATATTGATGACTATTAACAACTTGCTTTTTGATTGACACTGAAGATTCAGTGTCGGAATTTGCAAGTGACTTCTCTAAGGAACGTTAATGGGAGAGCTAAGATTATATAGTTAGACAAAGGTAGCACTCTGAAGGGGTTAAGGTGTAATCCCTGACAGCTTTACAAGTAACATCAGATTTAAAAGTGGGAACAGTGAAATAGAGGTCTGGGTGCTGTGGGAAGAGCCCACATGGGGGTTCAGGAGACCGAGGGCTGCCCATTTCCCTCAATAACTAGCCGTTTATTGGGGTGGGCCAGGAAACACCTCTGTAAAATGAGGAATGTAAACTCTAAGACACCTGTTAGTTCGAAGACATCATGAGTCTTGAAAAAAGAAATGTGCTGTGCATAAATATCTTGGAGAGAAATACTGTAACAAAAAGGAAACAGAAGCCTTTGATGAAACCTCAAATTACTGGAAAAGGTAATTATGAACCAATGATTATTTTTTTCCTCAGTCTTGGCCCTAGGAAAATTGTGGCTAGGCATCCCTCTCTCCTTGTCCCCACTCCCCCCAATCACTTATCTTTGTTTCAATCTTTTTGCTTTCAGATTTCTCGACTGATTCCGATGAAAGAAGAGCTGAAGGCAGTTTAAGGTATGGCTCCTCCCGTAGAATTCTTTGTAGGAGGCACAGGAGGCCTGCCAGGTTTCCAAGACCCAAAGAAGGAGGTTCCAGTGTTGAGATTTTTAGGTACCCTCACAGGAGATTGGCCCCTCAAATGTCATCCAGTCCACTCTCACCTCAGAAGAGAGTAAAGAAATTAGGATAAATCGCTGGTTCTAATTATTTGAAAGATAGCTAATGTTATGATTTCAATCATCGTTTGAAAATAACTGAACTATTTTAGCTCAAGTCAGTTTCCCAGGGCATGTGGAGTTAAAATGTTTCAATAATCAACGTCCTACAGCGGCAAGTGACCAGCCAGGGAAGATAGGCACGTAAGTTGTTCAGTCCGGTCACCATGGTATCATGAGCAAGCATGAGGTTCCCTATGTCACAAAGGGCTTGCTTTTCACCCTTCCGTGACAATGGGGATTTACCGCAGAAGCGTGTACATTTCTCCACTTCTTAACACAATGCCTGGCACATAGGTGGATGTTAATGTAAAGTAATTGAAAAGCAATCCTAATTGTGTTATGTAATTAATGAATATACTATGATAACATTCTGGTCAGGTGACTATTTCCATCTCAGTGGGGTAACTGCTAAATAAATCTTCTGAATTATACTAATGTAGGATGAATTAGAATCTAATTATCTGGGAAGTTCATATTGTAAGGAAAATAATTCAGTCTTATAGACAATATATTCTTAGAAAATCACAGGCTAGGGGTTGTACACGTCACTTCCCTGAAGTGACCCAGTTTTTCTGTCTGAGTTAAATATACATTCACTTTTACTTACTATTTCTGATCTTTGGGGTTGTTGAAAATTCAATTGTCTTTCTCTTCCCTTGATCCAGATTTACTTGAAACAAGCCTAGAGGTGACTTGCAAAACCTTATTAGGATTTCATGAAGGACTGGAGTATGGGGGTGAAACCTGTTTTACAAAGTATAGATCCTTTGTGCAGAATGAAATTCTGATTTTTGTTTATTTGTTTGTAGCTTCAGGGAGCTTGTAGTGGGTGGTACTTCTCCATTGGCTTCCAAAAATATTCGATTTAAACAGACCAAGGAAATGCAGACAAATACCCATGTATCTACCTTAGATAGTTGGTCATTGATTTAGGGCCCTACCCCGAAGTGAAAGGCCACTGTAATGAGTATAACTTGACACCGTTTATAAATATGTTGACTAATAAAACAAGACTGGGAAGTGTCATGATTGGTTGTCCTAGAGACACTCATAATAGAACACTACCATTCTCTAGGTAGTGTCCTCATCTACAAAATGAAGTCACTGCTCCCCAAACTACCCAGTAAAGGTAGCCAGCAGTAGTGCCGGTGATACCCCCGAATAATCCAAAAGTAATTTTAGATGCTGTTGATTTCTCTTCCTAATTATGTTTTACATCACTTGATACCCGATAAAAATTCAGCACATTTTCATAGTGTTTAAGGTTGACTTAATAATCTTTTAATTAAAAAATCAACATCTCTAATCCACAAAGTAGTTAATAAAAAAGATCTGTCGGATTGTGAAGGGAAAGAACCACTGAAACACAGCTCCAACTCTCGTTCACAGCTGCTGTCAGTAAATTATGTAATCTGGAGAGCAATTGGGCAGTATGAATGAAAAATCGTATAATGTACATGTTTTTTCAAAACAGCAATTTCGGTCGTAGGAATTTACCATGAAGAAATAATGTTGTGTGCATAACAATGTGTTGACTATACCAAAGATATTCCACACAGTTTGGCTTATGCTACCAAAAAGTGGAGTCAAATTGAATGTTCAGCAACAGTGACTTGGTAGCATAAATTAGCAATCATTAAAACTAATGGGGCAGATCTATATTTTATCAGAATATATTGCTAAGTGAAAAAGTAGTTTCAAAACAGAATGTATGGTATGAAGCCATTCTCTAATTTAAAAAAGTGACTTTTCTCATCTATAGCAAAAAGTCCAGCAGGCTATGAATTAGTTTTCAACTGTGGTTCTGTTTAGATGGTGGAATTATGAGTGATTCTTTTTCCTTTTACTTATCTGCATCTTCTATATTTTTTCCCCTTAAGGAACGTGAATTACCTATGTAATGATCTACCCCAGTTACTATCCTTCTAGGAACTTAGAAAATAACAATTTTACTACTATATTTTTATGCAATAGAGTTGTATTGTTATATGGAACATGGAAAGTTTAATTTTTTATTTAATAAACATTTCTATAGCACTATTAACTATTACTATATGCCAGACACAATTTTCTCTCTGTCTCTCTGCCTGTCTGTCTCCCTGTATTCTATATATATATTTATTTAGGTAATTTACTATTTTTGGTGCACAGGTCTATGAGTTTTGTTTAGTGCATACAGCAGATAGCTACCATCACCACCATCAAGATACAGAACTGCTTCATCACTCACCCGGTCCCTTGCAAATTTCCTCTTTACACCTTTGTAGTGAATTCCTACACCCTCAACCTCTAGCCCCTGGAATCTGGTGATATGTTTTCTGTCACCATAATTTCGCCTTTTTCCTTAAGATCATGTAATTGAAATCATGCAGTATGTAATCTTTAGAGTCTGGCTTCTTTAATTAGCATGATGCATTTGAGATTCATACTGCTATGTGGATAAATAGGTTGTTCTTTCTATTGGTCAGTAGTATTCAATTGTGTGGATGTACTGTAGTGTTTATCCATTCACCAGCTAAAGAACGTTTGAGTTGTTTCCAGATTTTAGCAATTTTGCATAAAACAGCTACAAACATTTGCGTACAGATTTTTACGTGAACATAAGTTTTCATTTCTCTTGTGTAAATCCCTACGAAAGAGATTGCTGGGTCATACGGTTAATATTAAGTTTATAAGAAGCTGCCAGAGTGTTTTGCCAAAGTTGCTCTACCATTTTGTATTCCCACCAGTAATGTAGGAGAGTTCCAGTTGCTCCGCCTCCTTGTCAGCACTTGGTATTGTCAGTGATTTTAGCAGCTGCTATTTGAAATGTTTACAAATACTAACTAATTTAGCCTTATGAGATAAATACTCATGTTTATTATTTATCTCATAATAAAAGTAATAAAAATGTAATAACAATAACTTGATAATTGAATAATAATTTAATAATAAATATCTCATCAGTTTTACTGAAACTGAACGAAATATTAAGTTACTGTCTCATGGTTGCACAACCAGTAAGTGGCAGGGCTGGACTGGAATCCAGGCAGGCTAACCCCAGAACACATGCTCTTTATATTATACTAGAATATGATTTTCTTTCAATCAATACAGGAAAGAAAGACTTAATATTTCCACTGACAGTTTGAAATTTCCTCTATGTCTCATCTTGGAAAACTGGCTAACATTTATTGAATTTCAGTTTAATTTTCCAAAACTATGCAGTGTGGTGCAGCATGGGACATTCCCATCAGCTAACAAAAGGATGCTGGTAGGCTGGCTCCTGAGATGTCTTTTGGAATGCTGTGAACTTGCTGGATTCCCCATGGTCCAGCATCCTGCTCTCAGCCTTGCAAACCCAGAAACTTGATCTCTTTGGTGTCCCAGAAATGACTGAATTTAGCTATGCTGGAAGACTCCAGATACAAAGTTCATAAGACACTGATGTGTTAAACATCATGAAAATTTATTAATTTACAGTGAGAAATATAATGACCAAAGGGGACAAATATTCATTTCCATCTGACAGCATATCTTCTCCCTGTAGAAACACTGCAAGGGAGCCATATTATAATCAGAGGGTTTCCAAGTATGCCTAGAAATGTAAGAAGGAGAGATCTCTGCTTTTAATAGTGTGAAGCCTTTAAATAATCATAAAACTAAGTCCTTGGAGTTTGTGCCTAAAGTATCCTCATTCGTTCATTTCCACAGTATGCATCAGTCTGTCTAGGGGCCACAGAGAAGGATAAATTGCTTTGGATGGGCACGTTCAACGTTTGCCTTTTCATTGCTCCACCTCTGACCAATCCAACTTCTCATTGATATCCTCTTTTCTTAGACATGGATCTTCAAATTAATTAAAATCAACTCTTATTCATCTTCAGCAACCTAATATTTGTTGATCATCTGTTATATGCCAATACTGTCCTTGAAGTAGGGGATATAGCTCATTTTAGGAATCATTTTATCCTTTTAAGATTTTGAGATATCTCTTTCTTGGATCTATTTTGTGTTGATATTTGTTATAACCTTCTAAGGACAACATTATTTATCAGGTCTTGGTGGGTCACTCCACTATGGTTTTCATGTACTCACTTAGAACATGTATTTTTCGCATTTATGTGATGACTTATTTTCTATAGTCTCTCTCCACAATCACTGGTTTCAACTCTAACCAATGTGTGAATGCTTTTTAGATCTAAATCTTTTGTACAACACATATTCTCCCCTGAGCTAAATCAGAATTTCAATTGGCTAGACGTCACCATCTGAATATTTTGCTAACCTCTCAAACTCAGTATGGCTCAAACCAAATTTGCCATTTTCCTCCTATAAACTAGCTCTTATATTTGATTTTATTTTTTTAATCAGTGCAATCAGCATCATCTCAGCCACTCAAAGTGTAGTTCCCCTGGTCCTATTTTTCCTACACCCAATGAGTTGACAAGTTCCATGAGGAACGTCTTACACACCTCAGTCTTTTTTGTACTCGGCTGTTCATTTTCCATTACCATTGCTGTTGGCTGGTTTAGGCTTTCATCTCCTCTCTCCTGGATACTGAGGGAGTTGATGAACTGAGCTCAAAACTTTACTCTCTTTTTCTATTTTTTCCTCTCCTTTTTCAATCTGTCCAATCAACTATTGACGTGTCATCAGAACCTTACTTGAGGTCTGTTATACCATGGTTGAAGTGACAGGCTCTTAAGCAGCAGATGCTTCTCTAATTGTCATCTCAGAGAACTTATCTTAGGCCTTCCTTCTGTTTGCCATTCTGAGTCTCAACTACTTTGTCCTGCCGGGTTGCCACTCCAGAACTTTGGTTTCATATGCCGTTTCTGTCTTTGGCCCACTATTTCCTTTGCTTTAAATGCTTTGGAGCATCCCTTGATTCTTGAGCCTAGCTTTTTCTGAGATGCCATTCATTTTTGCTGTTATGCATCTTCCTGTTACCCTAAGTTAGCATACAACATTCTCACCCTTTCCACTACTCTCTCCTCCTCTCCCATCTTTTCCTCTTTTCTTCATCATGAATCCAACCATACTCAACTTCCTTTTCCCCTCCTCTCCCTCTTATTTACCATTCCCTTCCATCCTCTCTTGGTCCTTCCTTTCTCCTCTGCTTGCCTTAGGTGGACATTCAGACAACACCATCATTCTTTTGATCAAAACCTTCAGTATCTCCCAATTAAAGCGAACACTTATTTAGATATATGAGGCACTTCACCACCTTGGCCAAGCCTATATTTTCATGCTTAACTTCTATGATTCTCCTAAAAGGAGCCTTGCTCCAGTAAAAATAGGGTCCTCTTTCTCTCCTGGTATTCCATGACACGTGCTAATCTTTAGTTTCTCCTTGTTGCTAAACTTAGAAAGTTCTTTTATCTCCTTTAATCTGTAGAAATTCTACTCCTTAAGCAAACTCATGTTTTCCTTTAATTATTTCCTATTAACCTTCAATCAGAAAATTATCCTCTACTGCCTTTAAATTAGAAAAATGCTTTGTTTTTAGGTCATGTTTTACTGTGCTTAAAAGTTATTTGTATGTATCTTTCCTACTTTGCCAGATTATAAATTTGCTGAAGATAGAAGCTGAAGCCTACTAGCTTTTAGTTTCCCACCCACTTCTTAGCAGGTCCTTTGCCAATTGAAGAAGCTTAATGACAAAAATCTATTGAATGACAAGAAGAGTCGCTGCAGCCTTTAACACAATTCCATTTGTTCTCTGTTCATCTCATCACCCTCTTGTATAATTTTCTTTTTCTTTAATCATGTACATGTAGATGGGCCAACATTTTCAGGCAAAGCCCACACTTCGTTTTCTCCTGACACCTTAAAGTCTTCATCATGGACCACAGTCCTAAGAGTATCCTTCTTTCTCCAGATTCCTCCTTTTCTGAATCTAGTCACAAGCGTGCAGGCTGCAACCATCCCTGCCTCCACGAGCTGTGTGGGAAATTCCTGACATAATGGTCTGACCTGAAATGTCACCGAGGCAAGTTTGTGCTGGCTTCTAGCCCAAAGCAAACAGCAGGGAGAAACGACAGTTTTCTGCTCAACACTTCGCCAGTTAAGCTGTCACTCAAAGGGAAACACCTGCTACCCAGAGAGCCTTTATATTTCACTTTACCACAGGGGTCTACTTTGGACTTGTAAACTGATTGCTTTGGGGCTAAGTTGGGCAAAAATACATTATCTCCCCGTGTGAATATCAAGTAAGGAAGGAAGTTTCCTCTGTACGATTGGAGCCATGCACAGAACAGGCTCATAGAGGGTCTGGAAGCACATCCTATATTTTAGAAAAGGATGAATAGGCTATATCTAGCTGTTCGATGGAAGGATAGAACAGGGACAGACAATATCATTGTGCATTTAGAATACTGCAATCAGTGGGAGTCTCTGTTCCACAGCAGCCTTCTCTGTCATGCTAAAATTAGTTGTTAGAGATTAAAAGATGGCAGCATAAAGTGCTAGATCTACAGTCTTCTGAATTAGTATAGTGTGGGAGGCAAGAATCACAAAGGTTCAAGTCCCAACTCTGCAACTTATTACTTGTTTGACTTTGGGCAAAATATCTAAATTCTTTGAGACTACCTCTTCATCAGAATTATGCAGGGGTTGGAGTGAGTGGTCAGTTTGCCTGTCTAGTTCTAATAGTCTAAGACAATGTGACTAGTTAGCACTTCCCAACTCCTGTGTTTGCATAACCTAAAACACCAGTTGGGAGTACTTTATAAGATAGAGAATTTTCTTGAGATTTACAGTGAAATCTCCCTGGTTTGCACTCGCAGAAGGGGCAGTGAATAGTTTGAATTATGGGATACTTTTTCAGAAATGACATTTTTATTACTTTCAAATGGGCACAGTAAATATGCCAGGCTAACAAAACATTGCCCGGATGTTTTGCCAAATATAGATCTTTGTGTGAATGTATCGGAATGATATGTAATTAACTTTTATTGTTTATACATCAGTGAGCTTCTAAAGTGCTTAAAAACAGTTTGTTCCCTTAAGCGGCTTCACTAGTACCTTTGTCACTAGACTCTTGTTTACATGATACCCTAACTAAAATTTTTTGGTGCAAAGGTAAGACTGAGCTCATACTTTCTCTACTATCAAAACTTAAAGACAAGTGATATTTATGATGTTTTGAACGATGATGGGTTGATATTTACAGGATTTCCCTGGATGCATGTTTCTTCTGTGTAAGCATCACCACTAAGCCCTGGAGTTCTGGAGTCTCTGCAGAATTTGTCTTCATGTCTACATCATTGATTCAGAAGTTTTGCTTCTTCATCTGGTTCAGCTTGAAGTACAAGCTTATGCTGAAAACTCCAAGAGATTCTTTGGAGTTGAATCTCTTACTCAATGAGTCAATGGCTGTCCCTCTTGCTCCTGCATCCTGACTCTCTATCTTAGTACTTACCAGAACCTGAGGCCCCTGCCTATCTTGTTGTCCCATAGGACTTCTCAACTCTGGAGCTCCTCAGTATAATTCAGGAAACACCAAACTCGATAGTGCAAATCATTGCATCTTAGGAAATTCTAAATGATGGTCACTGACAGCCAGGTCTTTGAATTCTTCACTAAACCAGTAACTATTTACGGAACACCTACCATGAATAAACTATAGAGGACTGAACAAAGATGAATAAGATACAACCCTACTTTTGGGAGCTTGCTTGCAACCTAGTAGAAGAGGCTACTTTATCCATAATTATATTTCTATTTTCTAGAGGAACTGGTCCTTTATCTGTCCTCAGGGTTCAATATCCACCACACTCTGCAGAAGCTATCACCTTCTCAGCATTGGTGGCAGCCAAAGGCATGCTTTTCATTAGGCTTAAGCCATGCCAAGGGAGAATTGACCTCAAGACAATATTACTTGGCTTAATTGCAGCTTCCATAAAACAAATAATTTACAAAATTATTAGAAACCACAAAATAGCCTAATGATATATTGAAAATCTTACAGCATGTGAACAGGGAGAAAGAATAATGGGATTTTTTTGAAATAAATTTAAACTGAGTTGCTGTGAGTCAGTTAGGGAGGGGGAGAATCTTGGTTCAGGCCAGTGTCAGCTAATAGACCCTATGAAGGAAGAAAAACTAATGAAGTAGGATGTCTTGACTACCTTCCATGAAGATGGAATCTGTGTTGGCCTCTCCATGTAACTTCATTTTTTTCAATACTGTTAGAAAGAAGTAGCACACAAGTTTACAACCTGTTGCTTTACTTATTGACAAAGAAGCAAAGGCAGACTTGCTCTGTGTGTTGTGTGACCCAAGGTACCTCACGACCAAGATGATTTCCAATGATTCTTCCCCTGGCCTGCAGCAACCAAAACCCCACCGTTACAGTTTGTAGGTGGGTGCTCTCCAGAGGTATCTTCTCTGTTGTTAGATTAAGACCTTATTATCTAGAAGGTTAATGTCTTAGGTGGTTCCTATACTGCAGGACTTTGCTTATCTAGAGAGCTCACTATGGTTCAGTTTCACCTAATGGAGAGAAGAGAGCTGGGGAAAAAGCGTGGGCAATTGATATAGTTTAATAAAGTGCGGGTGAGAGAGAGAGGAGAGAAAAACAAACTAGGGCTGCTCTGAAGACTCAGATAATTTAGAAAAATATGTTGAAGGCTTTGGTCATCCAGGGGCTGGAGAAGTCATGGTTTCTGCCTTCTCTTTTCTTTACCCTTTCCCTATCAAGATGAATGGCTGAGGTTGCTCAGCATCAAATGGTAACTTGCGTGTGCATGCTTGCTTGTGGGGTGGGGGCTGATAGTGTTGCTAAGAACCAAACCAGGCATGGAGGGGTTCTTCTCTACACTTTGATCAGAGAGTATTTCCATGGGTGCAGACAGCAGTGGACTGGACATCAGGTGACCTAGGTCCTCAGCTTGGCTCTGCTTTAGGCAATTCCATTCTTCTTTCTGGACACCCACTTTCTTTAACTATTTATGCCAGGGGTGGTGGAGAGAGGGGGTATATAGGAGTGGCTGCCTTTTTCCTAATTGGAACTTGTGCCTATAGTTTATAAAAGCAGAGAAGGCTGTAGTATTTGAGAACTGTATCTCACCCATCATTACCTCAGAAATAAGTAAACTTCAATTTCATAGCAAGATGTAGTCCTGAATTCTCACATGCTCCTTGGGGAGAATCTAATGCATGTAAACGTTGAGTAGCAGGCTGCGTACCCAAAACCCTTCCTGGGCCTTCTTCACCTGCTGAGTCATCTTCCAAAGTCTGGATATGTGATTCCTGGGATATGTCCAGCCTTGCTCTGAGCTAGGCAGCAGACACCTGCTAAGGACAGGAGCTTGGATTTTAATATCACAACTGGAGCCCATTTACAGAAGCAATATGATTTTCTAAATCATTGGAATTAGCTAGTCAAGCCTGAGAGTTACAATTTCTCGGAGGCTCATAAGCCCTAATAACATCTGGCAAACTCCAACTGGGGCAGAAAGAAAGAAAAAAACCCCCCAAAACTGAAAACCACACCATACACAACAACAGGCAAATAAACGAAAAACAAACCCAAGGCACCATCATCCATTTTTATTATGACATCCTTAAGGTCACCATGTCAAGGGATGGGAGGAAATTAAAAGGAAGCTTCTTAGAGGGCACAGCTTACAAGGATTGCTTATAGCTTGTTAATTTTCACAGTACAGTTGCCCTGGGCTGTGAATTAAAGAAACAGATGAAAAAATATTGTGCTTTTAACTGTACTGGAGGCCCCTTGCATACCTCTGTGCCTTTTGATGAGAAACATTAAACATTTTTAATTTAGCACATCAATTTGAAAATCTAATTTTTTTTTAATGCTTTGTAGCAGCAGACGCATTCACGGTGCTGTCACGACCATAGAAGAATTATGAGAAACTTGAACCGCAAAAAGTAAATTAGAAAAATCTCATTTCAGTTACTCTAAAAAGAGGGGAAATTAGATTTTGATTAAAATCACTCACACATACAATTTTAGGTAAACTAATTTAGCAAGACTGACTATATAATTTTTTTTTTTTCCTGCCAGTATGTCCTTTTAATACTGGCTGTGAGATATTTGTGCTCATAACCTTTCTTACAACCAATGGATGGAAAAAAGGAACTCTAATAAAGTGGCCTCTTGACCACTGCACAAGGTCTGGTAGGGAGAGATTAAAGTAGTGTATTTGTCAATATAATAGGTAGAATCTGGGAATGAATTAAGACTCTTCATACAGTCATTTTTAGCTGGCCCTCAGCTTTGCCTTTTCAACTTTTTTTTTTTAAGCTTTCAACTTGGAAATTTTTACTTTAAGGAATGGTGTGTCAGCTAATGTAGGAATTAATTGCATCATTAGTGCTGCATAATGTAGTCTATGGCCAGAGGCCCCAGTCTGGGTTAGACTAATGCTGCCACCTCCAAGGTGAGACAGGAGAACAGCAGCCCATGGTTCTCATTCATTACAAGCAGACCCAGGTCCTCTCCAAAGGTGTTGTCAGATGAAGTGAACCTATGAATATGGATGTGGTTTGTAAACTGCAAAGTGCTGCTCACGACCGTAGTGGCAGTAGTATTCTGATGCCTGAGTTCGAATTACTGCCCTTTGGTGTCTGAGCTTCGCTCTCTGAACCCCCAGAGTAGAAGCTAGGTCCTAAGGGGGAAAAGATTGATAGGGCGTTGTAGTTATTAAGCATCTCATACCAAACCTCATTTTGAAAATTGCATTGTTAATGAATTAGAAACTTTTAAATTAAGGCTGAGGGGCGAATTATTAACTCTCTGAAAGAACAGGAATGGCTGGTCTACAGAGGATAGTATTCAGAATTGATCTCTTTCCCTCTGGAGCACAAGACATGAAGAAACAGGCTTCCTTGAACTTTCCAGTGAGGTGTTATGAGACCTGCATGACAGAATGGGTGTGAGAGCCTTTGAAATGGTAACACAATGTATAGGAATGGTGCTATTTCAAAAGAAATAATGAACTACACAAGTAACAGTTCAATAGAATGTATGTAAGCAGCAGAAGGACAAGGAGGGGAGAGAGAGAGAGGCTTTATTCACTAATTCCTTTAGCCCCACTGTCTCCCAATCCTCGTATTCCACAGGAAGATCGATAAAAGGGATCAGATTGTGGCAGGAAATGGAAAAATACAGAAGAGGAGAGCATTAGAAAAGCTAATATAACCTGTGGACTTTGGATAAGGATGTGTCGCTGTAGGTTCATCACTTGTAACAAATGTACAACTGTGGTGCAGGATGTTGATAGTGGGGCAGGCTGTGCACGTGTAGGGATGGAGGCTATATGGGAAATCTCTGTACCTTCCACTCATTTTTTCTGTGAACATAAAATTGCTCTAAAACAACGTTTATTAAAAAAAGACCTAAAGTACATGAATAAATGCCAAATACTGAATAACTTTGAGGTTACTAGAAGGGGTTATAATGGATGTGGAATTTGATATTAAATTAATTTTTTTGTTTGCTTCTCCTTATCTGTGCTTAGAGTGGTAGAAAAAGAATGAACTTGGTAACAGACACATTCGTTTGATTTCCAGGTATGTTATTTACAAACTCTACGACCTTGGGCAAATTACTTAAACTCTCTAAGTCTCAGTAGTCCCATCTATAAAATGTACATTATATACATCCCAATACTGATTTCATTGTGTTATTGGTAAGATCGAATGACCTAACCTATGTGATAAACATAGTGGGTAGCACATTATAAATTCTCAGTGAACAGTGGTTGGTGGTGGCTGTCATTGTAACAGTACACTTTACAGTGGTTACAAACAAATGTACTGCTCTGTGGTAGGATGTGCCTCTTGTGGATAATAGGTTACGTTTGTAAAGTACTTTATGGGTTCAGAAGTGTTTTGAACATTGTTCTTTTTTTTTTGGTATTCACAATGAATTTGTGAGCTAGGTAGAGAAATAGGAACATATTACGGTCTTCTGTTACAGAGATGAGAAGATTGTTTTCTTATGCAATCGACTTGCTTAAGATTATATAGCTAGTATTCATTCTAGAGAGAAGATAAAAATAAAAAAAACTCTGAATTTTGAAAAAACAACTGAAACAAAATGATGGAAGAATTCAAAGATAAAGTGAAAAAAAAACCCATAAAAAGTGGATGGTAGTGTTCAGGAAAGGAACTGAAAATAACCATAAACATTTTACCAGAATGGAGGGCCACATTAGAAGCCCTAAGTAGAATAGATGGAGTCAGGGATGTGGAGAAGATGCTTGAGAAAATCACAAAAAAACAAATAGAGAAGAACAAAGAGACAGAGATGATTCCAAAGAGGAGTATAGATATGTAAAAGAAAGTAAAATTCAATATGTTAATAATCATTTTTAGTGAGAGAAAAAATACACATCTAATAATACTTTCAAGAATCCACTGTCCTAAAAAGCACACCGTTTTAAGAGAAGAAAAATAATACGGAATAATAGATACTGAGATGTAGTCTAATTAATTTGGTAAACTTCAAGAGAAGGAGAAATCCTGTAGAAGTCCAGGTAGAAAAAGCAAGGAGGGAGATGTGAGGCTGAGTTTAGCTTACTCCACTCTATCAGTTAATTTTAGAATAAAGTGGATAAAAGGATACAGATTTTTATAGGAGTAACAAGGAGACCTGAGAATTTTATTTCATACCAACTTGTCTTTCAAGTGAAGGAAAGGCATTCTTAAACATACAAGTGATTGAGGAATGTACTACTCGTAAACTGTCTTGAAACAATTACTTCATGTTGGAATCCAGCAGCCAGCTAAATGAAATTAAATAAAGGATTCAGTATGGGGAAGCAGCAGTGTGAAAGATCCAGAGGTAAGCAATGACTCCATTTAAATACATAAGGAAATCTTTTAAAAAGCTATGGGGAGTTTCATAACAGAAGAGGGTATAACTGATATAAACCTTGACAATGTAAAATAATAATAACAGAACTAGGAAATCTGCAGGGAGACAATGAAGAGGGAAGTTAGAAGTGCAAGAGTGGGTACTAATTTCCTCATCTTTTATAGTTGGAAGTCAAAAGACACTGTACAATTTTGATAAGTCAGTAAATAGAGGTTGAAGCATATAATTTAAAGTTTTAAAGAATTTAATAAAAAAGACTGACAACAAGTCTTTCAAATGATCAGAATGGAGCAAAAAATTAACACTAAGAAACCAGAGACTACAAAAAAAGATAGCAAATAAGAGAAGTAAAAAAACAGAAACAGAAACAGAATAAGATGAAAAAAGTCAGACACATTTCTTATAAAAACGAGTATAAGTGGAATAAATTCACTTAATAAAACAAAAGTCTCAAATTATAAGAGAGGGTCAGATTTAAAATAAAATAACTCCAAAAGATCAAATATAAATCAATAAGCAAATACATATTGGGCAGACGAATGCATACATGTAAAAATTAGATAGTAGCAACAAAACCCCAAACCAAAAACAAACAACAGTGACAAAAGCCAGGGGTCATAACTATTCGTATTAGAAAAGAGTATATTCAAACAAAAAGCATTACACGAAACCAAAATAAATAGTTTATATTAGTAAAGAGTTTACATCATGTTGGGAATAAACCATTAATCATTTTGCACCAACTAACCCACCATCAAAATATTGAAGGCTAAAATTGTAGTAAATAAGGGAGAAATTGACAGATATTGTCATAGTAGGGATCACTAAGGCACTGTCTTGTCCCACGACAGGTGACATAAAAAATAACTAAAATTACACTGAGTTTTTACAATATAAATAATGAGTGTTCACATGCACACTTACACAGGCACATATCTATTTAAGTCCGTGGAGTATTTTATTTCATTTTATTTTGTTTCATTTTATTTTTTTTAGGAAGATTAGCCCTGAGCTAACATCTGCTGCCAATCCTCCTCTTTTTGCTGAGGAAGACTGGCCCTGAGCTAACATCCGTGCCCATCTTCCTCTACTTTATACGTGGGACACCTACCACAGCATGGCTTTTTGCCAAGCAGTGCCATGTCCGCACCCGGGATTGGAACCAGCGAAACCTGGGGCGCGGAGAAGCTGAACATGTGAACTTAACCGCTGCACCACCGGGCCAGCCGCGATGGAGTATTTTAAAAAATTGATCATATACCTTCACTTAAATTTGTTGTATGGAAAAAATCAGCAATTTCTAGAAGCTTCTACCCCATAATTTCAGCAAGTTTCCCTGAAAACATAGAGTTTCATGAACTAGAGTTTCAAAACCTCTGGATTAAGAAAGTAGAACTGTATTATTAGACTGCCAGTGTGATTGGATTTCCTTTCAATATCAAAGCACTTTTCTCATTGTTGCTTCAGAGAAAACATTGTTCTGATTACAGTTGTCTGGGCAGCTGTTAGTTATAACCAATTCTACCATTTTCTAGCAAGGGAACCAAGGAAAACCTGGAATCATAAATCATCTCTCAAAGACGATTTTAGTAATAATACTTTAGGTTTCAGTGCACTTCAGCTCGTAAGGGACTGGCTGGTGCACTCATCAAGGTTCTCTGATCTTTCCCTGTGACACACTCATAACTCACAAAGATTCGCTTTACTAGATGGGGACACAGTCCTGTTGGTTAGCAACAGAACCAGGCATTGAACCCATAGCTCCTGAATCCCAGTCCTTCGTTTCTTTAAGCCACATTGCTTTTCCTCAGCGCACGCAGGGATTGTGGATATAGAGTAGCTTTTCGTTTGACTTAACTTTCCAAGCGATGTTGCATTTGACTGGTTTCTTGAACAGCATTCCTGTGGCTTAGAGATTTTCCAGAATCTTCATACTCAGCCCCATGAGAGTTAATTGTGTAAAATGTGTTCATTAGTCTTCTCTGTATTGCATAAATATCTTGCTCACGCCAGATTATTGTTACAAAGTAGAGCTGCAAATACGATTTTCCCCCCACAAAAGCCTCTGCTCAGCTTTTTGCCCATACTAAACAATCTGTCCCAGCTCTGTGCTGACATCTCCCGGATGCTGATCTAGTCGCTCTGGCCCCATGACCCCACAGATATTGCACAACATAAATGTTTCTTCCAACACACCGCAAATGCAGTTACATGCCTTATGGGGACTGTTTTTTCGCCAGTCCTAAGTCCGCATACTCCTATCACTTGTATGCCTGACCAGGTGTTTAATAGGCTATGAGTGTTTCTCTTATAGTAATAAACTAAAAAGTTCTTACTTAAATAATATTCAAAAAGGCCCTGTGATTTAAAAATGAAATGTTGCTTTGTTTACTGTCTTCCTAGATACCTACCCTGAGCTTTTTGGCTCCTGCTGAAGGGATAAAGCTCTCCTAAACCACTGGGAAACTAGTTCTACTAAAAAGAAAGGGTGGATATTAGCAGCTGTTTCTAGAAGAAACATGATTTTGACATGGGCACTATCTTCAGTTTTACTCTAAGGAGAGATACCACACGTGGGTCCTCCTGGACAAGTATGGGAAACAATTAATATTTATAAGGCTGAAAATTCTGGCTGTTTTAAAACCGAGCGAGGAAAACTTCCCAGAATGGTGAATTTGTTAGCACAATAAACTATCAATCATTTCTCCTCTTTCACTTGGTGTCCCTTTTTAAATTTATGAAAACAAAAAATTTAAGCTCTGTGTTTTAGGATAAATCTATGTTGAGATAATAATTCATCTCTGGCTCCATGAGGCAACTTTTAAAAGTTCGAGAGAGTTGTTGATTAGTATTTGAGCTACTTTATGGAATTGTCAGGACATGACTACATAATACATTTTCATTCATTCCGTTATTCTGTAAACATTTATTGAACAGCTTCTGCTCCAACCTATGGTGCAAAATGTTATAGGGCATGTGGGAGAGAAGAGGCAGACATCTCCTCAGCTAGACTCCCAGCTCAGTGAGGCCAGGATAGGACGTGTGTATAACTAATTTTAATACAAGATAGGAAATACTAAGTGTAATGAGAGAGAGAGGTGAAGAACTTTGAGAGACCAGGGGTGGCAGAGATCACGTCTGGCTGGGGAATCTGGGAAGAGACAATATTTGAGGTGAATATGGAGAAATAGCTAGGATTTTGACATGCAAACTTAAGCAGAAATACACGTAAGCAAAGGCAGCATTGTGATCAAAGTTGTACAACTTCGAATTGAATTATTTTTCTTAGGGTCTCGCTAGAGAGCTAGGCACCCAATTTCTGGCTAATATAACACTTATGTCTATGTTTGGGGTCTGTGTGGCTCTACAATTGCAAATCCCAGGCCTGATGACAGCTGCAACCTCTTCAAGGCCCCTAAAGCCAGTGGACCACTGAGCATGTGGTGGAGTGATGCAGGGCACTGTGACCCATCTGTCCTTCAGAGCTCCTGGCTGGAGCATTCTCCTGCTGGCCATCTGCTCCTGCCAGCTGTCCATCACCTTGGAAAAGACCTTCCTTTGTTGAATGTGTGTAACACAGGTATTTCTATGTTTTGGGTTGGGATTTTTTTTTTAAAATGTAGTAGTTGGGGCCAGCCTGGTGGCGTAGTGGTTAAATTCACGTGCTCTGCTCTCGTGGCCTAGGGTTAACCAGTTTGGATCCTGGGCGTGGACCTTTGTACTGCTTATCAAGCTATGCTGTGGCAGGCGTCCCACATATGAAATAGAGGAAAATGGGGACAGATGTTAGTTCAGGGCCAATCTCCTCAGCAAAAATAGGAGGATTGGCGGTGGATGTTAGCTCTGGGCTAATCTTCCTCAAAAAAAGTAAAAGTGTAGTAGGATATATGACAATACAATACTACAACAAAGAAATTGGAGTTTTGTGGTGGTTCCACTATTTGCTGTGACTTTAGTAAAGGCAATTTACATCTCTGGGTTTCAGTTTCTTTACTTCGAAAATGGGAATGTGTATTACCATTGGATTTGTTTCTGCCATCCACAGCAGTTGAGAGAACAAGTGAGTTGCAAGTTACTGCTTTGAATTTGGCTTTTTACATGAAGACAGATGTATCTCATTCTCTGGACCAGATTTAGTTCTATAGATTTAGCTATGGAATATTTTCAGCAAATTAAAAATATTTTTTTATCAATTTTCTTTATAAAAGCAAAATAAGTCCGTGGACTGGAGGCAAGAAATCATAAGTAATAGCATGCACTTTCAGAATCTCATATTTCTCAGATCATCTTTTTTGATAATCCTCTAGAATCAATGTTTAAAATAAGCCATCCACTAAAACAATGTACCTGAAACCAAGTTCCCCTGGAATTAATCCCATGTGAGAATAAGATAGGCTGTATATGTTTAATGCCATTTAAAATGATACATTTTCTCTCTACTAAGTGTCTGGGGTTCTTTAGCCATTCTAACATTTATTAAAATTCCTTGGCACTTTTCTCCATGGCTGATAGTCTTGTAAACTTGAACAAGCTTCTCAGAGAGTAATTTGGCAATATATATCAAAGGGCTTAAATACATTCATACCCTTTGACCCAGTAATTTTATGCCTGGGAATTTATCTTAGGGCAATAATCAGAGATGTGCTCAAAGATTTATGTATGATGATATTTATCACAGCATTTTTTGTAATAGCAAACTGTGGAAACAACCTAAATGTCAAACAATAGGGGGTTGGTTAAATAAATTATGGTACATCCATATCCAGAATTCTGCGTGATTATTAAAAATAATGATCTCAAAGAAGTTTTTAAGGCTGTGGGAAAATGCTTAATATATTTTATTAAGAGAAAAAGAAGAAGAGTCAATAGAGTAGATCCCAATGTGTTCTTTAAGAAAGCATATATATCTCCACATAATAAAAGGCTATGGATATATAGCAAAATGTTAAGAGTGATTTATCTATGGCTAGAACAAATGATTATCTTTTACTTCTTCATACTTTTTCTCAATTTTTAGATTCCATATATATTACTATTATTTTCAAAACAGGTTATACATATGATATGTGTTAGTCCATTTAGGCTGCTATAAAAAAATACCAGAGACTGGGTAGCTTATAAACAACAGAAATTCATTTCTCACAGTTCTGGAGGCTGGAAAGTCTGAGATCAAGGAGCCAGCATGGTCGTGTTGTGGGGAGAGCCCTCTTCCTGGTTCATAGCTAGACCCTTCTTGCTGTGTCCTCACATGGGGGAAGGGGCAAGGGATCTCTCTGGAGTCTCTTTTATCAGGCACTAATCCCATTCAAGAGGGCTTCACCCTCAGGATCTAAGCACCTTCCCAAAGCCCAACTCCTAATACTATCATTTTGTGGGGTTAGGATTTCAACATATGAATTTTGAGAGGACACAAACATTCAGACCACAGCGGTATATATATGTCATATAATATATAACTTATATTAGACATCTGCTACATTTCCCTGTCTAATTCAGGAGGTTTCCCCGAGGATTTCAGCTGCTCTCTATTTGTTCCCACTGGGGTTTTTTGTGAACTCCTTCAGCTTGACTTTGTGGTGGCTGTCCAGTGTTCCACCGTTGGGTTTAGAAACTTGATTTCATCAGTGTATTCGGAAGGTGACGTGTCTCTGGGAGACGGGTTCTCACTCATTACACTCAAAAAAGACTGATTTCAATTAAAGTAAAAACAATTAGGTAATTTGGAAAATTAACTATAGCTTTCCAGTGATCAGAATCCCATTGGCTCCTTGAAAATATGAGCTGGAAGGGCCCTTCACAATGACAAACTCTAGAAGGGTTAGAGTAACTTTCCAAGGTCACATGGCTAGGAGTGGCAAATGACACTAGAACTCAAGTTTTAGACCTTCAGATTCCCTTCTCTTTTTTTCTCTAGGATACTCCTGTCTTGCTATCAGGATCCTGGGCAATTTAAGTTAATGAGATACCTTTTTTTTTTTTTTTAATTTTAAGACTTCATTTTTTTTTAAGAGCAGTTTTAGATTCACAGCAAAATTGAGACGGTACAGAGGGATTTCCCATATACTCTTTGCCCCCACATGTGCATAGCCTCCCCTATTATCAGCATCCCCCACCAGAGTGGTACATTTGTTACAATTGATGAACCTGCATTGACCACAGTCCATAGTTTACATTAGGGTTCACTCTTGGTGTTGTCCAAATGTTGGACGAATGTATTATGACATGTATTTATCTGTGCTCTGCTTTATTCCTTCCTCCACCCCCAACACCTGGTAACCATAGATGTTTTTACTGTCTCCATAGTTTTGCCTTTCCCAAAATGCCATATAGTTGGAATCATACAGTAAATAGCCTTTTCAGATTGGCTTCCTTCATTTAGTAACGTGTGTTAAGGTTCCTTTGTGTCTTTTCATGACTTGACAGCCTATTTCTTTGTAGCACTAAAAAATATTCCATTGTCCGAATGTGCCACAGTTTTTTATCCATTCACCTACTGAAGGACATCTGGGTTATTTCCAAGCTTTGTCAATTAGAAATAAAGCTTAGCAAGCTACCTTTTTATAACTAATTCACTCTGAGCAAAGAGAGTTGAAAAATCTTCTGTGAATGATACACACTGGCTGCTATGGGCCTTCAGGGCTGTACCTCTTATTCAATAAAACGTCTGTTGGGTGGACTAAAATACTTACATATGCCAAATATATGGGTCCTTTTCAAGTCTGTGGAGAGAATTGGAAAAATACCAATGAATTCTTACTCTCTTTCCTTTATTCAAGATTTTTAATGTTACCAGGGACTTCTGTCATTCTGACATCATCTGGTTTCAATTTTCTAAGAGGATGGCTGCTCTTTATGTTTATATGGTTGCTTATTCCTGATGACGCATAGGAAAGCACCACTGTTTATTATATGTATATTCTAGTGCTTTCCAGATATAGGGAAGAATTATTTGTGGACCTTATCTATCAATTGAGAAGTAGTTTCTCTTTTGTGGTGGACAGTTGTCCTTTCTCCATATCCTATGTTATCTCCTAAACCGTTATGGTAATGTTTTAAATATCATAATTTAATTGGTATTAGTATTTGAGGTTTTGCTCAAAGACATCAAATAAGTCAGTACTTCTGTTTTATGCTGGCTGAAATCTTTTTTTCCTGCTTTTTCTCCCCAAATCCCCCTAGTACATAGTTGCGTATTCTAGTTGTGTGTCCTTCTAGTTGTGGCATGTGGCATGTGGCATGTGGTATGCCGCCTCAACATTGCCTGATCAGCGGTGCCATGTCCGTGCCCAGGATCCGAACTGGTGAAACCCTGGGCTGCCGAAGTGGAGCACGCTCACTTAACCACTCAGCCATGGGGCCGGCAATGACTGAAATCTTGCATCGAATTTTTTTTCTATCAGGGAACTTTCTTTTCAAATGATATCAGGTCATGATAAGAGATTCAGTCTTTAATTTATTTCTCCTTCTTATTTCTTTCTTATTTTTCCATTGTGTCTTTCCTTTAAATAATATTTTTCTGTATTTGGATTTTATCATTACCAGAACTGATTTTTATGTAACTTTCTGGGAAAACTGGCAGGAGGATCATATGAATGTTGTGCAATAAAGAAATTAAGTAAACATCTTATGACTTTTCTTCTTCACTATGCAGTCACTTCCCCTCTAGGTATGGGATGCAGAGGGTGTTGGTCTGGGGGGAGGTGTGTATGAGGAATTCAGCGTAGATAATATCAATGCAATTGCCATGCATCTTCCTAGTAGATTCCGAACACCACCTGAAGATAATTTGGAAGGTGTAGCAGCAAAAAATTAAACCCTGTAAATGCTGTCTGGCAAATTAAAACATGTAATTGATTATATTAGCTTATTTAAGTGCTTCTAATTGCCAGAGATAGGGTTTGTTTGGTATAGCTTTTCAACTTGCCAAGCAAAGTTTACACTGTCAACAAGCAAGTAATAGAAGTTGCCAAATGGCTCTTTTAAAAATTTCAACACTCAGGTGCTTAATTTTATTAGATATTTTGCTTTTGGTGCCAGACTGTCTTCTGTAGTCTACAGTAAGTGAGAAAAGAATAAAATCATCATGTCGGATTTGGAAGGGGCCCCCAGTGCCCACCTATTCTTCTACACCACAGCTGGCAGTTCTAAATCCATATCCAGGAAAGAGATTGGATTGCCTTTTGAGTTACTGATTGCTACAGTCACATCTTGTACTCAGAGATTCCAGGAGCTGGTTTTTTGGTCAGTACTTAAGTATACCATTCTCTGTCTTTGGAGCCACCATGGTGGTTGCTCTGAGGTGCAGAGAAATCACTGTCCTTGAGTTAGCACCGAAGTGCTCCAGGCCTGGAGGGCTCTTGCACCATGATGGCTTTGGCAATACATTATTCTCTTGTACAATCAGGGTAGGCATTGGAAAAGCACCCCAGTTATTCCTGCATACTCTCATAAATTACTTAATTACATACACAAATTACCTGGAGCTGTTAGGGATGGGTAAACAAAGGATTCACAGGTCTCCTCCACCTCAACAAAATTGCTTTTGTTTTCTGAATACTGAGTCCCTCTATTAATATCAATACATATTTATTGGGCACTTTTTATGCATACAACACCATTCTAGATGCTCCAGGGAAAGTGAAGAGAGTATAAGTCAAGTTTCGGTCCTCAAGGAGTTTACAATATGTTAGGGAGATAGTGCATGTTTACCTTAAAATAGTGACAACAGAAGTCAGTTATTTGTAGATGTCAACTAACATGCCTAAAGGACCTGTTCTAAATTCTGCTCAGTTGTAAGTACTGAGAAGGTGGGGACTTGGAATTCCTGAAGGCCAGGTTAAGCTTGCTCCCTTGGGTTGACTCAACATGCATGCCAAGAGACAATTCAAAACCTAAGGTTATTGTACTTAGTTGTTGAAAAATTTCAAAGTTCAATGAATGGTGTCCACACTATTGTCCTTTCCCACCCGGGCAGAGGAAACAGTAAATGGTCACTGGCAAGCTATTTCTTGAACTGCCAGCTCTGTTTGGAAATCACTTAGCGGAGGAATGGAACAGAGACACAGCCAAGAAAATTTTGACATCTTATACACTCTCTCGTATTTGCATGCTGAGCTTGGTACCAGATTTTCCCAATTCAGATGACTCTGTGACTATGAAAGAGTTTTTAAAAGCATAAATAATAGTAAATGGGCAGTCTTTATGAGCACTGCATACCAGGCACTTGGCTAAGCATTTTGTAGACATGATTTATTTTAATCCTTATGACAACTTTATGAAGTCAACTCTATTTTTAGTATCACTATTTTACAGATGGGAGTACAGAGCTTTAAGAGGCGAGATTGCTTGTCCAATATCACAGAGATAATAACCACCAGTAGAACAGGGATTTGAGCCTACGTCTGAGTGATGCTGGGACTCAAGTTCTCTACCACTACTTTAAACCACCTCTCATAAAGCACTTTATTACCTCAAGGGATGGTGATGGTTAGGTAGATAATGATGGTGGCAGCTCATATTTTGCATGTAGAAGGGGTTCTTTGGCGTCACCTGTTGGAATTTCCTGTAATCCCATTTTGCCCTCACAAATCCCATTCAAGATGACTTGGACATAGGTATCACTTCTCTGCTTCAACCACGGAGTCCATGTCTGTCCTCAGGTAGACACAGGGTCCTACCTTGAGACAAACAACCCTTTGTCAAATTAGGTCAGACCTTTGACTTTGGGTCATACCAATGGCTTGCCATTTATGATTCCCTGATCACAGTGGTCTGAGGCAACATAAATCTTTCCTTGATGCTCTGGATTCCTGAAGTCTGCTGTGTCTGCTCATGGTTATTTTCTGGCTCCTTAACTGTGGTTGAGGATCTTTGACGTTCACATCTGCTATTTCTCCTCAACAGCACATCACTGTGTGTCTCACTGTGGGCTCTGGTATCAGCCTCCATGTCAGATCCTCTCTAGCTTTGCTGCTTACTGGTAGTGTGGCCTTGGGTAAATTATTTGAAACTTCTAAGCTTTTGTTTCCTCACATCTGAAATGGTTTAGTAACACACTTGTACATTTGGGTGCTTGTGAGGATTAAGTAATGTTTGTAAAATGCTTAGCACACTACCAGGCACAAAGAAAATAGTTAATGAACTGTTAACTAGCATTAATGAAGGTCTATCCTTTATGTAGCTTTTTCTTTCTCTGGGTAACTGGACTCCTGCCTGTTTATGACTAGCATCCTAGGGCAATAAGTCTAGCTTACCCCTTAGATAATGTCCTAGAGGTGAGAAGAAGTGGGTGGCTGATGTCTTGATGTCTAGATCATTTGGATCTTCTCCAGGTGCCTGCAAGGTTTCCCAGAAGGTGGTCCTGTCCGAGTGGGGCTCATGGTTTGGAAACACAGAGGTCCCAACTGGCTGCTCTTGGGAGCTGCTGCAACTGGGCCACCCCAGCAAGCTCAGGGGGCACTGCCATCTTCTTATTTCCACCCCAGTGCTAGGCCTTACTGAGACCACTTCAGTCACCCCCAACTAAAATCTCAACGACTTTATTGTTTGCCTTGCTACTTGGCTTCTGATCACCTGCTGATCTGACCTGCCACAGGTTTGTTTCAATTTTAGGACTTAACATTCTGGTCAGAACCATGATCTTCAGGCTGTCTTCCTCTTCCTGTTGCCCTGACCCAGATATAGCACTTGCCAGGTTTTAGCTCCTGGCGCCTGCTCTGCCTTTTACTCTTCCTTCTCAAAAGGCCTCACTTATTCCTTCTTTCCTTCAACTCCTGCCTCCTCCTTTTTGCTTCTAACTGAGCCATTATGTGACAATGCGGCAGCCACCTCAGCTAACCTGAGTGGAAGTGGGAGGAAGCGATTTCTTCTCCAGTGACCCGAGCAAGGCCTTCTTCCTTAGCCCCATGTGGAGAATTGTCCTCATTATGACTATTTTAACATAATAAATCTTTGTGGCTCACTAGTGATATAGAGCAAAGCCTCATTAATTAAGGCCCCACTGATTCAGACTTTAAGATAATTTGTTCACAGGCCAAGCTTAAATTTACATGTGTACTATCTATGAAAAAAAGGTTCATTAAGTAAATCAATAAAGGAAGGAAGATTGCAGGAAGCCTGTTTAATCTAATTAAGAAAACAAACTATTTTCAAGCGCTTGGTAATACCATTGACATATAAACAATGTGCTCATTACAAATGACTTTTATGTGTTCATTAAAGCATATTGAGAAAGATTCCTGTTTGACAACCTTTTAAAAAAATGATTAGTTCAAGTAAATGTATTTAATTGAAGATAAAGAAACTGCTTTTAAAAATAGTCTGCAGTTTTGACCTTTCCTGTAATGGAACATGTATATATAAAGTTTTGGTTGAGGGGAGAGCAGACCTGGGCATCAGACAGACTCAATTTTTTATTTTGGATCCACTTGTGAACTTGGGCAAGGTATTTCCTTTCTATAAACTGCAATTTCCTTTTGCCAAAAGAGTTTTGGGAGAATTAAATGAAATAATATATGTAAGGTGCTTTTCACTGTCCTAGACATGTAGTAATAAGCAAAAAAAGCAGCTATTTTGTCTCATTTAACCCATACAACAGAATCTGAGAAAACTCTTATTATTCTCATTTTACACATGAGAAAACGCAGGCTCAGAAATATTGAGCCACTTCTCCCGATGGTAAGTGGAGGAGCTGGGATGCAGACTCAGGAGGCCTGGTTCCAGGCCAACCCCTTCCCAATGGGCTCATGGGGTTCTGTTTGGTAGCTGCCAGTGGGGTAACCTGTGTCTTGGGCACCACAGGAGGACACGGGTGCTTTCTGATGAGTACGTTTGGCTCCATTGTGTTAATAATCAGCCATGGTTTGTAGCTGTTGTCTCCACTTTAGAGCAGTAGAAAGAATGAAACCCTTCCTCTGTCACATTTATTTTATTTTTGAATTTTGGAGGAGGATTAACTTGGCAGTGAGGAGGAAAAACAAGATTAAGGGTGTCTGAAACGGGGCTTCTGAGAGGTTCAGAAAGATTCTGGTCTTTCAGAGAAGGGAGAGGAGAGAAAACCAGCCGTGCTGTAATGGAAGCACCAGGCAGACCTCAGCCAGGCACAAATGACTCCAAGGAGACCACGAGGCCTCACTTTTTATACTGAAACCAGAGCTTCAAAATGATGGAAATGTATTGCTGACAAGAGGGGAGAAATATGGATTAAGCCTATAACTATGTTTAGAGCACCAGGGGATGAATTAGCCTAATTGGAATATTAGTCTCAGTTACAGAGAGCAATCACTGCAGGCTGCCTCTGTTTTCATTAGAAATTTAATTAAGTTTATCAATGTTTGGCTTCTCTAGTCTTCGTTTTCCCCGACTCTCTTAGGACAGCCCTCTTGTTTAAGAGGAGTTTTCTTTCATCTTATTTTGTTTCCAGGAAGGGGGCTGGGCTAGGACCGGGGCAAGCTGGGAGGGATGGAGAGGAGAGAGGTTCATGATTGGCAGGGCTGGCCCTTCTCAGTGAGCCTGCTGTTACCCGCTCTGAGATGGGCTGACAGGCACCAGTGCTGAGGTGTAAGGTCCTGGCTCTCCCAAGTAGCCCTGGGGACTTCCCACAGCTGAAGAGATCATAAAAGGGTACACTTATCCAAGTTGGGGAACTGAGCATTTTCTAAATCTACTTGGGAAAGCAGCAAAGTGTTTCTTTAGTTACCTCCACTAAGAGCACAGAGAGGACCCTCGATGATTCTGCAGCTGAGGCTTTGACAGGCAAATCTCCTTCAGGAAAATAGACACTTTTATCTAAACACGTGGTGTCTGTGGCCACTAATTATAGGGCGAATTGTGGGCACAATGCAAATGCTTATAAGAAGGATGAGAGCTTTTCAGTTCTGCAGGAAGTGTGCCTCCTTCCCACCCCGGTTTTCCTCCTATCCTTCTTCTCTTTCCACCTCTTCCTGCCTCATTTTTCCTCCCCCAATCCTTCACCTTAACCTCTTTCTCTCCACTCCTCCTTCCTTCGCAATGAACTTAGGTTCCAGCGAATAAATTCCCTTCCGCAGGTTCTTCTCTTCCTGCTCTGACCCCGGCCACCTCCAATATTTTAATTTAAGACAATTTTCAAATCTATAGATTGTTACTGTTTTGCCATTTTTGTCCCCTCTTTTTCTTTTCTCTCTCTCTCCACATATGTAGACATGTGTGTAAATATACGTGTATTACTTGTTTTTGCTGGGTCATTTTAGAGTAAGTTGAAAATAGCAATATTCTGTACTAAAATATTTCAACACATGAGAAGGGTTGTCCAGAAATGAATTTCAAAACAAGAAATAAATGACTCTGAACATGAAGTGGAAGGACTCTTTCTACAGGAAGAAAACCTTGAATGGGGTCCTTTCGGGACTTGGGGAGGAAGAGACAACATGAGGAATTAATTCCTGAAGATAATTTGTACCTAAGGGGCTTAACAATCCTCCCCATCTTTACATTAAAAAAAAAAGTCTTTTCTGCCACCCCAATAAACAGAATCCAAGGCGTTTTTTTTTTTTTTAACATTTTTATTTCCCTTTGTGAATAAATCCATTTTTCAGGATGATTGATCCATTTTATCTCTTTTCTCTTGTTCTATGCCTGGTTGTAAAAAGCAATGTGCTCTATATTAAGGTTTTAAGTGCCACTCTTAGTGGTACTTAAAGGAGCAATGTGACATTGGTTAAGCCATTTAATCTATCTGGTCTTCAGCTGCCTTCACTGAAAAATGGGAGAAGGCAGTTAAGGATCTTCCAGAAACTTAAAAAAAAAACATCTATTGAGTTATAATTTACATACAATAAAATGAACCCATTTTAAGTATACTGTTCAATGAATTTTGACAAATGTGTTCATCCATGTAGCAACTACCGAAATCAGTAGCAAACATTTCCATTACCTCCGAATGGAAGGGCTGCTTTGCACTTAATCCCCAAGTTAGTCTCAACCCTAGGCAAACCCCTGATTTGCTTTCTGTCACTATAAATTAGTTTAGCCTATTTTAGAATTTCATACAGCGTATACTCTTTTGTGTTGGCTTCTTTTGCTCAGTATAACGTTTTTGAAATTTTACATGCTGTTGCATGTAGCAGTAGCTGTTCCTTTTTATTTTTAGTATTCCTTTGTATGGAGTTTGTGTGGAATTTCCATTGATATGGCTTTTGTACTATGTTGTACATTTTTCTTCTACATATATTGCATACCCCACAACATAATGTTATAATTTTTTTGTTTTAAATTATGTTTTAAAGATATTTTAAAAATGAGAAAAGTAACTTTTTAATATTTACTCTCGCATTTGCCATTGTCAATGTTATTCATTCCTTTTGTGGATCCAGGTTTCCATTGAGTGTCATTTTCGTTCAGCCTGAAGAACTTTCTTTCACATTTCTTTTTTTTTTTCTTAAAGATTGGCACCTGAGCTAACAACTGTTGCCAATCTTTTTTTTTTTCTTCTTCTTCTCCCCAAAGCACCCCAGTAGATAGTTGTATATTCTAGTTGTGTGTGCCTCTGGTTGTGCTATGTGGGATGCTGCCTCAGCATGGCCTGATGAGGGGTGCCATGTCTGCACCCAGGATCTGAAGGGGCGAAACCCTGGGCCACCAAAGTGGAGCGCGCGAACTTGACCACTCGGCCCATTAAGATCTATGTCTATATTTCTCTATCTATATTTCTACTTACATTTGCTTCTCCATCTGTATTTCTGTATCTAAATTTTATTCCTTCCTGTGTATGTATCTGTTTGAACCGGTAGTTTTACCTATCTCTCTATCTAAATTAAGATCGATACAGAAAGGAAGGATAATCTAGTATGTAAAAGCATAGACTTGGGAGCCAAACTCTTTGGCTTTGAATCCCATTCCGGTATTGTGCATCTTTGGGCAAGTTATCTATTCTTAACATACCTGAGTTTCTTCACCTGTAAAATGGGGATAACATCAAAGTCTACCTTATAAGTTTGTGGTGAAGAGTAAATGAGTTAATATATACAAAGCGTGTATAGTACCTAATACATAGTAAGTGTATGTATATACATTGTATACAAATTCTAAGTGTTTGCAGTTATATCTGATGACAGAGAAAGGTCTTACCATGTCCGGAGACTAAGCTACAAGCATTGTTGTTTTTGAGCCTCCAGAACCAGCACTTGTTTTCAGAAACATTTGGGAAGTGAATTTCCTGTTTCCTAGAGTGAATAGAAATGAAGGTGACTTGGAAAAAAAAGAAAATTTCCATTCATACCAAGTCATGTCTTCTTAGGAGCAGTAGCCTTTCTACATAAGCAGTCTGGCCCCTAAGAATAGTCAGAGGGTATTACATAATACCTGGTAGTTATTTTATAGGGCTTCGTGTGTCAGAAGCCCTTTTATTTACAATCCTATGTGGCGGGCATTCATGGTGTAACCCAGCTCTCAACTGCCTCTTTGTGAAGCCTCTTTCCACACCAGACTGAATACTCAGCGACTGAGTTTCCGTGTCTTCCCCAAGGCCTCTCAGTCTATTACAACTTGCTTATGCAGAGCAATTTATCTCTTTTCCTGCTTCTCTTTCCTCATTTGCATGTCCTCCTCTACCACATTCCTCATCAAAGAAGTCTTCTTTAGGACAAGGAGCCACCCTGCTTAAAGCTCACTGGGGAATTATTAATAAAGATATTTTCCTGTTTTATTACACTAGTATAAGTATTTCTGAAATGGTGATATTATTAGGAGTTTTAATTCCTTAAGGAATAGAGAGCGCAATCAGGATCACATAGATCGTCTGTTGCAGAATAGGACTCCAATTTCTGCTAGCTTGTCCCCAGATCTAAGTTGTTCATATTCCCTACATCAAATGGTTCAGGTGGTTTCATTAAGCCTGAGGGAATCCAATAGTCTAGAGGGAACCAAAGCAGAAGTGGAAACCTACTCTTAGCTTTTTTTTTGGTGTGTGTGACAGCGTTTTTTTCACACCCTGCCTCATTGTAGAAGTCACATTTTCTTTCTTTCTCCCAGTTATTATAAAGAGAGGAACCTAGAGTTGTTATGTTTCTCTCTGTCTTGTAGTCATCAGAATGGATGCCCAAAGCAATAGAAATTCTACTTCTTTTTAATAAGGCTGCTGGACACCAAGTAAGCGGCTATTTTCTTCCAGTTTCTTAATTCTGGTGCTGGTGCTCCTGAGATACTTTTCTCTTAGAAGAAAAGAAAAGGGGTGGGGAAAATGTCAGAAGTTTTGAATCCATTACCTGCAGACCTTTAAAGGGCTGAATATTTTTTCCACGTGTCACTGAGGGCCTAAGACAGCCCATTTTCCTGTTTAAGATGTGGGTTGAGCATACTTGTGTATCCCAAGAGCATTGTGTTGGAATCATGCTATTTTCAATGTAGAATTCACCTCCCTCTGTGATCTCCCAAACTGAAGGGTACAGGGTTTTGCTTTATGTAGTTATAATGGTAGGAAACAACTAGAAATGGGACTTCTTCCAAATCAGAGAAAGGTGGCTGCTGGGCCCTGCCTGACAAGTTCACTGTTGCTTTCAAATCTCATAAATGACATCGCTTATTGTATGGGGTATGTAAATGTAGACAATTAAATAATAGCTAGCATTCTCCTATTTGAAAACAAGAGCCCATGATTGATCGTCCTTGCCTGACTTGGGCCCTGCTGGGGACCAGAGAAGGAATTAACGTGGACTGCGTTTAGTGTTTGTCAGATACAGTAAGCTGGTCTTAGTCAAAAAGGTAAAAGAGTATGTCTATTTTCTAGTAAATGCTTTCCTGTAAGCAGATATTAAAAGATGACATGGTTGACAGATCGTCCTGGTTCTCTATCAGTAGGACGTATGCATCTTTGGGATTCATCTTGTTAATGTAGAGGTCTGAGGGTGACACCTTACTTTATCATCACACCTTAAAAACCCAATACATATGCACAAATATGCAGCATTGCTTAGCATTTGTCATTACAGCAAAGGAGTCTGGCAGTGGCTACATACCCCGGTTCATTGTCTAAATTAATCCATTGAGGAATATTGAATCACTTAATCACAACGCAGACTTGCTGCCTTGGTAGGCACGCTCTCCCTTCATTAGATTTAATATATTTCTCATTATACAAATCTGCCGCTGTGACAATAAGTCTTGTTCATAAATCAGTTTGCCCTTTTGCTTTGCAGATACGGAGAACTTTCATCAAACAAGACGTAAACGGAGCCTGTTAGACAGGGGTCAGAGCAGTCATCACCAGATAGTAATATCTATTCATTAAGATGATTTTTAATTGCATATTTTAATGGGCAGAGGTAAAACAATTATGATTTTAACTTGTATTTGCCTTATAAACAAGAAAAAGAAAATGTAGTAACAAGGAATACTCAGAACTACTCCAATAAATCCCCAGACTTCTTCCCCTCATTCCTTCTGAGTGTAAACCGAATGCTTGGGGACTCAGAGTTGGCATATGTGGTATCTCGGGTTACCATGGTGGCAGAAAGGTGGATTTAAAAGTCAAGCCATAAAGAAGACATGCATATAAAGATATGCAAGGTGTTTGGAAATCGCTTAAAAAATGGCTATGGAGCAATGGAGCTAGAATTATGATTATTGACTCCAGAAAAATAACTATTTTTATTTTTTTGCTTTTTCTACCATAGTGCTATGCAGACCAGGAAGTAGTTTTCTAAGACAAATTCTGATCTATTGCCTATTTAGCACATATCCTGGCACATTATTGACCCTCTTTCTTATTTTCTTGATCATATTCTCCAAAGGATTATCTGTATTATTAATCTTTTCAAAGAACAAGATTTTCCTTCCCATTGATCATTTCTACTGTTTTCATTTTCTTGTTATTTTACTTCATTAATGTCTATTTTCATCTCTATTAATCTCTCTTCTTCTTTCTTTGGATATTGTTCTTTTATTAGCTTTCATGGATTGAAAGTTCATTTTTTTCTTTTCTGTTGTTTTCTTTGGATCTCAGAGGCATAAAAGTGGATTAATCGTAGTGTTTGGATCATGACATAACATTGGCTCACATTTGATTACTTATTTAACATAAGAAGCTTTTGTAAAACTGCCATCCAAAAAAAGAGCTAGGACCTTGACTCTTTGTTTAACCACATGGCCTCTCCATTCTTTCTCTCTTTCCCTGCACTTGACATAACCATTATCCTGAATCCTATGTCTTTTGTTCCCTTTTATATAGTTTTATTGCATGTATATGTATACCTAAAATTTTAGATCTTTATTTTAGTTGTTTTATATTTTACAAGAAGAGTGATGGTGTATGTAATCTTTTGAACCTTTTTTCTCCCATTTAATATAAAAACGTTTGTCTGGATGAAGTATTTTATATGTCAACTAGATCATGTTTATTAGTACTAACACTTACACGTTTTACATTTTGGGTGACTTTTCTCTTACTTTGTCACTTACAGAGAGAAGTGTGTTAAAATCTCCTGCTCAGATTGTGGATCTGTCTACTTCAGCCAGCTTTTCCCTTTGTGTAGTTTTAGGCTATACCATTATGTAAATACAAATTTAGAATTGTCTTATTTTCTGAAGTAAAATGGACCTACCACCATTAAGAAATCTCTCTTTATTATTTCTGGCAATTTTTTTTGCCATAATGTCTACATTGTCTGACATCCATATAGCAACACTAACTAGAAGAAAAAGACCAAAAACATGATAGAAAAAAGGACAAAAGACATAAACATTTTACAGATAAAGCAAGGCAAGTTGCTCTTAAACAGATGAAAAGATCTTAACCTCACTCATAAGAGTAATGAAAATAAAAATTCCACTGAGATACCACTTCTCATCTGTCATACTTCAAAATATTCAAAAGTTTGCAAAACATTATGTTGGCAAGGCTGTGGAGAAACAGGCACCCACCCATGGCAGGTGGTAATCCGAAAATGTACAACTCTTATGGTGAGTGATTTGGGAATATCTCATAAAATCGCATATGTATTTATTCTTCGATCCAGAGTCTATGAGTCTATCCTGATGATACTCTTCAACAAATGTAAAGAAAATATGCAGAAAGTTATTCATTGCAGCATATTTGTAATAGCACAAGATTGGAAACCACCCAAATGTCCTTCAATAGAGGCCTGTTTGAATAAACGTTGGTATATCCCCCAAATGGAGTGCTATGCACTGTTAAGATAGAAATGAAGAGGATCTTTATGAACTGATGTCTGTTGATTTCTATGATATATTATTAACGGAAAAAAGCCAGACATTGAGCAGAGTATATAGTATGCTACCTTTTGTGCAAGAAAAGAGGGGAAATAAGAATAAATAGATAGCTTTGCTCTTTTTTTCCAAAAAGAATCAAAAGAAGGATAAACTAGCAACTAATGAAAATGGTGGCCACTAAGGGATGGGGGAAATGGGATGGAGCGGGTGGAAACGGGCTGAGACTTCCTTGAGAGTCCAGCTTTGACTTTGAAGCCATACATGCTTTACATATTCCAAAACTTAACTAAAATTGACCACAAATAGAAAAATACAAATCTATGTCAAACTTACGGGGAAAATAATTATTTCAAGTAACTTTTGAATCCACTACTTTCTACACTTTGAGTAATAAAAGGACTGCAAAGAAATCTTCAACTTCACAGTAGTTTATTGTTAGCAGTAACAATTGTAATTTTGAAACTTTTAAAATATATTATAAGCTAAAGCAAATAAGTAAATATGTTAAGGTTTTTATAAGAAAATAAAATGTAAAATTTAAAAAAATTCCTGTAATTTAAATTCAAATTAGAAATACCACTATAAACTTTCAATTAAAAAAAAACCAGAACATTTCTAACCTCTGTCACTGAACATACCTGGAAACAATGACACTTGAGTAGCAGTGAGCACACCTAGTGTCTAGATCTTGGTTCTAAATGTCCTTCTCCGTTAAAGGCAACCAGGGATCCTTGGAGACGTGGCTGATTCCAGGTCTAGGCTGGGAAAGAACAAGGTGGCCTAGAACATCTTGTGCCAGAAAATAAGGAAGCCGTCTTTCCACTCAGCTTGGAGGAGGCTAAGGTGCAACTTTCTACGGTCGTCCTGAATCCGGGTTCATCTGACACCAGCTGCCTCCACCATGCTGCCCAAGTTCGACCCCAAAGAGATCAAAGTCGTGTACCCAAGGTGTAGGTGCTACGTCTGCCCTGGCTCCCAAGATTGGTCCCCTGGGTCTGTCTCCAAAAAAGGTGAGCAATGACATCACCAAGGCAACTGGTGATTGGAAGGGTCTGAGGATCACTGTGAAACTGACGTTCCAGAACGGACAGGCTCAGATTGAGGTGGTACCTTCTGCTTCTGCCCTGATCATCAAAGCCCTCCAAGAACCACCAAGAAACAGGAAGAAGCAGGAAAACATAAAGCACAGTGGAAACATCACCTTTGACAAGATTGTCAACGTTGCTTGACAGATGCAGCACCGGTCCTTGGCCACAGAACTCTCCAGAAGCATTAAAGAGATCCTGGGGACTGCCCAGTCTGTGGGCTACAATATTGATGGTCGCCACCCTCATGATGTCATCAATGACATCAACAGCGGTGCGGTGGAATGCCCAGCTAGTTAAGACCTGGCAAGGACAGTACTTCAATAAAGGATCACTTGACAACCAAAAAAAAAAAGGAAAGAAAATAAGGAAGCACTCAAAGACTTATGAGATTAAGTCTAAGGGAGACAAAAGTCAGCTTGAAGGGTATCTCCCTGGCAAAGTGGGGATAATTTGAGCATCAAAAGAATAATGACTGATAAATTACAATGCAGTAAATGAACAAAATGTTATGCGTTCATCATGGTGGAAATGTATGGTTGGGGAGAGGGGAGGGACTGACTGTTATAAGGGAATGCTAGTTAATAAATGTAGAAGGAATGGTAGAATTAGAAAATCACCATTTTCAATCCCACTGAAATAAATGACTCAGTGATTCAGGTAAGCGTCAGCAATCAATGCTAAAGCCATTAGATAAAATGTTGTTTGGAAGCTGGCTATTCACAATTGGCTAATGTATCACCTCACAGATTAACTACTGATTGCTAAATTGCAAAGGGAAAAATACACTTTTATAACAGAGAGATCTGGGTTATTACTGAAACCAAATGAACAAAGTTAACATCACTAGTAGTGAGATTATCAGACTTTATGAACTTCTTGATGAGATGCAATATGAAGCATGCAACACCTATGAGGTACACTTGCCAAAAATATTTAACTTGTTGCAAATGTTTAACGTGAATGTGTCCTTCAATTGTCTAAGCATAATTTTCAATTAAGGTCAAAATTCAAAACATGGTGAGGAAACAATTCAGCAAATATAGACTATGAGACATCTTCAAAGAGAATCGGTCTGAACTTTTCAAAAAGTCAATGTCATGGAGAACAAAAAAAAAAGACGAAATTGAGCTCTGTAACAACCAAGGAAATGCTTCAATCTTGATCAGATCTTTGTTTGTCTTATAAAATAGTTATAAAAGGCATTTTTGAACAATTGGAAACATTTGAAAATGGATTGGCTATTAGTAAATGTTATGGAATTATTGGAATTATATAGAATGTATTGGAATTATTGTTTACTCTCTGAAATGGAATAATTGCATTGAAGTTATTCTCTTAGGAGGTGATGATGAAGTATTTACAGGTGAAGTGTCATGATATCCTCAACTTTATATGGTTTGGAGAACATATGTGTATAGGTATATATGCATATATATAAATATATATGCGAGGGGGGAGGAAAGAGGCATAGAGAAGAGAAGGGTGAGTAAATATGGCAAAAA